>NC_140946.1:83373380-83973380 GCF_014529385.1 Adiantum capillus-veneris | reverse complement strand
CTTTAGTATTCTAAAAAATACTCCCTCCAAAACTAACGAAAACGTCAGTTCTAGCCCAAAATTCAAAATTTCCAAAAGCTGAAACAAACCTTTTCTGTGTCGTCTTCTTCCTCGTATCTGCAGAGCTTTTCCCTATAGTACTATCTCTGACAAATATTGTTAATAGACTTCCATGGAGAAGAGAAGCTTATACCATCTACACATTGAGCTAAATGAAGAATATTGTCGAGTGCGCAAGAGAAACAAATGTGCAGAGGTGTCCTCGTCCATATTTGAAGCAATGCGGCAAGATTAAAAAAAAACACATCGATCTTTGGACTGATGGAAGATTGTATCCAGTGGACCCAATGACAAAGAGCACTCCCCCATTCTCAAATTGTTCATCTTTGATAAAATTTGTGGGTGATGGTCAAAGAGGGTTGCTGGGTTATACACAGAGTCTTGCGGCAGAGAGAGATATTCTTAAGTTAGAAGATCATTTGACCAAAAAAATGATAAATACTCTTAAACAACAGCTTGAGGAATGTAAAGAGAGAAACGAAAAGCTACAAACTCAGCTCAAACAAGCTAGAAGAAAGAATACAATGTTAGGAAACAGACAAAGAGAAAAGAAGTTAAAGAACATTGAAGCCTTGAGAGGTGGTGGAGGAGGTTGCAGCAGGAGAATCAGAGCAACAAGGTATATATGCTTATTTCATATTGTTAAGTTGCTACTATTCTTTGTTAATATGCTTAGGTTACTTGTCTTTGCTAAGTTGTATTATGATTCTGCTCCACATTATTATGCTTATGTTAGGTTGTTAATCTTTTTGTTAGGTTGTTATTATGCTATTGTTCTTTATTAAATGATTAATATTTAGTTAACTTTAATTTAGTTGATCATTGTTTGTTTATTTTGTTGGTGTCATTTGGACAAGATCAATAATCAATTAATTTTGTACCTTTTGATTTAGGACTTTGCTACAACCAAACTCTGCATCAAACATGGAAATGGCAGCTAAACATCATTGTGATGTTTTACCTCCCAAGGTTGCCAAAAATATTTTCACAGAGAAGAAGTTTAAAAAGGCAAAGGAGCAGTGCATTGAGGGATTTTTGCAGAGCTCTTGCTTGGACAAGGAGGATGTGCAATATACTATAGATAAGGTAGGCATTAACAGAGATGGTTATAGCAAGCTATTCAGAAATATGAAGTCAAGGTTAAAGCAATGTAAAGTCAAGTCCTCTTTGCTTCCAAAGCCATCCATTGTGCAACAGGCAAGGAAAAATATCAATGAGAGGATAATGGAGATGTTGGGTGAGCCTCACCACATTCATGGTATCTATCATGGTAAAAAGAGGGATCTTCAATTTGACGAGTTCAATAATATTTTCCTTGACTTGAAGACACTTCAAAAGGAAATGATCAGATTCTATGAGCTGGAGCATACAGAAGCAAATGGTGTTGTCAGTTTTGTGATAAAGCTTGATGAATGCGAGATTGTTAAGAACAGAAAAATTGAGAGGATTTCCATAACTTTAATGAACATAGCATTGAAACTGAAGGATACCAAGTACTTCAGCATGCAATCGGAGAAGAATGTCTGGTGGCTAGGTGCTTTTGAAGTAGAGAGTGAAGACTTTGATGTTCTGGATTGGGTTTTCCATCAAACAACAATACCCGAAGTCATTAATGCACAATAATTAGGGGAAGAGCTTGAAGTTGAAGGGTTTGGAAGTTACAGGGTGGAATGGCACATGGGAGGAGACCTTAAAACCCTTAAATGTATGTACAATGTCTCCAAAGGAGCTATGGCAAAGAGCCCTTGTCTGTATTGTATGGCATCAACAAAAGAATGTAATCCTGCAAATTGGAACAAAGCACCCAATAGGCATACTCAAGATCTAAACTTCAAAGCAGTTTTAAATATTCCAAATGCTAATGTCCACATATGCACTGTGCATGCTCGTTGCAGAATTGTGGAGAAAATTGTACATCTGTATGTGGGGTTTGCCTGGAAGTTACAGCTAAAAGCAGCTAGAGATGTTGCAATCAAATGTATTGAAAGGGTTTTATCAGAAATTGGCCTTCATAGTGGTAAGGTTAAGATTGAAACAGACCCGAAGAGGTCTTCAAATGGAAACAATGTGCCTAGAAAGGTCTCTGTTGGTGGTGTGAAGGCCAGAGCTTTCCTAGGGTTTCATGGCAAACTAGGAAAGGTAAATGCCAAGAAGGGTTCATCCAATGTGAAGTATAACCAGTGGAATTGATCTTTTTTCTTTGGATGGGACTTCATTGCTTTTATTTTGTGTACCTTACTATTTTTAAAGCTTTTAAAGAGTAAAGAGCCTTTTCCACAAGGACAAGCAATTGTGACTCTTTCTTTCTCTCTCTCTCTTGATTGTGTTTTCTATAAAACCAAAATACAAATACTAATTTATATATTTTGTGTGTATTTTCCTCATATCTTGGTTTCCTTTTTGGAAAGCCATCGTGAAATCTCACCTTGTTTCACATTTCATTTCACAGCCTCACATAGCTTTACTTTTCTTGCATTCTGTAAATCAATTCTAATCAATATTTGAGAAAGTCTCTTTTATTAAGCGACAGTTGGCTGAATTTCCTCCTCATCAAATGTCTAAGAGAGATAAGGAAGGCCATAAAGGCCTTCAATCTTGCAATTCCCAGACTGCCCTTCCAGAGACTGTGTAGACAAGTTGTAGAGGAGTACAAGATTGACATGAGGTGGACTAGAACTGCATTGGCATGTATCCAAGAGGCTTCTGAGGACTTTATGATTGAGATTCTCCAAGATTCCTATATTTGTACAACTCATGCCCATAGGGTTACTTTGATGGACAAAGACATGATCACTCTCAGGAGGCTGAGATACAGGTTTTCAAAAATTTTGGAGCCTGTCCCTATGCATGATATTAAGGCATTCAATATTCTCGACATTCCTCCTTGGAGGAAGCCCAAGGAGCCTGAAGTAGGAGTTGTTGATATTACTGAAGAAGAGGAAAAGGAAAGGAAAAAGAGAGCCAAGGAAGACAAGGAAATTGCAGAGAGAAAGGAGCTTGACCTATTGGAACCTCAGCTAGTGCCCCTCTTGAGGGTGTCAATCCTACTGGTTTTGTTGTCACTCTATTCAGTGAGGAGGATCCTAGGGAGGATTACAATTCACTTGACTCTGAGACCTTGGAAATTCTCAAGGACTGGACCAAGGAGATCAATTCTCCACTCCTTATCACATGCCTTAGGTTGTTTTTGTTTTCCTCTCTATTTTTGTTTATAGCAAGAACTCTTTATATAACAATATCTTGTACCAGGGTAATGATGCATACATATGAGCCAGACCTTCAACAAAAGGTGGAATTTTTAGACCCTTCTATCTCCCACTTTCTCAGGACAGAGACAAACATTAGAGAGCTCACAAAGTGGTTGACTCATGTGGACTTGGAAATCTATGAAATTTTCTTGATTCCTTATCATGAGAGGTAAGTTTCCTACCTACACCTTGTGAAGAGAATTTGCTAATTCATGTTAGAAGGCTAACTGAGGCTTGTTTTTATAGCTCACGTTGGAGTTTAATTGCAATTGATATTGTGAAAAGAAAATGCTACTTTGTCAATTCTCTTGCTGCAGTACATGGTCAAGCAAAATTGTAAGTATAGCAGTAGACACATTTTGTAAACCACAAGCACATACTTTTAGTAAAGCAGAACCTCATTTATAAAGAATTTTGGACAGTGCTGCTACAAGATTTATAGAGACACTGGAGAATTGTCCACCCATGCCAAAGATGCTGAATGAAATCCAATTTTTCGTTGTGAAGGTTGGAATTCTTTATGCTTTGTTCACTTCAATGGATTATCCTCAAAGATTTTTTCCCATAAATACATGTAATGAATTGCAGGTTCCAATCCAACCTGTAAGCCATTCATGTGGATGGAGGGTAGTGACAAATGCCAAGCTCCTCTTGGACTTCATATACTGCAATGACAATCAGGATATAGAAGTATAGCATATTTCATATTTGCCAGCTATATTTTTTCTCATTTCATTGTTCCTAAAACTTGATTTCTATTGCCTTGTATAGATCAACAGAGAGTGCTATAGTGAGAACCATGTATAGTTGACAAGAGCAAGGATTATCAAGTATATGATTGAAGCAAATGGACAACTGCAAGAGGTATTTAAAGATGATGATGTTGAAGAGAAGGGGAAAGCAAAGCTAGAAAAGGAAAGTGAAGAGGAAAAGGCAAGTGAAGAGGAAGAAGAGAGTGGTGAGTAGGAAAAGGCAAGTGAAGAGATGGATGATAAGATAAAGAGGAAGCAGCCTTCAAGCCCTCCTGCCAAAGAGCCCTTTTCAAAAAGAAAATCTCCCAGGACAAAAGAGCCCATTTCAAAAAGAAAATCTCCTGCAAAAGCACCAACCCCATTAAGGAAGTCCCCTAGGGACAGGAAAACTCCTGGCAAAAAACTATTCTAGCTTATTGTAGCCCACTTGTATCAAGCTTCCTAGTTCTCTATTGTATCCAATTGTCTATTCTATAGCCCACTTGTAACCAATTGGCCCTTGTATGGACCCTTGTATGTAAGTGCAAATATTTGAAATTGAATACATTTTGATCACCTTGTTTTAAGACTCTGTTACAAAATCAAATCATTGAAGTAAAATCAAATCATTGGATGTTTGGAAAAGTTGCATTTCAATAACAAAATAAAGATCCTTTTAGGTCCTTGCAGGTCATGTGATACAAAATAAGATCCTTGCAAAATTGCCTTGAAGGATGTTTAAGGCACCAAATGTACAATGCCATCCAAGATGTCCTTGCACTATAGCCTCTTTTCATTCCTTTTTGATACCTACAAAAATAGTCCAAGTTAAATAAAGAACCAATAAGAGAACAAGAGACTTTTAGGCATAACAGTTACCTTTCCACCTTTATTTGAAAGCAGAATGTTGTGGGCAGTTCAATTTCATCATTTTGCAGGTCCAATCTCAATTGTTGTAAGCTAAACATGCCTCTTATCTTTACAATTGACAGATGCTCATTGTTTACCCATATATCAATGTCTTCTATTGGGCTGTCAATGAAGTCCTCCATGTCTTGATCAAGTGGAGTTAGCTGACCACCAACATAGTGCCATCTTCTGTAATAAAATGACATAATGAAGTTCAACCTCTTTAGCAGGTAATGCAAGCAATTGAGCCAGCTTTCACATTACAAGTGATTCCATTCACTGTTTTGGTGTTCCAACCCTCATCCACAAATTCAAGTACATTTGCTGAGTCTAAAGTCTTCACTGAAAACATTGTTCTAGATTTTCTGACTTCAACATTAGAGAAGAAGTCTACAAAAACTGTAATGGGCATGAATATAGAAATTCTACTCTGTTTGCTTGCTATGTTTGCTTTCAAACACTTTTGAATCTCACAAAACAGTTAGCACCTGTAGCCCTCACTTGTATTTGAGCTAGGGAGTGACCATTCTCCACTTTTGAAATCAGGCAAGTCTAGCTTGGTTGTGGCTCCAAGTTCTCCAGTCCTTCTAGGTGGAACATAATAATGGTCAAAGAAGAATATTCCATTCTCTACCAGTGAACCCTTAGTCCTTCCCTTGTATATTTCTTCACCAATTGATCCATGACACACATCCAGAATATCTATAACACATTCTAGTGGCTACCATTCCATAATGTTTGAAGGATACAAATCTGTACAACAAATAACCTTATACAACATGCATTACAAATAAGGATTTAAGTTAAGAGACTTACAGTTTGGTCTATGTAATGGCAAAGCAGAACTCTCTGAGTCAATATGCAGATCTTTATGCATGTACACATGCTGCACCAGCACCTCTTTGATTGATTTTTTGTTGTCGCCAAAGCTGAAATCTTTAACAATACCCTTCCATCCCGCCAAGAAAGAGTTTTTGGTGGAAGACTTTATTCTCTTGTTCTGTTGCATCAGTATCCACGTTCCTTTGTGTATAGTTATTGGAATCCATTGTCCATTTTGATCAGTCGTGTTGTAAGTGACAATGGCTTCAATGGAAGTTCTTGGTCGTTTTGATCGTGATGAAGATTCCATGGTGAAAAAAGAAATGAGCAGAGAAGTCTAGTTTGAGTTCAAGAGAAGAATAAGCAGAATGTGCAAAAAACGGTTCAAATCTGGAAAAGATCATGAGATAGAATCCAAACGTTGTTTTATGATGGTGACGTGCAAAATGAAAACAATATAATATGAGAAGTACGTCTTTCTAAAAGCGACAGCTATTGAATGCCTTTGCACTTTTACTTGTTTACATTGCTATTTACCAGCTCAAAGTTGTGGTAAAGATAGAATATTTGCTTTTTCTTGTGAGTTTTCAAAAATAGAGGTTCCGTAACAGAAGCTCTTCAACCATTGGTTGAGACCACTCTCTCTCTACACGCTAAAAGGCACAAAAATGACCTCAAAATTCCCCTAATGACTAGGAAGATGATGCAGCATGAGAACCAAGCTGTTCTCAATTTTTTGGAGTTCGTGCCTGACTCTCGAGTTCTTCTGTATGCATTACCTGCTAAAGAGGTTGAAGTACCCAGATTTTTCCTAGCTTTGTATCCTCAGCATCCAGAACTAGTGGATAGGCTCACCTACTTCAGTATCACTAATGACCTCCAGGATTGGTATGAACGAGCCACTGTGGAATGGAAAACGTGGCAAACACTGATCAATGACGTTCTCAAACTGGATGATTTCATGGAATTGCAGGGAGGAATGCAAAGGGTCAAACTCTGTATGGGACAGTGGAAGATCCAGCTCCGTGGTTTGACGAAGATCACAAATCAGTTACTTCAACTGATTGTGGAGTCTTCCAAGATTCTTGAAAAGGATATCGCTGCTAAACCAGGACTGGGCCCTCAATATAGAGAAATGGTTGAGATTCTTTTTGAAGCTAGGATTAAGACGAATCAGCCTCTTCCACAGGGATGGATCCACACAGCCTTGCATTGTCATAAATTAGCCAGAACCTGTTTGACAAAGGGAAAATGCACTCTGTATGATCTCGACACCAAAACCTACAATCCTCTCACGCCTTATGAATTTGAGATGACCACTGAAAGGTGGGATCAGCTTGAGCAGGAAGCCATTTATAGAATTATCCAGAAGGACAATGCTGGCACTGGGACTTCTGAGGCACCAAAACAGGGCAAGAGGAAGCCGGTTCACTGGAAGGATACTGGGTAGTTCCATCTCTGAATCAGACGGTGGATTTTCCCAATTAGGCATTGGAATTTTTTTGGCTTGGAATTACAATTATAGGGGTGTCAAGCAATTAACAAGCATGAAGTATGGTATAAAGCTAGCAATACCAAAGGAGTACCATGAGGAACATCGGCTAAATCAGCAAGGGTTTATGGTTGGCCAATAAGAACACCAGATGGTTTCCTCAACACCAAATCAGAATCAAGCGGTGGATTTTTTCAAGATTTTTGGAATTATACCAAAACTCAAGAAAGGAGGGAAGGATGTAGAAGGCGACGATAGTCCTAGCAGGCGGGAATTGTCCCTTAGAAGACCGACCAGTGGGAGGCAATCACACTGGTAGTAATTATTGCAGGCAATACTGCAGTAACTCCGAGGAGCTATAAATAGGACCCACTACATTGTAATCAGGCTTCTGAGTTGCTTGTAGTTCGGCTTTAGCTTTCTAAGCACTTTCGGGTTTACAAGCTCTCGCCTCTTGTTTCACCCTATAATCATTGCTTTTGTAATCATCTGAGTTTAAACCCATCATACATTGTACTGGTTGTCCTTGAGCTATTAAACTGAATCTACAAATACTCTATCCAGTCTTTCAGTTATGTCTCTTGTCTCAATATAGCATTCCAGTTCAGTTATCTATTTCAGTCCAGTCAGTCCTCTATTCCAATCTCACTAACTAAACTGACGACATAACCAGTAGCTCTAAATTCTAACACCGCAATTAGATGTCTGAAGACATTAGCTCCAATTCCAAAGAGCTAGTGAGGAAGAGCACAAAAGATGGCTTAAGGCCAAAATGTATCTCGTGGATTTGCAAGCTGAAGAGATCAATAAGAACCGATTGTTGGCCAAAGAGCTTGCCCTCAAATCCAAACTTGCTAACCAAGCTCATTTCTTCAAAGCTCTCAAAGTCAAAAGAAGAAGGGACTCTATCACATCAATCATCGATGAGAGGGGAAACGAACTATAAGACTAGTACATTATGGCCAAACTCAGGCTTGACCATCTCGAACAAATTATTGGTCATTCAAAAGTCTCTACTCAGGGGGTCGAGAAGGCCAGAGCCCAAGGCCAAAGCCCATCTGCTTTGGTACGGTCAAATGTGAGATACTCCCTACTGAAGCAAAAGCATTAGAGAGACCAATCTCTATCGATGAATGTTGGTTTGCCTTGCAAGCAACGGGGAATGAAAAGTCCCCTGGGTGGGATGGACTCACTACCAATTTTTTCATATATTTTTGGGAGGATCTCAAAATCCTAATAACACAGCTAGCTAACATAGCGCTTTTGGAGGGGCAATTGGATGCCAACTTTAAAAGAAGGCTGATCAAACCTTTACCCAAGTTGGTTTGCTACTCGCTACTAAAGCAGTGGCGTACTATCTCCATGATGACAATTGCGTACAAGATCATTGTTAAGGTGATTGCAGTAAGATTGGCTTCAACCTTGAATAGAATCATCAACCCCCACCAGCACGGTTTCATCAAAGGACGGTCGATTTATGACAACATCCTCGCTGCCATGGTTGGCATTGAGTATGCCTCTAACACAACGCAAGGATGTATCCTCCTCCAACTTGACCTAGATAAGGCCTACGACAAAAAAAATTGGTCTTACATCGAGGCTATCATGAAGGCTGTGGGCTTTGGACCCAAAATTTGTGCGGTTGTTTGCACGCTCGGGGAAGGAAGTTACTCTGAGCTGCTCTTCAACAACAAGGTAGTGGAGGGTTCAAAGTCAATCGTTCAATCAAGCAAGGTTGCCCACTTGCCCCGTTGCTTTTGCAATCGTCTCTCACCCTTTAGTGACCGCTCTTGAGGACAGTGCGAGGAAAGGAGAAATTCAAGGTATGTCACTTCCTGAGGAAAACAATTACTTGCTAAGTTGTTTGCAGATGACTCTTTGCTCTTTCTCAAAGCCAACTCAAAAATTCTAAGAAGATCCCTCAAGATTGTGCAACTATTTGCTTCTGCTTCGGGCTCAATGTGCAATATTGAGAAATCAAGATTGATTTATCTCTCAGAAAGTGACTTGTTCGAACCAACGGAATACAGTCAGGAGAAGAAATAAGTAAGGGCACTATGTTCAGGAATTTGAGCACTCTAGCTGGGGTGGGCATCACAGATACAAAAAAATTTGAATGGCTCTTGACCAAAATTAATAGCAAAATGAGAAGGTGGAAGTTTGTGCTCCTCCCCTTTCATAGCAGAGTCATAATGATCAATGCTTTCATGATCCCGTACATCGCCTTTGTTTTGCCATTGCTAAAAATGAGCAAATCCAATTGGAAAGAATTTCTCAAGCCTATCATATAGTCCTTGTGGAAAAGAAACACAAAAACCTCTACCCCTTGCCAATAGGGGAGATAGGATTGGGTAGCGAGACCAAAGAATCAAGGAGGAATTGGGTTTACTGACCCCATGGTACATGTAGAAGCTTTGTGTGCCAAACTGGTGGCCTCGTTGGTAGACCAAAAGGAGGAATGGGCTATTATGGCCTGGGATATGATTAATCAAGCAAAGCTTGTCTCAAAAGGGGTCATTTGGATGAATGCCACAGTGCATGACAAGATCTTGGTGCCCTCTTGGACACTCCTGAAGCTTGAAGGCTGCACAGGGGAGCTTGCACAAAACTGCAACAAAGCAGATTCTACCTTGGAGTGGGGGGATAACTTCAGATACTTCAGGAATTCATCTCTCAATTGGTCCCCCTGGATCCCTAAACTTGGAAAGGGTTCCTTAGACCCCTTCTGGAGGGAAGTTACATGCATGGTGGACAACAAAGGTATCTCTAAACTATCTCATCTTTGGTATGACAAAAGCTTGGGCTAGAAGGATGTGGAGCTCGTAGTGATGCAACATAACTTGGGTATTTACAAAAGGCTTCTGGTCGGTAGGCTCTTGGAAGTGCTTACAGCCTCACCTCCACCCGTCAATGGATCAGAAATTCATTGGAGAGCCTGGCGTTGGCCAAAAGACTGAGTGTTCTTGTTGCCCAAGACCTAGAGTATCTATAATGTGCTAATATACATAGCATATTGGTTTGACCCACTCACCAAAATCTGGAAGAAAAACTAGTCAGAAGAGCACTAGAAACAGAGTATCAAGGCCATTTTGGAGACTAAATGCCCACCATACATGAAGGTATTCATATGGAAGGTGCTCTGGGGAGCCTTGCCTACTAGGATCAAGGTGCATGATAGATGGCTCGATTCTAGCACCTGCTTTGGTTGTAGGTCAACCTCTGAAGACCCCCTACATCTATTCCTCAAGTGCCCTACTTTATGAGGGCTGGCTGCTACCAAGGTTTGAAAATGGGTGTATGAAGGACTTGGAAGATCATCTTCTTTATTGATAACCTGATCTTAGGAGGGCGTAGATTCTAAAACTAGGCCATCTTGGTGTGCACCCAAATTACTAGGTTTTGCTACCCAAACTAGGTCTGGAAGTCTAGAAACCTTGGGTTTTTGAGGCCAAACTAGATGTGGCCCATTTTTTATGATATCATGCACATGAGCACTAAGCTCATCCATGGTGTTGGAGCAAGAAGAGGGTCAGCGGACAAGGATGAAGAATGGACTCATACATTGAGTTGCGTAGAACATTTGAGAAGGTAGGTTCTTCATCATTGGTTCTGAGTTTGTGTACAAGCCTACATTGGAACCGTAGTCCCCCTCAAGGCACATGTAGTGCTTGAGGGCAAATGTATTCTTTTTGAGTTAATATAATCTCTCTCAAATCACAATTGTGAGTAAGGCAAAAAAAAAAGCACAAGCTAGAGCTGCGACTTTGCAATGCGGCTTTGCAAGAACTCCAGTACGCCAACTTTCAAGATTGAAAATTGAGAGTAGAGGCTTCAATAATCACTTAGGTACACTTCTATCGTTTTGTTTCTTGCATTACGATAGACATTTTTTTATAACGTGAGTCATGTATGAAACATGGTATCTTCTTCATAGCTTTTTGTGTATGCATCCACACACACACATAGTCTATATATGTATGTATGCTTGAGAGAGAGAAAGAGTGTGTGTGTGTGTGTGTGTGTGTGTGTATGTGTGATCAATGTACTCGTCTCAAAGTTACAAATAACTACCATTATTTTGTGCGTTATCTCCTCTTAAGTATGGAGCAACAAAAGATAAACCAAAAGCAAGTGAGTCTTTCAACGGAGTGAGTAAAGGCCACCAAGTGGTGACGAGTTGGTGCATTCTGCCTTGCACAACAAAGGGCAAAGTGTATGATGGCCCTTCCTCTTGGAAAGCCAACTAAGGGAATTCCCCTTCCCTAGAAAGGACAAGGGCACCCTTTGATTTCCAAACATGTGCATAGTTCACAAAATGCTACATAGTTCGCAAATAGTTTACACACAATGTGTTTGCATGTAGTTTAGAGAGTGCATCCAACCACGGAGAGATCTTTCATTTGGGGGGATCATTGTGCTCATGTATCCTTGCTAGAAGTGGGGTGGAGATCATCCCATATTACCTCCACCTTGTGAACTACAATAGCTCTCCCTATCTAAAGGTGTTATTGAGGGACTTGTGGGCGCCACTAGCACAACTTCTGAGGGGGCTCCTTGATAGGTCCACTCATGGTGAAAATGGAGGATCCTCATTCTATGAAACATTAGCCCGATCACGTCATATTATAAAAATGTATGTTGCAACACAAGTCTAGAGCATAGCCTTACATTTTTTAGCGCCTGGGGGGACAAGGGGGCTTGCAGCACCTCTTAGCTCATTGTATCGGCATGTTCACAGGCTAGAGTAGGTTTTGCAATTTTTTTTTGAATATTTACCTTTGTTTACACATAGATGTATGCTACATTTCTTGCTTTTCATGCAATATGGGCCAATGCTTGAAATTGTGAGGGCCCTTCGCCTACTCCTAAAGGGCCCTCAAATCTGAAGGGCCTATGGGGGTGCCCTCTAAATTGAAGGAATCAAATGGGTCTTTTTCCTAAATTCACACATGTAAGAGACTAGGAACACCCACATGCTCATAACCACCCATCCGTCCTATATATAGACCCCTTAACTGCATGTGTGTCCTGGCCCTTGGCCTCACATTACTCCCCCCTTTGGACAAGTGCTTTCGTCCTCGAAACCAAAAGTGGTGATATCTCGTAAGAACTCTAATTTTTTTCCACAGTGGCACCCCTCATGGGTTGAGATGCCCATTTGACCAATACACAATTCAGTAGGAGATTCAATGAAACCAAAAGACACCTGATTTTCCTTATTGATGTCCCTTTGAAACCATTTGTGTAATCGGATTATATCCAAAAATAGTGTGTATACTCTATTTATAACTCACTTGAGTATTTTAAATAAGCTACCACAAGTAAGAGGTGACTAAATGAATAAGTAGTTTTTAGAACTTCTGAAGGTGCTAGAACATGTAAGAATACCTCTTCTCAACTTTAGCCATGGCAAGGGCCATTCTTCGCTGGAGCATAACCATTTGCACCGCTGAAAATTGAAGATGCAGAACAATTTCTCAATCATACTCTTTGTTGCATCATTGATTATGCCAAATCTTGCTAAATGTCTAAACTTTTTGATGCTCTGAAGCATCGGGCTTGAACCAAATGTCGGTGCTCAAGGCAAAAGTTTTCTTATGAACACCAGGCTTCGAGCTCGAACTCTTTGCAAACACTTCTCTTTCCAAACTCAGTGTCATGGGCCTTTGTCCTTACTTGGTGAGGGTGCACACCTTAGGACACCCTAAAGAAAAAAGAAGCTGAAGAAGTTTTGGCATGGGCGGCAACGGGCAGTAACGCGAGCAAACATTAAGGGTGGGGGGTTGATGGGGACCTCCCCTAACCCGGCCATAGTGACCTAAATTTCTCCACACACATGGGCAATTCCATTGATGCCAACCATGTGTCATAAAATCTAATATCTAACTTTACCAAATGATTTTCTCATATTAAACTGATCATTTGATATGCGAAGATAAAAGGGAACAAGAGTTAGGATATAGATATGTGCTTCTAAATCTATCTCAGCAAGGCACCAAAAGGAGAGATAGTTGTATCTCAATAGGAGTCCAAAAGAAGATGGTCTACCAAAGAGCAATGTGCAGTAAGTGCTTTTAGACTTATCTTAGCAAGGGACCAAGAGGAGACATGGTTACATCTCAATAGCCCAAAAGGAGATAGTCCATCAAAGACCAACGTGCATCTAATGGAGCTTAAAAGACCTTAGGGTTAGCTTCATTAAATCCTCAAAGGTTAGTGAGTGTTAAAAGTCCTTAGACCTGGACCTTTAGGTACTTTAGACCTTAGGCAAGATATGCCTGTGCTTGAGGTGTTTGTCGTGCTTAATGACTAAGGTGCTTGAGATGCTTGTGATGACAAAGGTGCTTGAGGTGTTCAAGTCAAAGATGAGCCCTAAAGGTAGGGGCATGAGAGACAACACACACACACACACACACACACACACACACACACACACACACACACACTCAAGGCCAGCCCAAGAATCAAGAGGCATTAAGGCCACATGTCAGGCCCCTAGCAATATTGCCCTCATAATGTGCCTGAATCCTATTGGATGACCTATAGGGAGGTCCAATGAGAATGAAGATTCAATTAAATAATTAAGATCTTTCTCTCAAAGGGGGAAAGGAGGACACTTGTCGAAATGCTACAGTTAAATAATTAAGATCTTTCTCTCAAAGCGGGAAAGGAGGACACTTGTACAAATTCTACAATTAAATAATTAAGATCTTTCTATCAAGATTCAAAGGGGAAAGGAGGACACTTGTCGAAATGCTACACCCCTTGCTTATTATGACTAGAGCCATTCATTGGGAGCCCAAGGCTTGACCCAATAGGCTTGTAGAAAGAGTAAAGTAGAAAAATCTAATCCTCTCTCTTTCTCTCATATACTCCACAAGCCACACACACACTCCGTCATTTTGTGTTGTGCACACAAGTCATCTCCTTCTCCAAGCTTGAGAAGTGGAGAGACTACACCAACACCCCTTGGCTATGGAATGCAAATCCAACCAAGAGTCATGCTCAAAGCAATGCTTATCAATCTCTCCATATTCATTATCAATAAGCTAAGATGTGAGGAGACTACTTCTTTCTTGTAGAGATACATCTTCTTCTCTTCATCTTCCTCACTCCCTGCTAGCTCTCTCCACCTTTGAAGGTGTTTGAGGTCTTGAGATTGAGGCCGGGGACAAGTTAATGTTTTTGCAAGTTAGTTACGGGCATAATATTGGTGCATGAAGCTTAGGCATCAACAAGGTCTCAAGGAACACACAGCATGTATGTTACCAAGTTTCTCTTCAAGGGAGAATCTATAATACAAAAGACTTTTGGAGGGGGGACCGGCTCCAAGTAAGTCGGTCCTCAACTGTTGTCAGTTTCTCTAATTCCCTCTCTCTTTTGAAAGTATTGTTCGTGCTAAGCTAGCAAGGTATAGTGTTTATTTTGCTACCTTCAATCAAGTACTCTCGTTATGTTCATCAAGAATCCTCTTAAGGAAATGCTCACTATTGTTACTTTAATTTCACTACAATTCATGCTATTAAACATTTTTCTGTTACATTGGTATCATAGCTATTAGTTTCTTTTTTTTTTTTTTGCTTAAGAAAAGAGGTCCTTAAGCTATGCATTTCCAAAAGTCTGCTAGACAATGGTGGGCTGATGGCAAAGCTCCAAAACCATGGAAAACCCCAAGAGCTTCCATACGGAAATAGTTTCTTACAAGTGATGCCAAAGAAAAAGTTCTTGCCAAATGGTGAAGCTTGAAGCTGTCTCCCTATAAGTCTATCCACAAGTATGTGGACAAGTTTTGGGATTTACATTTCAAAGCCAATGTCTACCAAAAGATAGACTCTACAGAACAAAAGCAATAATTTTTTGCGGGACTACTTGAAGATATAGCCGAGTATGTCAACTCTCAAAGGCCTAGGACTATCACTGAAGTGATTCACCATACTATGGTCGCTTCACAAATCAATTTCCAACAAGGGGCTAAAAGGAAATTTAGGCCCATGGAAACTAGAGACCAAAATGAACATAGAGGGAAGGACAATGCTCAAAATTATTCCCAAGGAAATTCTAGCAACAACAAAAACAAGAAGATCAAGGAGAAAGGAGTTTACAAAGGTAAAAATAAACTCTTTCATGAAGAGTTAGAGGATTTTCGCAAAGATCATAAATGTTTCAAGTGTGGGAAGCAAGGACATGGCTATCATTCTTGCCCCAAAAGAAATTCACGCAATGAGACTCCTAGAGCTTCCATGGTTGAAGCTCCAAAAGAGGATACTCATTGCAAAGTATCATCCCTTTCCTATGCTTGTGGAAAGGTGCCTTTATCCTTTTTGACCCTGGAGTTGGCCATTAAGTTAGGCATACAAGCTCATGAGACGGGAGACACTATTAAGGCAGATGAAACTTTCAAAGGACAAGAAGCCACAGTTACTCCCTTGATTGGGAAATTGAGGCTCATGTCCAAGACTATGTTGACAAAGAAGAATTTTTTATACCCCCTCTCAAACATAGATGTTAATGAGTCGTGAAACACCATATCCCTGGTAAATACACTTGCTTTTGACAAGTAGATGAAAAGTTCTATTTTTGAGTATATGACTTTTGTTAGAGAATCTGTAAATGATTTTAATGTTTTCACAAGTAGCAATAAAGGGAATCAAGAGGAATTAGATTTGTCTAATTTTCTAAATGGATTCCAAGATGTTTTCATTGATGACATCCCTAGTGAGCTAGCTCCAAAACGAGGGGATGATGACCATGCAATAGAGCTACTACCAGGAAGCTCGCCGCCTAATAAACCTCCTGTCAAGTTTCACAACCTCAACAAGAGGAGATCATGAGGCAAGTGCATGAACGGGGTGAAAAAGGGATGGTGAGGCCTAGCTCCTCTCCATTCTGTTCACCAGTAATTTTAGTGCAAAAGAAGGATGGCACATATCACATGTATGTCGACTATAGAGCACTAAATAAGATCATTATGAAAATAAATAAAAAAGAATTCCTGTGCCACGGGTAGAAGATCTATTTGATAAGTTACAAGTTTTGGCCTGACAAATGCTAAAGCCACATTCAAACTCATGATGGACAAAAATCTTTAGGCCACTCAAATTCTCTTGAGGAGGATAAGCGACACCCCCAGGTAATTTTTCAAGTTGTGTGAGAGAATAAGCTTTTTATTAATCAAATGAAAAAGTGAATTTTTCCTACAAGAGATTCAATATTTAGGTCACTTTCTCTCTAAAGATGGCACACGTATGGATCCAACTAACATAGAGGTAATATAAAGGATGACCTAATCCAAGGAATCTATAGGAGCTATGAAGCTTTATAGGTATGTGTGCATATTATAGATGCTTCATAGAAAATTTCTCGCTAATAGCAGGCCCATTACATGACTTAACAAAAAAGAACGTTAAGTATTCATGGGCTATAAAAAAGAGCAAGAAGCTTATCTCTCAACTTGTGCTCACACTACTAGATCTCTCAAAGCCATTTGAGGTCCAATGTGATGCTTGTGGTGATTGCCTTGCACCTGTTTTGCTTCAAGAAGGGCATGCCATAGCATATGAGAGTCGAAGACTCAACTCCAATAAGCGAGTATTGGGAAAATACAAAAAAGAGCTACTAGCCATTCTATATGCCATAGATACATGGAAACAATATCTCTTGGGGACTCCATTTATTCTATGAACAGATCATAAAGCCTCAGCGGCAGGATCAGTGGTAATCGAAATGATTACACGGCTTCCCTGAAAATTTCTTTTCCAATATTCAAGGGAGGAAAGAAGGAAGAACTTCATGACGCAAACCAAGCTCTCAACAAACAAATGAGGTGGGAAAATTTTCTTTTGCAATTTAAATTTTATATTGCTCACATTGCTGACAAGCACAATCAAGTGGCTGATGCACTTTCACGACGGCCAAGGGTAAATGTGGTGTCCATAACAGCTCACAATGATCTATCTTTTATGATAGAAGAGTTACTGACCGCGAATTTAAATATGTAATTACAACCTTGGCATTGGGAAGAAAGAAGAACCATTCACCTTAGAGGATGATTATCTTCTAAACGGCAATAGGCTACGTGTTACTCACCCATACAATAAGAAAGTCATGTATGAATCCCATGTTTCTCCGTATGCGGGGCAAAGAGGAATTCCATAATCTACTCTTTGAGGAGTAGAAATGTATTTCCGTTGGCATACCATGAAAAGTAAACATACAAGAGTATGTTTCAAAATACGTGGTATGCCAAAAGTAAAAATTTGATTGAGGGAAGCAACTCGGATTGTTTCAATCGACAAGCTTAACAAGAAAACACACTCTATGCCTGTCAAGAGACTATTAAGGCACATCAAATGGCAACCCGCTTCAGATCTCAAATTTTCAAGTATCATGGCTTGCCAACATCCATAGTGTCGGGCAGAGATCCTAAAATGACAAGTAATTTCTGGAAGGGTCTCTTTGATAATCTAAGAATTAGATTAAATTTCTCTTTTGGCTTATTATTACGGATGACCAAAGTGAAATTACTAATCTAACGACTCTTGATCTACTAAAAGCCTATGTCATGGAAGTAGATCAATGTTCTCAATGAGGGAAGTACCTATCTCTTATAGAGTATGCATACAATGACAATGTACATACTTTTATGGAGAAAGAACCCCCCTTCCAAGGTTAAAGAGGGAAGATCCAAAAGTCGAGAGAGAGAGAGAGAGAGAGAGAGAGAGAGAGAGAGAGAGAGAGAGAGAGAGAGAGAGAGAGAATCCATGCAAAGCCTTCCATGCCTCCCCTTGCTATCTTTCTTCCCTGAGCTCTGATACTAGTGTAAGAGATTGGGAACACCCACATGCTCATAACCACCCCCCCGTCTTATATATCGGCCCTTGGTCCTAGATATATATGGTCCTCTTTACCACATAAGTGTCTTGGCCCTTGGTTTGACATCACGTTAAATTTAAGGGACCTTCAACCACTCTGTAAATGAAAGAAATGCCTTAAATCCTAGTTGTCGGAGGTCACTAATATTAGAAAAAGGTGTACTGTAGTTTGAAATCAAGGAAACCATTGACCAGTGTAAGGGCACACAAGGAAATTTTGAAAGGGCACTCCATAGTTAAGAGGAAACTTTTTAGATGTCAATTTAGGGGAGCTTTTGTAGTGGTGGTGGGGGGAATCTTTGGCACACCAAAAGGGAGCTTTGAGCCTCCTCTCAAAGTTGCATATGGGTCAATAACGCGAGAGAGAGAGAGAGAGAGAGAGAGAGAGAGAGAGAGAGAGAGAGAGAGGTATGAAATGTATTATTAACACCTTCAAAAAATGGTCAATATGACGTGGAGACAAAAAAGCTGCAACCAAAGTGAGAGTCACACAATGTTGGAAACAAGAGTAATATGAGAGAGAAGAGTGAGAAAAGGAAAAAAATAACTTTGAAAGACTTTAAAGACTTATCTCATCAATCTTGAACTCAGGACCTTATACTAAAGAGAGATATAAAGAGAAGAGAAGAAGAGTAATTGGAACATCCTACAAACATTCTCAAGATACCTAAAGATCCATTTTATCAATCTTGAACTCAAGACCTCTTACGCAAGAGAGAGAAAGAGAAATAAGAGGATTAATTTCAACACCACAGAAACAATCCCAAAAGGACCATCTAACGACTCTTGAATTCAAGACTTAAGACGTGTTATTGAAGAGGAACCTAAGATAACCAACTGCCACACTTGGGAGATAGAGAGGTTATTCCAATTTCCTCTTCGTATTCACACACACATGTATTGTTAGGACACATGTCCTATGAACATCGTAGACAAGGCTTGAGTCGGTGCCGCATGGGTACAAGGACCTACAGCATGGCCTTGCCAGATGTCAGGTATACTACTGAGAGACCACTCATCCCGCATACCACGAACCTACCAACCATGCTCTCTTCTAGAGCCCCCCTGTGCATGCACATGCCTGACACGTGGCAGGACCATGCCCTAGGGCCTCGTACCCATACAACCACCGACTCAAACCTTGTCTGAGACATTTGTAGGACCATGGATTGGCATTACTCCCCCCTTAAGGAAGGGTTTTTGTCCACAGATAGAAAAAGTGGAAAACCTATTCATAAGAAGACGGGTGCTCTTCCAAGTAGCACCTTCCTCAGTTCTATCTTTCCACTTGATTGTTTCATGACCAAAACATAACACTATGGAAAGTAAGATTTATGGAACACGAGCATATAAGTAGACCCATTGATATGCAACGACAATAGCTCATCTTGGGTTGATGAGCATTGGGAAGAACCAAGTTGTGTCCCATAGAGGTGACTATACAACAAAAGGCTACTAAAGGGGGTAATTGAATTGGGCAAAGGGTTGTAGCTTAATCATTCTACTTAAACGCTACTCCTTAACCTACTTTGGTAGTTGTTTGTAGACTGCCATTTAAGATGGTTATATCGGCCATTTAGTCTCTAGATCGGGGACCCATCTTACTCTAAATCAAGTGTAGTTAAATTTTCCTTATTTCTCGTGCACATACACACACGCATGCATGCACGCATGCGCGCACACACACACACACACACACACACACACATACGTGCACACACACACACACACACACACACACACACACACACACACACACAGATTGTCTTTGTTGTCGATCATGAAAAACATATCTTAGGAGAAAGACACTGGGATAAAGGGTTGTCCTCGTGCTAAAGAATGGTCATGTAGAAGAGAACGTTGGGGTGCAATATATAAAATACATTGCCAAACAAGGACAAACATAGATTGACATCAACCACCTAGAAATAAAGTAAACATGTACAAAGTGCATTGAGTACTAGGATACATAAGTTGAATTATCCAACTATGAGAAAATAAGTTTGTATCTATTTGATATATAGATATGATGATCGAGATTGAGCATGTACTAGTGAGAAAAACATGTAGCTAAACTAAACTTAAAGAAGCAATGACAAACTCAAAAAATATAGAAAGCATCAACAGACTATGAAAATTAAATTGCACTACTGACCTGATAATTGTGTACAAGTGTTGGTCCCATTGTCCAAGCCGGAGGACAATGCTCGTGTCAAGCTACATAAAACCAATGTCAACAGTTAAACATTTTGTCTTGCAATGAAGCATCACATAGTGAAAATGCTAATTATACAGGGTGCGTCATGCAGAAGTGCCATACAAAAGTACGATGGAGAGTTAGCATTGTGGTCTCTCTAAGTATTATAAGAATCGAAAGCATTGCCCTGCCTTGTAGGATTTATGTGTTGGACCAATCAAATGCATAGGCATAGGGAGTTGGATATAGGTAACGGACCTTGAAGTGCTGTCAAGCTGGAGTCATGGTTACACCTCAATTGCTCCTGCTTTGATCTCTATGTTCATCATTGACATGCTTCCATCAAACCTTTCCTGCTTCTCAGAAGACCGAATGCCTCTTCCAAGTTGACGATTTCTTAGTGGTAATCAAGTCTCCCAAATCCAACACTCCCTTCTCTATAGATTTTTCATCTGGCTTGAGTTTGACTTTCTTGAAAGTTAAGCTGAAAGGATCGTGAAAGCCTTGGCGGGGAAGTCGAATGGAAGGTGGTTCTGTCCACGCTCGATGCTCGGTTTAGCTGTGCTCACTACCTCCTTTGCAAAAAACGCAAGTGCTCCCTTTTTTCTATAGCTCATTGATTTTTTTTATCTTTGAGCTACTCGTCAAGTTCCTTTGATGATGCTCCCTTCATTCTTCCATGTCTGTCACCATTCACCCTCCATGTTGCACCTCCACTGCCATCTCTACGCCCAAACCTACATGCTCTCACAGCCCGAAACTTCATGTATGTTGCACTGACAACACCCTCACCTTAGCCAACTTTAGGTGAGCTATCAAACCACCGAGCTATTGGTCCAACCTCGTCGCTTGTAGCTGCCACAATCTTGTTGTTAACTATATGAGGTCACATTCGTTTTGCACCTTTGTGCAAAGCTCCACTACAGTAGTTATGCCATTGATGGCCTGTCACCGCTTTTGACACCAATCCGAGCTGCCTCCATCTATCGTCCTCTGCCCACAAGCCACCTACTCCATCCTGGTATCCCCACAAAAAGATGTTCTTCCTGTGTGTGCTCGTGTTTCTTGTGAAAAACTTCGTCAGGCTTACCAAGTAGAAAGGAAATTTTACAAATTTGAGCCATTTTTCACCTCTTTACAGTGTTTTTCACAAATTTTAGGGAGAAAGTTTCCTTCCTCCTACTCTTGTTTCTAACCGGCTTTATTCACTTTTACACTACTTCAATACTTTAAAAAATCATTATCATAACCATAAAATTTTTCTTTATGTGCTTATTTATAGATGAGATTTTTGAATTTGAGGTTTTTTTGGTTCAAATTTTGTTCAAATTTTAGGCCGGATGATTAGGGTTGTTTTTTGATGGGCACTTGTGCCTTGCAAAACGTCAAACTTTTGGTTCATTTAGTGTAATTTTGAAGGGTACACTTTTTTTCTCTTAAAAAAGGGCGAAGTCCACAAAACAAGTAAAATGCCCGTAAAAAAATAAATCTTAGTCCCCATGTCTATAAAATATCCCCCATAACTCGTGTTCTCCTCATCCTTCAGGGCACATGCATGTGTATCCTGATTGATGAAGATGTCATGCACAACTCCTTGAATTTTAAGTTGGTTAAAACGCTTAACCTGCCACATAGACGCCAAGTTCACTCCGCTATGTAGTGTCTGTCATGAATGGAATTGATAAGGAGGTGTGAGATACAAAGGTTAAGAATCTCCTTGTGGACATTCGGGACACCTCATGCACCTAGATTTTCAAAAAATGAATGTGAATTATGTTGATGTGTTCCTCAGTAGAGCACGTGCACAAAGTTTATGTCCTTGTTTAGCTAGAAGCTATGAACATAATTCTCTATAGTTCTTTGTCAAAGGAATACATGTGCTGTTTCTAGGAGAAAAGGATGTGCCTCAAACTCTGTTGATTTGTTATATGGAATTTTCACAATTGTATGACACCGATGAAATAAAAGAAGTCTTTTTGTATTATTTTTGTCTCATGTTTTGTCAAATTTTTCTTTTGGTATTAATGAAAACGTGTTTATATAATGAGGGAACATCCTCAACCCAAGATTCTTATTCTTTTTCTATGACTACTCATGAACACACTAATAATTATGTCTTTGTGCACATACCACACCATCTCCAACAACTATTACATGAATATAAGGATGTGTTTCCTCGGATTTGCCTCTAGGCCTACCACCAAAACTTTCAATGCAGCATTGCATTGATCTAGTCCCTAGTAGAAAACTCATAAGTAAATCACCTTATAGGCTTGGTCATACCAAAGCCATGGCTGTAGAGTGAAAATTAGCTGACTACTTAAGCCATGGTTTCATTCAACCTAACTTCTCACCATGGACAACACCAATTTTATTGGTCAAGATAAAGGACAACTCTATGTGTATGTGTGTAGACTAGCATGCCTTGAAGGACATAACCATTCAAAACAAGTATCCTCTGCCAAGGGTAGTTGAGTTGTTTGATCAATTTAAAGGAGAAAAGTGTTTTTCTAAGATAGATTTACGCTCTGGTGACCATCAAGTACGGATATGTTTGATTGATACACCAAAAATTTCCTTTCATAAACAATTTCGCCATTATGAGTTTTTAGTTACGCCTTTTGGATTGACTAACTCACTAGGATCCTTCTTGATGCAATGGTTGACACGGTATGGCCACATGCAAGAAAATTTGTCATTGTTTTTTTTATGACAATTTAGTTTACAGTGCATCTAAAGAAGGGCACCTCACACATCTGAAGCTGGTGTTTGATTTATTATGCAAGCATAAATTTTACGCTAAGCTCAACAAGTCTGAATTCTTGAAGTTTGAAATCAACTACTTGGGTCATGTGATATCTTATGCTGGTCTGCAAACAGATCTTGCAAAAGTTGAAGTGATTTTACAATGGCCTTGTCCAACAAACCTAGAGGACCTCCATATTTTTCTAAGTATGGTGGGCGATTAAAGTAGTATCTTATGGTACCCATATTTCACAATTGGCCTAAGAAACTAGCAAGATTGAGAAAGTTATACTTGCTACTCTAAAATGTATCTTATTCTTCAGCAATCAAAAAACTCAACCATCATCATATACTATGCTATATAGCATATTAGGTCCCCCAAAACTCAAGGAAGATTAGCTTTATGTTATACAATACACTTACACAATCAAAATTGAATTTGGATATCAAGAAAGCCACCAAAAAAATCATAAAAGTGCTAATTTTGGCAAAAAAACAGGATTATGCAATTCTTGTAAATTGGTCATAACTTTCAATTTTAACACTTATCTCTCTCTACAAGCATCAAAACATGTTGAGAACTATGAAGGCCTAGCCTCTAGCCATCTAAACCTCACAAACATGAAGTTTAGAGTGGTATAGTTGCCAAAAATTGAAAAAAAAGCCAAAAACAAGACACGTTTTTTCACACAGTTTAGGTTCAAAAATGTTGTGCAAGAGTAAGGTTAATGGTGAGATCGATACTCAAAAAAAAATGCTAAGTTTTTTTCAGCTCATAAGGTAACTTTGTGGATATATAGCACCTAGAAATTCATTTTCATACTCTTCAAATAATTCAAGCAAAATGGTCACTTAACAGGACACAAAAGTGTCCAAGGACATAAAATTGTATTGTTACCATTCTAGTGTTAATTACAAAACCAATGAGAAGTCTGATTATCTTAAGGGAGAGGAGTTTTGTGCCAATAAAAGATAATGGAAGAGTTACATAAATTGGAGAAATTGTTTACAACAGTGGGTAGACGATAGATATTGAGCTTGTATCAAAGTGGTAGTAAGCTCAAACATAACTCAAAAATAAAAAAAACCAATCATGTGGTTGATTTAGAAAACTATTAGAATGATCTTATACTTGGTACAGAGTCGTGATATTGATGATCACAAGCTAATCTACCAAGGTTAAGAAACACACAAATATATGATGACTAATGATCACCTATTTTGATATCAAATTCTAGGATAAGAGAAGTACTCTATTCTAAAATTTTTAAAGGAGTCATAAAATTGATAGAATATATGTCATACAACAGCAAGAAAATGAAGCAATATCAAGCAAGATACAACATCAATTATAGTATCGTATGATGCAATACCACAAATAATTGCAATAGTATCAAAGTGAAGATCCCATTAGATTACATCATTGATAATATGTATAATTGCCATACATTATGGGGCCAATGGATTGTGGAAAAAGTAAGGATAAAGAAGTTTGCTTATGTTGAATGCATAATTTTTCTTCCATAGTTGTATTAAAATTTTGATAAACGGCATAACAACTCATTCACATAGTAGGAGGAGTATTAGAGAGTTCCAAACTTCAGTTGGAAACAAGGAGCTTCTACAAAAACTTGCTTATCATGGGTTGTTCTCATTACTTGATTTGTGATGTTATATATAGCTTTGACTGTTGGTGGAGGGTGAGTACATTAGCAAATGTGTGGTGCTTCCACTCTAGTAGACTACACACAATGATTCCTACATCACAATGATCTTGAGTGGATGGCATTCCCAAAGATGATCTAGATTGTGTGGTTATAGCCTTCTGAAATTTGTGATGTTATATATAGCTTTGATTGTTGGTGGAGGGTGGGTACATTAGCAAATGTGTGGTGCTTCCACTCTAGTAGACTACACACAATGAGTCCTACATCACAATGATCTTGAGTGGGTGCCGTTCCCAAAGATGATCTAGATTGTGTGGTTATAGCCTTCTGAAGAAAACCATTAGGCTTTCGTAAAGAGAAAGAGAAAGAGTGAGATTTACCTTAGTTTTACGTTTGCAACCATAATTTTGTAGAGACTCTTTTCATACGCATCACTGTGGCTAAAATATCTTCGATATTCACCATTGCTGCCACGGCCCACAACCTCCTTTTTTTGTACCTTCTGATATCAGTTCTACCTACTCGGATCTTGATCATCATCTCTTGCATGCACTTCTGATAAATCATTACTATTAGTACCAATGGGTGTATGTTGTTCCTCTGCTTTTGATGTACCCTCATGTGTGCAAGCGCCTTTTGTGGATGTCTTGGTCATAGTTGATGATAAACTCTACTAATGTTGGCGAAGGTAGAAATCAAATTTGTGTATCTCTGATGTTGAATAGGTCTAGCGGTATGACTAGCAGATTCCATGGTCATCAATGTCCCTTAACGGTCCAAAGGGACTAATTGAAGGATCTATTTGACGAGCCGTGAGTTCAAAATGTGGGATATACGCTCGAGCTCATCACTTTGTGGGAAGAACCCCCAGAATCCAATAAGGTTTTATGGTTTTAATAAAAATACATGTTGTGTTGATGAGCGGTGAGAGAGAGAGAGAGAGAGAGAGAGAGAGAGAGAGAGAGAGAGAGAGAGAGAGAGAGAGAGAGAGAGAGAGAGAGAGAGAGAGAGAGAGAGAGAGAGAGCAAGTTGAGCCATGAATAGAGCATGGAAATTGCCTCCCTTGTTTGTGACAAAGCTCACTCTCTATTGCAGCTAGACCCCCAAAGGCTCCAAGGCAATGTTCGTCCTACTTTGACACAACACACACACACACACACACACACACACAAGCAGGTTGGGATAGAGAGAGAGAGAGAGAGAGAGAGAGAGAGAGAGAGAGAGAGAGAGAGAGAGAGAGAGAGAGAGAGAGAGAGAGAGAGGCAGAGAAATGAAATGAAATGATGTATTAACATCTTCAAAAGGCCAAAGTGACCTATGAGATAAAAGAGTTTACATATGGTGAATTTGATACAATGTTTGTATAAAAGACTGAAAAACCGAAAACTAAAAAATGAAACTAAACTGAGCTAAAGTGAAATGGAGCGAAATGAAATGGGATGAAATGAAATGGGATGAAATGAAATGAAATGAACAGCTAAGATGCTAGAATCAAGATCCTATCGTATGATATCCAGCCTCAGTCTTTGGCAAAGCTCATCAATTTCTTCCTCAATGAGTAGTCTGACTGGGAGTCTCCCATGTCATGCCAAAATCATCCAGACCCTCTGATGCAGCTTCCACCAATCTCTTGATGACCCTCGCAATCGTGGGCGTTTGGATCTCCCAAGCTCAGTGGCCCTATCAATCAGTGTACCTCTGGTACAGGTGGACTCTAAAGTTTGCTATGATGTATGCTCATCTGAGTGTCGTGCATGTAGTCTCAAAAAATCAGTGATATCCCTCTATGAGTGTCTCCTACTGTCTGGTCTCCTCAAGAGGCTCTCCCTATGTCTGTGTAGCTCCAATATAAATAGCGTAAGGCATCTCTGATCTTGATATCTTATAACTTTGGCCAGTGGTCCAAAACCCTCTCTATATAGGTAGTGAAAACGGCCTCGTATCTCATAGTAGACTGGGTAGTAACATATGTGATGTAACTCTGTCTCTGGCTCTCTGGCTCTATATGGCATAGCTAACAAACCCGGGCCTCAACTGGTACTCCTCTAAATCTACCAGTCACTATCTCTAACTGATGTGATGATGTGCGTATCTGTCCAATAGCACATCATAATTCATGGGATAGATGAGTCTCCATGTAGGCGGATGTGATCACAAAACCATACTATGTAAGCTCAAGGAGATACTCTGTGCAGAAATCCATCTTTGTGCCAAGCACACACATAGGTTGTATCCATGCGGTCAGTGGACTATGCAAAAGGATATTACATTTATGTACATTTTATTATTCAAGTGCTCTTATGAGCTAGATCATTATTATGTCCGAGAAGACAATCTGTATCCATTTTGAACATTAAGAAATCTATAAATAAATATGTGTAAGAGGAAAATGCTCACTCTTGCACGACATGGGGAGATTGCACCCAGTGTTTGTGTTATTCTTCTCTCCTCTCTCGTCGTGCGGTGTAGCACTCCACTCTAGGAGATGCATCTGCACATACTCCCTCTCTCTATCTTGTTCTCTGTCTCTCTCACAGAATGTGTATGCTGTTTGATTGTGTATATGTGCGACTTGCCATACATGCATATCTGTCATTTTGTGGCTTCTAGCATGTTACTTTTTTGTATTTGCAAGCACATCACGCTCGTGTCTGTAGCACATGGACTCCTTTATTTTAAAGAGGAAAAAGGATTTGTAAAAACAGATACCTTTTGGATATGATTATTATGGTGTGGGAAGGAATGGATTCTACTAAAAATTTAGGCCAAAGCCTTCTCGTTTAAAACATTGATTTTGGCAAATCTTATGACATGATTGAGTGGGACTTTGTGCTTCAACCTTTGCATAATGTGGGGATTGGGCATCACTTTATTAAATATGTTCATGTATTCTTTGAAAATGCCAGAGCAAGGGTTGCAATCAATGGTGAATCATCCAATCATTAGGAAGGGAATGGGGTCTAAGAGGAACTCTTTATTTGCCATGGGATTAAAAATGAGATTTTGGAATGGGCAAATGGGTGTATGCCATGTGGATTGAAATGGTGAGTAAAGCATGGCCTAAAAGTGAGTAGTCAAACTTGTAGGCATAGATACTCTTTTGTAAAAATATAAAGAGAAAATCTCTTATAAAATAAAAAAAACTAAACTTTTCTCTAAAAAGTTGGGCGCAAAACCAATCGTTTCTCTTTCTATTGGCTGTCAATTCCTCCCTCTCACTCTCCTAAAAGGGGGTCTCTCCAAAAACATGTTGTTCATTCCGTCCGTCCGTCCCTCCCTCCCTCCCTCCCTCCCTCTCTCTCTCTCTCTCTCTCTCTCTCTCTCTCTCTCTCTCTCTCTCTCTCTCTCGGATCATCCCTCACTCCACCTTGAAAATTGAATTTCTTTCTTCAATATCACTTTTCCCTTGTAAAAAGCTCTTGCAGTAGAGGCTTGAACCTCCTTTCCCTCCTCAAGCTTCTTGCATTCGCCTCAAGCTTACCTCCTACTAAAGCTCTCCATTGCTCTATGAACCTCACTACACACCTCTCCCTAAATCTAAAGATCATCTTCTTCAATTGTTCGCGTTTCTTGGGCGGCTCTTTATAGAGGTGAGAGTGCTTTTAAATCCGGAAAAGACATGCGGTTGGCATGATTTAATGACAAAAGATCACCAAAAATTATTGTCTGGTGGTTTGATTTTTCAAATTCAAAGGTTGGGGAGGTTGTTGGGTGTCTCGAGCGGGTTGTGGTGGTGGGTTATCCACATATGCTCGAGGTTGTGGATTTGAGATAGTGGATTCACCATATGCATTTGATTGTGAATTTATTATGGTCTTAGTGGTGGTGGTGCCATTGGTGTGCATAGTGGTTTGGTTTTCTGTGTCGTCCATGTGGTGCAAGATATGAGTGTGTGCTCATTTTTGCTCGAGAAGATCTTTTAGAATATGCAAATGAGTAATGAACTTCAAGTTGTGGATTTTGACTTACATAGTACTTAAAGTTTTTAAAAACTTTAAAAACTTAATAAAACTAATAACAACTCAAAAAAATCCAAAAGAGACAAAAATTCACACATGGAACCACTGATTGTGCCATCAAAAATCACTTTGCATTACTATGCATGTGTACAATAGAAACGATTACAATGTCAAAAAAATTATCATTTTTCTACCCAACGCTTGCCATTTTGGTGCCTTATCTCTAACCACCATCCAAAATAGTCTTTTGTACTCAAAGCATGATACGATTGTGATCACCTCACGTTAACCACTTTCATTATCCTGCATTTCAAACTACCTTTCATTCTATTCTTCTTCCTCTCTCTCCCCGCTAAACCTGTGTAGAACCAGTTGAACATCACATGTAGAGTATACTCCTTTTCCTTCCACCTCAATGACGTGTATTTTTGAAGTATACTATTTTTGCTTGATAGTGTGAGCACTCCATTCCTTGACTACTATAAATACCCAATGAACCATAGGTGTCAAGAAAAAATGCACCATGTGCAAAAAGTACGTGCTGCAAAAAAAAGACTGTAGTTCAAACACAGAAGCAATTCGACTCTAGAGACCAAGTGTTCATCCCACCATGTAATGTGTTATGTGTGGTTTCCCCAAGCATCAACCATTTTCGGACTGTGACACTATTGGTTGCAAACTTCAAGATGGAGAACTCATCAGAGATCAACTTTGTCTTCTTTTCAAGAAGATGAGAAATATCGTCAACAGAGTGCCACTCACGAACGTGCTTAATTCCAAGGACTACTTCGTTACCTCTGTAGCTGGTTATGTCACACACCTTTTTCTACAATGGAAACTCAATGGGACTTTGAGAGTCAAAATAGTTTGAAAGCAAATGTGTCACTTTAGTACCACCCATCCATATTTTTATAGGGGCGATTAGTGTAGTTCTAGATGCCTTCTTGTGCTTTGATAGCTCAACTACACCACCATGGAGACCAACACTTGATAGAATATCCTAAAGTTATCTTATAAACTCTTCCCTTCTTTATACAAGATCCATATTCCAAGCATAGTTAATGTGGAGCATTAGCAACTTGTCAAGAATTTGTAAACATGCATGAAGGATGCACACATGTACATTTATCAGTGGAATTTGTAGAATAGGATCCCAATTTGGATCGTCCATGTCCATGTATTAATTAGGAGTTACACTTTGGTCACAACTAAGGATATCTTGAAACCATTGTTGTGGTGCTTTACTTAGCATTTATGTAGTCGGTACACCTTTTATAGAGTTATCTATAACTTTGCCACCCTTCCCCTTTCCACCCTTTGATGTTGGTCTTTGCACCCTTGCCTTCAGTTTCCATGGAGACTTTACTGTGGTAGAAATAAATGCATGGAAAGAGGGTCATTGCACCTTGCTTACACCCTAACATACACTTGAGAGTTTTCAAGTCTCCTGCCAAATGCCATTCAGCTTGGGATGTACCCAAACCTAAAATCGCCAATCTTTGTCCTTTCCATTGTTGAATGACGTCAACAATTGTCATGTGATTGAAATACCATTTGAGGGACTCATGTGTCTCATGTAGGAGATGAAAAGATGCACGCCACTAAATATTTTTCTCTCATTGAATCCAAAAACATGTATTTTCATTCTCATTGGCAATTAGCTCAACAGTGACTCCCACCAAGGCCATGTTCATTAATGTAATGCTTACCCTTTCAAGATGTTGATCTTTGAAAACCTAGCACTCATCAAGCTTCATAATGAAGATAACCTTACCATCACATTCTTCTTGTGTCACCCATATAACTTGATCATCAACTCCTGGAGCTTCAACAAGTCAAAAAACACATTGTTGAACTCATTGTAGCAAAAGGATTCGTTGTCTTCAAGGGCATGACATACTCCACATACGGAAATCCACCAAACAAGCTCTTGCAACATCATTACTGGCGCATTTCTTTTCAATGCTCACACTGTAAGGTGATCGGAACAACCTGAATAGTCCCTTTTCCCTATGTCCTAGCGTGACAATTTTGTATAAGGCTTCGTAAGTTGTTGACCGCTGGGTCAACAACACAACATAACTCAAGTTTCGTACCAAAGTCTTATCTTTTGCGAGTTATGAAATGCTATGGATTATGGCTATAAACATCATTTGTAATGAGTAGTTATTCTAGTTTCAGAAGCCAGGGTGCAATGGCACTTCCAGATTGTAAATACAAAGCCATTTGACCCTTTCAACCCCATTTTTGGAAACCTAAGGTAGCCTTAGTATATAAGGTACTAGGTCATTTTGTAAAGAAGACTTTTATCATAATCAAAACTTTAGCGCTGCCGTCTACTGTGTGTGAGAGAGAAAGAGAGTGAGCGTGAGCTTCATCCTCTCGCTACGCCCGACTCGCTCAACACATTGGAGATCCGATTGCACCATTGCAGTAGGCTTGAGGAGCTACGCGACGACGCCAAGCATTCCATGCGAGATGAAGCGCACACGCCGACGCATCTACGAGATATTTGTGGTCGTAAGTGTATCAAACGATGTCTGTTTTCTGCGTGCTAGTAGTCTATAGAATCGTGGCGACATAAGCTACGCATAGGTACTCATAAATTTTAGTTTCGGGCACTTTCAAAATTCAGCTCTGTCATCCTACGCGTTTTCCGCAGATGGGTTTAGAGTGAGGGTTTTGAGTGTAGAAGCTTAGGGACAAGTATATCCTAGTGAGGGGATGGTGTTCCTTAAGTTTCGTATGAATCTAGCATGATTAGGTGAGTTACCTTTCGCATGTGTGTATGTGGCTAGGTGGTGTAGTTGAGAATAGTGAGGTTCTTGATTGTGGTTTAGTTGGCCTTCTTGAGTGTTGTATGTGTAGGATGGTCTCAGATTGACAAGTTAAACAGCTTTCCTCCGTGTGCCTATCGTGTCATCTGTGTCATCGATTGACATTATGTTGATCTAGGTAGTGTTTGCATGCACTTCATGGGTGTGTGAGTCGCTCCCTGTCCAACATTGGCGCCGTTGCCGGGGATACAAGGACCTAAGTAGGTTTCCTACTAACACTCGTGTGATGGTTGCTTGATTTAGTTTCGGCTAAAGAAAGCGTTTTTCTTAAGTGGATCCGGAAGAGGATATTCCGCGATCAAGTGGATAGCCAGGAAGCGTGTGTCTTGCCGAGGGTCTGCGACTAGATAGGTTTAGTTAGGATCTATGGATTAGAGTAGTTGTTGGTGGTCGAGTGATTTGTGAGGTGATAAAAGCGTTTACTAGTCCGTGTGTGACAGTGAAGAGTTTGTCTACTCATAGATGCAAAACCCCATATGATTTGAAGGAGTAGCTTTAGGTAAGTGATCCGATTCTGATCTAGAGCTATTCAGCATTGAATTATTTGCTAAAGTGCTTGATTGCATTTGAAATAACGGAAAAGTGTCCTTTTGAGGGTAAAAATGCATTAAACAAGCTTTTGTGGATATTTTTGTATGAATGATTGATGTTGTGCATATAAAAGAGCATTTGCTAGGGTTCTGTGAAGAAAACCTGCAATTCTGTAAACATAGATATCCTACGCGTAGGATGTCTCAAGGGGGTTCTGGAGACCAAATTTGAAAATTCTGACTGCACCAGTGGGTTCAGAGGGTAGGTTTTACCCTAGTAAAATATTGACTTGGGTGTTTTTCCCATTTTTGTTGACCAAAAGCCAAAAGGCGGAGTCAGAAAACGTAATATTTCAGAAAAGGTTTAAATTGAGTGATTTTTGCATGTTTTTGCAATTGTGAAGCATACTTGCACTTGCTGAGAGCATAAGGAAGCATCAGGGACACTTCAGTCTTAAAAAATCAGCAGTAGACATCCTACGCGTAGGATGTCTACAGGGTGATCTGGGCATTTTTTTGAAAATCTGAAGTTACCAGTGTGTTTAGAAGGTAGGTTCTACCCTATTTTCACATGGAAAGTGGAAATTTGACCATATCTTGACAGGATAAGGCCAGATAGACTGAAATTGCCAGACATCCTACCCAAATTGTGCCCAAGGCATAATTTTTGAGACCAAACCATAGGGTGACTTCATGTGCATGTTATACATGATGTTTTGAGTGCATGTGATAAATTTCATCTCATTTGGGTCAGTGAAAGGGAAGATTGAATAGACTTTAGCATTTTTGACTGAAAAAGGCAAGAATAGCTAAAATTTGAGACTTTTGACATCCAAACCAAAATCTAAGCATACCACTGGGTTACTGACATCAAGGGGAAGCTGTGGGACAAGTATGGGGTCAAACAGGCCAAAAAGACATCCTACGTGTAGAAGACAGCGTAGGATGTCTTCTGTGTGATTTTGGACTCTAAACAAAATCTGAGCATACCACAGTGATCAGCACCTTAAGGTGAGTCTGTCTTTCAAATTTGGGGCAAATCCGAGCAGTTAGACATCCTACGCGTAGGATGTCTAAGGCATGATTTAGAGGCCAAATTCAAACTGTGGACATAGCAGAGTGTTGTATAGCCTTAGGCAAGCCTCCTAGTCAATTTTGGTCCAATTTGGAGTTGATTTGACTTAGGAATTCATCAGACCAGACATCAAGATTCTAAAGCAGATTCTTGATCATTTGACCAACCTATAGGTGTCAAAATCAAAAAGTAAAAATAGCCGTGAGTTTAGCACATCAAGGGGAAGCTACAGTGCAAGTTTGGACAAAATCTGAGCAGTTAGACATCCTACGCGTAGGATGTCTTCAGCTTGATTTAGGACTCCAAACCAACTTATGAGCACACCACTGAGATCAGCACATCAAGGAGAAGCTGGGGTGAAAATTTCAAGTCATTCTGAGCAAAAAGACATCCTACGTGTAGGATATCTCAAGGCCATTTTTAGGTCCAAATGAAATTCTGAGCATACCATTATGTTGCTGGACTTAAGGGGAGTATCTGGACCAAATTTTGTTAAATTCTGAGCATATAGACATCCTACACGTAGGATGTCTCTAGGCCAGGTTTAGGGTCCAACTGTCCTTTTGACCATACAGAAGTGTTCACAGTGTCACAGAGATCCCAAATCTTTTTTCAAAATTGAATTTGGACTCATTTTGACCAGTCTAAACTGCATTTCACTGTTTTGGCCATAACTTTTACAAACGGTATCGGATCGGAAAAGTTTTTAAATCAAAACGTAGCCTGAGAGCGACTCTACAGATCTTAGAGCAAAACTTGAACTAAATGCATGCCAACGGCAACCATTTAGTTCAACTTTGAAAAAAACGTTGTTTGAGGCCTCAAAATTCATCCGCAAGTTAGGGGTGTCTAAAAGCGACAATTTGCGAGAATTGTGACGAAACGGTTGCGGTTTTGGACATAGTTTCGACTTTTCCCTTACCAAAGCACTTGAACACAGTGGACTAAGTCTACTTGAACCAAGAAAAATCTCTTAAGCCCAGAAATCATGTCTACCCTAGATTCAAACGCAGCTTACACTAGCTTGGAGATCCCGACGATAGAGGAATACCCTCCCACAATGGATCTTCCAAACTTGCAATTGATAAAGATCCATCTTGTTGAGAGAGTTTGGATGATTGGTCATGAGAGTGAATGACTATATAGATACATCGACGACAATGAGGTCAATCTTTATAGGTGTTCAGATCCATACCTAGAAGAGATAACGGATTACAAGCTCTTATATGTCTACACATACGGAGTCGACTGTCAATGGAGATCTATAGTTGTCGACAAGTATGCACGAGAATATAGAATTGTAGAAAGCACAAATCCACAGACTGTACTAGAAAGAGGTGGATATTTGGTCAATGAAGGACCACAAATGCCTCCACCAAACACGAGAATTCCTATAGGAATTCCAAGAAGAGAGCCACCAGGATTCCCTTCAAGAGCGATAAGGAGAGAAGGATTGGGAGAGTCTCTGGTTAGACTTGTAGACAATCGACGAGTCAGACCATCCCAAGTCCAGAAATGGGTAAATAGAAAATACTCCGGAGATAAAGATCCGAGAGATCACGTAGCGGCTTTTAGAAGAGTGATTAGCGCAGAGGAAGTTTCAGATTTTGCGACACAGTTTGCGGGATTTGGATTGACTCTAGAAGATGATGCAGCTACATGGTTCGACTCGGTGGAAAAATGGGATTTTGAGACCCTAGATGAGCTGTTTGAGGAGTTTATTGAAGAATTCTCGCCAAAAGGCATCGCTCACAACATGGTCTCGCAAATCCATAGATTCAAACAGAAAGAGAATGAATCAGTACGCAAAGCATCATTATGGCTCAAGAGATATGTTAAGCTCTGTTCGAGAGCGGAATTACCTACGCAAGCACGACTGATGCTGATCTTTATCCAGGGAATGAGAGATGAGGGCCTTCAGAAGGATCTGCATATGATAAGGAGGATGACGCTAAACGAGTTGATCAAAGAAGCTCTTTATCTAGTGGATAACTGTGAGGCATACAGAGAAACGAACTTAAAGAGTCAAGGAGATGACACATCCTCTCAGCACAGTGTTTCACAGATAAGTGAGTCCATTGCCAAGCCAAAGGCACCTATTGATCAAGAAAAGCTTATCGAAAACTTGGTCAAGAGGTTGATTCCTCTTGTAAGGTCTGATTCGGGAGAGTCGAAGTGGTGTGAAATTGAGAGAAAATGGACGAACCATACGGGGCAAGAGTGCTATTATAGCGTGGAAAATGCTAGGGAGAGGTATGTACAACCTATTCCAGAAGCACCTACTCCACCTAGATACATTACGGGGAATGCACCAGGACCAGTAGGAGTTTTAAGGCCACAGCTTGTCTTAGGACAACAACCTCCGCTGCCAGGTGCTAGAATGCCGGTAGACATGAGATACATGCTAATGATGGAAGCATCAAATAAACCAACGCCAGTACCAGCTACAATGTGGTATAGCAACCAAAGTGAGTACCACCCTTCGGAGCAACAAAATGTTAGAGAAACACATGGAGTGGTGAGGCCAGTACAACCTCCACCTCCTGAGTTTCAGTCGAAGGAAAGAAGGTATGAAATGGACGAAAGGACATTGCGATTCATTGCAAATAGCGGAATATTTAGGTCAAAGCTTGCTTATAGCCAAGAGGAAATGCTAAAAGAATCTCCTCCACCAGAGACAGATTGTCACAAAAGTCGTGACAACCACTTGGTCAGACAATGTCCTCATACGGAGATCACTGAAGTAAATGCCTATTGTCTTGAGTGTGGAATCACTCGCTTGATCCCCGATTGCCCGAAAAAACCAAACCAGATCAGGAAAATCATGACAAATGTATTAGGGATTGTTCAGCTACCTAGTAGCTTAGAAAATGAAAATGTTGTACCAGTTCAAGTAGTTACGAGAGCACAAGCTCAAAAGAAAGCTGATGAGAATCCAGAGACAAGAACACGAAAAGTGACACGAGTCCAAAGACAGATGATGGACCAAAGACTGACGCACCTAGTCAGAAAACCAAGAGCAAACGAAATAGTTGGAAAGCTAGAAAGACTAGGATTGAAGCACGCAGGGAACGAGAGCAAAAATCCCTAGCTGAGAACCTTACCAAAGCTGAGGAGAAGATAAAATAACATGAGGAAAAGGAGGCACCTTCTCTTACACAGATGGTTAAGCCTCTAGAAGAACCATCCACGGATGAGAAATGGAAAAGTGCTAGTTCAGGAGGATCTGTGTTGGCAGAGAAGGTTAATGAGACATTAGATGCCCTCTTGAAAGCCTATGATGTGAGGCTCAAAAACAACCAAACCCAAGAACACAGGTGGATGACATATCCAATGCGGAACTAAAAAAGAAAAGGTTTGAAATGTGCCAGAAAATGATTCAAACAGCCCAAGCTTTACTAGAACCACCAGTTGCAAAACCTGAGGACGTGATCCGTGTCATGCCTACACAAGTAATCCCACCAAACCAGGAACTAAAAGAGCCAGATTCTAGTCATGAGCACAGACCAAACCTCAAAGACCCAGCATTAGAACCAAGGATATTACTGAATACCACGGATAACTCTTCCGAGGGATTTCACCAAGCTATACCTGAGGATTGTAAAGAGATAGATGGTCTAGACGAATTGTGGAAACAAGTCAGAGAGGCCAATGAAGCCGATGACCTAAGAAGACGAGTAGACAAGACTGGTGATGAACGAGGAGTGTTTCTACCACCAATAGAGGAATTTGATACTGGATCTCAAATGAATCTAGACGCGCGATCGTATTGGGGCGAGAAAGGATCTGTACAATCTATGTTAGATGTGGTTGCAGTCCCATCACAGAGACTGCCTCCCAACAAAGCCATCGATTCAAAGGGGCTAGTAGATATTCTATCTAACCCTGTCACCTGTACAATAATGTTAGCCGAGTTGCTCAGAATAAGACCAAACATGTGGGCTAATGTGGGTAAATGTCTAGAGAAATTTGGTGTAAAAACCCCAATGACTCAAATCGAGGAAGGCATCAAAGAGCTTGAAATGCCTCAACTAAATACTAGGCCGGTGCCATTAAACAAGGTAGGCGAATATTACGAGGGAGAAGATGGAAAAACCACCCTTCCTGTGGAATTCAATAATGTAAAAACCACGGCAATCCTTGACAGTGGAGCTGGTGTGGCCATTGCAACCAAAGAGGTTTGGAAAAAATGGGGAAAATCTGCCTTGATATCCACACGAATGACCCTGCAGCTTGCACAGACGGACACAAGGAAAAGCCCCTAGGACTACTAGAAAACGTACTTGTTACTTCTTGTGGCATTGAATATGAACACACTTTTGCTGTTGTTGACTTTGGCAAGAAGAACAACTATGACATCATTCTGGGAAGACCATTCATGCAACAATTGAAAATGGTCCAAGATTGGGGTTATGACCATATATACCTGAGACATATGGAAACCATAACAAAGGTAAACTTGAGGGACCATAGCTATAGGGATGTGACGAGAACACCGGTTGAGGAGTTTGATTTCGCCACAGTAGCAGGATCAGAACTTTCAGCTTGGTTAGGTAAGCCTAAAGAACTGTGGATCTGTGGAGCTTCACAATGTGGTAGCTTGAAACGTGAGGAATGTATCCTAGAGCGGGTTATAGAGGATAGGGACAATATCCTAGAACCATTTCCTGAAGAAGAGTTAGAGCCTTTTGGATGGGAACACATCTTGGCTACTCTGGACGTGTGCACCGTGGAGGATGCTCCCACAACAAAGTTTTGTGATGAAAATGGTTATGATGTCGTTCCTTATTTTAAAGTGAGTGTAATCCAGGAAAACAAAGAGAACCAGACATCAACAAGCTCTCGACATAAGGAGCAAACTAAGAAATGTGGAGAATCAAAATATGAAGAAGACGACGCGTTCTATGACTCTGTAGAACACTTCGAGCTTCAAGAAGATCAACGACCCGGGAATCAATGTCATCGCTACACGAATAAAGTGCATCAAAAGTGGATTCCAAAGTCCTTGGTGAAGACACAGTCACCATAAGCATCCTCATACATGGCCAGCGCAACGAGCTAACAATGCTGTAATCAATGGGCTAGAAAAGTCCTCAAGAAACTACCACCCAAGAGCAAACAGACAGTAACTTTCCACTACCAGCCAAAAAATCAAGGGAAAGTACAAGAAGTCAACCTTGCTAAGGATAGTAGCGATAGTGATGAATCTTATGACATCCCCTATCATCAACTCAGGCCATCACTATCACCAACCCCTTCAACAACAACCATGACAAGTCAAAAGAACAGGCCAACAAGTCAAAGCCAAAAATCTCGACAAATCTGGATACCAAAAAGCCAGATCGGCCAAAAACAGATATGGATCAAGAAGACAAAGATCTCTAATGACAAATCCCAAGATCCAACACCAAAACAAGGAAAGCGTGCACCAACGGGTAAGAATATCAAAAAGTCGCAAGCTTTCACAACTCAGGTTTGGGCTCCAAAGAAGTTGATTCAAGCACAAAAAAGTCAGGAATTCATTTGGATTCCAAAACAACCACAGTATCAACTTTCAAAGCCTAAATCCCTTCCCCAACCAAGCGTACAAGGGATGAAGCAAAGACCACTGTTGACTCACACAACAAAAAGGTGGATCCCAAAGAAGTCTCTTCAAACACAAACGAAGCACGGGAAAGTATGGGTTCCCAAACGAGCGTCCGCAACAAAACAACCAATAATCGCAAAGAAATGGGTCCCAAAGAAGAACAACAAAACTGCTGTCAGTGCATCGCCGCTTGAATTCTTACAATTCTTCCTACGATTACAGTACAGTTAGAAGAGAGCAAGTCGCTTCAATCAAGCAACGATATAGGAGCTTCAAAGACCATTACATTGCTTAGAATAGGAACCCTCGCCAACAAATGACAATAAGCAAATTGCTTATACCCACATCTTGCACAACATAAATCTTTTCCATGCATTGACTGTGTATGCATAAGAGGGCTACATTACAAGGCCTGCATAGGCACAACTTTTAATTGCCCAAGCACAACACATACCCTTTGCGATACCCTGTTGTAAAGGATGACTCCAAATAGGAAGGGGGGAGGTATTCTGAATGCGGACCTAACATTATGACTATTAGAGGGCAATGTTTTGTGAGATGCATTGAATTTTTGCGTTTTATTGTGATAATTTTTTGAAGAAATTTAGAGTATAGGCCCTCATAGTAGTGTTACAGAGGAGTATGGGAACAAAATCCATATATGAGCCCCTAGGGACATGTGTATAGTGTACATAGCATTTAGATTTCTATTTGAATGATTTTTCTTTTGTTGAGTTGTTTTAAGATTTTCTTTGTCTATTATTAAAAAAATATTTTAAAAAAAATAATCCACATGAAGAAAAGACTGACGAGAGGCCTGAGCACTACAAAGAGAAGAAGGTACAGGGAAACGATGAAACTTCACGAAGTATGTCTCAGCAGGCACTACAACAGCCGAAGAACTTGTCACAAAGCAGTGTCAACATGCAACCAACAAGTCATAAAAGTCAGAGTCGAGTAGCTAAGCCACAAAATGAGTGAGGTGTTAGTCCCAAAGCTTCAAGTAATATTCTCTGTGGTCTAAGCGTCTTAGCTATTCTAGGTACTGCTCAAGCTGGAAGAGTTGAGCATATTTACGTTGTGTCGCTCATGCTGGTATAGGTGAGCAAAAGAGTCGAAGTCTAAGTACTTAAGTCTGGTGAAGTGAAGGAGAAGGTCCAAAAGACACTCATGTACTGAGCACAGTGAGATACGAGTGGAGAAACTTCTACATCGAAAACCCTTCTTGGAAAGGTGGAAGCTATTGAGACAGCTTTTGATGTCACATGTGCTACATTTATTCCTCGAAACACCCATCATCTCCTTCTTTCACATTGCATGCTTTTGTTGACAAATTTCTCATATGCATATAGAGTGTCCCATAATTGGCACTTGCATCAGGCACTCTTCACGTGTTTCACCCAAGCACTCACCTTTCATGAACATGTACTTCACGTTCAATTGCTCAACTCCAATAAGAGAGTATACCAAAGGCATTTTTTTTCCCACCGGGTTTTTTCCCTTTGGTCATCCAGGTTTTAGACCCTAATCTAAATACACCTATCACCATCCTCTTGTACATATTCCTTCTACATCAACAATAAGGAAATGCTACTCAAATCAATTGACAAATGAATTGGAGCACCAATTTCATATCATAGCATACTTCTCCTCAATGGCGAGTGGAAGAATGGCCTACAATGACAAAGTTGCAGACAACACTAACAACATGATTGCACAGGAACGGAGAAGTCCCCAATGTAGAAGAGCAGACACAAAAGTAATCAGAGGATCTCAAAAGATGAATGGTTACGATGATAGAAGTCCGCTCTAATGGATCATAGTTCTTGTTGTGGTTCGACAAAGTTACAAGCAGTGCAACAGATGAAGCCAAAACGACACCAAAGACCACATCGCCATCGACAATCAAGTCATGTCGGGGATGACATGAACGCGGAAGGGGGGAATGTTGACCGCTGGGTCAACAACACAACATAACTCAAGTTTCGTACCAAAGTCTTATCTTTTGCGAGTTATGAAATGCTACGGATTATGGCTATAAACATCATTTGTAATGAGTAGTTATTCTAGTTTTTGAAGCCGGGGTGCAATGGAACTTCCAGATTGTAAATACAAAGCCATTTGACCATTTCAACCCCATTTTTGGTTAAACCTACGGTAGCCTTAGTATATAAGGTACCTAGGTCATTTTGTAAAGAAGAGTTTTATCATAATCAAAACTTTAGCACTGCCGTCTACTGTGTGTGAGAGAGAAAGAGAGCGAGCGTGAGCTTCATCCTCTCGCTACGCCCGGCTCGCCCAACACATTGGAGATCCGATTGCACCATTGTTGTAGGCTCGAGGAGAGCTACGCGACAACGCCAAGCATTCCACGCGAGACGAAGCGCACACGCCGACACATCTACGAAGTATTTGTGGTCATAAGTGTATCAAACGATGTCTGTTTTCTGCGTGCTAGTAGTCTATAGAATCGTGGCGACATAAGCTACGCATAGGTACTCATAAATTTCAGTTTTGGGCACTTTCAAATTCAGCTCTGTCATCCTACGCGTTTTCCGCAGATGGGTTTAGAGTGAGGGTTGAGTGTAGAAGCTTAGGGACAGGTATATCCTAGTGAGGGGATAGTGCTCCTTAAGTTTCGTATGAATCTGGCATGATTAGGTGAGTTACCTTTCGTATGTGTGTATGTGGCTAGGTGGTGTAGTTGAGAATAGTGAGGTTCTTGATTGTGGTTTAGTTGGCCTTCTTGAGTGTTGTATGTGTAGGATGGTCTCAGCCTGACAAGCTAAAGATATTTCCTCCGTGTGCCTATCGTGTCATCTGTGTCCTCGATTGACATTATGTTGATCCAGGTAGTGTTTGCATGCACTTCATGGGTGTGTGAGTCGCTCCCCGTCCAACATAAGCCTTGAAACTTGTTCTTGAATTGTCATATATCTCCATCATCTTCTGAGGCAACATGACTTTGGCAATGCTAGCAGTGGATGGATCATCCAATAGCTCCACCAACTCCTTTGGCTTGACGATATGCTGCAGTAGAATGTATCTTGTTGCTTGAGCATCAGAATCGATTCCCATCATCATTAGAGCCAATTTCCTATAGATTGAAATGAAGTTACAGTAGCCTACAAAAAATTTAGCAAACCAAAACGTGCATTATTTCCCTTAGTTTGATAAATATGTTTCTTTTGAGCCTAATACCTAAATATAGCATGAACATCGTGTGTCTTTTGTTGGCGAACATGGTGAAAGAGTCATGTGCACAAATGTGTGTGTGCACGGTGCGATGTGGGACATGGAAGAGGAGACAACGTGCTATGCGGATGGAGCAAACCTCAAAAATGAGGAGTCCCTTATTCATTATGTATATACATGAGTAAGGCAAAGGTATGGTCATGGGCAACCAAACAGCGGACTTGTGGCCTCAAAAAATGGCACAACGCTTTTATCCCAACAACCTTTCACTTAAAGACAAATGTACCAATAAGTGATTTCTACTAGTATGTACAAGAAGATATGTGAGAGACTCTCTCAACCTATGCCCACTGGCTCGCTTCGATTATCGGCTCTAGTAATAGGCGAGCAACGTATCCAGACTAGAGCATGCATGCAAATCCCATGAGACAATTATGTATGGTCTACAAATCTCCACAATGCTTCATGCTAGTGTCAATCACCGTATGGTTGACAATCCCTGTTGGAAATGCTCCCATTGTAGATGCTAGGTTGGGTCTGGGCACTAGAAGATTGTACACGAGACGCTCAGACACTGATAAAATATGCACAACCTAGCTATCTTAGCCTCCCCTGCAGTATCGATATGCCTTGCATCATCAGGACCACTCATTGCATATGGATGTGTCATGGCTGACTCTGAGATTGTTATGTCCCTAAAACCCATAGATGAAATCATGTGTCTTGGCATCAACTCATCAGTTTTTAGCATGAGCATATCAAAGAACTCCATGTAGGTCATCTTTGCATGTGTCTCTAGGTAGCAGGCCCGCTCTACCTCTGTCTGCACAGACTCTGATAACACCTATTCTCACTAGAGCATTACTGCTCTACCTCTCTTCCTACAGAGTCTACTAGCACGTCCTGCACAACCAAATGCTATGTCTCCTGAGAATACTGGAGCTCACTTGCAAAGGAGACACGTCTCATCTCTTGCTCAACACATGCCAGCAACAAAACTGAAACTATGTTATCTGTTACCTCAAATACATTCATAGGATATACCAAGCCACTACAGGCTCCTTGGAAGCCATTAGTGATCCACGATGCATTTAGAAAGATTTCTCTCTAAAAAGTGTCTGACACCCACAATCTGCTAATTGTCTCACTACTAAAATCAAGCTTTGTTTTAGTTGAGGAACATAGCACACATGTCATAGCATATAGGATGCACCACTAGGCAATGACAAGCAAACATCTCCTGCACCTGCAATGTCAAACGGTGAACCATCGGCCAAGTACACACAACCGAAGCTCCCACTAGGGAATGTGTTGAACCACTCACGATGTGGTGTGATGTGGAAAACTGCATCCTCATCTACCAACCAATGAGGAGAAGTGCCACCTCTTGAAGACATGTAAGCAAGAGGAACGCTAAAGGCAAACGTGACAACACCCTCACTGGCATATGAAGCCACTTCTCTAGCATGTGTCAAAACCTCATCTGCATCATGCATAGATGTCCATCGCTGCCTCATACGCTTGAAACAGTAGTGCCTCATGTGCCATGTGTGACCACAATGCCAACATTTCATAGATCGACAAGTGATGAGACCACTGTCTCTCACAAGTCATCATTGTCGACTCTGAATTGTTTCACATATTTGCTATATGGATGTCAAGAAACTATGGTAAGAAATCCTAGGAGAAATCTGACAAAGTCTCCCTTGTAAACTAAGCAAAAAACTCAAGAAAAATCTCGACCATAAACTCTTCCAAGTTGGTAAAAAAGTGGGAGATCACTCGACCACTACACAATCATGAAAACCATGATCAATCGCATCAAAATTGATGCTCACATATGCATAAAGCAACTCCACAATTTGCTATCTATAGGCACATATTCTGGGGCAAACAACTCAACCGGCATAAAGCGCATAACCATATACACAAGTAGTGAGTAAATATGCTTAAATGCATCCCACAAAAAAACTGCATGCAAAGATCTGCATCCCACAAGAAAATTGCTTGGTAGGATTTGCAAAAACCTATAAAACCTGTGATGACTGCCTATAATCCATAGCCACATGAGCATATCCAATAGACATAACCTGTCCAAGTGAGAGTTTGAACTTGATCACAATCAAAGTGGAAGTCACGCTCGACCAGTAAACCATCAGAGAGTAAAGTGCAAATACTCCCAAAGCATGGCTAGAAGCTAGAAAAAATTTGGTAGATTTTTCCCTAAAAATTAAGTATAAACTCAAAAAATATCACCAAAACTGCATCATAAACATGAACAGACACTCATTGTCTCAGTAAACAGATCCACAAATGGTTTACATAAACCGCCAAGACCCTAACAAAACAGGTCACTCCCAAATGAGCGGCTCTAGGGATCTATACCTATCCAAAAACACATGTAAACTTGTGAATCTACTACCTGCGAGCTATGTATGCAAATGCATACATAGCAAAACCATGCTAAGAACACTCTTTGAAACAATCCACACAGTCATACATGAGCACTACCAAGTGTGCCATATAATCTGCACTCGAAATAATGCACAAACTATGAGAAGAATGCCTGGAATCTGATGCACACTACCTCATCCGAAATGACGTCAACCAAAAACCAGACACACAGCACAACCAGCCGCTAGTGGTTGTAAAGGCCATCCAAGGTGGAGCTCTCATTTTGGAATGGTTTGTCGGAGTTGTATGTGTCAGTGTGTGTGGCCGCACCAAGAAAATGGAGTGTTGTTGAAGCCAAAACACGCAGGGGATCATCGAGGAGACACTGCAGAGCCGAGTCGCTCCAGATGGAGTCTAGAGGAGAGTCGATGTCGCTCTCGCTCGATTGTCTCCAGATAAGTCGAAGTCAGGAATCCGACGATGTCGGGGGATAGATATTTGAAGCAAAATTGATTTGGAATGAGCATGGGAGAAAAGACGATGGCGTATGCTAGAAGAGTCCCAAATCACTTTCACACGCTCTCACCAAGTCAAAACCGAGAAAAATGTTGATATCATCTTCCGTCGTCGAATGAAAGTTGCTAGCCAAAGCTATAGCCGCCGAATCGCCGAGTTGACGTTGAGCCTGAGAATTGATGTCAAAGAAGCCCATCTTTGGAGCCAATCTGCTCCGGATATGCCAAAAAGTGGAGTCAATGTTGAGCCGCTGATACGGCAAGCTGATGTCGCTCTATGTCCCTTTTCATTTCTCGACCAAGAGAGCTCCTAGCTCTCTCTATTTCTCTCTGTAGCACTAGGAAAAGACCGACGATGGTTTCTCGTGTAAGATCTTTTTTTTGTCTTGCTCTCGCTCTGGGTTTGAGAAATTTGTGTGTGAACGTGTCCTTAGAGGAAAAAATGGCTCAATTTTCAGTTCCCTATTGAGCTCTGTGTGTGTGTGTGTGTGGATCACACAACCACACACATCCAAGGATGAGCATCTATTTTCAGTGCTGGAGTAAGGATATGGAGCGAGCTTTTTTGTTTGGGAAGGGGGCCCACCAATGCACCACCATTGCTGCCCTCATTGGCCACCAAAGCCACCAGCTTTCTCCTCCACCCTCTCCTCCTCCACCAATCCCTTGTCCACCATTACTGCCACCCTTTTTGGTTACTTGAGCCACCCTCTCCTCTTCCACCACCTCCACCTATCCCCTCTCATCCTCCCTATCCTCTGTTCTCCAATCTCTCACTTCCTCTCCGTGCCTTTACACCTCTTTCTCACTAACTTCTTCTTCTTCTTCTTCTTCTCTCTCTCTCTCTCTCTCTCTCTCTCTCTCTCTCTCTCTCTCTCTCTCATCGTATCCACCCTTGATTTCACTCACTCCCTTGATCTCACTACCATATCCTATGCCCATTACATGCTCTTCTCTACTAGTTCTTCTCCTTCGCCTGCTCCTCCTCCTCCACCTCCTTGGCCACACTATTGTTGACCTCCTTAGATACTTAAACTACATCGGCATGGGGATAATCTAATGAGAAGACAAAGAGCACTACAGCCTCAGAGATAGATCACAGATTTCTTCGGATCGAGAGAAGCAGGAGTGGAAGGGGAAGCAAGAGGCCAGCAGCCAACACAAAGGAGTACCCACATTCATACCAAAGGCACCCTAATTGACAGAGCGATTGAGCTTAGGAAATCGAGACGACCACGACCAAGAGGCAAAAGCACACTTCACCGGAGGAGACTACAACAAAGGATTAGAAGCATTCTAGCCAGACACCCAGAATGCTCCTAAGAAGTTTATTTAATACCTTGTATTTAGTTTTTCACATTCACTTTCACACTTTTCACACCTAGTACTTTAGTACTAAGGTACCCAGACATTGTAACAGATTCACCACTTTGTATCAGTTTGGTCTCATAGGTCATTCTGGCCTTTTGAAGACGTTAATATAACATTTCATTTCATTTCATTTTTTCTCCAACCATGGACATAAAGACAGAAGGAGAGAGAGAGAGAGAGAGAGAGAGAGAGAGAGAGAGAGAGAGGGGGGGGGGGGGGGATATATATGTACACACACACACACTCGCAAACACACAGACAGACATATATATGTATATGTATGTATGTCTGTATATTTGTATATATATATGTGTGTGTGTGTGTGTGTGTGTGTGTGTATGTATATTTGTATATATATACATAAAGATGTGTGTGTGTTTGTATGTGTATGTATGTATGTATATATATACATGTGTCTATTTTCCACTTCCCCACTTGTGATATTGCTAATGGGGAAATTTAGTGAAGGGAGAGCGGGGGGGGGGGGATATGGGGTGGGAGGGGACCAAAGAGAGAGAGAGAGAGAGAGAGAGAGAGAGAGAGAGAGATTTTATTATCATCCTCGAAGGTCAAACATGACCTATGGGAACAAAGTTACAGGTGCTGTAGTATGTGTATGGATGATGAGTGACTCTCGATGCTCCAAAATTGTGGTGATGAGAGTCACAATGGAGAGCCCACACTGTGGCTGGGAGAGGAAATTGTGTAGGTCTAAGTCATGACTGAAAATGTGAGAGAAGCAAGTTCGGATGTGACCAAAAAGTTGAGCACTCTAGTAGTGTGTGGTACTCAGACTCTCGAACTTGTAGTGAGCATAATGTGCACAATCAATTTGACTTTTCTCCATTGCCCCAAAGCCCTGTCTCGCATCAAAGGGAATCGGAGTTGATCCGAATGGCTACGATAGTGCGTATCAATGACAAGGGGATAGGCTCAAGCATGTAAGTGTGAGTACGGTTTCCTCTTTTAGCGAAGAACATGGTTTTGTAGTTGGGGGCAATATAGGTGGTGTAATGTATGAAGCATGACCCACCGGATTTCTTTGAAGCCGTAATACATTGGTGTTGTAGAAAAGATTCATTCACTTTGGAGTCAATTGAAGCATCATGTAGCAAGTGTAATGCATCCCATCTCCCAAACCACTTCTTTATGTCTTGCATCCATCTCGTGCTCAAGATCTTGCTTTTATGCATCTTTTGAACTTTTTTTCTTGCTTCCCATGCAATTGTAGGAGGTCGATGTGAGGGGTTTTGACTCATCTTTATCATGTACTCCACAACCCTTTCTATGCCCATAACCTCAATTGGAAGAGATCCCGACTCAAGAAGTAGGAGAATATATGGTGTTTGTGTCTTAACGTGAAGAAACTTTGTAAGAAAACGCTTTTGGACATTCTCAAACTCTTTCCAAGTAGACTTTGAGATGCTCTTGTCCCACACTTCAACTCCATAAAGAAGAACCGGTCTCACCAATGCATCAAAAAGGTACTTCTTGAGAACCCAACACTTGATATTTCCAGCATTACACATGTTCTCAAATGCATAATATGCTCTCTTTCCCGCTTCCAAATGACACATAACACATTCATGCCACTTATGATTGGACGGAACCTCAAGGCCAAGGTACTTAAAGCTCTCAACAACTTCAAGTGTCTCATTGTTGTACACAATGCATGGGTTCTCCTTATGGTTGGTTCTCACAAGCATAACCTTTGTTTTGGATTCATTCACAATTAGCCCACTATGCAAGAAAAAGTTCTAGGACAACCATAAGGTTTTGTGCATCTTCTAAAGTGTGTGTTAGAAGCACTACATCATCCGCATACAACAAAAGCATGATTACTGCATTGTAAAAAGTGACCGCCTTCTTCTTACATAAAGTCAAGTACCATTTGTTCCAATTGATTGATGCATAGACCAAAGAGAGTTGGTGACAATGGACATCCTTGTTTAACCCCAATAGTGCTTACAAAAAAATTTGAAATTACTTTTTTTTACAAACTATGTAGAGGGTGTGTGTGTGTGTAAGAGAGAGAGAGAGAGAGAGAGAGAGAGAGGGTACGTGGGGGGGTCACACACACCCTTTACACACTTAGAATTCTCTCTCTCTCTCTCTCTCTCTCTCTCTCTCTCTCACACACACACACACACACACACACACTCACACACACACACACACACACACACACCCTCTACACAGTTTGTAAAAAAAGTATTGATGTATTTTTATATATTTAGATCTCTCTCTCTCTCTCTCTCTCTCTCTCTCTCTCTCACACACACACACACACACACACACCCCTCTACACACTGTTTGAAAAACAAGTTTTAGTATATTTTGATATGTTTAGATCTCTCTCTCTCTCTCTCTCTCTCTCTCTCTCTCTCTCTCTCTCTCTCTCTCTCTCTCTCTCTCACACACACACACACACACACACACACGCTCTCTACATAGAGTTTGTAAAAAAAAATCGTGATGTATTTTGATTCGTTTAAATATCTCTCTCTCTCTCTCTCTCTCTCTCTCTCTCTCTCTCTCTCTCTCTCTCCCCCCCCCCCTCGATCTTTTCAACCCCCTCCTTGCTACTCTCTCTCTCTCTCTCTCTCTCTCTCTCTCTCTCTCTCTCTCTCAACCTTCCACACCATATTTATTTGTCCCTTGCCCACTACCTTCTCTCTCTTTGGTCTCCCACTCCATATCCCCCCCCCCCCCCCCCCCCCCCCCTCTCTCTCTCTCTCTCTCTCTCTCTCTCTCTCTCTCTCTCTCTCTCTCTCTCTCTCTTTCACACACACACACACACACACGTATTTTGGCTTTGACAAAATCCAATGTCATACATTACATCGCCAATATTGTCCCCAACTACAAAAACATGTTCTAAATAAACTATATTCTCTCTAATATGCTTGAAACTATCCCCTTGTCGATGATATATACTATTTCAATTATTCGGCTTGGCTCCCACTTCTTGATCTGAGACAAGACACTAGGGCAATGGAAAAGAGTCGCATCAACTATGCACATTATGCTCACTACAAGTTTGAGAATAAAAGTGCCACACACTACTAGAGTCATCAGCTTTTGCATTACATGATATCATATGAAAGGCTACGAGAAGGGATGCAATGTATTGAATGCTCATGATACTCATTCCATATCCAACCCCTTAAATGCACAAGAATGAGAGAGATATGGTACATATGAGAGAGAGAGAGAGAGAGAGAGAGAGAGAGAGAGAGAGGTTACATAAGAAAGTATGGAGAGATGTGTGGAGATGGATAAAATGGAGATGGTGCTCAACACACACACACACACACAGGAGGAGGAGAGAGAGAGAGAGAGAGAGAGAGAGAGAGAGAGAGAGAGAGTTTGTTTGGGAGGGGGAGGATAGACAAAGGGGGTGAGAGAGGAGAAAAAGAGAAATAAGAGGGAGGAAAGAGAAATCAAGAGAGATAGTGTGTGTGTGTGTGTGTGTGTGTGTGTGTGTGTGTGAGAGAGAGAGAGAGAGAGAGAGAGAGAGAGAGGATAGTACCTACTAAGAAAATTAGGGAGAGAGATGGAGATGGATAGATAGAGATGTTGCTACCTGAGAGAGAGAGAGAGAGAGAGAGAGAGAGAGAGAGAAGGGAGAGAAAGGAAAAGGAAATCATAAAAGATTGTGTGAGAGATAGAGAAGAAGAGGATGCGCGGGGGGACACACACACACACACACACACACACAGAGAATTTGGAGGTTGAGAGAGGAGGGGGTTGGAAGTTGGTGGTGCAATGTGGAGGAGCAAGAGAGGTTGTGGTGGCTCAAAAAAAAAGCACCACTTTTCGCCGATGGTAGAGGCGGCAATGGGTGGTAATGAGAGGCAAGGGTGGAGGAGGGAAAAAGATCGCTTCACCAAGCTCTCTTATTATCCTTCCCCCTAGTGCTGCTCAATGTAAAAAACTCAGCTCGTGAGCTCCCCCTTTCGCTTTGAACACACCTCCTTTGGCTTCGAAAAATGCATAGCACCGCTTGCCCGATTTCAGGCTTCCTATTGCAATGGTAGCGCTGCACCTACTTGTTTCCGAGCTCCAAACTCTACCGCTTCAATTTTCCTCCAATGTGTGTGTGTGTGTGTGTGTGTTGGAGTATTAAACTATATACTTTATTCACAATTTGAAAAGCATCTTCAAAAAGAGACATGACAAAGATTAATAAAAGTGATTACATACATATTTTTTACCAACAAAAATTATGTATATCTGAAATGAAGTTTTGATGTTTTATTACATCTAAGAAATGAAATTGAAGTAGCAACAGTAGAAGAAGTATCCCTCCCAAAAATATTGTTCGAACAACATTTGAATTCAACGATAAAAGAAGCCGGAATCCTTACCTGCATCCATCATGTAAAAAAAAAATCGTCAGCAATTTTGTTTAAACATGGAATGCAGGTATAGGGCGGATCCAACAGTTGTCATCCATGTCCCTTTTTTCCTTGCATTCAAACAATGTTCAATGATACCCATGTATCAAGGAGTACTCACTTAAGACTAGTTTGAAATCGAAGGCTTGATAAAGTATCATGGAAAGGTTTTTTTTTTTAAATAATCCCTCTACTTAACTAGTCAGAGAGCTTAAAAAAAGATTAAACTCTTATGGAAAAACCAAGCAAAGATTTTAAGTAGGCATTCAGAGCATCAAATTGAATACATACTATTATTGAAAATGTACCAGTATATAAGTATCCCTCTATGAACATCTGTGTTTTTCTGTAAATAAGATCTTTTTAACCATTTTAAGTATAGTCTTATTTGGTTTATGAGTCATTTTAATAGTATATGGCAAATCCATGATAGAAAGGAGTGAAATTGCTGCTACTATTATCAGAGATAATATATGCCAATAGGAAAATGAATTTTTCTTTAGCTTGTCAAGATTATGCCAGTCTATGTTTTTTTTTGGGTGACTACAAATAGGTTTAAATGTATAAAACTAAGCAGAGATTCAAAAATGAAAATCATATTTGGTTCCTTATGAAGGCAAAAAAACTAAAAAGAATTGAGTACATAATCCACCCGAGGGAGGAAAATTAAGAGTATAACCGCAATTAGCAACGAGTCTAAATGTATTTAGGTATTTTTCTCTCAAAAATAAACATGAGTATCAACAAAAAAGGAAATTCAAATTTTCCCTATGTTCTTGGGCTACGTATTTAGAAATTGTGTGATCTACTACCAACATGAGTCAATTTAATTTCTAAGGAACATAAACAACTTAAATTATGTTGTATAGAGAGAACGTTATCCACCTGAGAGGAGGATGATGCGACCATGGAGTCAGTATCCATTCGTTTTCCAGCCATGCTGAGGCACTAAGTGATGTTAGGTATACCTTTGGCACTAAGATTGTATGCTCCACCTCCTTCTAGACCCCTTTTTTTTTTATAGTTATTCCTCTTTCACAAGACAATGACTTGTATGATAGAGTACACATGATTGTGAATGGAGGCTTTAGTGCATGTGTGCAAGTTGATATATACAGGGATAGGGAGCTATATTGACTGGGCTCCAACCAATTAAGAGCGCAAACGCTTTTGATAGATAAAACACAAGAGGTAATTATATAGTGTGTATCACAGTATAAGGGCCATACACAGGGAGTGTGTATGAGAAACATCACCCCAGAATCCGCGTTTAAATAGGTTTGTAGTGTGTTTATGATTGATTATCTAACGATAGTTTGATTTAACAAACTATTGAACCATACAATGGGACTAGAGACCAGACAAGGGGTAAATATACATAAAAATACGTCTTTATAGTAGACAAAAATGACAGAGACAAGATGGTACAATTGAAAACATTTAGACTGGATGTATTGATACCAATTGTATCACTTATGCATATATATACTTATCAGAGAGGTGTTTACAAGGACCATCTATACATTGTTAAAAAAACAAGTATTGAATGATCTCCAACTATTGTTGCAGTTTCCTTTGTAATCCCAAGGAAGGAACCTCTTACCTGCCACCATCCAAGAACACAAGCACGTCAGTACTAGCATTACTTGGGAAGACAGGTGTCAATGACCCCTTCCCCTTGTTATCAATGTCCAAAATTACAAAAAAACTGACAGCCTAGCAGAGATTAGATTTTATGACAAGAAAAAGTAGAAATTTGGGCAGCATTTCCTTTGTAAAATGGACAAATTCTCAAATATCCACTCGGTACCATCTCTGTTGTTGAGACCCTCACATGACGTTTAAGGCTTTTAGCAACCAATCCAAAGCTAAATTATTCAAAATAAAAAAACCATCAAGCTAAGCCTCAATTCAAATTGCTAAAGTTAACAATTATGTATAACAAGTGTAACCAGTTGATATGTTTTTTCAAGTTGTTCAGTGAGGCTCAATATTCCAAACCCCAATCAAAGAGACATTCATCAGTACCATTATGCCATAATATCATCCTCACGAGTTCACTTTAATTATATATCAGTACCAATAACAAAGATAAAAACCAATACTTTACCAAATGTGCATATCTTTTATCAAAAGAGACATGTATGTGGATCCAGACAACCGCCCAAAAAGCTATCCTCTTTCAACCTCAAGAAAATCCATTTTTTGGAATAGTTAACCTTTATCAAATTGTTGTATAAAAACTATGAGATTCCAACTTTCAGTCTATGTAATTAAAATGAATGTATAGCTTGACACAGTTTCAAAGCTCAAACAAGCCAGCTAATGTCAATCTATAGATCAATAAAGATCTCATGTACCATTTATACCATTATGCTCACAGTTCCTACAACATACCTATGTCCAAGATTACCATGTAGTAATCCTCAGACTGAGCCTAAAGGAGCGACATGGGTGTTAGTGTGTGTTGTTGTGTGAGTGAGAAAGAATTCAGTTTTGAGGCACGCCAGATTTCAATCATAAGGAGGTCGGAGAAATGGTTTCAAAAACCCATTTACCCACTATCACTATCCAATTAAAATTTTACTTGAACAGTATCTGCTTACTTGTAGAATTAACAAAAAGACCTTATTTGATCTGTATCCACCAAGGATCAAATATAAACCACCCATGATTAGGGGATTACCACATTAGTAAGTTAAAACTACAGTTCGAGTTTGCGAAAAGCCAAATTTCATTCCAAAGTACTCTTATACATACATAGAATTTTTAAAAACCCGATTTATTGAGTAGGTGCATGAGCTGAGTATTGTTCTAAACTTGTATCAAATTGCATATAAAATGAATACCATCTGATACCTTATTGAACATATATGCAACACTCATCATTTTGAAAAAAACCAATGTACTGAGTAGGTGCAGATGCACCTACCTGCATTCTGGATTAGCTTCCATCATAGACTCAAGAATAGGAAATGCGTATAGGATGTTCATCTTAACAACCATTACACAAACAAAATCCACATGCCGAACATCCAACCGTCCTCTTCATTGTGTGTGTGGGTTGTTGTGTTTTGCTGATGCAATTGGAAGAGGGCACAGGGCCATGGTTATCAACGAGAACATCTTTGTAGCTGACTATGACAGAGAGCCATAATGAGTGGGGGAAGCTCTACGAGCACCTGTAAATTAGGGAGTTATGATGTGGTTGTGTGGCTGCATATGTCAAGGGCATGTAGTCTCATGGGTTAGAGGATACGGTAGGGAAACTGCAGAGGGATTACCTTTCAATTAGAGAAGAAGGTTGTCTACAGGATTACGCTAACACGCCCTCTTTCCATGAAGACTGTGTGTGTTGTGTGTGGAAGCGCATGATAAGAAGATGAGGATAGGAGGATTGCAATCCTCGAGTAGTGGTTGTGTCATTCTAAACGAGAAGGTGGAGTAGGTAGCCTTAAATGTTTAAATCAAGCAAGTTGAAAAGCCAGTAGTGTGTGAGCAGTATGTGAGTTGCATGTGTATATGTATGTGTACATGGGTTAGGTAGATAAAGGGGGTCAATGCAAAGCTCCATCGGTTCAGCATATGTTGTTCCCAATACAGTATAATCTATGAGAGAGAGAGAGAGAGAGAGAGAGAGTTTGCGTGCCGTCGAGTGGATCAATGCAGAATTGACACAAGGGAAATCAAGAGAGCACACTCAAGGCAATATCCATGGTTATATCCAACCATGTTCGCCTATGTATTAGAGAAGGAATAGTCACTGTTACTACAACCTCTAGAGGAGGAGGATCCAAGGTCTTCATAGACCTCGGATTATTTATGTATGCAGAGGGATTGCAATCAGTTTATAATGAAGACGCTCAGTTTAGAGACTACAAGGTTAAATTAAGGCCGGTGTAAATGTATGTGTGTAAGTAATGTGTCCATGAGAATTAGTACCTTTCCTAACCATACTTGAGTGTGTGTGTGTGTGTGTGTGTGTGTGTGTGTGTGTGTGTGTGTGTGTGTGTGTGTGTGTGTGTGTGTGTGTGTAGAAATTCTAAATCTATATATATATATATGCGCAAACGAACACTAACTGTTCACAGACTAACAATTCTAGAAAAGTACAGTGGATTTGTACAATAATTTATTTGCAGTTGAAAATAAATTTTGTACAAGGTAATGAAGATAACAGAATACAGCTCAAGAATCCTTAAACCCAAAGTCTGGGAAATTTTGCATCACAATAAGAGATCCACCATTTGATAAGAACTGGACGTTTTAATCAAGGAAGGTAGCCCTCACCTGCACCCATAGCCACAAGAAAACAGTTCGTTAGCACGTGGCTGTATGCAGGTGATGCTGGGCATCCCAGTTGTTATCCATGTCACCATAAAAAAAACATAGTTCTTAACTTGTAATTTGTTCTTTTAGATAAAAGGGTTTTTTTTTTTTAAAACGAAGATCCATGGATTTTCTGCCAATCTGATACAGACGGTACCCAACCCCATAGAGCAACCATAAATTCTGATTATATTGTTTTTTTTCAAAAAAGCTTTTTTTTTAACAATCTTAAGGTTTAAAGGAGTTTTAGGAGAAAATTAAATTTTTACCAGAACTTCATCCTTAACTAGATAAGAGTGACTTATATTCCATTGAAGTAGTCTCAAGCCAGAACAAAACTAACCACTTCCTTGTATATCAACAATATTTGTAATAGAACCTATTATTTGGAACTAGTTTTATAATCAAGCTGGGATATCCCCCAAAAAAAAAATTAGTATTTACCACTTATTACCTAACTGAGATACCCCTTTCTTAGAAAAAATTCATAACCATTATTCCCAAAAATCCTTACTATTATGTTATGTCAATCCTACAGCTACCGCATGCCAGCTAACAAATGTATACTATAATACATTGGACTACTCAGTCTCACAGAGAGCCAACTCAGACTCAGTCCAAGAATTTTTTTTAAAGAAATCTCCGGCCTTGCTGAGATAAAGGGAACTATATGCCATACTTATCTACCATATAATGCATTCATTCCTATCAAATATCTGAAACTAGGGCAATAACCCCGAAGTAATCAGTAAATTCAGAGTATCCTTTTAGTTAAATCAATAAATAAAATGGTATGTTCTAAAAACATCAGAGTAACCAGCCAGGATCCGCTTAAGGTCACTATATGATTTACCCTATAGTATCGAGATCCTTTTAAACAAACCCACTAGCAAGATGGTAGGTAAGGACAAGGGCCTATATACTTTAAATGAGAATAAGAAGCCAACAGAAGATGGTAAGCAAATTAAATTGAGTAGCCAAGGTTCTGTTGGGATATAGGCGTCTGTGCCTTGCCCGGCCGCCCAGAGTATGGACGCCCACTGACTTGTATACCTTATACATAGCATAAGTGTATAGGGGGCTGCTCACTCTTTGAGTCTCCCCACCCATATCTGTGTGTCGTGTGTCTCCTTCTCTCTCTCACTCTCCGTCTGTGGTGCTCCCCGATCCCCTTCAATTTGTATCAGAGCGTAGGTGTGGAGGGAGCGCGTATGTGCCCAGTCATGACGACAGCGGAGAGCCAGTTTCATTCCCAAAATCACGTCCGCGTGCGCGCGCACTTTCAAGAGTGCAAACAGGGTTTCGACTTCGGCATTGGCAAATTTAGCTTTCCGACAGCAGTTTTTCCCCCCTTTTGAAGCCATTCGAGCCATCAAAAACTTCATTCGAGCTACGGTTGAGGAGCTGCATTTTTCAACCCTCTTTTGGCAGTTTATGTTGCGTTTTTGTGTCGAAACGGAGGTTTTTGGCATAGCTTTCACACCCGGACTCGGATACATGTGATCCAGGAGTCTACCTTGGGGTTTTGGCATGCTCTGGACGCGCTCGTCATATCAGAATTTTAAAATTCTAAACGCTGAATTTTTTGCTGCAGCAGTTGTTTATTGTGTGTCGAGGATTCCACACATGGTTTGCTCTCAGATGTGAGAGTGATATTTGCTGCAAGTTTCCTCACAGGTGGGAGGATATGATGTATGCCTTATGTGGTTTGATGCTCAGGGAGACTAATGTGATTGCATTTTGAGCTCGGCAATGTATGCCTCGAGCATGTTTTTTGGCAGTCACAGGTAGAGCAGATATTTGTGTACTAGATTTGCAGGTGTTTGCAATGATGTATGCAAAGTGTGGACATTTGGTGCATGCATTTGGAGTACGGTTTGATGCGCTTTGGTTGCTCATGATTTTGAGTGTGCAGTCAGTTTGGTTACTTGTTTTGTGGCCGTTTTACTAACGAAACTCTGGCGAAATTTTCCCAGGAGTTTTATGCGTATCATTTATGCGATCTAGGTAGAGATTGCGGGTTGCACTCAGCATTTGCGTGCGGTGTTCTCTGCAGGTGGGAGATTTGTGCGTGTGTATGCATTGATACCGCACAGTGTGGGCTTGGTGATTAGCTCACAGATTGCAATGTGATACTAGAGCATGCGAGGCTTGTATTGACATTGCGGGAGCTCTATTTTGGAGTGTGTCTCACAGGTTTTACATTGTGTTTCTGGCCATATTTGTAGACAGTTTCCAGGTGTTGTTGGTGAGGTGGTTTTGCTTTCTAGTTTGCTACATTGTGCTCATGGCAGAGACAGGTGATCGATCAGATTGTGACCTCTCACAGATGCGTGTGTTTGATGGGTCAGACTTTGCGGCATGGAGAGAGTGTATGCTTGATGCATTGACACAGCGAGGGTTGCATCGACCATTGAGTGGTGATGCAGGTAGACCTTCAAACATGTCTGATGATCAGTGGCAGGAGCTAGAGGAGATGGCACTATCTACGCTCTCTTTGCACCTTGCGGAATCTGTATATGCTCTTGTTATGTATGAGACTACTTCGAGAGCACTTTGGCGCAGATTACATGATATGTATGATAGATCTGAGTCATCACGGACTCGTGTGAGAAATGTACATTCACGAGCACGCCGACAGGTGACATGTTGGTATTGTGGTCATTATGGACACGTTAGACGGCGTTGTTTTCGTCGTAGGAGACATGGCAGTCTCAGAGATGTATGTAGTGATGCCATGGACTCAGTTGCTTTGACAGTTGAGGCACATGTAGTGTCGGAGTATACTAGTGACGGGGATGTCACTTTTACCTCGAGCTATGCACGAGATGCTATACATGTGGATAGTGCACTCCCTTCGCAGTGGTTGCTAGACGCAGATGCTATGTTTCATGTCACGCCGCATCGTGCATGGTTTTGTAGCTATTCTAGCGGGATGCTTGGCAGTGCACGTTTGACCGATGGATCGGTGCATGCGATAGCACGTGCAGGAGATGTGAGACTGTCATTACCGAGTGGTGCATCTTACTTGTTACGACATGTGCGCTATGTACCAGATTTGACAGTGAGTTTGATCTCGATTGGTCAGCTTAGAGATTGTGGATGTCAGATTTCGCTACGAGAGCGAGATTTTGTGATGCATTTGGGTTCACTATTGATTGCGAGAGGTGCCAGGAGTGGTACAGGTTACCCATTGCATGCGGATCACGCGAGAGACGGTGTTGTCTCTGTGATCATGCAGCCAGGTAGAGAGCGAAAGAGCAGGCGAGTCTCTTTTGCTCATGGGTTGCAGGGTACTTTGCATGGAGTGCAGAGTAGTGAGCTCGTTGTGCACACAGTTGGGGCACGACTTGAGCAGTCACACAGAGAGGTGACAGAGTCAGACATGCATGCTTTGCTAGTGACTGAGCAAAGCAGAGAGTCAGTTGTGCAAGATACTTCTATGCAGGATAGACAGGTAGAGCGGTCTTGCTCTAGTGAGTCACGACAGGAGGACGTTGTGCAAGAGTCTATGCATACGGAGTTAGAGCATGAGAGCTCTAGTGAGTCACGGCAGATTGAGTGGTCATGTTTGCAGTGGATGATTGCAGAGGAGGCTGAGACGTCAGCGATTATGCAATCATTCCTTTCTATGCTCGACAGTGAGCATGGGGATATAGTTGTGCAAGATATGTCTTCCAGCAAACAACTAGAGCAGCTGTTCTCTGAGGTTTCACGACAGGTTGATGCGTCTTTTGTGGACAGTCAGAAGATGCATGTGGCTGACACACCTTGTCAGTCAGAGATGCCTATTGCCAGGGATATATATGTTGATGCATGCTCCGTAGAGCTAGCAGGGCCCGCTAGCATTGCATCGGCATTCGGTGGTCTCATGTATGAGATGCTGATCTTGAGACCGGATATCGCAGTTGTAGTGGGAGCATTTGCAGTTGGGGTTGTCAGTCGTTTGTTGACTGATGATGGCATAGTGTACGATGGAGATATGTAGGTATTGCGTACATACTTGCAGTACGTGTGCGGTACGTCTGGTGGTGTATGGACTTACACGGGAGCAGGACAACCGGATGCACACGATCACAGCCAGCCAGTGGGCATCGGTTGAGAGCGGTTTTCTCTTGCCTTTTGTAGTCTTTAGACTAGGTTCTCTTGCTTAAAGGCACAATCGCCTTTAAGTGGGAGGTTGTTGGGGTATAGGCGTCTGTGCCTTGCCCGGCCGCCCAGAGTATGGGCGCCCACTGACTTGTATACCTTATACATAGCATAAGTGTATAGGGGGCTGCTCACTCTTTGAGTCTCCCCACCCATATCTGTGTGTCGTGTGTCTCCTTCTCTCTCTCACTCTCCGTTTGTGGTGCTCCCCGATCCCCTTCAGGTTCGACCTAACCTTGGCCATCAGAAATCTGTCAACACATTGAATTAGTGATAGGTTTATCAGAAACTACCACTACTCTTCCTAGCATATGATGATGATGAAAAAAAACCAGTAAATTAGAAAATTTATTTTATTCAACCTCAGTCTGGTATGTGATGTCAGCATATAGGGCACCATACCAGAAGCCAGTACTCAGTATATACAAAATAATCTTTTAGCCGATTCAGTCCAATAGGCAACCGGTAAAAAAGATCAATCTTACTTGTAAAAAATGGTCGAGTCAATTTGAAAAAACATTATTTACTCCTACAATCGGGTATGCGAAGCCTCACATAACCTACTGTAATATCAGATGCCTGGCCACCATTTCCAAAAACTGTTTTTAATGACCTTAGAATAATCTTAAGTAGTTTTAATAAAATAGGCCCCAGAACTAGTAACCGATTTAGTTCCGGGTCAGTCCTTTTACCAAAAATACCTCAGCAAAGTAACAAAACTTATTCAACAACTCATATACATCTCATTTTTTTGTGAAGGACAGGTTATTTTCAGATCTGCAGTACACCTTTCATAGGTACATTACCCAATTGAGTAACAATATTACCAGAGTCAACCGAATATACACACCATGTCTTTTTAATACCCCACCATCCTCTTTTCCATGCAGCCATAAGATAAGAAATAAACCTGGCAATCTGCCTTTTTTTCAAAAAATTATAAAGGACAAATTTTACTCAAAAAAACCAGTTAAACAACCCCTTTTTTTTGAAACCATATTTATTTATTTCCATCAAACATTACTCGGTAGTTACTCATTTTTTATGAGCTTTTCACATAACCAGGAAGAGCCATGTTCCTGAGCCGGTCTACCTATACTTAAATAGCAATATACATCATTAGTCAAAGCAAAACCCCCATTCCAATCTGTCCAAAGTTACCACACATTACCACATACTTTTCTACTCATAAACCTTTTAAGAACAGTCTCCGGAGCAAGTTAAAAAATAAAGAAAACAGTCTATTTAACTGGTTTTTTTTCCGTTGAGAGCACAAAAAGATTTCCCCTTTTTTTATATATCTTCAAGAATTAAAAAAAACAAATTTCTGTTAACCTGTAGATTAGGAGACGCCGACGCCTCCACAATGGCTTTCTCCGATTTTTTCGGCATGTTGAGCCACAGCAACCAGTAGATAAAATACACACAGTTTTGAACTAACACACGCAGAGAGACGATAACATAGCATGCAGCTATGTGAGTATGATTACTCACCTTAGGAGTCTTATTTATACAATTGATTCTCCTCTGTAGTAGACGCGACCATTGAGTTGGACAGGTTAAGCCCACAACCGAGGATGTCAGTACAGGCATGTACACCGGGATCCCTCACATGCCAAGATCCGGAGGATTACAAGTGAGATTCCACCATATCTGCACCTTATGCTCAAGGGAAAAAGGCGGGGAAGACAGTCATAGCAGACCCATAGCCCAAAACCTAAGCGGTGGCGTGCAGTAGAGGCAAGAAGGACTCCATACCACGCTTACAAAATTAAAGATTAGTATTGTGACCAGAAAATGTGAAGCCAAGTCGGACAGTCCACCTCACCATATGGTAACTTAAGATAGCATTAATTCCCATAGTCAAAGCTCGGCTTTTTCCACTGAAGCGAGTAAACTGTATTCGGCTTCGGATATTCATACCCAGTAGGTATTTTTATCTGCTATCCTAGCCCGACCTTAAGTTTTAGCATTCCACTAGTGTAAAAACCATTCTACACTATGAGTGTATGATAAATTTTGGGTAAACTTTCCAAATCCCAATTAGTCTTAAGAGTCAATAAACTGGTTTTATTCTAAATGGTTGGTTATATATAAAAAACCAAGTCCCGAGTATCATTTCCAAAGTAAGTGGTCTTCAACTATTTTGTTTAAGTTAAATGAAAAGCCCGGTCAGACAGTCTACATCACCACAAGGTAAAATTAAATAGCAATAATTCCCATATTCACAGCAGCCAGGTCTATAGACTCGTAGCTAGTAAGCTGCATCAGGTCTCGGGTATATATACACATTAGGTATTTATACATGCTATCCCAGCCCTATATTAAGCTTCAGCACTCCCAATAGTGTGAAAAAAAGAAGCACCATCTACAATGTGAGAGTAAACACAATTTCAGGCACACTTTCCTATTTCCAATTTGGTTTAGGAGTTTTTTTTTTTAATGGTTTTATTAAAGATGGTTGGTCAAATATAAAACCCGAGTACAGAGTATCATTTCCAAAGTTTGGCATTCTTCCACTATTTTGCATCCTTGGTGTATTATGGCCTACAGTCATGACCAGGTTTTTTTCATAGCAACTGCACATATCTTTATGTCAAATGAATCTATACGTCGAGCAACATTACTCCGTTATGAACTTCATCTATTCCCGCAGTTAGGAACCTCTGTTTCCCAAACAAAGTGGTGGACATATCAGGACCGAGTGACACGAGTGACACTTTGGGGTCGTGAACATTTCAAGAACAATATCCAATTGGCGATGTTTACTGAAGCAGTGGGTCTAGGGCCAAAGTATTATTATATCGGGCATTCAATAAAGCCTGGTTTTTCAGATCGGCTATATCTGCTAGCCCAGTTTTTACCTCCTCAGAAGATTTTCCTATACCGTAGTTATGGTCATCAGCTACAAGGATATTTTAATTGTACTCACCACACTCGGGAGTATGGGGTAGCCTTAGCGACTCATATCATGCCTTTGGCTGAGTGGCCAAATACTTGTTTCTACTGTGATAGCTGTTTGTGTGATCATGTAATGGGCGGCATAATAGAGATGTAGATGCAAGGCTCCTGAAATAATCATCAGCTAAGCTTTTTTGTCCCGTGATAGCTTTGTGTGTGTGTGTGTGTGTGGCCCTCCCCAACCATAGGAGAGGTTCCACATGGTGGGAGGTAGGGCCCACCATGTGGAACCCTACCTCAACCAAGTAGAATCAAATGCGATTTTAGATCATTCACAAGGATTATTATCTTGTGTTCAAAGGAAATTCACAAATATGTTTTCAAAGGGTACCTTTTGATAAAAGTGGTGCCTATAGGGCTTATAGGCGTATCTACTACAAAAAGGGTCAGATCATGGTAACATACATAACATGTATTGTCATTTGCAGATATTATATCGTCACTAACACCATTTTTTAGAGCAAAGATAAGTGCCAATCAAAGGGGATACTGGTAAGAGAGATCCACTTTCCCATTGTTGTATCTAATTTAATTCGATAGGAAGCTGCTTATATAGAATATAATACAATAAGTGTATATGTGCTTGATCGAATGAGGAGTCATTGGCCCCAATCCATCCTCCTGGATTGGGTAGGTCAAGTCAAGAGACAAATGATTGTTCAACTCCCATTGTATGGTGCTAGCCCGACCAAAGGCTAGCTAGCTAGAAATAGGTATGTGTGTGTTTATGATTGATTATCTAACAATAGAGACCAGACAAGCGGTATATCTACATAAAAATACATCTTTATAGTATACAATGGTGCTAGCGCGACCAAAGGTTAGCTAGAAATAGGTATGTGTGTGTTTATGATTGATTATCTAACAATATTTTGATTTAACAAACTATTGAACCATACAATGGGACTAGAGACCAGACAAGGGGTAAATATACATAAAAATACGTCTTTATAGTAGACAAAAATGACAGAGACAAGATGGTACAATTGACAACATTTAGACTGGATGTATTGATACCAATTGTATCACTTATTCATATATATACTTATCAAAGAGGTGTTTACAAGGACCATCTATACATTGTTAAAAAACCAAATACTGAATGATCTCCAACTATTGCTGCAGTTTCCTTCGTAATCCCAAGAAAGGAACCTCTTACCTGCCCCCACCGTCCAAGAACACAATCACGTCAGTACTAGCATTACTTGGGAAGAAAGGTGTCAATGACCCCTTCCCCTTGTTATTGGTATTCGAAATTACAAAGAAACTGACAACCTAGCAGTGATTAGATTTTATGACACGAAAAAGTAGAAATTTGGGCAGCATTTCCTTTGTAAATGGACAAATTCTCAAATATCCACTCGATTCCATCTTCGTTGAGACCCTCACATGAGGTTTAATGCTTCTAGCAACCAATCCAAAGCTAAATTATTCAAAAGTAAAAAGCTGTAAATGTGTTATTTTCACGTCAAAAACCATCAAGCTAAGCCTCAATTCAAATTGCTAAAGTTAACAATGATGTATAGCAAGTGTAACTAGTCGATATGTTTTTTCAAGTTGTTTAGTGAGGCTCAATAACTCAAACCCCAATCATCCCATTTCACAAGAATCCCCTGTGAACATTCATCAGTACTAATATGCCATAAATATCATCATGAGTTTGCTTTAATTATGTATTAGTACCAATAACAAAGACAGAAACCAATACTTTACTAGATGTGCATATCTTTTATCAAAAGAGATATGTGTGAGGATCCAGACAACCGCCCAAAAAGCTATCCTTGTTCAACCTCAAGAAATTCCATTTTTTGGAATAGTTAACCTTTATCAATTTGATGTATAAAAACTATGAGATTCCAACTTCAATCTATGTAATTAAATGAATGTACAGCTTGACACAGTTTTCAAAGCTCAAACAAACCAGGTAATTGTCAATCTATAGATCAGTAAAGAGCTCAAAATGTCTATCTGTAGTTCCATGTACCAATTATACCATTATGCCCACAGTTCCTACAACATACCTATGTCCACCATCATGTAATAATCCTTAGATTGAGCCTAAAGGAGCAACATGGGTGTTAGTGTGTGTTGTTGTGTGAATGAGAAAGAATTCAGTACTATGGAAGACCAGATTTCAATCATAAGGAGGCCGGAGAAATGGTTTCAAAAACCCATTTACCCACTATCACTATCCATTTAAAAGTTTACTTGAACGGTATCCCCTTACTTGTAGAACTAACAAAAAGAGCTTATTTGATCTGTATCCACCAAGGATCAAATTTAAACCACCCATGATTAGGGGATTACCACACAAGTAAGTTAAAACTACAATTCAAGTTTACAAAAGCCAAATCTCATTCCAAAGTACTCTTATATATACATAGAATTTTAAAAAACCTGATTTACTGAGTATGTGCATGAGCTGAGTATTGTTCTAAACTTGTATCAAATTGCATATAAAATGAATACCATCTGATGCCTTATTGAACATATATGCAGCACTCATCATTTTGAAAAAAACCAATGTACTGAGTAGGTGCAGATGCACCTACCTGCATTTTGGATCAGCTTCCATCATAGACTCGAGATTAGGAAATGCATATAGGATGGTCATCTCAACAACCGTTACTTAGACAAAATCCACATGCCGAACGTCCAACCGTCCTCTTCATTGTGTGTGTGTGTGTGTTGCTGTGTTTTGCTGATGCAATTGGAAGAGGGCGATGGTTATCAATGAGAAATATTTGTAGCTGATTGTGAGAGAGAGCCATAATGGGTGGGGAAAGCTCTATGAGCACCTATAAATTAGAGAGTTATGATGTGTGTGTGTGTGGCTACATACGTCAAGCGCATGTAGTCGCATGGGTTAGAGGATACGGTAGGGAAACTGCAGAGGGATTACCTTTCAATTAGCAAAGAAGGTTTTTTACAGGATTACGCTAACACGCTCCTGCGATGAAGACTATGTGTGTTGTGTGTGTGGAAGCGCATGATAAGAAGATGAGGATAGGAGGATTGTAGTCCTCGAGTAATGGTTGTGTCATCCTAAAAGAGAAGGTGGAGTAGGTAGCTTAAAATGTTTAAATCAAGCAAGTTGCAAATCCAGTAGTCTGTGAGCAATATGTGAGTTGCATGTGTATATGTATGTGTACATGGGTGGGTTAGGTAGATAAAGGAGGTCAATGCAAAGCTCCATCCGTTGAGCATCTGTTGGTCCCAATAAGGTATAATCCATGAGAGAGAGAGAGAGAGAGAGAGAGAGAGAGAGAGAGAGAGAGAGTTTGTGTGCCGTCGAGTGGATCAATGCAAAATTGACACAAGGGAAATAAAGAGAGCACAGTCAAGGCAATATCCATGGTTATATCCAACCATGCACGCCTATATATTAGAGAAGGAATAGTCACTATTATTACAAATCTCTAGAGGAGGAGGATCCAAGGTCTTCATAGACCTCGGATTATTTATGTATGCAGAGGGATTGCAATCACTTTATATTGAATATGCTCAGTTTAGAGACTACAAGGTTAAATTAAGGCCCATGTAAATGTATGTGTGTAAGCCATGTGTCCATGAGAATTAGTACCTTTCCTAACCATATTTATGTGTGTGTGTGTGTGTGTGTGTGTGTGTGTGTGTGTGTGTGTGTGTGTGTGTGTGTTAACAGAGAAAAGAATAACGAATGCAAGTGACAAGGCTTGCTACTGCAAATAGCTTGCCTCGCGTAAAGGTTGTTGCAGATGAGTCCAAACGACGTCGTTTTTTTTTTTTAACGCAAACAGTGATCATCAGTATGGCAAGCGTTAAATGCATCAATGCGACCACCTTATCATTGGCGGGCAAATTATAACAAGAAGCTATAGTCTATCATACCCACTGAGCAGAGGTAGGTAGATATATATAAATTTCAGATGTATTTTTGAGTATTCAAAAGATCCTGTGTGCGTGTGTGCTACTAGTTTTAGAGTTTGAAACTAGATGTAATAGTAGGCGTTATCACAATGTGTGTGTGTGGGTGGGGGGGGGGGTGGGACACAACCAACCTCAAGCTTCCCCTTTGGCTTTGATTTGTTGCAAAAAATGTGAATACTGCTCTCAATTTGTAGCTTGGTGCTCCTTTGGCTTGTTATGGCAAGCCTTAACACACTCCAATTTTGGCTTCAATTTGGCTACAATTTCCCTTCTCTCCAATCCTCTGCTCAATCTTGACTTGCTTCCAAGATTTTTGACTTGCTGATCATCCCGACCTTGCTATTTCTAGTGCTATTGTTGCTCCCCCTTGCTTAATTCTCTACAAGTTCCCAACCCTCAAGATTCCAAGCTTCTTGAGAGGGGTTGCACACGATGGAGCTTTGAGCTACGAGATTGAAGATCCCATGGTCAATTCACTCTCCTACCAAGCTCCGAACTTATCTCTCTCGTGTCGGATCTGCTCAAGCGATCCTGGGATCCAACCACGAGCACCAAACTCCAATAGCTAGAGAGGGGAAAGAGGAGAGACTGTGTTGTGTGGGTGGAGCAGACCTCAAGAATGAGGAGCCCCTTATTCATTATGTATATACATGAATAAAGAAAAGGTATGGTCAGTGAGCGGTCAGACACTGTACGTTCGGTCTGAGGCAAAGGCACAATGCCTTTACCCCAACACATAGAAGCCAAGGGGGGAATGTCTGCGAAATGATTGATTCGACCATGCATACGTTACGTGCAACGTGTTATAATTGAACAAAGTTGTTTAACTAGCGCTTTTACTCCTTTTTTGCTAGTCTAATTTTTATTTGAGCTTTGTCATTTCATCGTTGAGCTACTTGGCTTCCTCTCTGACTTGTTGAATATCCTTCACATACTTCTCTTGCAACAAATAATATGCAGCAAAGACTTGCTTTCTTGCTTCCATTTCATCCTATAATATCGAAATAGGTCGTCTCTTCTATCACCTACAAAATGGAACAACTTAGTGACATTCCGATATGGTGGTGATGCATTGGTTAGAGGATCGCTCGAGTAAATATGAGCATCAATCCATAAATTGACTGCTTTGAATCCAATGATCCACATCTGATTTGGAGCATTGGGATTGGATGCGCCAAGTCACACAGTACCATACTCTTGCTTGAAATCAATATCTAGATGATACCGTTTTGGCCTATTAGTAACGTCTTGAAACAAAAGGGGATTGAAGAGTTAGCTTGATCAAGCAAGAGAGAGAGAGAGAGAGAGAGATAGAGAGAGAGAGAGAGGTGTAATGGTGAAAATTACAAGCAGAGAATGTTGGCTATGGAGCGAAGAAACAGAGAGTACTCAGAGATATGAGATTTGCATGATGTTGTGGAGGGAAGAAAGGGAGGAATGTTGGTTAGTCTCCTTTGAATATAAATGGTTGCTCATGGGTGTGTTAGAGAGAGAAATGATGTTATACACAAAGAGAATGGAGTAACCCATTGCTCTAACCTGGAGTTGGGGATGGAGAAGCATGAGAGAGAGAGAGAGAGAGAGAGAGAGAGAGAGAGAGAGAGAGAGAGAGAGAGAGAGAGATTTATCTCACATCTTAGAGAGAGAATGCAGCAAGAGAATGTGAAAATCTACTTTTCTAGCAAGGAGGAGAGGGTTGAAAGTGCTTCCTTTAATGATCTCAAAGTGATAGAGAGTGGTTTTAATGCAAGAGAGAGGACATGGGTGGAAAAAAGACATTTTAAAAATATATTATAAAATTCAATTATCCACCTCTCTTTTTGGTAAAATTTGTCTATTTTCAAAAAGAAAATAAAAAATAGCATTTTTTAAAAATCCATAGGCCTTTTTGCCGACTCTTTAGGCTTGGTCAAACTTCGCTTAAACCTTAAGCATGTCCTTAAACTAGAAAATAAAGAGGCCATCCTATATCCCATTCACTTCCTAATGGATATTGTTCTCATACAGCCTATGAAACAAAGGTGTCCCTTGGCTCCTCTATTATTTTCTATTGTTGCACATGCTTTGGGTTGGCTTGTCAACGATAACATGCAAAAAAATAAGGTCAAAGGGATAAAAATTTATAATTCTCCGTTAGATTTGTGTTTGCAATAGTTTGTTGATGATACTAGCTCACTAATTTCTAGTGAAGGGATTCTACCAAAGAGTTTTCTTTATTGCCAATGGCTCTGTGATCAACCACAATAAAATTTAAATCAAGGCAATAAAAACTTTGGCTCCACATTGTGCTTGATTCAAGGTGCCATGTTATTCATGATGGATAGGTCTTCAAACCCATGAAAATACCAACAAGTTTTAATTAGGTGCAAGGTAGACATGGAAGTGAATTATCTCAAAAGTCAAGAAGAATTTATCTTACTGGTCTTTTGTTCATGGTTCTCTTGCTTCCACATTATTCATATTGAATCACTTGGCTTTCTAGACGCCTTCCTAGTCTCACTTGAACACTCTTCTTAGTCTAGCTAGATAGTTTCTTTGCGGAAATACATATTAAAATAATTGAAAGTATCCAAGGTCCCTTACCTTTTTTCCCCAAAGGAGAAAGGCCTACAAATATGTTGGCAAATAAATAAATTGCCATTGCAAGACCATTGACATACTTTTGGGCTCTACTGAGTAAACACAATGCCTCGCATAGGTTTTGTAATGCTTGTTCTAACTTGGCTTTATAGGAAGCTCTACTTGCTTATGCATGTGTGATCATTAACGCTTATAAACTAGTTCAAAGGATGTGGCTTTCTTGGTTTCATTGATGACAACATCAAGTCCTCTCACAAGGCCTTTGGGCCTACCATCAAGCAATGGAGAGATTGGTAGGAAGATGGATTATCTCACTTGATTAAGTCAAGCTTTTGGTGTGTCTGCTTTCGTTGCTAACCTGCCTATATGAAGATTGCAGATCTTTGTGCCGCTCTATAGGATCATCGAGATCAAAGCGGATCCCCTTAGCAAAGTCATTCCAAGAATCTTCCAAGCTGTGCAGAGGATTCCATAGGAAAATAGCATTGAAGAGAGAATGAAAAAGGGGCAAAGTATGGTCCTCAAAGGCAATGGTCCTACATGTTTATGGTAGGTTAGGCTTTCTCCATATCTTAGATGCAAGCTCTTCTCATATGGTTGATCCTACATAAGACCGTTTTTTGACAATACAAAAAACAATATTGCAAGAGTCCTGCCAAGAGGAGGAATTTGTAATCCATCTACTTTTCTCATGTCCTAGCAATAATCCTATTATAAAGGTTGTGCAAGTTATCTTCTTCACTTTGCATCCTCAAGACTTCTACTAGAAGGAGATCATTATGGGATTCAATAAGGAATCGATACACTTATGTGGCACCAAAGCAAAATTTTGTACCTTTGGTAAATGTGGCACCTTGAATTTTGACCCTGTTTATGCCTTTATAAAGGGTTTGTAGTGTTAATTCGCCATTATTTCAAGATATATCAAGGATACTGAAGAACCACTCTCGAGCTTCAAGATCGAAAGTGTCAATCCATGCTAGAGATGTTAAAATGTATAAAGTTTACTCAGCCAAGAGACTAACGTCCCTCTACTTAGTTTCTAATTTATTTTGAGACTTCATTTGCCCTTCCGTGGTATTTTTCCTTTTCCTCTTGCTTCTAACCAACATTCTTGAATCTTAAACTAGCACGCTTTTCAGCCAAGACACTTTTTGGAATACTTCTTCGACCCTGATAATACTTTTAAATTTTTCGGTCCTCAACTTCTAAGTACTGTTTGCAAAAAATTGACTTTGCAGTGTCTTTGTACGGGCCAAAATTTGAGAAAACCACCTTGTGTCATTTTGAATACTTACTTTCATCGATCTATGCCTTTTTTTAGAGAGAATTGACTTGTATTAGTTTGCGTAATTACTATATACTTTTATGTTAAATACAAAGACGCTAATTTATTTAAGGATTTTTTTTGTAATAAAACCATATTTGTTGTTTTGAGAATAGAAAACCGGGAAATGTGATTTGTTGTCTTTAGGATTTGGTTGAAAATGGCCTGCATTGGTCATGCCTACAAAAGCATGTGGTTCCATTAAACACACACACACACACACACAAACATTTTTCATTTATTTATAACAATGAAAACTATTTCTTGTTCTTTTGGAAATAAGCAAACCAAAAAATTTGATTTATTGTCTTTATAATTAGGTTGAAAATGGTTTAAATTGCCCACCTCCCAAAGAAGCAAGTGGTTTCATTAAAAAATAAATTAAAAAATTCGTGGACATTGCTTCAAAGGGCCAAGGCTAGGTCCTACGTTACTCAAGCCACACCAAAGCACTTGGTGGTCAACAAGTGTACACTAAACACTAACTTATAAAAATCGCCCTTCTAGTGCACCCATACTTGCCAAGATTTTTGGTCAAAACAAAACCTTCCAATTGAGCAGTTAGAGCGGCCATTTGAAAACCAGCTCAAACTATGTTGAATTTTTTAGACATATGGTTACTATAGATGTGCATCGTAATTACGTGAGACCGGGGGGGGGGGGGGGGGGGGGGGGTGTCACTATCTTTTGATGAGCTTATATGGTATATTGAGATTGATTGGTTGCCTTGACTCCTTTCTTGGTGGGGCGATCCTTGATTAGCAACATTGGAACCCACAATGAAAGCAAGAATCGAGTTTGTGCTTGTAGCACACCAGTTGGAGGAAATTGTATCCATCATCAAGTTGAATGAGGGTCTTCTCAAGAAGATGTCAAGACAACTAGAGCTTCATGAGGACTTGCGGGTGCCATCTCAGGTTGAGCTCTTGATGCGGTCCTCCAATGCCCAAGATATTGTTGAGCGAGCTTACAATAGACCTGATAAGAGGTTGGCAATGGAGAGGCAAGTTTGGTAGCTTTACCCAAACATGGATGGTTTGATATATAGAGTGAAGCTTGGAGTCCACTAGACTAAGTAGACCGGAGAGTAACAAAACATCTACTAGCCTACCCCAAGAAGCTTGATAGCCATACTCTCCTCTTTGAGGAAAACAAAAAGTGATTGGGGAGGGCTTGTTTAATAATGCCTTCTGACTCCTCTTGGAGCCCATTGCAACCTTCTGTTGTGCCTCAAGGGCTTCGAGTGGCGGCCGCGGGCCAAAGAAATAACCTATAATTGCCCTTTAAGCAAAACTCGAATTCATGTTGCTCTATGCCATAAGCAGGAAGAATCATTGAAGGGAGCATAGCTTGTGCAGAAGGAGAGTACTTCCTGTTGGGTATTCAAGCCCAATAATGTCTTAGCTAGTGGGTACAAACCCTTATAGCATGCATGTTAGTCCAGTTGCAAGTCAAGTCTACATGCAGTTTGCAAGGTCCAAAGTTATTTATATTGTAAGGCTTCTATAATCAAATAGAGCGTGTTTTTTTCTAGCAAGCTATACTGAGTCTCTCTCTCTCTCTCTCTCTCTCTCTCTCTCTCTCTCTCTCTCTCTCTCTCTCTCTCTCTCTCTCTCTCTCTCTCTCTGTTTCTCGCTCTCTACTCTGCAGCACGCCTGCACCACCATGCCTCCATAGCAAAAGCACCAAACATATGGTATCAGAGCTTTGACAATCCGGCCTCAGCTTGAGTAGAGACGGTGGGAGCAGCCGCTTACACACAGAACAAAGGCGTTGTCGACCTGCTTGGAATCCGCAGTTTATGCATCAACAGTTTCGCCCTGGCCTTGTGGTGAACTTTCGACATATGAGCAAGCCCTGGTTTGGTGGTCTTAGCTTGCTGCAAAGCAAATTCGTCATCTTGGCGTCGTCTGCAAAACAACAGAAGGAACTCGCTGTTTGTATTTCTTTGCATTAAAATTCACACACAAGGCTTATTTTTTGAGCCTATCCGCCCATTATTTTCTTGGCCACCCCCTATGAAAGAGGTGATTCTCACCTTCAAAGCCAACTTTGTGGAACATTAAGGCATTGGACCACCATCTTGGAGACAGGAGGCACAAAGCTATTGCTGAAGGAAATTGTGCCATTGCTAAAGGAAAATTAGCCAAGTCAAGTAAGATGTCGGTTGATGGAAAACCTAACCCTATTTTGATTGTTCAAGCAAACGGTCATTCCCACCCTCGCAAAATCTTTCTGCTACAAGTCAAATTTGACCGAACTCTTAACCTTTTACAATAAAGACTTCAACATGGCGTCGAAAGTCAACAAATACAACGGGACCAATTTCCACACTTGGCATATCAAAGTTAAAGGCTATTTGATGTGGAAAAACGTATGGAACGTGGTCAAGCCTCTCGCAGCCGACGAATCTGGCACATCCGCTCAAGAGCATTATCTGATGAGTAACAAAGGAAAGATGAACAAGCTTTTGGTATCATTCTAACTTCCTTAGAAGACGACTTTATTCATTATTTGGATGATGTTGATTCTTCAAGTGCTGCCTGGATAGAATTAGAGAAGCTTTTCGGTGCCAAAGCTAAGTATTCCAAAATGAGTTTAAAAATGGAATTATATTCTATTCGCATGCGTGAAGATGAAAATATTGCAGCTTTAGCTAATAGACTGAAGAGCATCAAGACACAGCTTGTTCATGTTGAAGCCCCTATGCCAGATGAAGACCTTATAGCCGTTTTTTTGAATAGTCTCCCTACAAAATTTCGTCAAATTGTCACTATTTTGAAGGAGAAGAATCCTCTGCTTTCTTTGGATGGTATTGTTAACTCATTACAAGAAGAAGAGAAGCCAGTACCACGAATCAGCTCTTTCGTACCAACTACATATGCAGCCCGTGGTTGCACTTTAACTACCAATTCCACCACGACTACTACCAGCACTAGACCTTGTGCTATATGTGGACGCAGCAATCATCAAACCAAGGATTGTTTCAGTAAAAATCCTTGCGCCCATGTGGAAAGACTAATCATCCGTCGGATAAATGCTTTAAGAAGAACAAGCGACAGATCAATATGGTTGAAGGTGATGAAGACGATGCAGCACCAATGCTTTTCGTAGAAAGTGATGTCCTGTAGTTTATTTCGAGTCTGTCTTTATGTTTCCGTTATGTCAGTTATTTTTCAATAATTGTATGGGTTATAGACACTGCCATAAAATAAAATAGTGAGACCACCCTTTGTGGTTTGATCGAGTTCGGTCGAGTTCTGGTATGTCTCACACTAATAGTTGTTTGAAGGAAGTACACACACACCTATGTTATTGTCAAGGGGGGGTCTTCTACTCATGGTTTCAAGTGAATGAACTCTGCCATGATCTGTTTCGAGTCCACTGTCAGTGGTTTGGGCTTGGGGGGGGTTGTTGGGTATTCAAGCCCAGTAATGTCTTAGCTAGTGGGTACAAACCCTTATAACATGCAAGTTAGTCCAGTTGCAAGGCAAGTCTGCATGCAGTTTGCAAGGTCCAAAGTTATTTATATTGTAAGGCTTCTATAATCAAATAGAGCATGCTTTTTTCTAGAAAGTTGTACGAAGTCTCTCTCTCTCTCTCTCTCTCTTTCTTTCTTGCTCTTTGCTATAGCACGCCTGCACCACCATGCCTCCATAGCAAAAGCACCCAACACTTCGACCACCATGGACAAATGCTCTATAGACATGTGAGGAGAATTGGGAGGAGATAAGAGATATGGAGACTCCCTCAACTTCTTGCCCATTTAAAAAAGTAGTCCTCACCGAGATTGAGGGAAGAGGGATCAAGGATGGACGGAGGGAGACCATGAGAGGGCATGGTAGCTTGAAGATCACCCGCGAGGAGGAAGCGAGTGAGAACAAAGCCACTATTAGCAAGGAAACGCTCACATGCTCATATTACTAGGGTTTATGTGCGTCAAATGCGTGACTCAACAAGCATTAACCAGAGGAAAAAATACATTTTCTCTTCTTTGTAACCACAAAGTTCTAATTTGCAACCAAGCAATGGCAAATAGCTTTGCAAGTTCAAGAAATCAAGTGTGCTGATGTTCTTTAGCTAAAGCAATGCTCATCTCAAAATACATAAGACTCTAAATTGGACAAGAGACACTATGTGCGTTGAGCATATTGCCAAGAGTGTACCATCTATTGCATTCATTGAAAACACTCCAACAAAGCTTCCTCAACCATCGTCTCGGCACATTCTCCTTTTGAAAATACAATTCCATCTAAAGGGACCCTTCACGTTAAATAGCCTAAAGCTTCCTATTGATTTTGACTTGGCCAGTGATGTGTCTAAAGCATGGCACCATGACTTTGTTGATTGTATGTGTCTTGTGCATGAGACCATTAACAATGTCTCTGGGTGATCCTTCACTATAGGGGATGAAGACTGTGTATTCTTGAAGCACTAAAACCATGAAACAAGCGGTCATATGTATCACAATTGAAGGAAAGCATAGTACTTGGCAAAAGTCGATCAATGGCTAATAAGTCTTTCCACATGGTGGAATAGTGAGGTCAAGCTATTACAAGGAGCTAAGTTGCATTTTCTTACATTGCATTCTTTTAATTGCAAAAATTAAAGGCTAAAATTACTACAAACAAAGTATATTATATTATATATCAATTCCGAAAAACTAACTTGCTGAAAATTTAGTAAATGCACCAAGTAGAAATCGTATGACAATATTTGCTTTTTTGGGGTATTCTCAACAAAACTTAATGACAACTTTAATGAGTCAAGACTTTTGTCATTATAGATCGCATCTACTAGTGTTACTGTCATTGACAACATGCATCAATACCTTGATTTGTTACCATTGACTTGCACATTGTTGCACACTAACACCTTTCATCACCTTGTTTGCCTATCATAAAAATGAGATTTTAGGAGTATTGTTCTTACATTGGCACTAGTCAATTGAGCAACCTTGACTTGATTCTTTTTGCTACTTGGGTTGATAAAAGGCTTGTCACCAATAAACCTTGTCGGATGGACTTCTCAATAAGGTCTCATTGATAAGACTATGCTTGTAACCAAAACAATAGGAAACATATGGACTTGTTTTGGATTCTGTAGAGTGGAGAATATGTATAAGCCATTATGAGTGAGAATAGATATGAACACTCTTGCCATGGTGAATGTCCCTACTATTTTGAACTTGTCCTTCATTAGGGGGCATCTTGGAAGATACCCTCCTTCATATGAGAAGGAAAAGGCAAGTAATTGGGGGTGCGTGGCAAAACAAGGCAAAGAGCAATAGGGTAGAGGTAGGTTCGTGCTTGTGGGCAACAGCCACATTGATAGGCCACATAAACAGTGACGGGCTGCAACCGCAACGGAGAGCGGTAGCGCCAAACTCGCAACGACGAGGGGGGGAGGGTGTGGTTTCTTTTTTTCTTTGGTAAAATCCTACTCTCTTGCAGCTGCAGGCGTTTGTTTGCATGGCTTACCTGAAGCAAGTTCCAACGCTGTTTGTTTGCATGGCTTACGTGAAGCGAGTTTCAACAGTACAATAAATGGTTCGGGTTCAATGCCCTGCATCCTCTTGATGGGCTGAAGGTTTTATATGGCTAAGCAACCAAACAAATCTAGTGAGATTCCGCCAAATATATTGAGAAAGAAGCCAGTATGTTCTAGTAGAATGGTGATTTCATCCCTATGGAAATTAATTTTGGGTTCATTTGGAGGGTCATCATAGTGGTTCATAGTTGTCATGGCAATTATCACCTCCAGATTGTGGTTTCAACCAAGGAAAACCAAGGGAAGGAAGGGCAAATGAAAATTGAGGTGCATAGATGTGCAATAGGTGCAGATAAGTACCATCCCTGTAGAATGTGTCACCTTCCAATATGGGCCCTAAGTTCTAACTCTTGCCAATGACTGGGGGCATTGAATGCATCTGGCTTTTGGGTTTTTGCTAATGGTTATAGGCGATCAGATCATGTCCAAATTAAGGGCTAAGAATAATGCGCCTGTAGAAGCTTCTTTGCCCTTCGCCTTGGCCTTTATCTTCCGTCCAAGTGCCATTATCGAAGCCAACTTTTCCTACAAGTTCAGAGCACCTCCTCCTCCTCATGTAAGGCAGCCGTAAATGACCCTCACCACTTTCTTTCAAGAAAATGACAGCATTCTCCTCATCAAAACCACCAAAGGGTATTGTTTGTCCCCTTTAAAGCCAACCAATTAGAAACCGAAATCTTCCGCTTACTAAACCTTTTGAAGTACATGTGGTCACTTTTCCTTGAGATAAAATGCATTTGTTTTGTTAACCAAAATAAATAGCTTGTGTTAAAATAATGCTGTTGAACTTCATATTCCAATGGTAGAAGTACCAATGTCGCCAAGCTATCCTAAGAAGAGCTTGCGTTTGATGCTTTGATGACCAACTTATTTTGTGTTGAAGGTACCAGCACAAGGTTTGTTCATCTCTGATGGAAGTTCCCATAAAGATGTACAAAGACAACCCTATTCAAGGTAGGACAAACCACCCAAAAGCCAGGAAACAGTGCCATGTAATCAGAGGCTGACCATGGTGAACATGCGAGACCAACATCTCAAGAAGCTGTGTCAGTACTCCTCTGCTGCCCTGCAAGAGCCAGCCGAGTGTCGCATTGACTGCTCAGTGCTTAGTGTGTCAATTGAGCATGGAGCCTTCCACAGCTACGAGAGCATAATAGCACATATGGTGGAGAAGACAATCTCCCACAGATGCAAATCAAAGCATTAACAAGAGTTAGTCGCATATCCACTATGCCATGCAGCCCAGGCCTAAAGCCGTCACAACTTGGTGATCTGGCATGACCTGACCGGACCAGAAGAGGAGCAAGAGCCGAGCCAAACCCCGACTGGAACAGCCGACCCAGATCCCCGAGCTGAGCTGAGCTGAGCGTGAAGAGCCGCACAATTTGGCACCATTTGGTGGCCGCAGGGCAAGCCGTAGAATGGGATGATGTGGCAGCTGGGACGCTAAAGAGCTTTTGCGCTGAGTTATTAAAAGAATTGACTTTCAGGGCTTTTGGGTGCCAACCTCTGCTGCCCTACAAGTCTTCAGTGCCTTTAAATATGAGGCCTTGAGGGACACACTAAAGACTTGTATGTGTGCAGTTGAAAAGTGGCTCTCCCCAGCAGTTGAAAACTCTGAAGATTCAAGCAATAAAGAAGTACCGCAAAGGGCGCCTACCTTGGGGGCCAGTGCCTTTGAGTGGGGAACTTCGTCCACTGTGTCTTGTCTCCAGTGTTCGGTTCTCTTTCAAGTAGAAGTGATTGCTGTTTAATGATGGTGTTGTCTTTCTTACCACCTTGTCAGGTGACTTGCCGGTCACAGTCAAAGTATTAGTCGATTCTTCTGCTATTACGGAGAGTCCGATCCGATCTTTTGTCAGCAATCGACCATGGACGCAATACCTCATGACTCTTAAGGAAGAATACAAGTATGTGGAAGAGGCAGAGGATGTGGAAGTTGACGAGGACCAATGTTACTTCCCTAGACATCAGATGGAAGCCTAAGCAGTGTCTGGCCAGTGTGAACTAGGCCCTTATGTTGGAGCGGTTATGAAGTCTTATAAATAGGACGTTAGGCTCATTTGCGATCTATTGTGAGTGATCACCACACTTGGACTATTGACCTTTCGCAATGCTTGCCCGAGCACCCAAGCTAGGGTGTGGGCTGGTGGTATGGGACACCAGTCCTTGAGGTAAGACACTAGGCCAGAGTAGCGATAGGCTCCCACACTCGAGGGTGAGCCAAATAGGCTCTAGGTGAGTTGGATGTCTATCCCTTATGATGTTTTATGTATGTGTTTGGCTTGTGTCATGTCATGTGTGCAAAATGGATCCTTGGGGAGCACTAGCATTGATATCAAAGCTCCTGCTCTCTTCCATATGGCATGGCGACGTGCACAAAACCTTTAGAGATCATGGGATCATAATGGTCCAGCCTGACAAGTCACTCCACTCCCGAATAGGGTGGTTTGGACAGTACTAGAGGGAGAAGTGAGGGGTGGGCCACATGCCAGCCAGTGATGGATCACTGCGTGTGGGAGAAGTGGGAAAGGAGGGCACATGCCAGCCAAAGATGGGAGTCTATTGTATGTATTTTCTCTTTGGATTCTCACATGTGCTGGTTGATGTTGGCAAGAGTCACATGATGATGGAGCCCAGCTGTTTTCAGTCATGGGGGAGCCCTTGGGGCATTCTAGCACCCCCGCACGGCACAGCCGGGTTGGTACAGTAAGAGCAACAAACAGTAATTTTAAGGTGTAGGGAATGGTCCGTCAGTGACCATTCCCCGTAATCACTGCAACTGCATGGCGACCGGCGGGGAGCCGGGAGCCATGGCGGGAGCAGTGATTACGGGGGAATGGCCACTGACGGACCATTCCTGGCCGTCAAGTGTCAGGGGGAAGGGGGCCAAGAGCAAAGCAAGGCTTGGCGTGACAGTGATACAGATGCTAGACATGCAGTGGGACTGAGCGGAACTGGGGACAGAGAAGCAAGTGTCGAAGCCGCATGTCTCACCCTCGAGTGGCTGCAGCCTATCAGCATATCGTTCACCACCAGCGTGGGACCCGGGTCCTGGTCGAAGTGGAACCTGTCTTGGTACAGAACGCCTTCAGAGACAGTGCCGTCGGCGTATGTTGCATTATACTGTTAGGTGTCGTCTGGCCCACAGAAGCTGCTGTACCGACTGTCAGAAGATGCAATTCTCCCTGCTGAGTTGTTCAAAGCTCAACAACTGTCACGCACAGCAAATTCCACATCTGAGTTGTCGATCTCTAAGCTCGTTCTGCCTGCTGAGATGTTTGAGTCTGATTCGATGCAGCCCAGCCATATTCCGGCTGCTGATATGTCTCTCATCCAACGGCCGTATGGCTTGATTCTGCATGGAGGGCCCGGATTGCCAGCCCCCTGACCCCCGACCTTGACGGGAATGTCATGGTTCTTGGGAATGCCTTTCCCAACCAGTCACGCATCAGTAGGTTAGTTTTCCAGCTAGGGTGCGGTGCTTGCCAAGCCCCTAGAGAGAGCTTATAATGTTTTTTTGGGTCTTTAGGTGCTGGCTGCAGACAGGTGCCCTCTACTGTACTCACTCATGCTCGTCTACTGACTCTTCTTACCCGGCTTCTGCTTGCAATTCAGTAGCCTTTGGGGCAACCTCTTCCGGGCACTCATAGCCCTCAAATATTCCTTTTCAGTAGAATACAGGAGCATGGGTTGACCAGTGAGGTTGCCTTGGTACACCCGGAAGTTTCAGTGGGGCCCCCAGTTCAGGAGGAGGCTACTTTCGGAACTTTCCTGGAATCCCCAGCACATACAAATCCACCTCCTTAGGGGACTTTCCTTAGGAAAACTTATGGGAAGTTTTAGTGGGACCCTCCAGCTCCAGGAGAGGCTACTAGGAAACTTCCTAAATTGCCAGAACATGGGAAACTTCCATGACAGACGCTAGGCACTTTTTGAAATTTGGCCTATCCCCAAAAGGCACCTGCTAGTTCGGTTTACCTCAGATTCCATGAAGCTTCAGGCCAGCTACAAGCCAGTAGGTGAAGGGGATGATGGAGCTTCTTGCTATGAGAGAGAGAGAGAGAGAGAGAGAGAGAGAGAGAGAGAGAACAGAGACAGGTTATTCGCGAATGGCAAAAACCGCCAGCACGCTATCTCAATCTTTTGTTATTATATGTTAGGGTACATTATAAAGTTGGGCCATTTAAATGGCCCAAGGGGTGGTTCCCACCCCCACTATAAGTGAGTAAAAATAATGTATACAAGGGCCTTTAGACCCAACAACCTCCCACTTAAAGGCCCGATGTGGTACCTTTAAGTAGCTCCCACTAAGTGTAAGCAATGATGATGTTGTGTCTTAGCAAGACACTTAGTGAGAACATCTGCAGGGTTATCATGTGTCTTGACCTTTGTCAGTGTGACAAGGCCATCATCCAAGACCTGTCGTATAAAATGGTACCGCACATCAATGTGTTTGGTACGAGCATGAAACATGGCATTTTTAGCCAGGCATAAAGCACTCTGACTATCACAACCAAGTACTGGAGCATATGCAGGAATACCAAAATCTCTGACCAGCCTGCCAAGCCAAATAGCTTCTTTAGAAGCCTCTGTGGCTGAAATATATTCAGCCTCTATAGTGCTGAATGCCACAATCCATAGTTACATGGGATGGCAGGTCGGGGTCGGGAACGGAGACGGGACGGCAAAAGTTAGGAAACGGGGACGAGGATCGGGACGCCAGAAAAAAAAGAGTTTTTTTGACATTTTTTGACCTATACACATGCCACACACATCGAGCATCACTTTGACCACAAATTTACACTAAATAGACCAAAGAACATGAGTCATATAGTCGCAAATGTGCTAAAACATCGAGAAATGAGGACCCAAAGGGTGGCTTTTATAGCCATTGGGATCCTTTGAAGTTCAAACATATGGCTATTGGAGAGAAACTAGCCTCTAGAAATGATCAGGTTTTTAAATTTTAAAAAAAGTTCCCTCCCATCCCCTGCCGTCCCCTGCCGTCCCCGGGACGTTTTGCCTACGTTCCCACTTGGTAGCTCTTTTTCCATCCGTCCCCGTCCCGGAAATGGACGTCCCCCGTCCCTAGGGTCCGTCCCCTCCGTCCCCTGTTACTATGCCACAATCTTTTGTAACCTTGAACACCATGAGATAACACCTCCACCAAGTGTGAAAACATATCCACTAGTAGACTTTCTAGTGTCAAGATCACCTGCCATGTCCGAATCACAAAAACCCCGCAATGATAATGTACCCTTTCCATAACATATACATGTGTCCTGTGTACCTTTAAAGTACGTAAAAATGCCTTTCACTGCCTCCCAATGTGGTTTGCCAAGATTAGACATAAACCTGCTAACAACTCCTACTGCATAAGCAATGTCTGGTCGTGTAGCAACCATGGCATACATCAATGAACCACAAGCTGAAGCATAAGGAATGCCTTTCATAGCATGGGCAGCTACATCATCTTTTGGGCAATCAAGCTTGCTAAGCTTTGTGTACGGAGGTAAAGGCACACCAAGAGGCTTAGCATCAGCCATATTAAATCTCTCAAGCACTATCTTGATGTACTTGTCTTGAGAAAGGGATAGAAGACGCTTCTTTCTATCCCTCGTAATACGCATACCCAAATATGTTCAACTACACCCAAATCTTTCATTGAGAAAGCTGAATTCAGCTCCCTTTTCAAAGCATTCAAAGTCTCCTTATGCTTGCCAGCAATCAACATGTCATCCACATATAGGACTAGCACAATAAGACTACCATCAGGAGCCTTTTTAGTGTAAAGGCAGTGATCTGCATGGCTGCGTTTGAACCCATGGTTGAGCATAAAAGTATCAAACTTCTTGTACCACTGTCTAGGGAATTGTTTCAACCCATACAAGCTACGTTTCAATTTGCATACCAAATACTCTTTCCCTGAAATGACAAAGCCCTCAGGCTGCTGCATGTACAGCTCCTCATCCAAGTCACCATGTACGAAAGCAATGATCACATCCATTTGATCCAGCTCCAAATCCAAGATAGCACATAAAGCAAACAGCACACGGAGAGTAGACATCTTCACCACAGGTAAAAAAATCTCCTGGAAATCAATGTCTTCCTTCTGTGCATAACCCTTAGCAACTAGGCGTGCTTTGTACTTGGGTTTGTAATCAACACATTTGACCTTATAAACCCACTTGTTAGGAATAGCCTTCCTTCCTTTGGGCAAAGGCACAAGCTCCCATGTATTATTTGCATACAGTGATTGCATCTCAGATTTCATAGCAAGCTCCCACTTACTCTTATCTTCACAGGACTGGGCCTCTTTGTATGTAAGAGGCTCTCCCTCATCAGTCACTCAACAAAATACAATCCAAAGATGGCTGAAACCTCTCTGGTTGACGTCTCTGACGCGTAGACCTCCTCACCCAATGATATATGTTTACCGGCAATGGGTCTACATCATGCAGAACATTAACCCCATCAATTAGAGGCTGATTTTCAGCATTTATACCCTGCCGTAATTGATTTTCAGGTTGCTGTAACTGATTTTCAGCATGCTGATTTTGACCCTCAGGCTGAATTTCAGCATCCCCTTGCTATCCATTATCATCTGGCTCAATGATAACATGCTAGCCCTCATGACCAGCATCAAAAGGAGCTGAATTTTCAATAGAAAATGGCTATGGAAGTGACTGATCATGCTGAAATTTCACCTTTTTCTTATCCAAGTCACTGGATGTGGCATTTTTCAGCAGCTTAGGTTCATTAAATACCACATCCCGACTGCGAATTACCTTATGTGACCCCGGAATCCAAACTCTATATCCCATTTCACCTTCATCTCCATAACCCAAGAAGATGCCTTTCAAGGATTTCATATCGAGTTTGGTTCTCAAGTCAACAGGCACATGTACATAGCATTCATAACCAAAGACTTTCAAGTGGTCATATGAAACCGGTTTGCCAGACCAAACCTCTTCACGGATGCCATCATCAAGTGCACGATGTGGAGATCGGTTGCATATATACACCGCAGTTTTAAGTGCCTCTCCCCAAAATATTGCAAGAGATTAGTTATAGACAGCATGCACCGAATCTTCTCACATAGAGTGCGATTCATACGCTCAGCCACACCATTTGAAGATGGATTATAAGAAACAGTGAGCTCCCTTTTAATCCCATTCTCACCACAAAAAACATTAAAGTCTTTAGAAACATACTCCCCCCCATTATCTGTGCGTATGCATTTAAGTTTCAAACCCTTTTGAGTACAAACAAAGGCATAGAACTTTTTAAATGCATTTAAAACCTCACTCTTATCCTTAAGCAAATAAACCCATAGTTTACGTGAACAATCATCAATGAAAGACACAAAGTAACGAGAACCACCATGAGTTTTTATTGGCATTGTGCATACATAAGAATGTACGAGATCCAAAATACTAGCCTTTTTAGAGGCTCCATGACAGTAAGAAGCTTTTACATGCTTCCCAAGTACACAATCATCACAAAAATCAAGTTTAGAGCTTTTTACACCAATCCTACCAAGGGAGGAAAGAGTCTGCAATCCCTTATGACTCATATGTCCAAGACACTTATGCCAAAGCTCCATGTGTAACTGCACTTCTACAATTGCGACAAAACGGCCAAGTAATGCCTTGCGATGCAGATAGTATAAAGTACCCTTCTTACTGCCTCTAGTAATAAGCATAGATCCCTTTTGGATCTTCCACATGCCACCACCAAATGTAGTGAAGAAGCCTCTGCTATCCAACTGCCCAACTGAAAGCAAACTCTTCTTGATACCAGGCACATACCTAACATCATGAAGAGTGAGTTCCTGGCCATTATCAAGTGCCAAGTGTATGGTGCTAACTCCCTCAATGTCACAAGCATAGCCAAATACACTTTTCCAAGGTTTCCTGCAGTGTATAAGGCAAAACACTCCAAAGAGGGGGTTACATGAAAAGAAGCACCACTGTCAACAATCCAAGATTGTGACAGGCCATCATGAGTAGAAAGCAAAGCATCTATCACATCATGCTTAGTGATATGCATATCCTCAACAGTCATGACATGTGGATCTAAAGATGCAACTCAAAAATCACTAGTGTCTTCATTTTCATCAATCTCTTTAATGACAACACTAGAGATACCATTTGCCTTTTCAGGCTCACTCTCTTTAGGGGTAGAGCTGCCCTCTTTATCATTTTTTTGCCTTTTGCATTCATTTGCTTCTTGCGCTCCTGCTCTTTCTTAAAAAACGTGCAATCGGGCTTTTTATGCCCCTTTCTTCCGCATTGATAGCAAGTGATGTCTTGTTGTTTTTCCTTGCTTTTGCTGCGATTTCTTTGCTTATTTGCAACATTTTGCCTTTTATCATTGCGTCCACGCACATTATAGGCTGATCCACTGCCACTCCCACTTGACTTGCGTCTAATCTCCTCATTGAGGATAGAAACACGCACACCATCATAGGTCAAGTTGGAGTTGTTACTCCAAGAAACAACAAATGCTTCCTAAGACTCTGGCAGTGTCATAAGTAGAAAGATAGCCTTGAGCTTATCATCCTCAAAAGCCTGCAAACCTGAGTCACTCAACTGACTCAAAATTCCAGCAAAGGCATTCAAATGATTAGAGACAGATTTGGACTCATCAAGCACTAAGCTTACAAGCTTCCTCATGAGATGAACCTAATTTACACAGGAGTCGTATTCTCATAAGTAGCTTTAAGCTTATCCCACACAGCCATAGCTGTGTCAAGCCCCTTGATATCAACAAGAATATCATCGGTCACAGCCATCTTAATGTAAGTAATGGCTTTCCTGTTAAGCTTAGTCCAATCTGCATCTGGCTTATTTTCAGCCAATGCATCATCACACTCTTTCAAGAAAAGAATGCCCTGTATGCGATCCTTCCACAATTCAAAACCTGTACCATCAAACATGCGGATCTCAAAGAGGCTCTTAGAGTCCGAGGATGATGAAGTATCAACCATGATGAGACAAAACAAAAGCTGATAATTTTCAGCCAAGAAGTACAAGCACTGTACGGCAAGAGCAAACGCAAGTAAACACTGTAAAAGTGTCTGGAAGAACAACTATAATGCTGTAATTTACTTTAAAAGTAAAATTTTCAGCAAGAAGACATATTGAGCATGTCAAACTTAACGCATAGAGCAACCTCGCATCAAGTATACATCACCAAATGCATTTGCAATGACCCCAATGTTGTACATGCCACAGCTTCACTGCATAAAGTACATTTGGCAATACACATAAGAGGTAAAAGTTGCTCAAATGATAGAATAAACACTTAGAGGCTCCACAAGCCTCAATCTCTCTGCTCAAATTGACCACAAATGTAAGTACATAAGTGAAATATTGTTGAATTTTCAAAAACAGGAAAAGCCCCAAATTCTCACTGCTCAATTTTCCACTATAACTTCGCCACCTGCACCTGTAAGGAGTGAACTTGATAGTTTTTGCTGAAATTAGCAAAAGCCCCAAGTTTTGTCGCAAAAAATTGCTGAAATTTGACAAATTTCAGCAAAGCAGCAAAAAGCCCCAATTCCAAACGTGAAATTGAGTTCCCCAAAGTGCCCGGTGTTAACCTGCAAACCTGTTTTTGCTATTTATATGCAGAAAACGGCCTGTTTTTAGCCAAAAACACCTGTTTTGGACCTGTAATTCTCTGTTTTCAGCGTGTGAGCAATGGTAGACACCGTACCGTACTTGGAGAAGAGAGAGAAAGCTCCTCTGCTGTTGTTTCTAGAGAGAGAAAATCTGCACAGGACAGAGAAAATACTACCTACGCGAGAGGGAATCGCCCAAGGCACGTAGCCTTGCTCTGATACCAGTTTGAAGGGGATGATGGAACTTCTTGCTGTCACCTGTGAACGAGAGAGAGAGAGAGAGAGAGAGAGAGAGAGAGAGAGAGAGAGAGAGAGCTCCACACAGGTCTATTCGCGTATGGCAAAAACCGCCAGCACGCTATCTCAATCTTTTGTTATTATATGTTAGGGTACATTATAAAGTTGGGCCATTTAAATGGCCCAAGGGGTGGTTCCCACCCCCACTATAAGTGAGTAAAAATAATGTATACAAGGAGGCCAAGGAGGGCCTTTAGACCCAACAATAGGCATTCCCTGCCTATACCACATAGCACTTGCTGGGTGGGCTGCATTTAGGAGGAGACTTCCTTTACTCTTCATAACCAGCTGGTCAATGAAGGCAACCACCCAGGAACCTTCCTTTTTGGAGGCGTAAGCAATTCATCAAAACGAAAAAAAAAAGGAGTGGAACCGCACAAGTGCCTGCAGTATTAGCAACCACCCTTCCACTTTACCTGCTTCCGCCAATGAGAGGACAACGTGGCATTCAATGAGTGGGGTATTTCCAACAATGACGAAGTCATTAGGGAGGTTATGATACTTCCCACGAGCTTCTTATTTGGGAGGTTAGTGGGCAGCCCTCTATGGGCAACCCAGTCTATGAAAGGGGAGCCCTCTCCAATGGCTTGAACATCTCACTTCTCTCTCTCTCTCTCTCTCTCTCTCTCTCTCTCTCTCTCTCAAAAAGAGGCTGATTTCTATTACTTGAACAAACACTCATAACGTCCAAATGTCGCCAATTTTGAGGGCAAGTACATCATTGATTTCAAAGCGGCCCAAAGGCGACAATCTGGAAACTGTACAACTAGCCACATGGCCTCTGAAAGATAGGCACTTCCACCATCTAGCTTGATGGTCACTCCAAAATGTACTAGGCATGGGTTGGAGCCACTTGAGGGCTTGATGATCAATACTGACACTGAAATCTCTACCATACACAAAATGATTCTCATGCTTTAGAGAATGAATGATAGCGAGAGGTTCCTTATCACGCAATGACTGACTCTGTTCAGAACTAATTTGACTGTGTACTGAGAGATGCTACTGGACTGTGTGTTTTATCCCCTTTCAAAACATGAGAGTGAGAGATTTAATGACAAAGAAGGAATACTTTGCTCACACCGAATGAATGCGGGAGAAACACCCTAAATAAAGGGGCGCGTGCACACACACACACACACACAGAGATTTTTCTATGCGATTAACTTGTGGATCAAACTCATGAAACCACTTCATGCCAAAAATCATATCACATCTAGAGCGGAGAAACAACAAACTTGAGACGAAAACCTACATCTTGAACCAAAACTGTTTTAGGACATTCAAGCGAGATTGAAGAGTGCATGCCAGGAGAAAATCCAGAGACCACAATGGGATCCACTTGAATAGCTGCTAGACTGCGCTCTTCACAAGAGAATCACTAACCACATCATGCATACTGCCAACATCAAACAAGATCACAATGCATTGATGGCCATTCCCATGACCATAACATTTTATGAGAGACTCATCTAGATGATCATTAAAGGCACATTAGTTTGCTCAATTATGACACTAACAAAAGATGTGGGTTTTGTGGGTTCTTTTGTGGATTCTTTTGTGGTTCTTTCTTGGGACAATCTCGTTTCATGAGACCTTTAGTGTGACACTAAAAAAGCATCTTCCTTCCTTGCCATACTCGGTTCGTTCTTCAAGACTTAACCAACCTCCTCCTATTTCTTGAGTAGATTTTTCATCAGGTGTCTCCTTAGGGGTTTCCTAGGTTTTAGCCTTTCGTTATTATCACTAGTATAGGTGAAGAGTTTTGTGCTCTAGGTGTAGTGGAAGATCGAGAAGAAGAGGTGCTATGGTTCTTACCATTCTCTTGTTGGTTTAAAGGGTTCTACAAGGTACTTGACTTGTTCTCCTTCGGCTTACCTTTGTTGTGCTTCATTTCTTGCTTCAGAGCTATCCTGACAACAGCATTGTAGTCGGTAGGATCTACGACTTCTACATCGTATTTGATGTACTCGTCCAAAACAAAGAGGAAAGCATCCTTGCGATCCTTATCCGACTTACGCAAACGCACACCAATCTGCAAAAAAAGGTTAGAAAACGACATAACAGGAGTCCCATTTCGCTTGAGGTCTCTGCAATGGTCCTTCAACCCATCAAGGTATTGCGGTGGCATTAAACGAGCCTTGAGCTTATCTTGAAAGTTGACCCAACTATAAGAAAGTGGTTCACCATCCACGGCATGCTCAAGATATTCGGCCAATTGTGCCTCTTGTCAGGCTTGATACCAATTAATGGCATCACCCAACAAATACATGGCAACAGTCAAAAGTTTACTTTGACTGCTTTTCTTGGTAGTAGCAAAGTAAGCGTTCAATTGATGCAACCAAGAGTAAATCAAAGATGCATCCATCTTAGTGGATTGCTCTCCAAGAAGAGCACGTGCACGATCACGTCTTGCATGTGTTGGTCTCGTAGCGCCTCACGCTCTGGCTCCTTAGTTGCCCTCTTTTCTTCAACCGCTATGCATTGAGCTTCAGATGCTTGCTCAAGCTCTAGCTCCATAGCTACCCTCCTTACTTCAGCACCTACACGTTGAGCTACACATTCCCTCTCTACAGCCATGAGTTCCCTTTCCAAGGTGGCCCGCTGAGCCTCCTTTTCCCGTTTGGGTTCAATTGGCTGAGCTTCCTTTCCCTTTCGACTTCGGCTCACTGAGCTTTCTTTTCCCTTTCGACTGCGGCGGCTGGCTGAGCCTCCTGTTGTAGCATCATCTCCATCATGAATTTTACCAAAGCCTTCATAAACTTTGGCACAATCCATGGCATAGATCCGGAAACGGTCCTCCTGGTATAGGGACTCCTCCAATTCCACTATGATCACCTTCACGTAGAGTATCCATTTCACTTCGAATGACAACCATGCACTGAGTACTAGGGTACTCCGGTACTTGAGGTCTTGGGGTACTTGGGTACTTAGGGTTCTTGGGGTACTTGGGTACTTGAGGTTCGTGGTACTTGGGGTATTTAGGGTTCTTGGTACTTGGGGTACTTGTTCTTGGTACTTGGTACTACTTGCAATCTGCGTTTAAGAAGGCTTTTCTCTTACCTAAGCTCAACTCTTTCCTACAGGTGCACCCTTTGGTGGCCTTGCGCTCGCACCACGATTGCTTCTTCCAACCTCGCGTCAATTAGTATGCCGCAATGTGCAAGCTCCGCTCTCGATGAGTGAAAAGAGGAATAAGAGGAGGCTAGACAAGCCCTTCATTTTGGGTTACTTGCCACTATTCATAAACACATTAAAGAGATCGAGACGCTCGGTTATGTGCAATCTCAAACAAGCAAAAAATAAATAAAAAATTATGTGGTTATTTATGGCTTAATGGCCCTTAAGACAAAGCGATGAACACGGGAGCGCACCCGATGAACTAAGGGTGGGAGTATGTCACATGCACATCAGACCCTATGTGCATGAACACGAGCTATACCTACTTCTAGCGTTCAGGTAGCCTAGGAAGTGTTCTGGCAACGTTGTGAGCCTATACGCAAGCCGTGCACGCCCAGGCACTTAAGAGTCGCTACATACCCTCGGATTGCACAACCCATTAGCTCTAGCATCAGTACCCTACATCAAGCATAAGCATTTTCACCGCACAGGACCACTCTCCCTACCGTGCGTGAACCACCTCTTAACAGGGATTTTTATTCGTAAAGTGACTATTCAAATTCCAAATCATGGGGTTTGTTGAGAAGCTTGCCCGACCCAGCCTTGTGCACCTATTTAACCAGCCCTTGGTGAACCAGTAGAAGCCAGAGGAGCAGGAAGAAGAGCCTCTCAGAACCAGTAGCACCTAGGACCTGGCGATCACCATCATCAGCGTTTTCAGCCATCAGTACCTAGCGTTTTGCATCAGCGTTTTCAGCCAGCAGCGTTTTTGCTTCGTCATCAGCACCCCGTGGCAGTACCACAGCAGATCAGCCATACCTCGTTGCAGTCGCCATTCCCATCGCGGCCAAGAAACCATTTTCAGTTTTCAGGCAGCAGATCAATTAGCGTTTTCAGTTTTCGTCGCCGACAACAACAGTTCAGCCCATTAGCCTCGCCGCTTGTGCAAGATCCCATCAGCATTCCTAGCGTTTTCAAATTTCAGCCATTAGCTTCGACATCGTCGCATCGCCGTCATCATCGTCGTCGTCGTCGACGTCATCATCCTCAAGCATCACAGCTTTTAGAACCATTGTACCAAACTTTGTGCAATCCAAAGCAAATACATCTCTAGCAATGGAGAGGGGGGCCCTTGGAGGGGGGTTTGGGACCCCATTTTCTATCGCCTCTCTCTCTCTCTCTCTCTCTCTCTCTCTCTCTCTCTCTCTCTCAGCACTATCTCTCACAATCTTCTGTTCTCTTTTGTTTTGGTCATTGCACCATCTCTCATTAAGTCAAGAAAGGCTCCCCCTTCCCTTCAGTAAAAGGAACCTTGAGCACACACTGATCACTCATCCTGAGCATACACCATATTCGGTGTGATAAGTGACTCTCTCGGGAAGAGCGCACGTTTAGAAGCTGTTCCAATAGATCTCATTGTTATCTCTGGATTTGCTCCTGGCATGCACTTCTTTCACGCATGAATGTTCGAATGTGGCTGTGCAAGGTGGTAAGGTACGTAAGGTACGATACGTATTTGGTACGACCTGTACGTAGTACCGAATGGATAGAGTTGTTAGGTACGTAAAATTCGTAGGGTTTTTTTTAAATGCCAAAAACCTACAATACAATCTGTACTTGATAAAAAATTCATAAGTATCACTCCAAGGATGTTAGTTGACTATTCTGTAAACCAAGGCAAAGCTTTCATACGAGTTCCCAATGGTGCTTGCCCTCCTATATTCACCACCGCAATGACGTTCGTGTGTGCTCTACAAATGCAAGTTGTATCCAAATGTCTACAAAACTAGGTGTTGGGATAAGGCTAAAGAAGGGCAAACCAAAAATTCATGCCACAATAGGGTTTAATTCCACACATTACCCACAGCACTCCGCCCCAAAAAAAAAAACCGAATTCGTACGATAGGGTACCGTATGGTACGGACGTACCGTACCGTACAGATCCGTACGTACGTACAGATCCTACCTTGTGGCTGTGTTAGTTCAAAATGTCCGTTTTCGTCAAAAGTTTGTCGTTTCTCCTCTCAAAAAACGTGATTTGATTTTTGGCATCAAGTGGTTTAAAGGTCATAATCCACAAACACAAATTGATTGGAAAGAGAACACTCTCTCTCACAATTAAAGGAGCACCTCCCGTGGTCCTTCACTGTGACAAGAAGATTCCGTCTTTGCTATTAATCTTTCACTCTCATGTTTTGACAGAGGATAAAACACGCAATCTCATAGTCTCTCTCAGTGCAAAGTCCCACAGTCTAGAAAAGAATCATTCATTACATGAAAAGGAATCTCTTTCTGACATTCCTTATCCAAGCACGACACGCATTTTTTGCATGATAAAGATTTGATTGTTCATAAGGGTCATCAGGCCTTCAAGTTGCTCCAATCAATACCGGGTAGGGTGACCGTCAAACTAGATGGTTCCGGTCTTGTGAGCAAATTGGTGGTTTGATTGATTGTGTTCCTAGTAAAGCTAACCCAATTGCAGATACGATCAGTCACGCAGGACCGATCTTGGCTCTCGAGTCAAGGTCCACAGTACCCATTCATGAAGTATCTTTTGTTCGCATTATTAATCAGTATGCATTGTCCGAGTCTCTCATTCATGACGGTCTCTTGTATTTCTGTCTTTATGAGTTACCTTTTCATAGGGAAGCCATATTGCACGATGCACATGATTCACTCACGGATGAGCACAGATGCATGAAGATCACTATAGAAAAGATGAAGAGTTTGCATTCAAGGAAAACACGGTGTTTCACCATTGTAGGTCAAAAAGTCAAGTTTAGATCACGCTTTCGGCATGTGTTTGGTGAACGGTTTGACACTCAGTCACATTGTTCATCTCCATTCCATGCACAGTCATTTACGAAGCACAGTCTTTTTCAAGTCACTCGACAAGGAACAGATATGTCTATGATGTTGTGTTTGAAGTGGTTGTAGGAATATTCCTCAAAGGAGATTCTTTAAGGAAATGAACTTGAGATCGTAGACGAAGTTGAAGACATGAGCCGAAGCAGTTTATTCTGCATTGCTTTTGGCACAGCCCAGAGCAGCAAGCATTGCAAAGTTTCCTAAAGTTCAAGTATCGGGACCCACACAGCAGAGTGGCCGGCGAAGAGTTCTTCGCAGACTCCCAAGAGTTGTTGGCGGACTATATGGAAGCCACGCAACTCGGTATCAGTACCTCACCTTGAAAAGGGGGAGATGTCACGTGGACATCTAACCCTATGTGCATGTGGACAAGTTGTACCTACTTCTAGGTTTACCACCTAGGAAGTGTTATGGCAACCTTGTGAGCCTGTACGCAGGCTGTGCATGCCTAAAAAAGCTAGGGCTGATCTGGGTTGGACCTGCAATCTGATTACAAAACTAGGGCTGAAATCTGAAATCGATGAAGATATAGGGCTGATTTTGCAAAACGCTAGCTGATATCGTGCAACGGGGCTGAATCTGCAAGCGCTAGAAGTACTGATGGAAAAACGCCGACGCTGATGGTGCAAAAACGCCATGGATGGTTCTTGGATACGCTAGGGTGCTAAGGTGCGCTGGTACTAATCTAGTGCTGAACTTACTTGGAGAAGTTAACCCTAGGGTTGCTTATATATGTCAAAGCTTCAGGGTTGAGTAAAGGCTTCCAAAAACCTGATGACTTGGTAAATTAATGTAAATGTCACTTATTAATAAGTTAATATGAGGTGCTTCGTATGCAGTTACTGCCTAGGCTTGGTATTAATTCTTCTTTAAATGGTTAAAACCCCTTAATAAGAGGTGCTTCGTAGGTGGTTACTGCCTAGGCTTGGTATTAATGCTTCTATATGGGAACACTCCCCAGTGCTTACACCTAGCAAACATTGGTTGTGCTCTTGTGGAATCAAAGAGTATGCAACTACTCTAAAGTGCCTGGGCATACAGTCTTGCGTACAAGCTCACAAGAGTGCCAAAACACTTCTAGGTTGTCCAACTCTAGAAGTAAGAGTTAGCTTGTCCACATGCACATAGAGTTAAATGTGCACATGAAATCCACCAAAAGCTTACTCTTCTACTTCATATCAAAAACTTGGATGTCACGTGCGCACTTCACTTGCCATACGCAGACATGCTTCTGTTATAGTCTAGCATGAGTCATTAGCTTAAGACTGAGCATGGCACCTTTGTGAGCCTCTAGCAGGGCATGCATGCCCAGGCCGGTCATAGTTGCATACCCTCTCTTGTACAGGACAGCATTTCATCATGCAGGCATTTTACCACGTGAACCACCTATTAGAGGTCATTTATTAATAAGTGACTTTTCATTTACCCTTGTTGGAATGTAGGTAGGGAATATGGCTCAAGGACCTATAAAAGAAAGCATGGGGCGCCCGTAGAGAGCAGATGAATGCAGAGACACAAGGAGGCAGGCACCCGATCGGCAGCACCTCAAGAGCTCTAGCGTTTTCTCCAGGATCAGCCCAGCATTTTCATCATCAGAAGACCAATGTTTTCAGCCCATAAGACCAACGTTTCTAGATCAACCTGGAACCTAGCCGTACAGCACCCTTCCCGGTCGCAGAACCTCACCACATCGACCATCAACACCCAGATCAGCCTCGCGTTTTTGGTTTCAGCCCAAAGCAGCCAGCGCTTTGCAGATTCAGCCCCAGATCAGCTAGCATTTTTGCATCCCACCTTTGCTTGCATCGGCGGTTGCAGATCCTCGCCATAGAACCGCCACAATAGCAAACTACAGCATAACATCTAGCGTTTTCAGTTCTCAGCCTTGACACCATCGTCGTCATCAAGTACCACAGCATCAGTACCCCTTAGCATCATCATCTCAGCATCTAGTCATTGTACGAGTATTTGTGTAAGAATAAAGAAAGTACTTGCTCTAGCAACAAAGCAAGGGGCCCTTGAGGGTTGGTACCCGACATCCCTGTGTCGTCTCTTTCTCTCTCTTGTCTCTCTCTTTCCTTTAGTTTCGTTTAGTCTTCAAGTGAAGTAAAGTGTCCCTTGTGTTTGTGCGGACTACTAGATCCGAGCTAAATCCATAAACACTTCCGCTGCACCTGACATTGGACTACCAAAAGCCACCTGCATTGAAAAGGACAAGGAACATCTACAAGAGTTCGAACGTCGGGCAATGCTCGCCATTTGGCAAAATCTGGCAATTGAAGGTCACGAATAACCAAAAGGGTAATGCAGTCGATGACGAAGATGAGGTGAAGTGGTAACTGACATCACCAAGAAACTGAAAGCAAGATGCCAGAAGATCAGCAACAAAACTTTGCACCGGAGCTAACATGGAGCTATCAGCAATGATAGAAACCAATCGACTGTAAGGTGTGAGCTTTGTCCTAGGGTCACTAGAGTATGAGTCAATGAGAGAAGAGTGGAATTATTCCACATGTAATGGTACAAGGCTATAGAGCTACTTAAAGCTCCTTTCATGAATAAACAAACCCATTCCATGTTTGCATTACATCTCTCTTGTTTCTGGTGAGCTTGTGATAGGTTAGCAAACTACTCAAGATCGTGTTGATGAGTCCAAGTTAATCAATCTTGGAACCTATTAGATTTACACCACTCTGCTGCTTCACACAGGTCTAGGACACTTGGTTGTACCTTGTCTGGTCGCCCGAGTTTGGGGCCGACCGCCTATTTGAGTTGGGTGCCCACCTTGGGCACTCATATATATGGGGCCAAGGGGTTACACATTTCATAATCATCAGATCATTATACGAGTCTGGGTCTTCTCCTTTGGTAGTCATCGGGGGCTGATCACCCCTCTTCCACCACATCTAGCATTTGTGTTCTCTCTCTCTCTCTCTCTCTCTCTCTCTCTCTCTCTCTCTCTCTCTCTCTCTTACACACGCGCACTCACATGGTATCAGTCGGCCAACGTTGGGGGCGTATCATCTTCAGCAATCGGTTCTCCTCCCAAGCGATCACAACAACCAGCGTTTTTGAAAAGCATCAACGTTTCTGCAAATCTGCCTACAAGAGGGGGTGGTGCCAACATGTGGACAGCTTCCATCGTGAAGGAATGCTTTGCCACCTGCATTTTTGCAAGCAACCATCACATCTGATGTTTCTTTTGCCAACGCTACACTTTCTGGGCAATTTCGTCGACGTTTTTGCTGCCTCTTGCGCTTTTGTGGAGCATTTGCATTTTTTGCGATCTGCTGTGTTTTCAGCATGGAGGGGCAGCGCTCAGCTTCCAACCTAGTGGATCTTGCTTTCCCACACGCCTTCGCATCCGGTGCATCACCGTCAAAAATCCTCTCCATTTCCACCAGATTTCAGGCATATACCCCTACTGTTTTCTCTGTTTTCAGCCCACCTGGGGTTGTTATTTTGATTCCCCACCCTCCCCAGACCCTCTGCACCGCTCCGGACCCGCAAGGATCATATGAGCACGTTGAAAATCGGTGGACAGCAGCACTTTCATCACCTCGCAGTTGCGTTTTTGGGTGGACAGCAGCCACATGGCTTGCGTTTTCGATAGAGGATGAAATTACCTCCTGCCAAGACACCATCCAGTGGTGGTCCATGCGGTCTCTCAATGACTACTGCAGTACACGTATCTTCGACATCAGCTTGATCATCTACGGAGGTACGATCCTTGGGAGATCCATTCATTCTAGCCATCTGTCATGTGCACATCTAACCCTACCTGCATGTGGACAAGCTATCTCAGGTCTAGGGTTCAGGTCAGCTTAGGAAGTGTTCTGGCACCTTTGTGAGCCTATGCGCAGGCCGTGCATGTCCAGGCACCTAGAGTAGTTGCATATCCTCTGGTTGCACATAGCATGATCATCAGCATGACATTCAGTACCCATCGTGAGCATTTTACAGTGCATAGAACCCATTTTCCCTATTTCCTCATTTTTCACTTATTATTTAATAAGTGACTTTTGTTTGAAAACTGAGTAGGGCAAATTTGCTAAGTCACTATATAAGAAACCTAGCGCTAGCACTTTCTGGCAGAAGACGTAGAAGAAGTTCCAACAACTTGCAATGCACCTTCTCAGCAAGACAGGCAGGCAACCTAGCGTTTCCAGCCAGCAGAGCAGATAGCGTTTTTCGCTACAGATCAAGCCTAGTGTTTCTGCTACAGATCAGCCTGGCATTTTCACTTTGCAGATTCAGCCTAGCATTTGCATATTCCGGCGTCCGCTCCCAGCACATCAACGTTTTCAGTTTTTAGCACTTAGACACCGCAGAGTCAGCCATTAGCCTCGCAGATCTCACCAACCCACAGCAGATCCTCACCGTACCGTCGAGTCAGCCAACGTTTTCAGATTCAGCCACTGTCCGCAAATTTCAGCACCTACGCTTTCAGCGCATCGTCGTCGCGTCGTCGCTATCGCCGTCCTCACCGCGACACAGTATCAATATTCAGTAGAGAGTCAGCCTTTTGCAGATTTCAACAGTTCAACCCTAGCAATTTCAGATTTCAGTCTGTCCTCGTCGTCGTCATCATTGTCGTCGACATCGTCGGCAAGACCATTGCATCTAGACCATTGTACCAGATTTGTGCAATCAATAGCATAGACCTCTCTCGCCATAGAGAGGGGGGCCCTTGGAGGAGTGTTTGAGAACAGTCTGGTGTCGTATTCTTCTCTCTCTCTCTCTCTCTCTCTCTCTCTCTCTCTCTCTCTCTCTCTCTCTCTCTCTCTCTCTCTCTCTCTCTCACCACCTTCATTCACAGTAGCATTCACTTTGTTTGTGATCATTGCACTCTCTCACTAAAGGAACGGAAGGCTCTCTTGAGCACAGTTCGGAGCACTCATCTTAAGCAATATCAACATTCACTTCCGTTGCACCTTACATTGGTATCAGAGCTTTGGCAATGTTTTGTATCACTTAAGGAAAGAACCACAGAAAATTTTTGCTTGTTGCGGTTGCATGTAACCAAGTCCACTTGGGCGTGTCGATTCCTTATCGTGTTTTTGAAAAGTGACCGGTAACCCAAGAAAGAAGGGCTTGCCCGGCCTCCCCATGTTCCTCTTTTCACTCATTGAGAACGGACCGTGCACTTAGCGGCGGCCAATCGATGTGAGGTGGGAAAAAGCAACTTTGGTGTGAGCGCAAGGCGGGCAAGGGGTGCGCCCACAAGGAAGAGTCGAGCTCGAGTAAGAGAAAAGCTTTCTCAAACGTCGACTGCAAGCTAAAGACCTCAAGAACCTCAAGAACCCAAGAACCTCAAGACCCCAAGTTCCTCGGGAACTTAAGTACCCAAGATCTCGGTGTATGGTCGTCACCCGAAGCAGAATGGATACTTTGCGTGAAGGTGATGAACATGGAGGTGGTGAAGAAGAATTATCCCCACGAGGAGGATTTTTTTCCGACCCTCCCCCTTCCTCGTCTACACCACAGGTTGCACCAAATCCTACGGAGCCTTTGGTTGAGTCGATGATGGACATGATGCTACAACAAGAGACGCAATGTGCCGCGTTGGATTGCGAGCGCAAAGAAAGAAAGGAAGACTTGGATCACGACCGCGAAGAAAGAAATGCAGCCTTAGAGCGTGAGCGTGAGTAAGCGCACTTGGCGGCCGAAGAAAGAAAGGTAGCCTTGGAGCGTGAGCGTGAGCAAGCGCGCTTGGCGGCCGAAGGAAGCAAGGCAGTTTTGGAGCGTGAGCGTGAGCAAGTGTGCTTGGCGGCTGAGCAAGCACGCAAAGCTCTACGCACCGCAACCGAAGAAAAGCGAGCAGCTATGGAATTAGAACGTGAGACGCAGAGAGACCAACGCATGCAAGAGTTGGTCCTACAGGTTCTCACCTCGAAGTCCGAGCCACTCAAGGACATGGGCGAATCATCAAGTAGCACAAGTCGAGAAGCGGATTCCAACAACCCCGTCACTGGGAAGTTAACATTCAGTAAGTATGGCGATAAGATGGATGCTAATGTTATTCATTCTTGGTTGCATCAATTTAATGCTTATTTTGCGACAACTAACAAAAAAAAAGATAGCAAAGTTTTGACGGCAGCCATGTATCTTGCCAGTGATGCCATTAATTGGTATCACGCATGGCAAGAGGCACAGTTGACCGCGCACCTCGAAGAAGCCGAAGAAGGCGTGCCCCTTACCTTCAATTGGGCCGACTTCCAAGACAAACTCAAGGCGTAGTTTATGCCACCTCAGTACTTAGCGCGGTTGAAAGAAGATTCGCGCAATCTCAAGCAAAATGGTATGCCAGTCATGTCTTTCTCTAACCGTGTTTTGCAGTTCGGCACCCAGTTACGCAAATCTGATGATGAGCGCAAAGAGGCATCCTTTTTCCGGTTGGACAACTATATCAAGTTTAATGTATAAGTATTCGACCCCATGGATCTCAACAAGGCGGTAGCAATTGCTCTCTCCCAAGAGATGAAGCACAACAAAGGAAAGCCTAAGGAGAACAAGTCTTCTCACAATACCTCTTAGACTCCTCAGAACCCACAGAACGGTAAGAACCGTAAGAACAGTAACACTTCTAGCCAATCTTCCTCTAATCCTTTGGAAAAGAACTCTCAAAATGAATCTAAGGATAAAGCTAAAGTACCTGCTAAACCTAAGCTAATGTCACAAACTGCTGATGTCACGGGGACGTGGCAACTGTTAACTATGTCACGAGGACGTGGCAACTGCTAACTTTAGTTGTTGGTTTCTTTCCAAGGGGTTTTGTTTTATTTTTGAGACCCTCTTCTTGAAGTGGCAAACGGTCGGACATTGCATGGCCAATGTGAACGGCAGTTTCACCCGCAGATGGGTAGTGGTCGGCACTGGAATTCGTATGGTAAGAGGATGTCTAGGCTCAGAGAAAGATCATATAGGTCCCCCCGTCGCACTTAGCAAGTTGCTGGATACTAGGAAGCGAACTCAATAAAGGCCTAAAGTCAAGGTGTGACTACCAATTGAAAGTATCCGATAGTTGGGCCACATTGCATTTTTGGATGCGGTCCCAATGAGGATAGATGGTCAGAAGACCAGTGGGAGCCCAACGGAAGCATCTCCTAAAATTTAGGGAACTGCTATTTTGGGCCGTGAAATGTGTTCGCGTCATTACCTCCGGTATGACTAGGGGAACATTTTACAACTCTGCCGCGAAGTAAACTGGGCAACCCGTTAGGATATTTTTAAGCGGCGAACCCGAAACGGGAAAATGCTTGTAAATGCGCCAAGTGTCACATTTTTGTGCACTTTCCAATGCAAGAAGAAGTTGGCGCTGAATTTAGAGAAGGGAGGCTCATTTGCAACACTCTGTCTCACAAGTTAAGAGCTATGGAGTGCTTCCTTTCCCCCTTATGTACAGTGCGGTGCCAGGAGTGATGCCCTCCACGCTACGCACTACTCTCTCTCTCCCCTACGAGCAGTATGTCATGCCCCACTAGTGGGCTTTTCATTTGACCAATGTACAGTTATGTGGGTTCATGCGCGATTGCCGAGGCAAGAGCCTCTTGCACAGGTACTAGATTAGTTAGCGGCTAATCCCCCGCAGGTACAAGTGAATTCGGAGGGGTTTCACGCCAGAAATCTCGTCCGATTCAAAGGGCAAATAGCCCTACAGGTGCAGGAGCTCGAGGTCTTGCTACAGATGCGACCGGCACGCGAAACGGAGCCCAAAACAGGGAATTACAGCCTGCTGTGTATTTTTGCAGGTTTAGGGTTTCGGCCCTAAACGGACCCTAATACCCCAAGGAGGTTTGGGGATGCAAGGGGACCGCTGTACAGGTGAACTCGCGCATTTTCGGGGCAGAAACAGAGAATTCAGCGTGCTGCAGATTCTCGCCAGGTTTTGTGAAGTGTCCATATGCGTCGGGAAAGTCACCTATGGCGTGGGGAAACTGACTGTGAAGCGTCCTAGTACAGTTATGCTACCAAAATCCGGCCAGAACAAGTGTTTCTTAGCCTAGATTGTGCGGGGCAGCTTGTAGGAGAACAAAGGTTTTATTCCCTCTGTTATAGGATAAAGAAATACCGAAAGGGGCGCCAATTTTGGGGCCTACAGGTTGTCGGCGTCTGCTCGGAGCATTCTAGCGTCCGAGCCGTGTGTGTACTTACGTGTTAATCCTCGTTATAGGTTACTTTTGCAAAGTACTCTGTGTGTGTCTAAAGTAAAGAATTTCAGGTGAAAGCCGACGTCTACCGCCCTACGGGCCAGTTTCATGGTTCCATTGCCGGGATATGAATCGCTTTTTCCTTAAAGAGTAAGCCTGGATTGTTTTGGGTAAAGACACAGAGTGCAGGAACACGGGGATTACACTATGGCCGACAAGGGAAAGGGAATTATGGTAGAGGGTTCCTCTTCAAAGGACAGGCAAAAGATTCCTATGGTTTCTGAGATTGGCGAGAGCTCACGGCCACGTCAGTCTGTACCTCTTGTCAACGTGAATGTCCCTCCAGTAGTACAGGGCTTTATGATTGGGCAACTTGAGGATGATGCATTCAAGACTCACTTAGTTGCCGCGGTGAATGTCTTTTCGCAGCTGGTGCAGAATCCGAGGTTTATGGAGTTCTTGCAAGCGCCACCAGTGCAACAGCAAAATAGGCAACCTACGCCGCGTACGGAGCTTGTTGATGCTCAACCCCAGGTACTTCATGTGGCGCAGGAGGAAAGGGAACACTCGCATGTTGCGGAGTCGGGGGCTCCAAAGCAGGTTCCTCCCGTACTTGAACAGGTGGCTAGAACGCCTATTCCACAGGTTATGCCAGTTCAGCCCGCCACCTTTCAGAGCCAGCATGCTATCTTGAATGGACAGGGAGCTGGATACCAGGCAATGCACTCTGTTTTTCCACCACCCACGGTACATCCTGAGTATTTCGGGGGTGGAACACTCCTTTCAGAGCCAGCATGCTATCTTGAATGGACAAGGAGCTGGATACCAAGCAATGCACTCAGTTTTTCCACCACCCACGGTACATCCTGGGTATTTCGGGGGTGGATCAGTGTTCCAAAGTATGGGAGGTTATGCGCCTGGAAGTCAGTCGTACATGCCAGGAACAGTGTTCGGGGGTATGCAAGGCATCATGCCAAACCCCATGTATGGTAGTATCGACATGCAGCAAGGTTTCCACTGCAACCAGGGCCAGTTTGGGGTGCCACAGGGTCATTTTGGCATGGCTGGTTTTTCTGGACAGCAGCCAGATATCGCATCTCTGACGCAAAATGTGAATGGCCAAGATGTGCCGATCATGCCTACTACAGTGCCCATGTTGCAGACCATTCCGTATGACAACTTGGGGGCACTAGAGAAGCCGAAGGCTTACAAAGAAGGTGGTGCAGCGGTAAAGTTCAGTACCTTCACTGGTTTCGAGGATAAGACAAAGGCCCTCACTTTCCTCCAGCAGTTTGATACAGCTTATGCGGGAGGGAATTTTACAGAGGCCTCGAAGGTCAGGAAAGCTGCCACTTTCTTGAAGGACAATGCGCTTACATGGTGGACGACATTGTTAATGCAAGGACAGGCACCCGCCACTTGGGTTTACTTCAAGCAAATGTTTGCATCTGCTTGGCTGTCAAATGAATTTGAAGCCGACGTCATGACAGATTGGCACCAGCTTACTTCAGCTTCGTGCAAGAGCTTGCTGGAGTACAATAGGAGGTTTTGTAAAGCGTTGCTCTCAGTGACCTCCTACAGATTTGTGCCATTGACAGAGCAGATAGAGAAGTACTGTTGTGGGCTGCCTATAGGGCTTCGCGATTACTGTACAAAGAACCGAGTGGCTACCCTTACTAAGCTTATGGAAGTTGCGAACACTAGTCTTGCCTTGTTGAAAGGAGAGGACAATGGATTTCCGAGCAGTGACAAAGGAGGGCAGCAAAAGAAAAATTCAACGAAGAAGCCCTTTGTGAAAACGGCTCCCGATGCGTTACAGGGGTCAAAAAAGGCCACCAAAGACAAGGATTCAGCCGGGACTTCTGGAGCGCAGGCAAAGAAACAGAAAAGGAAGCCTTTTGTGCGCAAGTCGCTCGAGGAAAAGAAGGTCCTAATCGCTGAGAACAAATGCTTTATATGCGAGCAGCCTGGTCACTTTTCTATCAATTGTCCACAAAGGAAAAGGCAGCTGACTCAGAGGATAAAGAAGACTAGAAAGGCAAGAAGCCTAAACCCACGGCACGTTTAGTGCCAGACATGGTGGGTGACAGGCCCAGCACAGATGCCAATGAGTTATGCAGGGCATGGGGTAAAGTTAGGGATCAGACGACACTCATCTTCTTTGATCCAGGTGCCAAAGCCAACTTTATCTCACCAGAGTTAGCTATGAGGCTCGGCATCAGAGCTGAAGAGATGGGGTACACAGCAGAGGCAGGGTTGGCATGTCCTGGCCACTCAGAGTGTGTTACTCCCTTCATTGAAAAACTGCGTCTGCATATTCAGTCGTATGTGGACACTGAAGAGTTTTACATCATGCCGCAGGAAGGTTGTGACGCCTTGTTGGGGATCCCGTGGATGTTCCGAGTGCATGAAGTCTTGGATGCCTACAACAAAAAGATCACTGTACAGCATAGGGGCAAAACTCACATCCTGGATGTAAAGCTTAAAGGAGAGTCAGTCCCTATTGTATCTACTTTTGCTATCACTTCTGTAATAAAGAATCATCTTTCTGTGTACTTGATTTTTGCACGTGATGTCTCAGATAGTGATCAGTCAAATTTATCTGTGTTAGATAAAGAAAGGTCCGCATTTCTGCAAAAGTTTAGTGACTGTTTTTCTGATTCATTATCGTCGCAATTGCCGCCAGAGAGACCTGAGGACCATCGGATAGATTTGGTGCCAGGGTGTAGCCCACCAAATAGACCTCCCTACAGGGTTAGTGCGGCGCAGCAGAAAGAGATTATGGGCCAGGTTGAGGAGTTATTAGAGAAGGGGCTGATTCAGCCTAGTTCTTCACCCTTTTGCTCCTCAATGCTCCTAGTGCAGAAGAAGGATGGCTCATGGCGCATGTGTATTGATTACCGTGCGTTGAATAAGAATACCATCAAGAATAGGTTCCCTATTCCTAGAATTGATGATATTCTCGATCGTTTAGAGGGTGCTGCAATTTTCAGCAAGATAGACCTTAAGAGTGGGTACCATCAGATTCGTGTAAGGCCAGAGGATGTGCACAAGACTGCGTTTAGAACGACATTTGGTCTTTATGAGTTTCTAGTGATGCCGTTTGGGCTAACAAATGCTCCTGCCACGTTCAACAGAATGATGGACCGGATTTTCCGCTCGCATCAACAGTTTGTTGGAATGTTCTTCGATGACATGATAGTGTATTCGAAGAATGAAGAGGAGCATAGGCGTCACTTGACCATTGTGTTCGAAGAGCTGCGCAGTCACAGGTTACTTGTCAATCCTGAGAAAAGTGAATTCTTCCTCGAAGAGATCCACTTTCTTGGCCGCATAGTCTCAAAGGATGGTGTTAGAATGGATCCCGCAAAGGTCGAAGCTATCAAGACATGGCCAGACTTGAAGACTGTGCACGATGTCAGAAGCTTCTTGGGATTGTGTTCCTACTATAGAAGGTTTATCGGAAATTTTGCAGAGATAGCATCGCCTCTTCACGCTTTGCAAAAGAAAGAGGTCACTTTCAGATGGACCCAAAAAGAGATTTCAGCTTTTAGTCTCTTAAAGGAAAAGTTGACTTCAGATCCAGTTATTGTTTTGCCAGATCTCAAGAAGTCATTTGTGGTCTAGTGTGACGCGTGTGGCAGTAGCATCGGAGCAGTGCTAATGCAAGATGGACGGGTAGTAGCTTATGAAAGCCGAATTTTGCAAGGGCCAGTGAGGACTATGCAAGTCTATGAGAAAGAGCTCTTGGCCGAGATTCATGCGCTTTCTAGTTGGAAGCACTACCTCTTAGGTGCTGATTTTGTTGTCCAAACAGATCATCAGACCTTGGATACTTCTTGACACAGTCAAAGTTATCCGAAAAGCATATGCGATGGGCAAACATTCTTTCCATGTTCCACTTCCAGATTATGCATGTGGAAGGCAAGAAGAATGTTGTGGCTGATGCATTATCAAGAAAGCCACAAATTTCAGCTGTGTCAATTCCTTATCATCATGAGTTAGATGACATGAAGGAACAGTATACTGTTGATGAAGATTTTGCAAGGATCTTTGAACAGTTACAAGAGGGGCAACATCACGAGCACTACCTCCTCAGAGATGGTTTTATGATGATGCATGGCAGACTTTGTGTCACTAGGCCACTGCGACATAAGGTCATGGAAGAGAGTCATGTCCCACTGTATGGAGGGCATCATGGCATTGATGCAACAGTCAGAGCGGTAGAGACATTCTTCTATTGGCCTACCTTGAGGAGAGATGTGGATGCCTTTGTGCGAGCATGCATAGTTTGCCAAAAGGTCAAGTTTGACAGGCAAAAGGCACCAAGGTTGTTACAACCACTGCCGATTCCGGATAGGCCATGGGAAAGCATTGCTATGGACTTTATCTTTGATCTTCCAAGGACGCCAACAGGGAGTGATGGTATATGGACCATTATCTGTAGGTTCAGCAAGCAGGCCCATTTTATCCCCGTCGGGAAGAAGATAAAATCTGATCAGATGGCACGCTTGTTCATGTACAATGTGTTTAAGTACCATGGTATGCCACAATCGATTATCAGTGATCGTGATCCTCGCATGACCAGTTTGTTCTACAGAGGATTGTTTGAGAACATGGGCACTACGCTCAAGTTCTCGTCTTCGTTTCATCCACAAACTGATGGACAGTCAGAAGAGGCTAATTCTACTATCTTAGATCTACTGAAATGCTATGTGTCAGATAATAAGGGCAAGTGGGAACAGTATTTGCCTATGCTTGAGTATGCATACAATAATACGGTGCATTCGTCTACTAGCAAAGAACCTTTTGAGATTGTTGAAGGCGGCAAAAAGGTTCCTCCCATTTTGCATACAAAGGACAAGATCTTTGAGGCAGATCGATATGTTGAGAACATGGATGAGATGTATAAGAAGATTAAAGTTGCCTGGGAGAAGACTCAAGCAAAGCAGAAAAAGGCTGTTGATCGTCACCGTCGTGAATTGTTGTTATCACCTGGTGATTGGGTTCTGTTAAGGTTCGAAAGGCAAGGTTAAAGAAGATCAAGGGCAAGGAACGGTTGTTTCCTAAGCTCAGCATGTGTTACTATAAGCCTTTTCAAGTGCTTGACAAGATCAACGATGTGGCTTACAGGCTGAAATTGCTTGATGCGTGGAAGATTCATAATGCGTTTCACGTGAGTCTTCTAAGACCCTTCGTGGGTGATGTGCCAGTAGATATGCCAGATGAGTATTAGCCAGAAGTTCAAGAACTTGATGAGATCCTGGTACCTAAGCAAGTTTTGGCACATAAGGACAGAAAAGTTAAAAGACAAGTTGCAAGACGCTATTTGGTGAAGTTCAAGAACTATCCGCCTATGGATGCAAAGTGGATGGAAGAGCATCAACTGTCAGAGTCACCAAATGTATTGCAACTTTACCTTGAAGCCTTTGGGTTACAGCCTACTTATGCCCCAACCCAACTTGTGCAAAGGAGGGCTAATGATAGAGCCAGTACATCAAATGTACATATGAATTCAGTGTAATAGCAAAAGTATGAAGGCCTCATTAAGTCATTTGTATCTATATGTTGTGACCTTTCTTGCGGATACATGCGATGATGATAAAAGAGTGTTAATAGCACAAGATCATCAGTGGCGTGTATTTATGGTATGCAATCGAGGACGTTTGCAATTTCAAGAGGGGGGTATGTCACAGGGACGTGGCAACTACTAACTTTAGTTGTTGGTTTCTTTCCAAGGGGTTTTGTTTTATTTTTAAGACCCTCTTCTTGAAGTAGCAAACGGTCGGACATTGCATGGCCAATGTGAACGGCAATTTCACCCGCAGATGGGTAGTGGTCGGCACTGGAATTCGTATGGTAAGAGGATGCCTAGGCTCACAGCAAGATCATATAGGTCCCCCCGTCGCACTTAGCAAGTTGCTGGATACTAGGAAGCGAACTCACTGAAGGCCTAAAGTCAAGGTGTGACTACCAATTGAAAGTATCCGATAGTTGGGCCACATTGCATTTTTTGGATGCGGTCCCAATCAGGATAGATGGTCAGAAGACCAGTGGGAGCCCAACGAAAGCATCTCCTAAAATTTAGGGAACTGCTATTTTGGGCCGTGAAATGTGTTCGCGTCATTACCTCCGGTATGACTAGGGGAACATTTTACAACTCTGCCGCGAAGTAAACTGGGCAACCCGTTAGGATATTTTTAAGCGGCGAACCCGAAACGGGAAAATGCTTGTAAATGCGCCAAGTGTCACATTTTTGTGCACTTTTCAATGCAAGGAGAAGTTGGCGCTGAATTTAGAGAAGGGAGGCTCATTTGCAACACTCTGTCACAGGTTAAGAGCTATGGAGTGCTTCCTTTCCCCCTTATGTACAGTGCGGTGCCAGGAGTGATGCCCTGCACGCTACGCACTGCTCTCTCTCTCCCCTACGAGCAGTATGTCAAGCCCCACTAGTGGGCTTTTCATTTGACCAATGTACAGTTATGTGGGTTCATGCGCGATTGCCGAGGCAAGAGCCTCTTGCACAGGTACTGGATTAGCTAGCGGCTAATCCCCCGTAGGTACAGGTGAATTCGGAGGGGTTTCACGCCAGAAATCTCGTCCGATTCAAAGGGCAAGTAGCCCTACAGGTGCGGGAGCTCGAGGTCTTGCTACAGATGCGACCGGCACGCGAAACGGAGCCCAAAACAGGGAATTACAGCCTGCTGTGTATTTTTTCAGGTTTAGGGTTTCGGCCCTAAACGGACCCTAATACCCCAAGGAGGTTCAGGGACGCAAGGGGACCGTTGTACAGGTGAACTGGCGCATTTTCAGGGCAGAAAACAGAGAATTCAGCGTGCTGCAGATTCTCGCCAGGTTTTGCGAAGTGTCCATATGCGTCGGGAAAGTCACCTATGGCGTGGGGAAACTGACTGTGAAGCGTCCTAGTACAATTATGCTGCCGAAATCCGGCCAGAACAGATGTTTCTTAGCCTAGATTGTGCGGGGCAGCTTGTAGGAGAACACAGGTTTTATTCCCTCTGTTAAAGGATAAAGAAATACAGAAAGGGGCGCCAATTTTGGGGCCTACAGGTTGTCGGCGTCTGCTCGGAGCATTCTAGCTCCCAAGCCGTTGTGAGCGGGATAGAAACACACAGAATGCCTCTATAACAACCCAACACACACTCTTGGAATGATACACACACACGCTATGGGGCACCAGTCGGCTTACACAACCCACTTGGCCGAGACAGGGAACACACCGATGGAGCGAGAGGAGAGAGACTATCCGTTTACCCACTCCACAAAGAGAGAGAGAGAGAGAGAGAGAGAGAGAGAGAGAGACACACACACACACCCAAAAACTCAGCTCAAAAGAGAAGGATTTCTAATGTTTAGATACAAATGAGCTTGGGCCAACACCAATGGGGCAAATAGCTCACACAATATGGGTAAAATAAGCCAGATACAATCACAAACTGGAGCAGAAACTTCGCTCATAGGAGAAACTTACACAGCCAAAACAGCAGAAAAAGAGGGAGGAATTTGGCAAAATGGACAGCGCCATCACGTCCGGAACGGCCCAAAACCCCAGTCTACAATGTCAAAGTGCTCAAATCCGAGCTTGGATGAGCAATTTACGGCCAAAACAAGCTCCAAAAACCCCAAAAACACACCTGCGGCTGTTTCTCCTCTCTTCTCCACGTTTTTTCTGGTCTTCTCTCCGTTTTTTCAGTTCCCACACTTAGCTTTAATACTTGGGCACCCTTGGCCTTTTAGTTGACCTCAAACGGACCCCGAACAGGCCAAAAACTGACCTCGCAGTGCATAGTTGTCACCTTTTTGCATCATCCGCACACCTGGCACTCAGCTTTTTTCCAATAATACATCTCGCCACCACGTGAAGTGGCCCCAAAAAAAGGTCCTCATGATGACCTTTCTGCATAATTCTCACAAGAAAACACCCACGTTGTGTCCGTACTTCTCCGCGTGCAAGTATTGACCCCATTCGCCCTCTTGACGCCACTAGATGCCATCTGACGCACCTGCTTACCTCATGTCGTCGGCCCGCGGATAGCTTCCTCGGGAAGTTTTAAGCGCTACCAACTCCTCATTATTGTAGAAAAAACACATTGATACTGATAATAGTGAAAATAGATGCACTATGTACATGCTGCCCTACTTGTACACATGTAGGCCCCACGTAACCACCTGGCTCTGGAAAATGGGCAATCCTTTATTTGATGCACCATGCATATGTATGTACATATGCGCAATCCCTTGCTCCAAAAAACTCCTGACATAATTTGCCCATCCCCTAGCCTGCTAGAGCATTCATGCTCAGCAGCACAACACTAGTAGATGCTCATTCCACCTAGATCCCACACAAAAACACTTGGCATTCCTTGCATCAAAAGCTTAATCAAGGTTCCACCTAGTTCCCAAGGAAAATGTGTAGAGATGCCATATATCAACTTTGCATCAAGAAAACCATCAATTACTTTGGCATAGACCAACATGTGCAAATATATCTCCTTCTCCATAGCTGAGAGGTCTCCACTGATCATTTGTGTCATCAATTCGTGCTTCTTTGACGATTCAACCTTCGTCTGCATCAACCCTTCAATCGTTTCATAAGGCCCTTCATTTTCATCTTCAACCTCATTTGCAGATGCAACTAAACCAGACTCCTGGATTTCTTTGTCCATCAGGAGAAATGCAACATCATTATCCTCATCACTGCTAGTAGTACTATCAATGTCCTCATCAGACACTGTGGAATAGTCTTCATCACTAAACTCATTCTCATCTTCATAAAGCTCCTCCAATTGTTTCCTTGTGTCCATATTACATAGCTTCTTGGCACCTATCTTTCCATAGAGGCTAATCGTACCATGTCGCCAATCTTGAACAGCTCCCACTGCACGTAACCATGGTCTTCCCAATATAATAGGATATGCTCCCAACCCCACTGGCATCACATGAAAATCAACCACTGCCTTTGTATACTATGCCTCCACTTCTAAGCTCTTTACAACACCCAAACATTTTACTTTCTAATGGTTGGCCAATCTTATCCGAAACCATGACACCCCAGTCACTGTAAGACCCATCTTCTCAACGCATGTGTGTTATCACACATATTTGGGCTCCACCATCCACATAACCTTGTCCCAGATTTTTCCTTTTATGCCACACATCTACTATTGGAAAAATGTTTGGTAGCTCGTTGTCACCAGGAGGTGTATTTTTTCCTGTTGCCTTTCGTGAATAAGCACTAGATATTTTTATTTATTTTATTTTTACTTGTTTTCCCCGGAACCCTTGAAAAGGTGCAAGTGGACATTGCATGGCCAGTGTGAAACGGATGCAGCCAAATGGGTTTCTCACATCGGGGATCTAGGTCGGTCAGACAGGGACTGCCCGGGCCAGTTAGCACTGAATTCTGATGAGTATGGAAGCTCGTATGCGCCAAACTGGAATTTGGGCCACTCGTCAAGTCACTGCAACTTTATAAGTTGAAAGGGGCCAGTAAATTAACCCACATTGTAGATGGTGGTCAAATGGTAGTCTTCAATGATGGTCAGGAGACCGATAGGGACGCCATGGAAGCATCTCCTAAAATTTAGGAAACTGCTATTTTTGACCAGAAAATGTGTTCGCGTCATTAGCTCTGGAATGACAAAAGGAACATTTTATTGCTCTGCTGCCAAGTCAACTGACACACCAGTTGCAATATTTTTAGCAAGGAAAGCCCAAACTCGGAAACTGGGCTGAGACGATTCTGCCACTCTTGGAGGCAAAAACGAGTTACATATCAACAAAGGGGCGCCATTTTCAGCCTCAGGTAGATTGTAGCAGGTACAGAAGCTATGGAATGCTTACCTTGCCCTCTATGCACAGTATGGTGACGGGAGTGATGCCCCGCACGCTACATACTGCTCTCTTTCTCCCCTACGTACAGTATGTTATGCCCCACTAGTGGGCTTCTCATTTGACCTATGTACAGTTCTGGGGGTTTATGCGCGTTTGCCAAGGCATGAGCCTTCTGAACAGGAACCGGATTAGCTAATTGCTAATCCCCCATAGGTACGCACAGTTCCATCACGAAAGATTGCGAGTTTGGAGAGTTTTCTCGCGTGAAAACTCGTCCAATTCACAGGGAAAACTGTCCCATTGCGTGCGGGAGCCCTTGGGACACGCGTAGGCGTGTTCGCTTCGCTAAAAACGATCCGAAACAGGGAATTACAGCCTGCTATGTTTTTCTGCAGGTTTAGGGTTTCGCACCTAAACTGCAAGGGAACATCGGGGGAGCCTCGTGAGAGCCTTGTGATGCATGTACAGGCTTTTGGGCTCCCGGCAATGAAAAACAGAGAATTACAGCCCGCTGAATTTCTGTGACAGCTCACCAGAAAGCTTCTAGATATCGAGGGAATCCGTCCTAGACAGGTGTTTTTGACCTATAGGGGTTTTTGCGTCGTTATGCTGTCAAAATCCGGTCGAAAACCTGCATTTTCAGCCCTCGCCAGGTTTGGACAGCTTTGTGAAAGCTTGTGCTAAGTGGTCGGATCGTCTACCTTAATTTGAATAAAGAAATACCGAAAGGGGCGCCAATCTTTGGGGCCTACAGGGTGTCGGTCTCGTGTGCGCAGTGACATTCTAGTCGCTGGACGCAACTGTGTTCTCTTCCCTTCTCAGTGCTCTGTGTAAAGTTAACAGGTAATTGAAATAGTACCGCCCTCTACGTTGTACGGGCCGGTTATACTCGTCCATCGCCAACACCTTCACTGAACCTCTCTCTGGCTCTTTCTCTATTGGGTTAACCATCCTCTTCCGCTGTCGCTTTAGCTTAGGCATCGACGGGATAGTCATATGGTTATATGGTTCCATAGACGGGATAGTCACTTTTTCTTCAAAAAGTGCAGTGTGGATTGTTGTGGGTGAAAGCAACACAGAGCTTGTCGATATGGCAGAGAAGAGAGACCAAGTACCTAAAGAGGGACCTTCCTCACATGGCACAGAGAAAATTCCTTCAGCTCTTCAAGAAGAGGACAGGTTGTTTAGAACTCAACTGCATTGTTGCATGGACATGTTTCAGCAGTTGGCTAACAACCCAAGGATGCAGGAGTTCTTACAGGCTCCGACACAAGGTTTTCAGCCTCCTATACAGGGCACGACTGAGCCGTTGCAGGAAAAGGAGATTTCCAATGCGCAGAGGACTCATGATGCTCGAGGGAAAGCCCATGTGGTTGAGCAACTAGCGGTGTCCAATGATCCAAAGCAGCTTGCTTTAGCTGGACAAGAACCGTTTGTTAAAGGTCAAGGGAGTAATGAACACGCTGTGCGTCAGACCCTTCCATTACCTAATACTTATCCTTGTTATTTTGGAGGTGGTTCAGTGTTTCAAGCTATGGCTGGACCTTCCACAGGTTATATGCTAGGGAATGTGTTCGGGACAATGCAAACAGGCATGGGTAACCCTATGTACGCGAACATGGATGTCCAACCAGGTTTTCAGGGTGCCTATGGCCAGTTTCGAGTGCCTGGAACACAATTTGGTATGGCTGGTTTTTCGCAGCCATACGTACAAAATGCAAATATGACAGGGAAAACAGTTGATGCGAGTGCTGGAATGAACACTCATGGAGCACCACTGTTACAGGCACCTGTTTATGATAATGTGGCTCCTTTGAGTCATCTTAAGGATTACAAGGAAGGTGGGCAGGGAGTGAAGTTTGAAACTTTCAGAGGAACTGAGGACCAATTGAAGGCTTTGACCTTTATACAGCACTTCGATGCAGCTTATGCTGGAGGCAATATGTCAGAATCTTCAAAAGATACGCAAGGCTGCCACTTTCTTGAAAGGGAATGCGCTCCAATGGTGGACCGCATTGTTGAACCAAGGTCAAGCCCCAACAACGTGGGTCCAATTCAAACAACTTTTTGCGCCTGCATGGTTGACAAACACTTTTGAAGTGGATGTGATGACGGAATGGCACGAGTTGAATGCTAAACAGTGTGCGGATCTGGAAGAGTACAATAAACGGTTTTAGGCCACACTGTTGCCAGTCACCTCTTACAGGTTTGTGCCTTTGTCGGAACAAATTAAGAAGTACTGTTGCGGATTGCCCAAGAAAATCAGGGACTACTGCATAAAGACTACTGTCATGAATATGTTTCCATTGATAGAGAATGCAAGAGTGGCCAGCAATCTGTCGAAGGGAGATTCCGATGGATTCAATAGCCACAAGAAAGGGGCCCAGGGCAAACAGTTTTCAGCCAAGGGCAATGTTGCAGCAAAGCCTTCTGAGCCTCCCACAAAGAAGCCCTCTAATGAAGAAGGTGATACGTCGAAGAAGCAGTCTAAGCCTTCTTCGGGACGAGGACAAGGACAAAAAAGGCATTTTTCTGGCAAAACTTTTCAAGAAAGGAAAGCTCTTAGGGAGGCCAAGAAATGCTACATTTGTGAACAGGAAGCACACTTTGCAAATGAGTGCCGACAGAAGAAGTCACAGGATAAGGATGACAAGTCAGATCATAAAGGGAAGAAGCCAAAGCCGAGTGCAGGACTTGTTCCAGATTTGGTTGGAGATCAGCCAAACACAGATGCCACGGAGCAGTGCAGAGCTTGGGGCAAAGTTAGAGACCAGACAGTGCTGGTTTTCTTTGATCCAGGAGCCCGTGCAAATTTCATATCACCAGAATTGGCATCAAAGTTGGGCATTCGTGCAGAGGAGATGGGTATGACAGGGGAAGCAGGTTTGGCATGCCCAAGACATTCACAGCCTGTTACTCCCATTCTGGGAAAGCTTCGTCTGCACATTCAGAGCTATGTGGATGCGGAAGAATTTCATATTATGCCGCTTGAGGGCTGTGATGTGTTATTGGGTATCCCATGGTGTTACAGGTTGCATGCTATGGTGTATACTTTCAACAAAAAGATTACCCTTGTACATAGAGGAAAGACTCATGTCCTTGATGTAAAGCTTAGAGGCGAGTCTGTTCCAATTGTTTCTGCTTCTGCTATTTCATCTGTAATAAAGAATCATCTTTCTGCGTACTTGACCTTTGCAAAAGCACCTCAAGTTGTATCTAATTTGTCTACCTTAGATAAAGACAGGTCAACTTTTTTGAGTGGTTTCACTAATTGTTTTTCGGACTCTTTGCCAGGGGAGTTACCTCCTGAGAGACCTGAGGATCATACTATAGATCTTGTGCTAGGTTCTAGTCCACCGAATAGACCACCATACAGGGTTAGTGCAGCCCAGCAGAAAGAGATTATGGGTCAGATCAACGAGCTTTTAGAGAGGGGGCTGATTCAGCCCAGTTCATCCCCTTTTTGTTCGCCTGTACTCTTAGTGCAGAAGAAGGATGGTTCATGGCGCATGTGCATTGACTATCGCGCCTTGAATAAGAATACCATCAAGAACAGGTTCCCCATACCGAGGATAGATGACATTCTTGATCGGCTTGAGGGAGCATCATTGTTTACAAGGATAGACGTAAAGAGTGGCTACCATCAGATACGCATTAGGCCAGAAGATGTCCATAAGACTGCGTTCAGGACAACATTTGGTCTCTATGAGTTTCTTGTTATGCCATTTGGTCTCACAAATGCTCCTGCCACGTTTAATAAAATGATGGACAGAATTTTTAGACCACATAGAAACTTCGTGGGTACCTTCTTTGATGACATGATTGTCTACTCAAAGTCTGAAGAGGAGCATAGGGATCACTTGACCGCAGTTTTCAATGAGCTACGCAAGAACAGGCTACTCATTAATGCGAAGAAGAGTGAATTCTTCTTGGAAGAGATTCACTTCCTTGGGCACATTGTTTCAAAGGATGGGGTACGCATGGATCTCGCTAAAGTGGAAGCAATTAGGTCATGGCCAGACATGAAGTCCGTACATGACATTCGAAGCTTTCTAGGCTTATCTTCCTACTACATGAGGTTCATCCGAAATTTTGCTGAGATAGCTCCTCCACTCCATGCACTGCAAGGAAAAGGAGTTACTTTCAAGTGGACAGCCAAGGAAATTTTAGCGTTCAAACACTTGAAAGAGAAGCTGACTTCAGATCCGGTAATGATTTTGCCAAATCTTTCTAAACCTTTTGTGGTTCAATGTGATGAGTGTGGCCATAGTCTTGGTGCAGTTCTGATGCAGAATGGCCGAGTAGTCGCATATGAGAGCAGAATTCTTTTGAAGACTGAAAGGAACTTGCAAGTCTATGAGAAAGAATTGCTGGCAGTAATTCATGCTCTCACTAGTTGGAAACACTATTTGCTCGGGGCTGATTTTGTTGTCCAAACGGATCATCAAATCTTCCGATATTTTCTTACACGGACAAAGTTGTCTAAGAAGCACATGCGATGGGCAAACATCTTGTCAATGTTCCATTTTCAGATTGTGCATGTGCAAGGGAAAAAGAACGTGGTGGCTGATGCGTTGTCACGAAAGCCCCAAATTTCAGCAGTGTCAATTCCGTACCATTGTGAACTAGACGAAATGAAGACACAATATGCTGAAGATTCAGATTTTGCAAGGATCTATGACCAGCTTGTTGGTGGGCAACATCATGAGCACTATATGCTTAAGAATGACTTTCTCATGATGCATGGAAAGTTATGCGTTACTAAACAGTTACGGCCAAGGATTTTGATGGAAAGTCATGCTCCACCTTATGCTGGGCATCGTGGAATTGATGCGACAGTGAAAGGCGTTGAGGCATTCTTCTATTGGCCAGCTTTGCGTCAAGATGTTGACACATTTGTAAGATCATGCTTCGTATGCCCAAAAGTCAAATTTGATAGACAAAAGCAACCGGGATTGTTGCAGCCATTGCCGATCCCTGATAGGCCATGGGAAAGTATAGCAATGGACTTTATCTTTGATCTTCCAAGGACGCAAACAGGAAATGATGGGATTTGGACTATCATTTGTAGGTTCAGTAAGCAGGCCCATTTCATTCCTGTTAGGAAGAAGATAAAGCCATAACACATGGTCAAGATATTCATGAGCAATATCTTTAAATATCATGGGATGCCTCAGTCAATTGTCAGTGACAGGGATCCACGTATGACGAGTCTTTTCTGGAAGGCATTTTTTGAGAACATGGGCACTATGCTCAAGTTCTCTTCTTCGTTTCATCCGCAAACTGATGGAAAGTCAGAAGAGGCAAATTCTACTGTCTTGGACCTACTCAAATGTTATGTGTCAGAGCACAAGGCAACTTGGGAACACCATCTCCCATTGGTTAAATATGCTTACAATAACACTGTGCATACATCAACAGGTAAGGCACCATTTGAGATAGTGGAAGGAGGAAAGAAAGTCCCACCCATTTTGCAGACTAAGGACAAGATATTCTAGGCAGACAAGTATGTGCAAGATATGGATGAAACATACAGGAAAATAAAGATTGCTCTTGAGAAGACTCAGGCTAAGCAAAAGAAAGCTGCTGATCGTCGCCATCGAGAACTTGTATTTTCACTTGGTGATTGGATACTTTTGCGCTTTGAAAAGGCCACGTTAAGGAAAAGGAAACGCAAGGAACGCTTGTTTCCTAAGCTCAATATGCGATATTATGGTCCTTTTCAGATTTCATAAAAGATCAGCGATGTAGCTTACAGGTTAAAGCTACCAGAAGGCTGGAAAATACATAATGCTTTTCATGTCAGCCTTCTAACGCCCTTTGTTGGTGATGTGCCAAAGAATATGCTTGATGAGGAACAACCCGAAGTGGAAGAATTGGATGAAATCCTTGTTCCTGAACAGATATTGGCACATAAAGAAAGAAAGGTTAGAGGAAAGGTTGCAAGACGCTATTTGGTGAAGTTCAAGAACTATCCATCATTAGATGCCAAATGGATGGAAGAGTCTGAATTGCTTGATTCACCTCAGCTATTGCAATTGTATCTTGAAGCCTTTCAAATGGAACCCACAGTGACTTGATGCAACCTTTTTGGAGCAAGGCAAGAGCATGGTTCATGATGCTCAAGAGAGTAGTTAAGCAATTGTATCTACTCTTTCCATACAGAATTTAGCTAGAGAAGTTTGTGCTCAAGAGTACACTAGAAGACTTCTATGCTTGATATATGTGTCGTAGCCAGGTTGGTGGGATTGCTTAATCGTCCAACGCTACATTTCCGGACGCATGTATATCTTGGATTTCCCATCATAGAATATATGTGATATCAGGAGATATCTGCATGTATTATTGGCATGCAAGCGAGGTCGCTTGCAGTATTTCAAGGGTGGGGTGTGTCACCAGGAGGTGTATTTTTTCCTGTTGCCTTTCGTAAATAAGCACTAGATATTTTTATTTATTTTATTTTTACTTGTTTTCCCCGGAACCCTTGAAAAGGTGCAAGTGGACATTGCATGGCCAGTGTGAAACGGATGCAGCCAAATGGGTTTCTCACATCGGGGATCTAGGTCGGTCAGACAGGGACTGCCCGGGCCAGTTAGCACTGAATTCTGATGAGTATGGAAGCTCGTGTGCGCCAAACTGGAATTTGGGCCACTCGTCAAGTCACTGCAACTTTATAAGTTGAAAGGGGCCAGTAAATTAACCCACATTGTAGATGGTGGTCAAATGGTAGTCTTCAATGATGGTCAGGAGACCGATAGGGACGCCATGGAAGCATCTCCTAAAATTTAGGAAACTGCTATTTTTGACCAGAAAATGTGTTCGCGTCATTAGCTCTGGAATGACAAAAGGAACATTTTATTGCTCTGCTGCCAAGTCAACTGACGCACCAGTTGCAATATTTTTAGCAAGGAAAGCCCAAACTCGGAAACTGGGCGATGTCTCAGCCTGTGAGCGATTTTGCCACTCTTGGAGGCCAAAACAAGTTACATATCAACAAAGGGGCGCCATTTTCAGCCTCAGGTAGATTGTAGCAGGTACAGAAGCTATGGAATGCTTACCTTGCCCTCTATGCACAGTATGGTGACGGGAGTGATGCCCCGCACGCTACATACTGCTCTCTTTCTCCCCTACGTACAGTATGTTATGCCCCACTAGTGGGCTTCTCATTTAACCTATGTACAGTTCTGGGGGTTTATGCGCGTTTGCCAAGGCATGAGCCTTCTGAACAGGAACCGGATTAGCTAATTGCTAATCCCCCATAGGTACGCACAGTTCCATCACGAAAGATTGCGAGTTTGGAGAGTTTTCTCGCGTGAAAACTCGTCCAATTCACAGGGGAAACTGTCCCATTGCGTGCGGGAGCCCTTGGGACACGCGTAGGCGTGTTCGCTCCGCTAAAAACGATCCGAAACAGGGAATTACAGCCTGCTATGTTTTTCTGCAGGTTTAGGGTTTCGCACCTAAACTGCAAGGGAACATCGGGGGAGCCTCGTGAGAGCCTTGTGATGCATGTACAAGCTTTTGGGCTCCCGGCAGTGAAAAACAGAGAATTACAGCCCGCTGAATTTCTGTGACAGCTCACCAGAAAGCTTCTAGATATCGAGGGAATCCGTCCTAGACAGGTGTTTTTGACCTATAGGGGTTTTTGCGTCGTTATGCTGTCAAAATCCGGTCGAAAATCTGCGTTTTCAGCCCTCGCCAGGTTTGGACAGCTTTGTAAAAGCTTGTGCTAAGTGGTCGGATCGTCTACCTTAATTTGAATAAAGAAATACCGAAAGGGGCGCCAGTCTTTGGGGCCTACAGGGTGTCGGTCTCGTGTGCGCAGTGACATTCTAGTCACTGGACGCAACTGTGTTCTCTTCCCTTCTCAGTGCTCTGTGTAAAGTTAACAGGTAATTGAAATAGTACCGCCCTCTACATTGTACGGGCCGGTTATACTCGTCCATCGCCAACACCTTCATTGAACCTCTCTCTGGCTCTTTCTCTATTGGGTTAACCATCCTCTTCCACTATCGCTTTAGCTTAGGCACCATCTCTATAAGATGCCCAAAAGTAACATCTGCCTTCCTGCTTGTCAGATCCTCCTTCAAGTCATAGCTTAATTGTCCATCACCTAGTGGAAAATCTGAAACATGAAACTTTCGACGAGCTCTCCTTTTCCTCTTGGCCTTGACATCCTCGCCTTCATGGCTTTTTCCTTTCTTCTTACTAGGACCTGTGGCACTTCTTCCTTCCTTTTCCTCTGTAGTCCTCTCCCCAATAGGCATCACTAATGTATCCTCTAGCTTTGATGCCTTCTCCAAGGTGACTACACTCAGCACTTTTGTCTTTCCCTTTTCCTCCTGGGTCAATCCACTGGTTCCTTCGTCTCCCTTAATTTCAATGCCATAATCATTTGACCTAGTTAGCACCTGTCTTGACAATGGATACATGTCTCCCCCCATCCTTGGTGGCTTATCACATTGCGGGCTGATGTGACCCAACTCTCCACAATTATAACATGTGGGCGTCTGCCTCCAGTACCTACCATTGCTTTGTCCAACACCATTCCTAGGCCTTTCTTCACCTCTTGGCTGATTTTCAAACCTCCCTCGACCTCGATTATTTCCCACTTAACCTAGCATGTTTAGGCTGAGATTCGTCATTAAATCTACCACTTGCCTCATGTCTTGCCTTAGCCCATCATCTTGCATTACTAGCATAACTTGAGGAGTAACAGAAACCACTGGTTCATGATGAACCCCTGGCATGCGACCTGGCAAAGAATCCATAGGCTGAAATTCAGACCTCATGGGCAAAGACTCCACCCCTAACTCGCTCATTTTTCTCAGCTTCCACTCTTTGTTCCTTGCTACCTCTAGTGCATCTTCATATGTCCTAGGCTTCTTTAGCTCCACTCTCCAACGTATATTCTCCCAAAGACCAACCAAGAACCTGTCCTTCTTCATCATGTCAGGCGGGGGTACTTGTGGTGCTAAGGCCTTGCACATCCTCTCCCATGCCAATGAAAACTTTCGTATGTACGCATCTACTGGCTCACCTTCCTTTCGTATGTACGCATCTACTGGCTCACCTTCCTTTTGCACTAAAGCCTGTAATTCTTGCCACACTTTGTCAGGATCTTCTGTCTTCACAAACTCCACTTCCAATCCATGCCTTAGATTGTCCCAACTCAATCTTACAGGTGGATCAACCACACGCAACTCCTCTTCAAATGCTTTGGACAAAACTCGTGCATCACTCTTCAAACAAATTTGGAGAAGACGTAACATCTGTGCCGGGTCATGAATTTGGTTTCTAATGCAGGCAACCTCAATCTTTTCCAAAAAGTCTTCCACATCTTCATCACTTCTTCCGTGAAACTCTGGATAAGAGAAAGCCATGGCTACCCAAGCTACAATGCTTTGAGAACCCCTTTGAATATACGTGCAAGAACCCAAAACTTTTCAGTGACTCAACCTCTAGAAACTTCAATGGAGCTTGACTTTAAATAAGAACAAACACATGCACATCAAATGAGTTTTCATAGTTGATCATCGGAATTACAACAGGCAAAGGGCATTCCAGGATCTCTCTTAATCTTCTTGGCCCGAACATAAAGACTATGCGCTACTAGAAAAAAATCTTCCTGGACACATTAACATTTATCTGGATTCTCTGAGTTAAATGAAAAGGAGTGAATTGAGGGCCGTTTTGATCATCCATTAAAGTCAATCATGCAGCTCCCAAGAAAGCACACCTGTCTTATCCTCTGATTTTGCCAGAATTTCAGCAGCGTAACAACATAAATGGCTCAAAAGACCCAAAAACCAGCCATCACAACTTGAAAAAATTTTGGCAAAGTTTCCCCAGAAGTAGAGCAGTGTCAACCCAAAATATAGACTGTATATGTATGCATTAACTGCCAACAATAGAACCCGAGCATCAAATAGGACTCACTAGTACATAGCCTATGGCGAGGTCACGAAAAGGGTGCTCCAGCTACCTGTATCACCGAAAGGATCTCCACATTTGAGAATCCCCCAGCTCAATAAAACCTCACTCTATCGACCCTCACACGAAGGCTAATGCAAATCGCGTATAGTCAAGTCTCAGAAATGACTATCTTCCAAACCAAGTCTCAGAAATGGTTGGGACTGCCAAATAAAACCAAGTATGGCTCCACAAAGGCGTACAATAGCAGTTTCCACAAGTAACATACAATCCAGCAGACAATGCGCTCAAACAGGCGTTAAATGATGCATACCCACAACAACTGCAAGTGACACCACTGCTAGTATATCACTGTACTCCAGCTACCTGTACCTGTGTGAATCACCTGTACTTGTCCCTGTCCCTGTAACCTGTAGTCTGCAACCTGTAATCCCGAATCTCGAAGCTTGAAGCTCGAAGCAGAAGGTACTCGAAGAAGATCCTCCATGGGGACGCCAAAAGAATGTGAGCGGGATTGAAACACACAAAACGCCTCTATAACAACCCAACACACACTCTTGGAATGATACACACACACGCTATGGGGCACCAGTCGGCTTACACAACCCACCTAGCCGAGACAGGGAACACACCGATGGAGCGAGAGGAGAGAGACTATCCGTTTTCCCACTCCACAAAGAGAGAGAGAGAGACACACACACACCCAAAAACTCAGCTCAAAAGAGAAGGATTTCTGATGTTTAGATACAAATGAGCTTGGGCCAACACCAATGGGGCAAATAGCTCACACAATATGGGTAAAATAAGCCAGATACAATCACAAACTGGAGCAGAAACTTCGCTCATAGGAGAAACTTACACAGCCAAAACAGCAGAAAAAGAGGGAGGTATTTGGCAAAATGGACAGCGTCATCGCGTCCGGAACGGCCCAAAACCCCAGTCTACAATGTCAAAGTGCTCAAATCCGACCTCGGATGAGCAATTTACGGCCAAAACAGGCTCCAAAAACCCCAAAAACAGACCTGCGGCTGTTTCTCCTCTCTTCTCCACGTTTTTTCTGGTCTTCTCTCCGTTTTTTCAGTTCCCACACTTAGCTTTATTACTTGGGCACCCTTGGCCTTTTAGTTGACCTCAAACGGACCTTGAACAGGCCAAAAACTGACCTCGCGGTGCATAGTTGTCACCTTTTTGCATCATCCGCACACCTGGCACTCAGCTTTTTTCCAATAATGCATCTTGCCACCATGTGAAGTGGCCCCAAAAAAAGGTCCTCATGATGACCTTTCTGCATAATTCTCACAAGAAAACGCCCACGTTGTGTCCGTACTTCTCCGCGTGCAAGTATTGACCCCATTCGCCCTCCTGACGCCACTAGATGCCATCTGACGCACCTGCTTACCTCATGTCGTCGGCCCGCGGATAGCTTCCTCGAGAAGTTTTACGCGCTACCAACTCCTCATTATTGTAGAAAAAACACACTGATACTAATAATAGTGAAAATCGACGCACTATGTACATGCTGCCCTATCTGTACACATGTGGCCCCCACGTAACCACCTCGCTCTGGAAAATGGGCAATCCTTTATTTGATGCACCATGCATGTGTATGTACATATGTGCAATCCCTTGCTCCAAAAAACTCCTGACACCGTGTGTGTACTTAGGTGTTAATCCACGTTACAGGTTACCTTTGCAAAGTACTTTGTGTGTGTCTAAAGTAAAGAATTTCGGGTGAAAGCCAACATCTACCGCCCTACGGGCTTGTCAAGTCAGTAAAGAGCAGAGCCAACCTTCACATCACAACCGAGGGGCCTAAACCCTAAGAAGAACGAGCAACAGCAGAAGAAGAAGGCCTACCAACTTATGGGATCCCGTCCGATGGGGCCGAAGTGACAAAGGATTAAAATAAAGCAAGACCCACACACACAGAGAAGGACTTGCGTAGCAGCTAATGACGTGGCAGCTATACGAAAAATCCGAAAATTGCGCTGACATGATGACGTGGCAGACTGTACGTATTTCCACATTTGCGCTGACTGCTGACATGGCAGTTGAACGGAATTCCGTGATTTACGCTGGCAGCTTTTTGGCATTGCTTTTGGACTAGAAGCTTTTGAGTTTGAAGGCTTTTCATGTAAACTGCTTTTGGGGCCTAGGGCCTTTAAATATGAGGCCACGGGCTCATTCTCAAGCATGCTTCCTGGAGAAGATGCAGAGTCTGGAATACCGGCTTATACTGTGTTGATGCAATATAAAGAAATACCGAAAGGGGCGCCAAGGTTTGGGGCCAATACTCTCTGGGATGGAATTCCGCCACTCCGTGTCACGTGTCGTCTCTCTCTCAGTTCAGTTGTTATTGAAGTGCTAAAAGTCTGTTCGGTCTGTTCTTTTTTATTGGCACGTGGTGCCCGTCTTGGACAACTAATCCCGGATGAAAAAGCAGCACAAGGAATTATAGGAGAATACATAATAGCAGAAGAACAAGTCATTTATACTAAGGAAGGTCGATGTTATCAATGTCACGTCAAGGGTCACATTAAGAAGACTTGTCCTAAGACAGCACCACCTAAAGAACCCAAAGCACCGACAACTACCACAAGCACTTTAATGAACCAATTTGATCTCCACATGTTTCTGACACACACATTGATGAGTCTCTCTTTAAATGTTATGGTCATGTGAAGGGTCAGCGTTTTGTCATATTGTTTGATTCAGGTAGTATGCATGATGTGATTGGTGCCTCTTGTAGAGAGAGCTTGCCTAGAGGTTAGCCAAACAACTCCTCTCGAGGTGTCCGGCTTCGCTCCCGGTATGGACTCTCATTACGCAAGAGTGCCTTGATGTGTTATTCACTGTTCAACAAGCTGCCTTCCGTAGAAAATTTGTCGTATCTCCTCTCTCAGTATGTGATATGATTATAGGCATTAGATAGTTTCGTGAGCATAACCCTCTCATTGATTGAGCGGACAATACTCTCACTCTAAATGCCAAAAATGACTCTCCCATGATCATTCGTGGTGAGGAGGGTCTACATTGTTTACCTCTCATTTCTCATGTGCAGGCAAAGCGTGAATTACGAAGAGGAGCACAAGCGGCATTCATCTATGCCTCTCCAGTTACCCAGAGCATTCAAGCTCTAGACAAGTATTCCACTTTGTTTACCAAGTATGACCACCTCTTTTTGTAGGATGATCTTTCACCCAGTCTCCCTCCCGAACGGCCGGAGGACCATCACATCGAACTCACGAGGGGGCACACCCAATTAGTAAGGCTCCCTACTGTTTGAACAAGACTCAAGAAGAAGAGTTAGAGCGGCAACTCACAGAGTTGGTGGCCAGAGGATTCATACGTCCTAGTGTAAGTCCTTTTGCTGCACCTATTTTATTTGTCCGCAAAAAGGATGATTCGTCTCGTTTGTGTGTTGATTACAGGGCATTGAACAAGATGACCACCAAGAACAAGTTTCCGATGCCTCGCATTGAGTATATCCTCGATAGGCTCAATGGGGCAAAGGTTTTCAGTAAGGTCGATCTCAAAAGTGGATACCATCAGGTAAGAGTATTCAAAGGCGACATCTACAAGACCGCTTTTCGCACAGAGCGAGGGCAATGGGAGTATGTGGTCATGCCTTTTGGATTGACAGGTGCAGTGGGTACATTTAACCGTCTAATGGTAGGTCATTTTGGCGATATGGTTGGTGTATGTGTGTTCATCTTTCTTGATGATATTCTCATTTTTTCAGCATCGTGAGAACAACATAAAAAGGATGTAGAAAAGGTTTTACCCGTTTGGATGAGTGTGAGTTGTACATTGCAGCTAAGAAATCTGAGTTTTTTCTCACTGAAGTTACTTATCTGGGTTATATCATTTCTGCAGAAGGCGTCAAGCTAGATCCCGCGAAGATGGAACAGATACGTAATTGGGATTTGCCCAAAACTGCATATGATGTGTATTCTTTTCTTGGTATATAGTTCGCACATAGAGAATTTTGCACGCATTGCCATACCCATGACAGATGTTTCGAAAGGGGTAAAGACTCGCCGACAGCGCGTGGATTTGCACGAAGCAGCCATTGAGGCTTTCGCAACTCTCAAGGTTGCGGTGAAGCGCCGTGTCTCATCCTTGCCTCTTGGGATGACCCCTTTGAGGTATGGACGGATGCAAGCAATGTCGCCATAGGTGCTGTGCTTCAGCAGCATGGCCGTCCAGTTCATTTCTTAGTCGGAAATTGAATAGCGCAGAAAAGAACTATTCCGTTTATGACAAAGAACTTATGTCTCACATTCACTCTCTCAAGCATTGGAAGCATTTTCTATATGGTAAGAGAGTTCACAGTTCGCATAGATCACCAAGCCCTCAAGTGGCTCCAATCTATGCCTAGTGCACATTGGAGTGATCGCCAAGCACGGTGGTCACAAATTTTTGAGCAATTTGGAGGTTTGATTGAGTATGTGCCTAGTAAAGCTAACCCTGTTGCAGATGCGTTAAGTCGCAAAGCACAGATCCTCGCTCTAGAGTCAAGATCCACAGTTTCTCTTCACGGTGTGTCTTTTGACAGCATGAAGAACCAGTATGCGGATTCAGAGTTTGGTAAGCAATGGTTGCAGGCTCTTGCTTCCCAAGGGCCTAGCAACTATCTCATTCGTGAAGGTTTTTTGTATTTTTGTCACCGTCTATGTGTGTTGCCCTCTCTCAGGACAACCATATTGCACAATGCTCATGACTCTCCCACGGGTGGGCACAGGGGAATGAACAACACTCTAGAAAAAATAGAAAGATTCTTTTATTGGCCTAAAATGCGAAAGGATGTGTTCCGTTATGTCACACAGTGCACCATTTGTCAAAAGGTAAAAGCTCCTCGGAGTAAGCAGCAAGGCCACTTGCTTCTGCTGCCTATTCTTGATGGATCTTTTTAGGATATTTCTATGGATTTTGTGACTAACCTTCCACCTAGTTTGTATTCAAGGAACACTCAATGTTTGACAATTGTTGACCGTTTCAGTATGCTTTGCATGTTGGTTCCTTGTAAGGCCACAGTCACTGTACTAGATATAGCAGGGTTGTTCATAGAACATAAGTAACCCCTCTGTGGTTTGCCAAAGTCAATTGTTTCAGATAGGGATGTTAATTTCACATCCAATTTTTGGCACGCACTCTTTGAAAATTTTGACACTAAGTTAAATTTTTCATCGGCTTTTCATCCACAGTCAGATGGTCAAACACAGATTTACAATCAGTTGGCTTTTGATGTTTGGAAGTCATATGTTTATGATCAGCAGTCTCATTGGGAGCTCTATCTCCGATTGGTTCAGGCAATTTTGAATGACTCCTATTCCTCTGCCATTGGTAGAACTCCATATGAAGCAGTTTTCTGTCACAAAGTGATGACGTGGCGGACAACAAAAATCCTAATTTCTGCCAGAAACCCTAATTCCAGAAATCGCGGAGGCTATTAAAAATAATAATAATAAAAAATTTTGAAAAATGATGAGCAACGCAAATTTTGCTTTTTCTCTACAATATGAGGAAGAGAGAGAATGCTTTTGCTTTCAAGTTTTGACTCTCTGTGGGGCTCTGCTTTTGGGCATCCCTTGTAACCTTTAAATTAGTGGTGAGAGCCTCACTTCTCAGAGCATCTGGACGCAGAGTCTGAGAGAGAAACCCTAGCCACTCTCTTGTACTTTGATCTGATTAATATAAAAAGAAATAACGAAAGGGGCGCCAGTCTTTGGGGCCAATATCTCTAGGCACGGAACTCCGCCGGGCCAGCGCAAATCTATTGTGATCTGTGAATTGTTTTGAAGTGGTTATTTGGTGTTGTCGCGGTTGATTCTTGACTTCGAGTGTCCAAGTCTGTTACAGATTGTCCAAGTCTGTTACAGATTGTCCAAGTCTGTTACAATGGTATCAGAGCATGGCCGATTTCTCTACTACGGGAAATCCGATCCCCGAAAAAAAAAAAATTCGCGGCACCTATGGCTTCAGGCAATGATCAGTCGACTCCCTCTGCATCTGGAGATGCGGGCTGGGATCACAACTAAGATTCAGACAGAGAGTATGGCCCACCTCGGCCTGCTCAGGCGGAGCAAAGAGAGATGGAGCGTCGTCAATTGATTGGCGATGCAACAAAGATGATGCTCAATTTTGCCAAGGACCCGAAGATGGCAAAATATATGAACCAGACCTCTGTGGAAGAGGTACAGATGGAGTGGCAAAGAACCACAACACCACTCCCGAAACCCGCTCTCAAGAAACCTTCTGTCTCCAAGAAATATACGGAGATGGAACTAGAGAACGTGGTTGATGCACGGATTGCTAAGCTTTTTGACACGCAAAAGAAAGCCAAAAAGCACGGCAAAAAGCAGAAGAAAGGCACTGACTTCCCGGGATATTTGGGTCCTCACTCGACATTTGACGAGGCAAAGAAACAGAAGAAGCGTGTTCGATTTGAAGCAGTACCCAGTTCTTCTTCTTCTTCTTCTTCTTCTGATAGTTCTTCTAGCTCCTCGGATTCGAGCAAAGAAGACAGAAAAGGTAAAAAGCGAAGCAAGAAACAAAGCTTCGGAAAGGGTAAGAAAAAGGCAAAGAAGGCTACATCTCGCCCAAAGACCGACAGTTCTACTAAGGACTCCTCTACAGACAGCTCAAATTCCGATGACGGAAAGTTTTATGCGAACAAGAAGAATTTTTACAAAGCCAACCAGTATGACTTTCTCGAAGATAAAAGCAAGAAAGTCCGAGAGTTTAAGGAAGGTGGCCACTCGATCAAGTTTGATACTTTTCAGGATACTCAGACGCTTAAAAGGCTATCTTTTATACAGCAGTTTGACACCGCTTTCGCGGGAGGACGCTATTCAGAGCACTCCAAGATTAGGAGAGCTACCTCTTACCTTCAGGGGAATGCTCATACTTGGTGGTCCACGCTTCTTTTAACAAGAGTGCGCCAGTTAAATGGCTGAAATTTAAGAAGCTTTTTATTTCTTCTTGGTTGACTCAAGAGTTTGAGCGAGATATACGAGCTGCTTGAAACCATCTCCGGATGACCAAGAGCGATACAGTGAATTCTTACTGTGAAAGATTCTGGAACTCTTTTCTACCCGCCTCTTCATTCAAGAAGATCTCGTTCAGAGAACAGATTGAGCGGTTTACCTTGGGTCTACCTACAGAGATCCGAGACCACTGCTTGGAACAGAAGTCAGCTTCTATTCAGGAGTTGATGAGTCATGTGAAGCGGGGTTTTGCCATTCACTCTGGCAGTCTGACCTACCCCACAGATGAGGCCATGACACAACGAGCCGAACAGACTTCTGGGAATGAAAGTAGAAAGAAAAAGAGCAACCCAGAGAAAAAGGATGCACGACCCAAGCTTACTCCTGAGGAGAGAGCTCGCTTCATCAGAGAGGGGAAGGGCTTTGGATGCGGAGAACAGGGACATTTCTCCGCGAAGTGCCCTAATAAGGCACAAGGCCAACATCTTTTCACTTGGAATTGGCGGCTCGATTTGGAACTACGCCCGACAGACTAACGCCACAGGCGAAGGTAGTTCGACTGGCACCCGGATGGGATGTTGCCATTACACCGAGCATTGGCAAACTTCGTTTGCAATGACAGGGGTGTTCAGGGCACGTGAGTGACGTTCTACTCGGGATCCCTTGGTACCACAAGAACTACGCCGTGGTTGACTACCGGGTCGAGAAAGCGACTTTGATAAATGAAGGGCTTAGAGATTGTACTTGATGAACTTCAGTTTTCTTACTCATTCTTTTGGGAGAACTAAACGATGGATAAAGGTTAAATATGTTTTGACCTGAAGAAAAGAACGCCAAGATTTTTCTCCACACTCATGCCGATTGCTTTTCAGAGGACCTAAAGATCAAACCATTGATCTGATACCTAGAAGCACGCCACCGAACCGGCCAGCCTACCGTGTGAGCCGAGCACAGAATGAAGAGATTATCAACCAAGTGAAAGACCTCTTGGAAAAGGGTCTTGTCCAGCCTAGTACTTCACCGTATTGCTCTCCAGTGTACCCCCTAGGGTACTTAAAAAGCACAACTATACTGCAGTGGATTGGTTTTGCATCATTCATTTAATTGCACCCTTTTTATGCAAAGAAAAGTGAATTTTTCCTACCAGAGATACACTTTTTGGGACACATTGTGTCAGCAGGCAGGAGTGCAAATGGATCCGGCCAAGATAGAGACTATCCGTGATTGGCCCGATTTGAGAAATGTCCATGAAGTTAGAAGCTTCTTGGGACTATGTTCGTACTACAAGCGGTTCATACGAAAGTTTGCAGAGGTTGCTTCCCCTTTACATACCTTGACACAGAAAGGAGTACCTTTTTCGTGGGGACCCACAGAGGTGGCTGCCTTTCGGACATTGAAAGAGAAATTGACTACGGGACCTATTTTGACTTTGTCGGACTTGCAAAAGTCATTTTAAGTATATTGTGATGCTTGTGATCGTAGTCTGGGTACGATCTTGATGCAAGAAGGCCATGTCATAGCTTAAGAGAGCTGTTTGTTCGATAGGCCGGAGATGACAAAACAGATTTATGAGAAAGAGCTTTTGGCGGTTATCCATGCTCTTACTCAGTGGCCGTATTACCTACTCGGAGCGGATTTTACTGTCTTTACAGACCATCAGAGTTTGCGCTACTTCTTGTCACAGAAGCAGCTTTCGGAAAAGCAGATGCAGTGGGCGAACATCTTGTCACAATTCCACTTCCAGATTGTCCATGTGCACGGACAAAAGAATGTGGTGGCAGATGCTTTGTCTCGGAAACCGTTGGTTCTGGCCATTTCCGCGATACATCATAGAACCTTCGAGGATATGGTCGATCAATATGCCATAGATACAGATTTTGCAGATATTTTCACACAGATACGGGATGGGGAGACAATAGCTGGATACTCCCTTCGGGAAGGCTACTTGATGAAAAAGACTATGTTGTGCGTTACACAGCCGTTGAGGGATAAGGTTATGATTGAATGCTACTTGATGAAAAAGACTATGTTGTGCGTTACACAGCTGCGAAGGTTCCATCCTTCCTGAGCACGAAAGATTAGATATTTGAAGCGGATGAATATTCGCGAGATTTCGATACAGCTTTTGCCAAGGTTCGCGAGACTTTGTAGGAGTCTCAAGAACGACAGAAAAAGGCGGCGGATCGCCATCGTCGCGACTTGAAATTGAAGGAGGATGATTGGGTGCTCTTACTTTTGAGAAGGCACGCCTACGAAAGAACAAGGGAAAGGAGAGGCTTTTTGCAAAGCTTAGTATGCGATACTACGGACCTTTCCAGATCACTGACAAGATAAATGATGTCTCCTTCTGATTGAAACTGCCAGATACTTGAAGGATTCATAATGCATTGCATGTGAGTCTCTTGAACCCTGTTAAGGGTGATGTGCCTGATGATGGGGAGCCTGATGAGCAACCCGAAGTGGAAGAAAATGAGGAGATCCTTGTTCCTCAACAGATTTTGGCACATAATGATACGAAGAAAGGTAAAGTCCGAAGGCGGTTCTTGGTTTAGTTCAAGAACTTTCCTACATTTGATGCGAAGTGGATGGAGGAGGAGGACCTAGCAGATACTCCTCGGATTGTGAAACTTTACCTCGATGTTTTGGTTTAGCATAGTCTACTCCAAACGGAACCCAGAAACTCAGCTTGGCCGAAGATCTGGTGCAGTGGGATGCACAAGAGGGGAGTTACTCCGCTCCTTTGTCAACAGATGCCTCGATTTTGATACTAAAGTCACTGATGTCTCTTTGAGCTTCAGGGATACTGAGAGCTGACAGTATTCTGCTGGATGACTTTATGAAATAGAATTCCTGATAATGATACTGATTTATTCTTGACTTCTTGTGAGTGCAGGAACTGATAGCCGAAATGACTGCAGCATTTTGGTCTGATTGATCTCAAATAGACATGGTTGCAATAGAGGTTAGTCAATCGGACATCGATGAGGTCCTGATTGGACCTAGATGTGATTGCTAGCTACATTGCCGATAAATCATGGTCTAAGATCCGAATGAATGTTGAATGTCATGTGATGTCTGGTGATGTCCTGTGATGTCGTGTGATGTGACTGTCGATTTTGTACATGTGCTAGATGTGTGTTCCTAGTACGTAGGTACTAACAGTCAGTGTCTCCTAAGACGGTTTATGGCTTTTGTCGGTTTTGCAGGCGTAATCGCGGTCGATTACAATGCTTTCAAGAGGGGGGTATGTCACAAAGTGATGACGTGGCGGACAACAAAAACCCTAATTTCTGCCAGAAACCCTAAAATTCCTGCAAACCCTAATTTTTGCCAAAAACCCTAATTTCCAAAAATCGCGGAGGCTATTAAAAAAATTTGGAAAATGATGAGCAACGCAAATTTTGCTTTTTCTCTACAATATGAGAAAGAGAGAGAATGCTTTTGCTTTCAAGTTTTGACTCTCTGTGAGAGAGAGAGCAATTGCTTTTGATTTGAAGCTTTTGGGGCTCTGCTTTTGGGCATCCCTTGTAACCTTTAAATTAGTGGTGAGGGTCTCACTTCTCAGAGCATCTAAACGCAGAGTCTGAGAGTGAAACCCTAGCCACTCTCTTGTACTTTGATCTGATTAATATAAAAAGAAATACCGAAAGGGGCGCCAATCTTTGGGGCCAATATCTCTAGGCACGGAACTCCGCCGGACCAGTGCAAATCTATTGTGATCTGTGAATTGTTTTGAAGTGGTTATTTGGTGTTGTCGCGGTTGATTCTTGACTTGGAGTGTCCAAGTCTGTTACATTTTGGTCATCCGTTCCAATCATTTTTGACTCGCTCGGTCGGTCAAATGCCTCATGCCAATGCTGAAAGTCAGTCGTTGGATGAGATTTTTGAGAGTGTGAAGCTTCGGCTAAGCAAGGCTCAGGAGTCTTACTCACCACAAGCTAACAAGCATCGTCAGGATGTTTCTATCCAGCAAGGGGATTGGGTTTATTTAAGAATCATAAAGCAACGTCTTAAGCAAGTCAGAAAGAAGTGTCCTAAGTTGTCTTTCAGAATGTATGGTCCATTTCTTATCATTAAAAAGATCAATGAGGTTTTGATGAAATTGCAATTGCCTAGCTCATGGTCAATGCACAACGTTTTCCATGTTTCTTGGTTGGAAGTGTTTCAGGGAACACCTCCAAAGGACATTTTCAAAGAAGAAGAGCCCGAGATCATCGATGAAGTTGAAGTCATGGAGCCTGAGCAAGTGTTGTTGCATCGGTTTCGCCATGGTTCAAAGAAGCAAGTCAAACAATACTTTTTGAAGTTCAAGGATCGAGGAACCCACGAGGCAGTGTGGGTCGATGAAGAGTTTTTCAGAGATTACCCAGAGTTGTTAGCAGACTGCAGCTCGGTACCACTACCTCACTTTAAAAAGGAGGGGATGTCACATGCACATCTAACCCTATGTGCATGTGGACAAGTTATCTCAGGTCTAGGGTTCGGGTCAGCTTAGGAAGTGTCATGGCACCTTTGTGAGCCTATGCACATGCCGTGCATGTCCAGGCACTTAGAGTAGTTGCATATCCTCTGGTTGCAGACAGCATGATCATCAGTATGACATTCAATACCCATCATGAGCATTTTACAGTGCATAGAACCCATTTTTCCTATTTACTCATTTTTCACTTATTATTTAATAAGTGACTTTTGTTTGAAAACTGAGTACGGCAAATTTGCTAAGTCACTATAAAAGAAACCTAGTGCTAGCACTTTTTGGCAGAAGAGGTAGAAGAAGTTCCAACAACTTGCAATGCCCCTTCTCAGCAAGACAGGCAAGAGGCCTAGCGTTTCCAGCCAGCAGAGCAGATAGCGTTTTTGGCTACAGATCAAGCCTAGTGTTTCTGCTACAGATCAGCCTAGCGTTTTCAGTTTGCAGATTCAGCCTAGCATTTGCAGATTCCGGCATCCGATCAGCCCAGCACATCAGCATTTTCAGTTTTCAGCACTTAGACACCGCAGATTCAGCCATTAGCATCACAGATCTCACCTACCCACAACAGATCCTCGCCTTACCGTCGAGTCAGCCAACGTTTGGAGATTCAGCCGTTGTCCGCAGATTTCAGCACATGCTTTTTCAGCGCATCGTCGTCGCTATCGCCGTCCTCGCCGACACAGTATCAATATTCAGCAAAGAGTCAGCGTTTTGCAGATTTCAGCAATTCAGCCCTAGCGTTTTCAGATTTCAGCCTGCCCTCGTCGTCGTCATCATTGCCGTCCACATCGTCGGCAAGACCATTGCATCTAGACCATTGTACCAGATTTGTGCAATCAATAGCATAGACCTCTCTCGCCATAGAGAGGGGGGCCCTTGGAGGAGGGTTTGAGAACCGTCTAGTGTCGTATTCTTCTCTCTCTCTCTCTCTACACCTTCATTCATATTAGCATTCACTTTGTTTGTGATCATTGCACTCTCTCACTAAAGGAAGAGAAGGCTCTCCCTTCCGTAAGTAAAAGGAACCCTTGAGCACAGTTGGAAGCACTCATCTTGACCAAGATCAACATTCACTTCCGCTGCACCTTACACTATCATTTGGCGGATGCGCACTCCAAAGGGGGTGGTGACTTGTGGTTTGCTCTGGACACACCTATACACTCATCAGAGGAGTTCACACAAGATATGGCCATGCTTATGGCATATGCGATTCCAACATTCCCAGAGAAGACACCCACCACCTTGGGTGGACACACACTTACCACTTGACCTCGACAAGTCAGATCACTTGCTTACGCAGGAGCATTTACATGGACTTAGGGAGAGGATCTTGGATCTCTTTTTGGATAGGTTCATTGCTTGGATCTACAGACTGGAGTGGGACTTAAGTTCTTTGGACTCTCTAGGAGAGTTTACCCACGAGATGTAGGAGATCAGGCATCATTTCACGACTACATCCGGAGTCACCCGGAGCTTGGCTTGGATGGTAGTGCAGTTGCTCTTCTACACTCCTGATCATTTGGATTGCTACCTTCAGAGTTGCTTACACTCACCCTTGGTAACCTTACAGCAGACTTATCCCCCAACCTGGGCAGTAGGCCACTCCCAGCTCATTCACATTGAGAGCCACACTGAGATGCGGTTTGGTGGTGCTATTGGTGCGGATTCTGTTTCGGTTGACACCGGAGGATTGGAGGAACGAGATTCAGGCAAGACGGCACAGACAGATTGGTTTGGCCTTTCCTCTTCTCAGAGATCCTTTATAGCGCAAAGTTGAGTCTGGCTTTCCCCTCATCTTGGATTACCCTACCTACTGACAGGACACCATCTGGTGGTGGTCCATACGGTCTCTTGATGACTGCTGCAGCTTACGGTAGTTTCTACAGTGCAGACTGCTTAATCTAGCTTTCCTTGATTCAGAGGACGTTTACGGCGTAGATTGCTACATCTGGCCTTCCTCGAGTTTTACAAAGCTTAGCCACCTGGCCACACTGGGTTACAGGTTCATGCATTGACAAGCTTCCGGTCATTCTCATGACGGTTCCTAGGCTTCTTCTCTTTCTCCAAACCGTTTGACTACAGACACCACAGATCCTATTGGGCAGGACACTTGCAGGTCTATTGTCACTTCTTTCACGACAAGGAGTTGTTTTCACACTCAGTTCGGGACCTTCAGGCAATATCTTCAACCTGTATCGACGAAGAACAGCAGTTTGCTACACTGCTCGTGACGGCACTTTACCATGGAGATCTCTCGGAGGTTGGGACACCCCAAACTGCTGGAGACATCGCAGCAGACATCTTCATCATTTGCCTCACATCTTCAGCTTCATGTGGTTTATTCAGCATCAGGTGTTGAGAGGGGGTGTTAGATTTACACACTTTGCTGCTTCACACAGGTCTAGGGTACTTCCTTGTACGGCTAGTGTCTCTGGGCTGGCCACCCATAGCATAGGTTGTACCTTGTCCGGCCGCCCGAGTTTGGGGCCAAGGGAGTACACATTTCATTATCATCTGATCATTGTACTGGTCTTTTGCTCTGGTAGTCATGGGGGGCTGATCACCCCCTCTTCCACCACATCTAGCGTTTGTGCTCTCTCTCTCTCTCTCTCTCTCTCTCTCTCTCTCTCTCTCTCTCTCTCTCTCTCTCTCTCTCTCTCTCTCTCTCTCTCTCTCTCTCTCTCTCTCTCTCTCTCTCTCTCTTTTGCACACGTGTACTCTCACAGTACTCTCACCTAATTCGCTTGAGTAACAATCTAGCCTACACACACTCACTTGCGTGCATTATGTTTGTCTTTCATCCACCCTAGCTAGCACGATCCCATTCTCATCAAGTGGTATCAGAGCCGACGGTTCGCCTAGGCCTATTAACTCTTATTGCACTTATGTCCTTAATAATCCCACTCCATAATCACCACTTGGGCATGAGCATGCCCTTCGGGAATTAGAAGAGGAGAAAATCGCAGTTGAAGTTGATTTCTTGCATAGTTTCTCTTCAATTAGCCTTTTGCATTAAGTGTGGTTTTGCATAATTTTCATCTCCAATCAATTTTATAATTCCGTTGCATTAGATGTGTATGTGAGGAACCCTCGCCAAGAGCTACCCGTTGCATATCTACTTGCACAAATCGGATCTTGTATGAGCACCCAATTAACAAATTAAGATTGCAAGATTGATGCATTTTTGCTCTTTGGCTTTCCTGCATTATTGAAGATCAGCAATTTTGTGTGTGTACTTCAAAGCATTTAGTGCCCAAGACATTAAAATCTCTCTCTCTCTCTCTCTCTCTCTCTCTCTCTCTCTCTCTCTCTCTCTCTCTCTCTCTCTCTCTCTCTCTCTCTCTCTCTCTCGCAACTAACCTCTGAAAACTTTACAACCAAGCACAACACTTTTTTGCAATGTATGTCATAATCTACATTTATGGTGATGATTTCATTGTTCTGTTCGTGTAAAGAGGTAGACATTGGCTAGGAGAGTCTCCTAAGCTAAGACCCCTCTATTAGCACAATGGGGGAGAAGGGAATACACAAATTTAATGGGAAAGGGTTCCATACATGGCAAACGAAGTTAAGGGGATACCTCATGAAGAAATGTTTGTGGTCTGTTATCAGCACAACCTTAGAGCAACAAGCCGAAGCAAATGGAGTGCACACTAGGGCATCTGCGCTCATAGCAAGTGCACAAAATTTAGCCAAAGATGAACAAGCCTTAGGAATTATCATCATTTTCTTGCATGACAACTATGTACATTTCATAGACGAATGTAAGCATGCACATGAAGCCTGGCGAGTTCTAGAGAGTAATTTTGGAGCTAGGGCTAAAAAAAGTAAAGTTAGCCTCAAAAGACAACTTTACAAGCTCACTATGATGGAAGGAGAGGATATTGCTAGCTTATTTAATAGGCTTAAGAGCATTGTCACGCAACTCACTTACATCCAGTGCGAGGTACAGAAGATCACAAAGTGGTCGAGCTTTTAAGTGCATTTCCATCCTCTTATGACCACTTAGTAACCATCCTTGAAGAAAAAGAACCAGCTCTAGCATTTCAAGACATCATCAATTCTCTTCAAGCAGAAGAGAAAAAGCAAAAGGGCACATCGACATCATCAGGAGGAGCTTTTATCGTATCATCACCAAGGGGAGGATATTCAACATCATCATCAAGTGTAAAGAAGTGTTATGATTGTGGGAGAATGGGAAATGTAGCAAAGGATTGCTACACCAACAAGTCTTGCAACAAATGTCGTAAGAAGGGGCATCCTCCTTCTCGATGCTACTCAAGTGGAAGCAACAGCAGTGGAGAAAGTAGCAGTGGCAGCAGCAACAACAGAAACTACAAAAGCAAGAAACCTGCAAGAGGATCAGCTTATGTAGTGGAGGATGAAGCAAAAGACGAAGACCAAGGGGAGACTGTCACGTGACACATCCAACCCTATGTGTCCGTGGACAAGCTACAGCATGACAAGGGTTCAGTCGGTCCAGTCAGTCTAGCTTAGAAAGTGTTATGGCACTTTTGTGAGTTTGTTCGCAGACTGTGCATGCCCAGGCACTTAGAGTAGATGCATATCCTCTGGTTGCACACAGCATGATCATCAGCATTATCATCAAAATCCAACAGAATCCATCAGAAGCATTTTCCAGTGGTGAATCAGGTCCTAAGATCAGGCCGAGAGGCGTTTTAAGTGACTTTTGTTGGAACCTGAGTAGGGCAATTTGGGTAAGATAATATATAAGCAAACCTCGGCTAGCACTATTTGGCAGAAGAGCAAGGAGAACACAGGCCAAGTGCAGCAGGTTCCCCCTCTCTCTCTCAGCAAGACTCCCCCCCCCTTTTGCTGGCATTTTGTCCACCAATCTTCCTCAGAAAATTCAGCTTGCCTTGGCGATTTCCCATCAGCGTTTTCAGCCAGGGACTGCAGCAACAAAAGACTTCAGCAGTTAGCGCTTGGATCCCCCCTGCTGCCTAGCGTTTTTCAGCCAGCTATTCAGCGTTTTGGCCACCTAAACCAGCATTTTTGGGCTGCCGTTTCCAGCGTTTTGAAGCAGCCAATTTCAGCCACTCATAGCATTCTTGGACCGCAGCACCACAACAGATTTCAGCAGCATTTAAAGAACCTGCAGATTGCGTTTTTGCATCAGCAAATTTCAGCATTCTTAGCATTTTTGGACAGCAGAGCAAGTAGCATTTTCAGCGACCACTTAGCAAGCCAAACAGCAGCAGATCAGCCCGACAGCTTCGACCCCTTGTAGATTCATCAAGCATTCAGTTTTCAGCCATTAGACTTGCATCAGAACGCTTCCACATACACTTGTACCAGATTGTGCAATCAATAGTAGACCACTCTCGCCATCGAGAGTGGGGCCTTCGGAGGAGGGTTTTACGTCTCTGGTGTCGTATTCTCTTCTCTGTCTATCTCTCACTTTCATGCACCTTCACGCACAGTGTCCATTCACTTTGTTCGTGTCCATTGCAATCTCTCATTAAAGAACGGAAGGCTCTCCCTTCCCTAAGTAAAAGGAACCTTGAGCACAGTTCGGAGCACTCGTCTTAAGCAAAGTTCATCATTCATTCCGCTGCACCTTACAAGAACAACATTGTCTACTACGACAACATACAATGAAGATTGTAGCCTCTTCAAGGGGAGGAATTTTTTGTCATCCTTTGTATACCTGTCATCCTTAGTGGATATGTATTGACATCCTATGTGGATACTATGTGTCATCCTTAGTGGATAAAGAATCTTCAATGTGTTGTCCTAGTCCAAACCTCAAGGGGAGGATTGTAAGGTGTGAGCTTTGTCCTAGAGTCACTAGAGTATGAGTCAATGAGAGAAGAGTGGAATTATCCCACATGTAATGGTACAAAGTTGTAGAGCTACTTAAAGCTCCTTTCATAAATAAACAAACCCATTCCATGTTTGCATTACATCACTCTTGTTTATGGTGAGCTTGTGATGGGTTAGCAAACTACTCAAGATCGTGTTTATGGGTCCAAGTTAATCAATCTTGGAACCTAATTCTCTTGAGTAACAATCTAGCCTACACACACTCACTTGTGTGCATTATGTTTGTCTTTCATCCACCCTAGCTAGCACAATCCCATTCTCATCATCGACTTGCTGAAGGTGGCTCTTGAGGAGCAGAGCTGGGGAGGGAACTCCAAGAAGACAATAAAGGAGGCTCTAAAGACGACAACCTGTAAAGACCCGATGTAGAAACTTGGTAGAGCCAAAAGAGAGTAGAGCAATAAGTTGACAGCAACAACCCAAACAACCCCATGCGGAGACAATCCAATACGGAGCACACGAGAAATCGAGAAAGGCAAGAAACACAATGAAGAAAACAAAAAATAAATGAGAAACATGCTCTAGAACAAACTTCACCTACACCTATACACCCATCCATATACACACACCCCCAAAAGTCAATTTATAGAGCATAAGGAAAACAAAACTTGCCAAAAAAAAAACTCTACACTCACCCAGTCACACTGACTCTCATACAAACACACACACACACAAACCAGAGCAAGGTAAAGCAAGCTGAAAAAAACAAGAGGAAAGCAAGTGGAGAGGGAGGCAGCTCTGCCAACATGGTTAGAGGCAGGACAGAAAAGAAGAATGCTTATGCACAAAGGAGTAAGAGTAAGAGTAAAGAAAGGGGATATGCAAGCAAAGGCAAGGGTGATGTGACTTGCTATCAATGTGGCAGGAAAGGTCACAAGAAACCCGATTGCAGGTACTATAAAGCTGAGTTAGAAAGGAAAAAGAATGGTGGAGACAAAAAGAAAGAGAAGAAGGAAGTCAAGGCAGATGCACGGGAAAGCTCAAAGGACAAAGAGAAGGCCAATGTGGCTTCTAGTGTCATGATTGAGGAGCTGTCAAATGTAGAGGACATCTTGTGTGCCACTTTGTCAGATGATGATGCTTATGAGTTTGATGCCTCTCTAAATGTTCATTCACACGACATGCAGATCACCAAGAGTGATCTTATTGATGCTTTGTTGACTGTCAATGATGCATTGTCCCAGACTTGGATTGTTGATTCCGGTGCTTCATTTCATGTGACTCCTATCAAGGAGTGTTTCTCTACTTTTGATGCGGGCTAGCGTGGCCATGTATACCTTGGAAACAATCATGCATGTTCCATTGAGGGTATTGGCACTGTGCATCTCTCCATAGATGGCGCAAATGAGCTTGTCTTGCATGATGTTCACTATGTGCCGGGAATCAAGAAGAGTCTGCTTTCTGTTGGTCAGATGGATATGCATGGTTACGGCATCTTGTTTGAGAGAGGGTCATGGAAAATGACTAAAGGCTAAGGCTGATTGTAAAGGGCACAAAGAAAGGGACACTCTACTGCATGCATGGAAAGGCCGTGTTGGGCAAGTTTTATTGCATTGGCTGAAATTAACTCTCACATGGAGTTGTGGCACAAGAGGCTTGGCCATATGAGCCAAAAGGGCCTTTCTAAGCTTTGTACTTTGAACAAGATTGATGCTAAAGGCACAAAGCTTGACTTTTGTAATGAATGTCAATATGGCAAGCAAGTAAAGAGTTCTTATTACTCTGGTGTCTCTCGTAAATCTTGTGTGCTTGATCTTGTACATTCCGATGTATGTAGCATGCCTACTAAGTCTATGGGTGGTGCATGTTATTTTGTCTCCTTTGTTGATGATCATTCTAGGAAAATTTGGGTTTATTTGGTTAAGTCTAAGGATGAAGCCTTTGCTACGTTTAAGAGATTTCATGCATTTGTGACCACCCAAACAGGTAGAAAGCTAAAATGCTTGCGTGCAGACAATGGGGGGGAGTACACAAGTGCTGAATTTAACAAGTTTTGTGAAATTTGGGCATTAAGAGGGAGCTTACTGTACCATACAGCCCCTCTTCTAATGGTGTGGCTGAAAGATTCAATAGGACACTTTGTGAGAGGATGAGATGCATGCTGTCCACAGCTAATCTCTCTCATGGATTTTGGGGAGAAGCTTTGAAAACTGCAGTGCATATATGCAATCGATCCCCTCACATGTCTTTGAAAGGTGACATCCCTGAAGAGATTTGGTCTGGCAAGCTTGCTTCATATGATCACTTACGCATTTTTGGTTGCAAAGCTTTTGTGCATGTTAGACCTGAGTTGAGGAGTAAACTAGATGCGAAATCCATTTAAGGCCTCTTCATGGGATATGGTGAAGAAGGCGAAATGGGTTACAGGATCTGGTTACCTCATCTCAAAAGGGTTGTACGCAACCGAGATGTTGTTTTTAATGAGGCAAGGCTGCTTCAAAACAATTGTGCCTCAAAGCATGACCATAAAAGGGTGAAATTTCAGCATGACCAACCACCTGTTAGGCCTATTTTTGACCCTCAGGATGCACCACAAATGGCTGAAAATGTAGATGATCCAGTGGTATTTGAGCCAGATGATGTTGGACAGCAAATTGAGGCTCTTGAAGGGCATTTGCAGCCAAGAAACAATGCTGAAAATGGTGTTGAAAATGATGTACAGCAGCCCATTGTTGATGATTTTGTAGTGCCACCTGATGTAAACCCATTGCCGGATAATGTGGATCATTGGGTGAGGCAGTCTACTCGTCAAAGACGGCCTGTGAGTCGATATGACCCCTCTTTGCATTACATTATGTTGACAGATGAGGGAGAGCCTCTTACGTATAAAGAGGCAAAGACATGTGAGCACAGCGACCAGTGGGAGCTTGCTATGTAGGAAGAGATTAAAGCTTTGCATGCTAATCATACTTGGGATTTGGTTGAATTGCCCAAAGGAAGGAAGGCTATTCCTAACAAATGGGTGTATAAAATCAAAACTGTTGATGCAAAACCCAAGTATAAGGCAAGGCTTGTGGCAAAGGGATATGTTCAAACCAAGGGCATAGACTTTCAGGAAGTGTTCTCTCCTGTTGTGAAGATGACCACTTTGCATGTATTGTTTGCCATTGTGGCTGCTCTTGATTTGGAAATGGACCAAATGGATGTACATACTGCTTTCTTACACGGTGATGTGGAAGAAGAGCTTTACCTGAAGCAACCCGAGGGTTTTGTCATCCCTGGCAAGGAACATTTGGTATATATGCTCAATAGAAGCTTGTATGGGCTGAAACAATCATGTAGACAGTGGTACAAGAAGTTTGATCGCTTCATGCTTAAACATGGTTACAAAAGAAGCCATGCAGACCATTGTTTGTATACCAAACGTGATGAGGATGGCAGCCCGATCATTCTTGTGCTCTATGTAGACGATATGTTGATAGCTGCAAAGAAAAGAAGCACTGTAGATGCTCTTAAAGGGCAGCTAAAATCTGCGTTTTCAATGAAAGACCTTGGGGCAGCTGAACATATACTTGGAGTGCGTGTTACACGGCAAAGAGACAAGCACCTATTGTATTTGTCGCAAGAAAAGTACATTGAAAAGGTGCTGGACAGATTTAACATGGCTGAAGCAAAGCCTCTTGGTGTGCCATTACAGCCATATGTTAAAACCTCCAAGGATGATTGTCCCAAGTCAAAGGAAGAAGCCAATGACATGCAAAGTGTGCCTTATGCTTCAGCTTGTGGTTCACTTATGTATGCTATGGTTGCTACTAGTCCTGACATAGCCCATGCAGTGGGAGTTGTGAGCCGGTTTATGGCTAATCCAGGCAGGTTGCATTGGGATGCAGTGAAGTCCATTATGAGGTACTTGAAAGGGACTAAAAACAATGCCTCTGCTATGGTAAAGGACCAATGGAGTTGAAGGGATTTTGTGACTCTGACATGGCTGGTGATGTGGATACACGGAAATCCACAAGTGGCTATGTATTTACTCTTGCGGGAGGTGCTATTTCATGGTGTTCTAAATTGCAAAAGATTGTTGCATTGTCTACTACAGAGGCTGAATATATTTCAGCCACTGAGGCTTCCAAAGAAGCTATTCGGTTAGCACGCCTATGCAGTGAGTTTCGCTTGCCTGCCAAGGCACCTATGCTTGGTTGTGATAGCCAGAGTGCTATATGTCTGGCAAAGAACGCCATGTTTCATGCACGCACAAAGCATATTGATGTGCGGTATCACTTCATACGAGAAGTGCTTGAGGATGGCCTTATTACATTGGTTGAGGTCCATACATCACAAAACCCAACCGATGCTCTCACTAAGTGCTTACCCAAAGCACAACATCATCTATGCATAGAGATGGTGGGAGTCACGTAGCTTAAAGGCGCCCTTTATGCCTTTAAGTGGGAGGTTGTTGGGTTAAAGGCCTAAATAAGCCCTTTTTGTACATTTTTATACTTTGTCCAAGTTCATATTGAACCTGGACACATTTTTTAAAGGTCACTTATAATAAAAGTGGGAAAACCCAAAACTCACTTATTGAGTTTTCCCCAAAAACGTGAGCCCTCTTCTACTAGCACTTCCTCTCCTGCTAGCCTTCGCCTCCCCTCTCTGCACACACACTGCACTTCCTCGCGTGCTCTTTCACTTGCACACACCGCCGCGCGCTCATCAGTGATTACCTGCCACGCTACTTTGGACCGGGCTAATTGGGTGTCACGCCCTGACCAAAGAAAGTTCCTGTTTAGCCTCTATAGCTGGCTGATACAGGAGCTCGAGAAAATCGAGCGAAACGTGATACATCACATAGTAGCCAACAGCACCTGGTTGGCCACTACAACTCTGCCTGCCAAAGAGAGTCGTGTCAAACTCCAATGCAACAACTTCCTCCTAATGAACAGGAGAAGGGGAGCAGTCTGTTGCTCAGGGGACAAGTCTAGGCCAACCTGACAACCCAAGTAACGAACTGCGGTCCCTAGGGGAATCCATCTCAAACCCTCACCTAGAGACCAATCAGGCGTAGGAGCACTGCCAACCCAGAAAGCTACACTCTTCCTCCAGTTGATCAGTGCGCCAGGCGCCTGATGCACAATAGAACACCTCAAGAGCCTACTCACACCTGTGCAGATTGGTCTCCTTGCCCTCCAAGTACAAGACTGAGTCGTCGGCAAACTCAACGTCAAGAAGCTCATCTGCCCTAATAGGAAGCTCAAGACCACGCAAATCAACTTGCTGAGAAGTCAAAAATCTGCTCATCGCCTCAACATAGAACAAAAAGAGAAAGGGGGCAAAAGGGCAACCCTGTCTGACCGAACGCGTGAGCAAGAAGCGTTCCCCTCTTCCCCCTGTAAGGAGGTACACTTTGTCTACAGATGTAGGGTAAACAAGGGTATTAAAGGCAGCTACGAGGCTTTATTCACAGGACAGCCCACCTTCCGAGAGGTCATGGAGTCTAGAGATTAGCGCCAGCTTGGCCACTTCATATTGGAGATCCAATGACAAAAGAGACATTACTTAGCGCAGAAGGGAGGGTAACAGTCATAGCTCGCAGATTTCTTCCAGAGGATCGCAGCCCCACCACCACCAGCGACACAGGGAGGGGTCACTCTCTTACATGCAGAGACGATCGGAGTCCGAAGACCACCGCGACTCCCAAGCTGCAGTGGCTCTGAGACGACACATCCAAGAGATCCAGACCCGGCATTACCAAGCTACTCAAGAGAGACGAGCCCAGATGATGGCAGATCCAGCCCTTGCCCTGGACCCACCCATGTACCATATCCTACACCCCAAAATCAGTACAAGATGGAACTAACTAAATAGATTGTTACATTTTCTCATGATTATACTATCATGAGCATATAGACATGCATCTACGTCCATAGTGATAGAGCTCCATCACCCTTCTCATGTATCACAACCCCCATGGATCCCCCCTCTCACCACCCCCTTCCTTACCCTTCTACCGATCCACTTAGAGGTTTTCATCACTATCATAAGATTATTCTCTATCTTTTTTCCTTTACCGATTGATGGAGGACATACATCCATGTACTTTTGATTTTTCTCATAGGCCGTTTTGGCCCCTCAAAGACATTAAACAATCTCTCTCTCTCTCTCTCTCTCTCTCTCTCTCTCTCTCTCTCCTTCCTTTACTAAGTGTTCTTTATAATTTCTAGTTTCAAAATCGTTTTCCTCTTTGAAATCAAGATATGTAAAATAGTGCATTTAGGATGGCCGCCGATGAGTAGTCACAGGTTAAGGTGGATCCACGCAATAGGTTAGAACATTTATAATGCGCACTCCCACCAAGATAACTTGAAAGGACGCCTGTGACATGTAGCTCATGCATATCCGGATCATACTTGCACACAAAAAGGTTGATACCTTGGAGTGTGGGCTAGATCCGCCAAAAACGACAGTTACAATCAATGAGATGGCATGATCATGAAAGATTGCTCATTGTGTGTATGTGGGTTAAATGCTTATATGTTTTCACAAGCATCTTGGATTTATGTTTTGAAGCTTGAACTGTGATCTACACAAAAAGAGCTTCCATTTGATACCCATATTAATTTTTCTTTCATCAATAGCTTTTGGCTAAAGAAGAAAGCTTCCAAAAGATGCTAAAAGATTCTAAAAGGTTCTAGAAAATTCTAGAACAAACAATCTAGAAGGTCCTAGAAGGAAGGTTCTAAAAGGAGGACAAGTGAAGACACTTGTCAACAAATCTACCGCAAAGTGACAAATGGCGGAACACTTGTGGCATTCCTCTCAGAAAGTGGACACTTATCCCTAGTGCTTATATTGTGTGCACGTTTGCTTGACGGACACGTGTTCTTTACACAGGAGGGACACGTGTTAAGAACACTTGTCACACACGCATCAACCTCTTCACGTGTGGCTGAACACTTGTCCCCATGCTACCTAGCTTACCCTTTTTGTTCATAAAACAACCCCACCTATAAATGCAACCCTTTCACCCTCATTTCAGCATCATCTACTAGTTGAATTTTCACTCTACCATTAGCCCAAGAAGCCTCTACACTACCACCATCATCTCCTTCTACATCTACCCTCAAATCTATCCTCTTCAACTCTCTCTCTCTCTCTCTCTCTCTCTCTCTCTCTCTCTCATTTCAAGGCAACACACGTGCAAATGAGAGAATTCAGCCCTACGCTTGGAACCTTGATCAATTCTCTTGCCATGTATACAGCCAAGAAGATGGACTACTTTTCTACCCCGTGAAGCAGCTGAATTTCCTCTTGTACGTAAGTTGGAAACTTCTTTTATGTTGTTTGTCTTCATGCATGTGCACATATGCATCTAGCATGATCTATGATCGTGAGACTTCTTTAACTTGCGTTTGGGTTGAGAGCCCAAATCCTAAGGAGCTTGGATTGGGCACAAATACATTTCCTTCGAGGGTGCGCGCGGCCCGCCGGGGGGAAGGGGGGGGGCACATCTTTTGTCTCTTTTCTCTTTCTTGTGTTTTGTGCATTTATCTCTCTTGTTTATTTGCGCAAGTCGTCACAAGTGTCATTTTGTGAGATAAGCACTCCTAAGTTGTATGGGGCTCTTACACTGCTATCACAGCTTTGGCTTGATCCGCACCCCTACACTAGTAGTGCTTATATTGTGTGCACAATTGCTTGAGCATATCTTCGTTTACAGATGGAAGAAACAAATGCGGCAATCTTAGAGCTCTTCATAGTCTTCAAGAGTAGAACCACTCCGTTCAAGTACAGCTTCTCAAACTTGAGAAGCCCAATGAAGTAAAAGAGAAGAGTTTGGCAAAGCAAAGTGGATCGAACAAAAGAGAACGCTCAATTTCGAAGTCGAGAAAGAGATTTGAGCGTTGAGTCCAAGTTCTTCCAAATCATTTGGTGCATACACCGATCGGTGGTCAAGTGGTAAGGAGTAACCTCGAGCACGTAGAAGACGTTATCGAAGGCAACAATGTCGTTACTCCTTGTCGTCCTCATTAGCTCAACGACTAGTTTGTCTTCAACCTTTTCAAGATCTCGGAGGGGACACCAGCACCAGAAGAAGATTAAGTTCGGTATATACGATGGTTCGGTGGTCAAGTGGTAAGGAGTAACCTCGAGCACGTAGAAGACATTATCGAAGACACCAATGTCGTTACTCATTGTCGTCCTCATCACCTCAACGACTACTTTGTCTTCAACCTTTTCAAGATCTCGGAGGGGACGCCAGCACCAGAAGAAGATTAAATTCAGTATATATGATGGTTCTTAAAGCCTTGATCTTAAGAATAAGCTAGAGACACCATAGTAATAAGAAGATTTCTTTTGCTTTCCATAAAGACAATCGTTACAAAAATTCAAGTTTTTGCCTTTTACATCAATCCTCTTCAAAGAAAAAAGCACATCAATACCCTTTTGGCTCATATGGCCAAGTCTCTTATGCCACAATTCCGTATGTGAAGCAACTTCAGCAACACCAAGAAACTTGTCAAGAAAAGCTTTGCATAGAAGATAGTACAAAGTACCTCTTTTAGACCCTTTTGCAACAAGCATAGACCCCTTAAGCAACTTCCATGAACCCCCAATAATGATGGTAGTAAAACCATATACATCTAACTGGCCAACTGACAGCAAACTTTTCTTAATGCCTGGTACAAATATAACATCATTCGCTAAAAGCTCTTGACCATTGTTAAGTGAAACCGGCCTGTACAATCCAAAAAGGGCGGTAGACTTTACTTCAAACCTTGATTTAGCTTTCACCAATTATTAGTCGTCTATTATACCTGCGCTATAGTGACACAAGAGAGGGGAATGGGATACAGATGCTAGAATGCACCTGTATGAGAAGACCGACACCAGATTGGCCCCTAACTTAAGCGCCCCTTTCGGTATTTCTTTATTCTTTAAAAGAGGGAATAAACGTTGTGGTTCTTTCCAAGCTGCCCTGCACAACCTTGGCTGAATTTTGACTGTTCTGGCCTGATTTCGGCAACATAATTGTACTAGAACCCTTCACGGTCAGTATTCCCACGCATTAAATGACTTTCCCGACGCATACGGGCACTTTGCAAAACCTGGCGAGAATCTGCAGCACGCTGAATTCTCTGTTTTCAGCCCCGAAAATGCGCCAGATCACCTGTACAGCGGTCCCCTTGCGTCCCCGAACCTCCTGGGGGTATTAGGGTCCGTTTAGGGCCAAAACCCTAAACCTGCAAAAATACACAGCAGGCTGTAATTTACTGTTTCGGGCTCCGTTTCGCATGCCGGTCGCATCCGTAGCAAGTCCTCAAGCTCCCGCACCTGTAGGGCTACTTGCCCTTTGAATCGGACGAGATTTCTGGCGTGAAACCTCTCCGAATTCACCTGTACCTGCGGGGGGATTAGCCGCTAGCTAATCCAGTACCTATGCAAGAGGCTCTTGCCTCGGCAATCGCGCATGAACCCACACAACTGTACATTGGTCAAATGAAGAGCCCACTAGAGGGGCATAACATACTGCCAAAGGGGAGAGAGAGGGCAGTGCATAGCGTGGAGGGCATCACTCCTCGCACCGCACTGTGCATAAGAGGGAAAGCAAGCACTCCATAGCTCTTAACCTGTGACAAATCTGAAAATGAGGCTCTCCCCCTCCTAAATTCAGCGCCACTTCTTGTTGCATGAGGCAAGTGCACCAGAAGGTGCCACTTGGCACATTTATAAGCATTTTCCCGTTTCGGGGTTGCCGGCTAAAAATCTCCCAACCGGTTGCCCAGTTGACTTCACGGCAGAGTAAGAAAATGTTCCCCTTGTCATTCCGGAGGTAATGACGACAACACATTTTCAGGTCCCAAAATAACAGTTCCCTAAATTTTAGGAGATGCTGCCATTGTATCTCTCTAGGTCATCCGACCCTCTTTGTACACTGTGGCCACACCCAGAATTGAAATGTAGCCTCTGTAGCAATGGATTCCACTTTGGCTAGTCAATGACCCCACTTTGGCTAACCATAGTCTTTGTCCAACCTTAGTGCTCTCTTGCCTTCAGGCCTGGACTCCCTCTGGACAGTTCCACACTAGCTATGCAATGCAAGGCAGTTAGATTTCCCGAGGGGTGTTTCCAAAAAGTGAAAATAAATAGATAATAAGAAAGAAATCAACAAAAAGGATAGATAGTAGTCACACGCTGGTGACATTAAGAGCCAAGCGCATGGTACCCATTCCCTCAATATTGCAAGCAAAATTATCACCAAGGTACACCTTGCCATAATTGCCTACGACATATGTAGCAAAACACTCCAAAGATGGAGTCACATGGAAAGAAGCACCAGAATCTACTATCCAAGACTAGGATAGGCCATCGTTAGCACTAAGCAATGCATCAACGACATATTTCTTTGAGATAAGCATGTCTTCTGCATTAGCTATCACCGAATCAAAGGGGCATGAAGCCGCAACCAAGATTTCCTCAACAGCTGACAACTCCTCAATGACCACACTAGATGATACATTTGCATTTTCAGCATCCTTGGAGAAATCACCTGCTGATTTTTTCCCTTTCTTCTCATCTTTCTTCTTCTTTTCTTGCGCTTCCTTCCTTCTATCTTGCTCTTTCTTGAAATACCTGCAAACGGGTTTCTTATGACCCTTTCTGCCACATTGATAGCAAGTGACATCCTTATCCTTTGTCTTGCTCTTACTTCTACTTTGAGTCTTGTTGCTCGCATCACGCTTTTGATTTCTATCTCTTGCACTGTAAACAGAGCTGCCACCTTCCCCACTAGACTTTGGCTTTTGCCATATTGCATACGCAATGTCCAAACACTTGATGTCCGTCAAAATGTCATCATTGATAGCCATTTTGATGTAGGCCATGGCCTTCTTATTCAACTTGGCCCACTCTAAGTCAAACAAACCTTACAACTTATTTTCTTCCAATGAATTTTCACAATCCTTTAAGAGGACATTTTGCATGCGTTCTTGCCAAAGGTCGAAATCTTGACCATCAAACCGTCTGACTTGATGGCCAAACCGTCTGATTTCCATCAAACTTTTAGCGTCAGATGCGGAAGAGATGGCAGCCATCTTAACTCAACCACAAGTGTGTATACAAGATAGATGCAATAGGCTGAAAATTTCAGCAAATAGGAGTAGCCACAAAACTTTGCATACAAAAGACCACACTTTCTTTACATGAAACAGTCCAAATCTGAATTTTCAACTGAATATACGATCTAAATCACCTGTACTCGGCTTTTCACTCAAATCCTCGCACAAAAATACTTACATGTGATCCCATAAGTTTGGTACACCTGCGTATTGCTGTTATAACCTGTAATAACCTGTAAATCACCTATTTTGACCTAAAAACAGTCTGTTTTGGGCTGTTTTGTCAGTTTCGGTGACCTTATCGACCTCGGAAGCAAGGGGCTTCGCGATGGAAGTGAAAATCGTCGCGGGAAAGCAATATAGCTTGCTGTCCAGCAACCTGCGCAGGTCTTGTTTCAGACCCCAGGGCTCTGATACCAGTTGAAAGCGCGAAGGAGAGGCTACCGAGAGATGAGCGAGGTGAAAGAGTGCAGGTTTGGGCCGGGTGGAGCCAGGCGTGAGTGCAGGAAGCCTGTAGCGCTACAGCCTGCAGATCGAAAACGGAGAGAGAGAGAGAGAGAGAGAGAGTAACCAACCTGTACAACGTAGAGGGCGGTACTATTTCAATTACCTGTTAACTTTACACAGAGCACTGAGAAGGAAAGAGAACACAATTGCGTCTAGCAACTAGAATGTCACTGTGCACACGATGTAACAGACTTGGACACTCCAAGTCAAGAATCAACCGGGACAGCAACAAATAACCACTTCAAAACAATTCACAGATCACAATAGATTTGCATTGGCCCGGCGGAGTTCCGTGCCTAGAGATATTGGCCCCAAAGACTGGCGCCCCTTTCGGTATTTCTTTTTATATTAATCAATCATCAAAGTACAAAAGAGCGGTTAGGGTTTCACTCTCAGACTCTGCGTCCAGATGCTCTGAGAAGTGAGGCCCTCACCACTAATTTAAAGGTTACAAGGGATGCCCAAAAGCAGAGCCCCAAAAGCTTCAAATCAAAAGCAATTGCTCTCTCTCTCTCTCACAGAGAGTCAAAACATGAAAGCAAAAGCATTCTCTCTCTCTTTCTCATTTAAGTAGAGAAAAAGCGAAATTTGCGTCGCTCATCATTTTCCAATATATATATATATATATATATATATATATATATTAAATAATCTGCCTCCGCGATTTCCAAAAATTAGGTTTTCTGGTAGAAATTAGGGTTTGCAGGAATTTTAGGGTTTTTGGCAGAAATTAGGGTTTCTGCTGTCCGCCACGTCATCACTTTGTGACATACCCCCCTCTTGAAAGCATTGTAATCGACCGCGATTACACCTGCAAAACCGACAAAAGCCATAAACTGTCTTAGCAGACACTGACTATTAGTACCTACGTACTAGGAACACACATCTAGCACATGTACAAAATCGACAATCACATCACACGACATCACAGGACATCACCAGACATCACAGGACATCACATGACATTCAACATTCATTCGGATCTTAGACCATGATTTATCGGCAATGTAGCTAGCAATCACATCTAGGTCCAATCGGGACCTTATCGATGTCCAATTGACTAACCCCTATTGCAACCATGTCTATTCGAGATCAATTAGACCAAAATGCTGCAGTCATTTCGGCTATCAGTTCCTGCACTCACAAGAAGTCAAGAACAAATCAATATCATAATCAGGAATTCCATTTCATAAAGTCATCCAGCAGAATACTGTCAGCTCTCAGTATCCCTGAAGCTCAAAGAGACATCAGTGACTTTAGTATCAAAATCGAGGCATCTGTTGACAAAGGAGTGGAGTGACTCCCCTCTTGTGCATCCCACTGCACCAGATCTTCGGCCAAGCTAAGTTTCTGGGTTCCGTTTGGAGTAGACTATGCTAAACCAAAACATCGAGGTAAAGTTTCACAATCCGAGGAGTATCTGCTAGGTCCTCCTCCTCCATCCACTTCGCATCAAATGCAGGAAAGTTCTTGAACTAAACCAAGAACCGCCTTCGGACTTTACCTTTCTTCGTATCGTTATGTGCCAAAATCTGTTCAGGAACAAGGATCTCCTCGTTTTCTTCCACTTCGGGTTGCTCATCAGGCTCCCCATCATCAGGCACATCACCCTTAACAAGGTTCAAGAGACTCACATGCAATGCATTATGAATCCTCCAAGTATCTGGCAGTTCCAATCGGAAGGAGACATCATTTATCTTGTCAGTAATCTGGAAAGGTCCGTAGTATCACATACTAAGCTTTGGAAAAAGCCTCTCCTTTCCCTTTTTCTTTCTTAGGCGTGCCTTCTCAAAAGTAAGAGCACCCAATCATCCTCCTTCAGTTTCCAGTCGCAACGATGGCGATCCGCTGCCTTTTTCTATGGTTCTTGAGACTTCTGTAAAGTCTCGCGAACCTTGGTTAAAGCCGTATCCAAATCTCACGAATATTCATCCGCATCAAATTTCTAATCTTTCGTGCTCAGGAAGGATGGAACCTTCGCAGCAGTTTCAACAATCTCTCATGGCGTCTTCCCCGTCGAAGAGTGTATCGTGTTATTGTAGGCAAATTCCACCAAAGGTAAGTTCTTTTCCCATTGAGTCTTCTGATGCGAGATACAAGACTTCAATAAATCTAAAATCAATGAATTGGCAATCTCAGATTGCCCGTCAGTCTGCAAGTGGAACGATGACGAGAACTGCAACCGCGTGCCAATGTTCTCCCAAATTGCCTTCCAAAACAAACTCATAAATCTGGGGTCTCTGTCGGAGACAATCGTCTCAGGCGTGCCATGTAATCGGAAAATCATCGTGATCATTTTGTATTCTCGGGAGATCAAAGAAAATGAAATTCATTTCAATATTTTCCCAGGGGCGGGTGGGTATGGGTAAAGGTTGTAACAATCCCTGTGCCTTATGCCTGTCAAACTTGACCTTCTGGCATACCAAGCAACTGCGCAAAAAACTCTTCCACATCCTTCTTCGGTCTCCGCCAAAAGAAATCTCTCTCTACCCCTTTCATGGTGGTAGCAATGCCGCGGTGACCCGTAAAAGGTGGACAGTGGCAATCAGTCATAACCTTTTCCCTCAACGGCTGTGTAACGCACAACATAGTCTTTTTCATCAAGTAGCCTTCCCGAAGGGAGTATCCAGCTACTGTCTCCCCATCCCGTGTCTGTGTGAAAATATCTGCAAAACCTGTATCTATGGCATACTGATCGACCATATCCTCGAAGCTCCTATGATGTATCGCGGAAATAGCCAGAACCAACGGTTTCCGAGACAAAGCATCTGCCACCACATTCTTCTGTCCCTGCACATGGACAATCTGGAAGTGGAACTGTGACAAGATGTTCACCCACCGCATCTGCTTTTCCGAAAGCTGCTTCTGTGACAAGAAGTAGCGCAAACTCTGATGGTCTGTAAAGACAGTAAAATCCGCTCCGAGTAGGTAATGCCGCCAGTGAGTAAGAGCATGGATAACCGCCAAAAGCTCTTTCCCATAGATCTGTGCTGTCATCTCCGGCCTAGAGAACAAACGGCTCTCGTAAGCTATGACATGGCCTTCTTGCAGCAAGACCGCACCCAGACTACGACCACAAGCATCACAATATACTTCAAATGACTTCTGCAATTCCGGCAAAGTCAAAATAGGTCTCGTAGTCAATTTCTCTTTCAATTTCCGAAAGGCAGTCACCTCTGTGGGTCCCCACGAAAAAGGTACTCCTTTCTGTGTCAAGGTATGCAGAGGGGAAGCAACCTCTGCAAACTTTCGTATGAACCGCCTGTAGTACGAACACAGTCCCAAGAAGCTTCTAACTTCATGGACATTCCTCAAATCGGGCCAATCACGGATAGTCTCTATCTTGGCCGGGTCCATTCGCACTCCTGCTGCTGACACAATGTGTCCCAAAAAGTGTATCTCTAGTAGGAAAAATTCACTTTTCTTTGCATTAATCACTAACGTGTGATCTCGTAATGCCTGAAAGACTTGAAGCAGATGATCTCTGTGTTCTGCCTCATTCTTGGAGAAAACAATGATGTCGTCAAAGAAAGTGCCAACAAATAGCCTGTACTCTCGAAAAATCCTGTTCATCATCCGGTTAAATGTCGCAGGAGCATTGGTTAAGCCAAAAGGCATCACCAAAAACTCAAATAACCCAAAAGTCGTCCGAAAAGCTGTCTTGTAGACATCTCCTGGTGCTATCCTGATCTGATGATATCCACTCTTCAAGTCAATCCTGCTAAAGCACGAGGATCCCTGTAACCTGTCGAGTATATCATCGATCCTAGGAATCGGAAATCTGTTCTTGATGGTGATTTCGTTGAGAGTGCTATAATCGATGCACATTCTCCAAGATCCGTCTTTCTTCAAAACCAACAACACTGGAGAGCAATACGGTGAAGTACTAGGCTGGACAAGACCCTTTTCCAAGAGGTCTTTCACTGAGTTCATAATCTTTTCATTCTGTACTCGGCTCACACGATAAGGTGGCCGATTTGGTGGCGTGCTTCCAGATATCAGATCAATGGTATGATCTTCAAGCCCTCTCAAAAGCAATAGGCATGAGTGTGGAGAAAAAAAATCTTGGCGTTCTTTTCTTCAGGTCAAAACATATTTAACCTTTATCCATCGTTCAGTTCTCCCAAAAGAATGAGTAAGAAAACTGAAGTTCATCAAGTACAATCTCTAAGCCCTTCGTTTATCAAAGTCGCTTTCTCGACCCGGTAGTCAACCACGGCGTAGTTCTTGCGGTACCAAGGGATCCCGAGTAGAACGTCACTCACGTGCCCTGAACACCCATGTCATTGCAAACGAAGTTTGCCAATGCTCGGTGTAATGGCAACATCCCATCCGGGTGCCAGCCGAACTACCTTCACCTGTGGCGTCAGTCTGTCGGGCGTAGTTCCAAATCGAGCCGCCAATTCCAAGTGAAAAGAAGTTGGCCTTGGCTCCTTCAAAAGAGCTTCTTGATCCTTCGCTTTGCCCTGAAAGCGGCAAAGTTTGTACTTTCATTCATTAGATTCGGTGCAGGTCCCACGCCATGTGGTACCAGTTCTGCTTTTCTATCTGCCTTTTCTGCCACATTCCTCAGCTGCTCTCGAACTCTCAGACCTGTCGTCGTTTTTATCATGCTGTTCTTTCTGTGCCGTATCAGGGCACTTCGCGGAAATATGTCCATGTTCCCCACATCCAAAGCACTTTCCCTCTCTGATGAAGCGAGCTCTCTCCTCAGGAGTAAACTTGGGTCGTGCATCCTTTTTTTTTTTCTGGGTTTCTCTTTTTCATTCTACTTTCATTCCCAGAAGTCTGTTCGGCTCGTTGTGTCATGGCCTCATCTGTGGGGTAGGTCAGACTGCCATAGTGAATTGCAAAGCCCCGCTTCGCATGACTCATCAACTCCTGAATAGAAGCTGACTTCTGTTCCAAGCAGTGGTCTCGGATCTCTGTAGGTAGACCCAAGGTAAACCGCTCAATCTGTTCTCTGAACGAGATCTTCTTGAATGAAGAGGCGGGTAGAAAAGAGCTCCAAAATCTTTCACAATAAGAATTCACTGTATCGCTCTTGGTCATCCGGAGATGGTTCCAAGCAGCTCGTATATCTCGCTCAAACTCTTGAGTCAACCAAGAAGAAATAAAAAGCCTCTTGAATTTCAGCCATGTAACTGGCACAGTCTTGCTTAATAGAAGCGTGGACCACCAAGTACGAGCATTCCCCTTAAAGTAAGAGGTAGCTCTCCGAATCTTGGAGTGCTCTGAATAGTGTCCTCCCGCGAAAGCGATGTCAAACTGCTGTATAAAAGACAGCCTTCGAAGCATCTAAGTATCCTGAAAAGTATCAAACTTGATCGAGTGGCCACCTTCCTTAAACTCTCGGACTTTCTTGCTTTTATCTTCGAGAAAGTCATACTGGTTGGCTTTGTAAAAATTCTTCTTGTTCGCATAAAACTTTCCATCATCGGAACCTGAGCTGTCTGTAGACGAGTCCTCAGTAGAACTGTGAGTCTCTGGGCGAGATTTAGCCTTCTTTGCCTTTCTCTTGCCCTTTCCAAAGCGTTGCTTCTTGCTTCGCTTTTTACCTTTTCTGTCTTCTTCGCTCGAATCCGAGGAGCTAGAAGAACTATCAGAAGAAGAAGAAGAAGACTTGGGTAGGTCTTCAAACTTGACGCGCTTCTTCAATTTCTTTGCCTTGTCAAATGTCGACCGACAACCTAAATATCCCAGGAAGTCAGTGCCTTTCTTCTGCTTTTTGCCGTGCTTTTTGGCTTTCTTTTGCGTGTCAAAAAGCTTAGCAATCCGTGCATCAACCACGTTCTCCAGTTCCTTCTCCGTATATTTCTTGGAGGCAGAAGGTTTCTTGAGAGCGGGTTTCGGGAGTGGTGTTGTGGTTCTCTGCCACTCCATCTCTACCTCTTTCAAAGAGGTCTGGTTCATATATTTTTCCATCTTCGGGTCCTTGGCAAAATTGAGTATCATCTTGGTTGCATCGCTAATCAACTGGCGACGCTCTATCTCTCGCCGCTCCGCCTAAGTAGGCCAAGGCGGGCCATACTCTCTGCCTCAATCTTCGTTGTGATCCCAGCCCGCATCTCCAGATGCAGAGGGAGTCGATTGATCATTGCCTGAAGCCATAGGTGCCGCGGAAAAAAATTCGGGGATCGGATTTCCCGTAGAAGAGAAATCGGCCGTGCTCTGATACCACTGTAACAGACTTGGACACTCCAAGTCAAGAATCAACCGCGACAACACCAAATAACCACTTCAAAACAATTCACAGATCACAATAGATTTGCACTGGCCCGGCGGAGTTCCGTGCCTAGAGATATTGGCCCCAAAGACTGGCGCCCCTTTCGGTATTTCTTTTTATATTAATCAATCATCAAAGTACAAAAGAGCGGTTAGGGTTTCACTCTCAGACTCTGCGTCCAGATGCTCTGAGAAGTGAGGCCCTCACCACTAATTTAAAGGTTACAAGGGATGCCCAAAAGCAGAGCCCCAAAAGCTTCAAATCAAAAGCAAATGCTCTCTCTCTCTCTCACAGAGAGTCAAAACATGAAAGCAAAAGCATTCTCTCTCTTTCTCATTTAGGTAGAGAAAAAGCGAAATTTGCGTCGCTCATCATTTTCCAATATATATATTTTTATTTATTTATTTATTTATTTATATTAAATTTTTTTTAATAATCCGCCTCCGCGATTTCCGGAAATTAGGGTTTCTGGCAGAAATTAGGGTTTGCAGGAATTTTAGGGTTTCTGGCAGAAATTAGGGTTTCTGCTGTCCGCCACGTCATCACTTTGTGACACACGAGACCGACACCGTGTAGGCCCCAAAGACTGGCGCCTTTTCGGTATTTCTTTATTCAATTTAAGGTACATGATCCGACCACTTAGTACAAGTCCAAACCTGGCGAGGGCTGAAAACGCAGGTTTTCGACCTGATTTCAGGAGCATAACGACACAAAAACCCTTGTAGGTCAAAAGTACCGGTCTAGGGCGGATTCCCTCGCTATCTGGAAGCTTTCTAGTGAGCTGTCACAGAAATTCAGCAAGCTGTAATTCTCCGTTTTTCACTGCCGGGTGCCCAAAAGCCTGTACACACATCTCAAGGCCCTCACGAGGCTCCCCTGGTGTTCCCTTGCAGTTTAGGTGCGAAACCCTAAACCTGCAAAAAAACACAGCAGGCTGTAATTCCCTGTTTCAGATCGTTTTTAGCGGAGTGAACACGCCTACGCGTGTCCCAAGGGCTTCCCGCACACAATGGGACAGTTCCCCTGTGAATTGGACGAGTTTTCACGCGAAAAAACTCTCCAAACTCGCAATCTTTCGCGATGGAACTGTGTGTACCTGTGGGGGATTAGCAATTAGCTAATCCAGTTCCTGTTCAGAAGGCTCTTGCCTTGGCAAACGCGCATAAACCCCCAGAACTGTACATATTCATCTGAGTAGCCCAACTAGTGGGGCATTACCATATGTGCCAAAGGGGGGAGAGAGATGCACGAGAGCAAATCATCGCGCTACATGAGACAGAGGAGAAGGCAAGCTTTCCATTAAAGCTGTAGACCTGCACCCACTACTCACACACACACTGTAGGTCACTTTCGAGTCAAAAACCAACCCCCAGCCTCAAATGGGCGCCTCCTCTTGCTGAGGTGTCTTGTAGGCTCGTCTCCTCTTGCCAAGTGTCCAGTTTGCCCCTTTGAGTTAATTCCCTAGTTCCCACTGACTTATAAAGTTATAAGTGACTTTCCGAGTGGCCCAGACTTCATTTGGCGCACACAGGCTTCCATACTCATCAGAATTCAGTGCTAACTAGCCCGACCAGTCCCAAACTGACCGACCAAGACTCCCGATGTGAGAAACCTATTCGGCCACGGCCGTTTCACACTAGTCATGCAATGTCCACTTGCACCTTTTCAAGGGTTCCGAGGAAAACAAGTAAAAATAAAAATAAATAAAAATATCTAGTACTTATTTACGAAAGGCAACAGGAAAAATACACCTCCTGGTGACACACCCCGCCCTTGAAATACTCCAAGCGACCTCGCTTGCATGCCAATAATACATGTGAATATCTCCTGATATCACATATATTTTATGATGGGAATCCAAGATATACATGCTTCCGGAAATGTAGCGTTGGATGATTAATCAATCCCACCAACCTGGCTATGACACACATATCAAGCATAGAAGTATTCTAGTGTACGCTCGAGCACAAACTTCTCTAGCTAAATTCTGTATGGAAAGAGTAGATACAATTGCTTAACTACTCTGATGAGCATCATGAACCATGCTCTTGTCTTGCTCCAAAAAGGCTACATCAAGTCAATGTGGGTTCCATCTGAAAGGCTTCAAGATACAATTGCAATAGCTGAGGTGAATCAACCAATTCAGACTCTTCCATCCATTTGGCATCTAACGATGGATAGTTCTTGAACTTCTCCAAATAGCGTCTTGCAACCTTTCCTCTAACCTATCTTTCCTTATGTGCCCATATCTGTTCAGGCACAAGGATCTCATCCAATTCTTCCACTTCGGGTTGTTCCTCATCAAGCTATTCTCTGGCACATCACCCACAAAGGGTCTTAGAAGGTTTTACATGAAAAGCATTATGTATTGTCCAGCCTTCTGGTAACTTTAACATGTAAGCTACATCGCTGATCTTTTCTGAAATCTGAAAAGGACCATAATATCGCATACTGAGCTTATGAAACACGCGTTCCTTGCCTTTCCTTTTCCTTAACTTGGCCTTTTCAAAGCGCAAAAGCACCCAATCACCAAGTGAAAATACAAGTTCACGATGGTGACGATCAACAGCTTTCTTTTGCTTAGCCTCGGTCTTCTCAAGAGCAATCTTTATCTTCCTGTATGTTTCATCCATATCTTGCACATACTTGTCTGCCTCAAATATCTTGTCCTTAGTCAGCAAAATGGGCAGGACTTTCTTCCCTCCTTCCACTATCTCAAATGGTGCTTTACCTGTTGAAGTATGCACAGTGTTATTGTAAGCAGATTCAACCAATGGGAGATGATGTTCCCAAGTTGCCTTGTGCTCTGACACATAACATTTGAGCAGATCCAGGACAGTAAAATTTGCCTCTTTTGACTGTCCATCAGTTTGCGGATGAAACGAAGAAGAGAACTTTAGCGTAGTGCTCATATTCTCAAACAATGCCTTCTAGAAAAGACTCGTCATACGTGGATCCCTGTCACTGACAATTGACTGAGGCATCCCGTGATATTTAAAGATATTGCTCATGAATATCTTGACCATGTATTGTGGCTTTATCTTCTTCCTCACGGGAATGAAATGGGCCTGCTTACTAAACCTACAAATGATAGTACAAATCCCATCATTGCATGTTTGTGTCCTTGGAAGATCAAAGATAAAGTCCATTGCTATGCTTTCCCATGGCCTATCAGGGATCGGCAATGGCTACAACAATCCCGGTTGCTTTTGCCTATCAAATTTGACTTTTTGGCAAACTAAGCATGATCTTACAAATGTGTCAACATCTTGACGCAAAGCTGGCCAATAGAAAAATGCTTCAACCCCTTTCACTGTCACATCAATTCCAAGATGCCCAGCATAAGGTGGAGCATGACTTTCCATAAAAATCTTTGACCGTAACTGTTTAGTAACGCATAACTTTCCATGCATCATGAGAAAGTCATTCTTAAGCATACAGTGCTCATGATGTTGCCCATCAACAAGATGGTCATAGATCCTTGCAAAATCTGAATCTTCAGCATATTGTGTCTTCATTTCATCTAGTTCACAATGGTACGGATTGACACTGTTGAAATTTGGGGCTTTCGTGACAACGCATCAGCCACCACGTTATTTTTCCCTTGCACATGTGCTTCTCAAACAACTTCGTCTGAGTGAGAAAATATCGCAAGGTTTGATGATCCGTTTGGACAACAAAATCAGCCCCTAGCAGATAGTGTTTCTAACTAGTGAGAGCATGAATTACTGCCAACAATTCTTTCTCATAGACTTGCAAGTTCCTTTCAGTCTTCAAAGGAATTCTACTCTCATGTGCGACTACTCGGCCATTCTGCATTAGAACTGCGCCACGACTATAGCCACATGGATCACACTAAACCACAAAAGGTTTCGAAAGATCTGGCAAAATGATTACCGAATCTGAAGTCAGCTTCTCTTTTAAGTGTTTGAAGCCTAGAATTTCCTTGGCTGTCCACTTGAAAGTAACTGCTTTTCCTTGCAGTGCATGGAGTGGAGAAGCAATCTCAACAAAATTTCGAATGAACCTCCTGTAGGAGGAACATAAGCCTAGAAAGCTTCGAATGTCATGTACGGACTTCAAGTCTGGCCATGACCTAATTGCTTCCACTTTGGCGGGAACCATGCGTACCCATCCTTTGAAACAATGTGCCCAAGGAAGTGAATCTCTTCCAAAAAGAATTCACTCTTCTTCCCATTAATGAGTAGCCTGTTCTTGCATAGCTCATTGAAAACTGCGATCAAGTGATCCCTATGCTCCTCTTCAGACTTTGAGTAGACAATCATGTCATCAAAGAAGGTACCCACGAAGTTTCTATGTGGTCTAAAAATTATGTCCATCATTCTATTAAACGTGGCAAGAGCATTTATGAGACCAAATGGCATGACAAGAAACTCATAGAGACCAAATGTTGTCTTGAACGCAGCCTTATGGACATCTTCTGGCCTAATGCATATCTGATGGTAGCCACTCTTTACGTCTATCCTTGTAAATAATGACGCTCCCTCAAGCCGATCAAGAATGTCATCTATTCTCGGTATGGGAAACCTGTTCTTGATGGTATTCTTATTCAAGGCGCGATAGTCAATGCACATGCGCCATGAACCATCCTTCTTTTGCACTAAGAGTACAGGCAAACAAAAAGGAAATAAACTAGGCTGAATCAACCCCTTCTCTAAAAGCTCGTTGACCTGATTCATAATCTCCTTTTGCTGGGTTGCACTAACCCTGTATGGTGGTCTATTTGGTGGACTAGAACCTGGCACAAGATCTATGGTATGATCCTCAGGTCTCTCACGAGGTAACTCCCCTACCAAAGAGTCCGAAAAACAATCACTGAAACCACTCAAAAAGGTTGACCTGTCTTTATCTAAGGTAGACAAACTTGAGGTACTTCTTTGCAAAGATCAAGTACGCAATAAGATGATTCTTTATTACAGATGAAATAGCAAAAGCAAAAACAACTGGAACAGACTCGCCTTTAAGCTTTACATCAAGGACATGAGTCTTTCCTCTGTACAAGGGTAATCTTTTTGTTGTAAGTATCCACCATAGCACACAACCTGTAACACCATGGGATACCCAGTAACACATCACAGCCCTCAAGTGGCATAATATGAAATTCTTCTGCATCGACATAGCTCTGAATGTGCAGACGAAACTTCCCCAAAATGGGAGTAACAGGCTCTGAATGACCTGGGCATGCCAAACCTGCTTCCCCTGTCATACCCATTTTCTCTGCACGAATGCCCAACTTTGATGCCAATTGGTGATATGAAATTTGCACGGGCTCCTGGATCAAAGAAAACCAGCATTGTCTGTTCTCTGACTTTGCCCCAAGCTCTCCACAGCTCCGTGGCATCTGTGTTTGATTGGTCTCCAACCAAATCTAGAACAAGTCCTGCACTTGGCTTTGGCTTCTTGCCTTTATGGTCTGACTTGTCATCCTTATCCTGTGACTTCTTCTGTGGGCATTCATTTGCAAAATGTCCTTCCTATTCACAAATGTAGCATTCTTGGCCTCCCTAAGAGCTTTCCTTTCTTCAAAGGTTTTGCCAGAAAAATGTCTTTTTTGTCCTTGTCCTCGTCTCGAAGAAGATTTAGACTACTTCTTGGACGTATCAGCTTCTTCAGTGGAGGGCTTCTTTGCAGGAGGCTCAGAAGGCTTTGCTGCAACATTGCCCTTGGCTGAAAACTGTTTGCCCTGGGACCCTTTCTTGTGGCTATTAAATCCATCGGAGTCTCCCTTAGACAGATTGTTGGCCACTCTTGCATTCTCTATCAACTGAAACATATTCATGACAGTAGCCTTTGTGCACTAGTCCCTCAGTTTCTTGGGCAATCCGCAAGAATACTTCTCAATCTGTTCTGACAAAGGCACAAACCTGTAAGAGGTGACTGGCAACATTGCGGCCCAAAACTGTTTATTGTACTCTTCCAGATTCGCACACTGTTTAGCATTCAACTTGCTGATGGTCTTTACGGGCTGAATCTGCTACACTTTGGGTGAATGATGCCGGTCTTAATTTGCTGCTGAAATCCAAAAACGCCAGGGGCTGAAATTGGTCCTTCTGTCGCCAGGGTTCTGCAAATGCAAAAACGCTAGGCTGATCTGCTGTGTCGTGATGACGCCGGGGCTGATCTGCTGTGCACAAATCGCCAAGGCTGATCTGATGCAAAAACGCTAGGTCTTCTGTGGAGAAAACGCCAGAGTAGTCACGGGGGTTGGTCTTGCTGAGAAGTTGCCTGTTGAGCAAGGTGCTCTTGTTGCCTCTTCTGCCAGAAAGTGCTAACTTGGGTTTGCTTATATATTAACTTAGCAAAATTGCCCGACCTACTTTTGTAGGAAAGTCGCTTAAAAATAATAAGTGAAAATCCCAATAAATAGGAAAATAGGCTAAATGCACTAGAAAATTCCCCTAACTAATGCGAATGGATTCTGATGGGAATTCCGATGATCATGTTGTGTGCAACCGGAGGATATGCATCTAAGCTAAGTGATTGGGCATGCACGGTCTACGAATAGACTCACAAAAGTGTCAGATCACTGCTAATCTAACTTGATCGAACTGACTGAACCCTGCTGTGGTGTAGCTTGTCCATGGACACATAGGGTTGGGATGTGTCACGTGACATTCTCTCTCCCTATTTCGGGTAGAACAGAAAAAAATTAAAAAAAAACGGTTGCGATCTCTCCACGAGCAGCTAGTCGTGCCGTGGTGAAGGAGCTATAAAAGCACCACATGCCCTCACTGAAGGGAGGTTGCCAATGCCAGCAAGAGAAGACTCTGCCGCCAGAAGACGCGAGAGATCGCGAGACTACGAAGCACGGAAGTCGCTTTTCTCGCGCAAGAGCGACAGGTAACTATTGTGGATTCGCCATACGAATTGTTGTCATGTGTTTGCGTGTGTGTTTGCAGGTACTTCATCGCGAAGGAGAAGCGAGAAGGCTTCGGCCTACGCTTGGGAATTCCGGAAACGGAATTCGGAAATTGTCTGCGGAGTCTCAACTCCGAGTACAGACGGAAAAAGGATTGAGAGCTTGTATCTCGGATTTCCCTTACGGGAAGGAGCGACCATCGAGTCAAAGATTTAGAACGGAGGGGTTTTCTCCGGTTCTTGTGCTTGTAAAAAGATTCTCCCTAATAAAGAATACTCTTTACGGGGGGGGGGGGGACCAGCCCATCTTCTGGTCCCTAGTACTCTCTCTCTCTCTCTCTCTCTCTCTCTCTCTCTCTCTCTCTCTCTCTCTCTCTCTCTCTCTCTCTCTCTCTCTCTCTCTCTCTCTCTATTTATTTCTCTATATATCCTTTGGCTTCAGTATTAAGTGATAAATTCTATTTATCCGAGTATATTTTATATTGTTATGCGCTCTCGTTTGTGACAGTTGCAAGCTTGGACACTCCAAGCGAGAAATCAATAGCAACACACATATGGAAACTGTGAATAACTGAACTTGAAGAGAGAGAGAGAGAGAGAGAGAGAGAGAGAGAGAGAGAAGAGGAGAGTCGACACGCAGCGACGGAGTTCCATTCAAGAGCAATGGCCCCAAAGTCGGGCGGCCTTTTTGGTATTTCTTTGTTTATTGCTTCACAAAGGTACAGCTTGCCGACTCTGGTCGGCTTCCGCACACTAGAATGCCAGAGAGAGAGGCCTACTATATATAAAGACCCTTAGCCTTGAGCAGCATTCACATTTAAATCTCTTCTCCCCAAAAGCTTCAATCAGCAAAAGCAAGCACCCAGAAGGCTCCTCCGCAAATCATGGGCCTGTCCATACAAGATGCCATGTCAGCATGCCTTCCACGTTTTTAGTTGGCTATCCATACAACACTGCCACCTCAGTATATGTTCCGTGTTTTCATATTTTCTAGGGCTTTGGAAGCTTCAGCCAAACTGCCCAAGGTTAGGTTTAAAAACCTAACCCACTGTGAATCCCTTGCCACGTCAACAAATGTGACAAATACTCCAACCTCAAAAATAGAACAGAACATCTGCACCTCTGGTCACATACCACATGTCAGAATCTTGAAGCAGCTATGGAAAGTCTTAATAATGCGGACAATCGAGGCTACTCAAATATCAATTGTCTGATACCCCGGATCCATGGAGATTGCTACATCCTACAACTGCCATGTGTCATAAATGAAGGGCAAGATATATCTTCTCCCGCAAGAATGACAGAGAATGAGCCCTTGTCTCATATTTGAAGGCCCTTGGCCAATGAAAAGCATCAAACTCTAAAAGCAACTGGTCCAAAAGCTATCAACGCGTTTTGCAGAAATCTGTACAGCAGCCATGTCATCAGCATAAACACGAAAATCTGTACAGGTGCCACGTCAGCATATCACCACATTTTGCAGGTTGTCCGTACAACAATAACACGGCATCACTTCTCCATGCAATTCTTCTGTGTGTGTGTGTGTGTGTGTGTGTGTGAGAGAGTGGATCTTGCTTTATCTATAGGTCACTTGGGCCCCATCGGACGGGGTGCCATAAGTTGGTGAGAACTTCTTTTGCATCTTCTTTTGTTGATGCTGTTGCTTGTTAGGGTTTAGGCCCCTTGGCCGAGATGCGCAGGTTGGCTCCGTTCTTCAATGGCTTGACAGTCAGCAGTTTGTGACATTCCCCCTTCCGCGATTACAGCATACCTCGAAAACAACTCGAGCTAGCTTAAAAAAATTACGAGGGTCATTCCGAGGGACAATTAGTTTTCTCATTCCAAATTGGAGCTCTAGATATCCTGGGTCATTGGCTTCCCATAAAAATCTCATCCAATAAGGAGTCTATTCTCATTCCAAAGCGGAGCTCTTGATATTCTGGTGTAGTAAAATTAGACATCACACTCAGACCGCACTGATCTCCAATAGGTGTCTTGATAAGTTAATATTACATACCCAGGCAATCTCATCCAATATTCAATGGTTGACATATCACAATGCAACACAAATGCTCACATATGCATGTACAAGACACAACGAACGCCGCCGCTGAGCACTCCCTCGCGACAGACGATCTGCAGTATGAAGCTACTCATCGACTACCTCGTCACTCCCCCCGCAAATAACCTAAAAAGGTCGAGGCCATGAGTTTAGAGGATTGATCCAACCAAACGCTCCCCAAACCACAGCCTACATATCACAACTTGCTGACGTGCCACTGAAGAACGGAGCCAACCTGCAGATCCCGACTGAGGGCCCTAAACCCTAGAAGAAGCAAAAGAAGTAGAAGCAGCACAAGAAGTTTTTCCAACTTACAAAGTCTTGCCGAGTGGCCTATTATTAAAAGAGGTTCCCACCAACTTATGGGACCCCGTCCGATCGGGCCCAAGTGACCTAAAGGCATTAAGATAAAGCACGCACACACACTCAATTGCTTGCGTAAAAGATGATGACGTGGCATCCATACGAGCGTCCGCGATTTGCGTTGACAGTGCCACGTGGCAGACTCCACGGATTTTCGCGTTTTACGCCCTGCATACTGACGTGAAAGTTGTACAAATTCCCGCGGCGCTGGACTGCTTTTTGGAGGCCTCATGTAAAATGCTTTCATAGGCCAAGGGCCTTTAAATGAGTCAAGGGCTTATTCTATGGCACTCTTACCGGGTGGAGGTGCACAGAATGGAGTACCGGCATTGTATTGAGTTCAAGCAATATAAAGAAACCCGAAAGGGGCGCCAAGCTTTGGAGCCAGTGCTCTCTCGGGATAAAACTCCACCACTCCCCATCTCGTGTGTCATGCACTCTCTCTCTCTCTCTCTCTCTCTCTCTCTCTCTCTCTCTCTCTCAGTTCAACTGTTATTTGAAGTGCTTAAAGTTGTTCGGTCTGTTCTTTTTCGTTAGCACGTGGTGCCCGTCCCTGTGATATTGCGTCTCTTGGAGGTTCAAGCATACAACCAAATGCTCCCCAAACATCCCTTCTCCGTCCTTCGAAGGTTTCCAGCATACAACGAAACGCTCCTCAAACATCCCGTCTGCATCGTTCCAAGGTTCAGACAATACCAAAACAACATTTCTCACTACTCCACCCGGGGGTAAATCACCAAGCATTGAAACTAGTATTAAAACCAGAGTCAAACAGTTCAAATAGACACCAAGACAGGTTTAAAACCATTTCAAACAAATTCCAAACAGAATCACCAAACAAGTTCTCAAACAAATATCAAACTTAAAAAGCAATCTCGACATTAGTCGAAAAGACGATTGGCTTTCCATCCTAAAACTTGCACCAAGATAAGGGTTAAATTTCTTCCATAAGGTTGTAACCGACCGCAGCATGTCCATAAACTCTTGAATAGTCGAAATAAGCCTTGACAGATAGTCTTCTTGTGGCGGTGATGGTAGTCCCAAGATATAGCAATCACACTTGACCTCCAAGGTTATCAGACACCTGCTGAGAGATGTCGAGAAATTTCAAGTTATAATATGCTAGGGTTTCTATGGCAAGCATTTCAGGATTCCCCACTCTGCCAGAAGTTGCACTCCGAAGGAAAGTGTCTGAAGGCATGTAACTTCGGGTAAAAATTTTCTTGAAAGCTTGCCAAGTCCTTGGAGTATACAGCTTGGTAGCTATAGATGTCCGCCACTTCACGGCGCTGCCTCTGAGAAAAACAGTGGCTCGATTAAAAAAATTTAATCCTTCTCGTGCAAGTGATCTTGAAATCCTTATGGCTTATGCCCAATACGACAAAGTGATGAAGACAGAAGCGTGCCCGATGCGCGATGAAGTAAGGGTGGGAGTGGCTAATAAGCCCGGGGTCGGGACACGAGGATTCTTTGATAAAAGATCCTGTAGGACTTGGAAGCGGCATCTTGCTCCGTCTGCTCTTCGGTAGGGACGGGCACCGCGTGGCAACAAAAAAGAGCAGATTGAACAACTTTAAGCACTTCGAATAACAATTGAACTGATAGAGATGCACGACACGCGAGACGAGGAGTAGCCGAGTTCCACCCCAAGAGAGCACTGGCCCCAAACATTGGCACCCCTTTCATATTTCTTTATATTGCTTGAACTCAATACAATGCCGGTACTCCATCCTCTGCACCTTCTCCCAGAAGCATGCCAAAGAATGAGCCCTTGGCTCATATTTGAAGGCCCTTGTGGCCGTTGCCCGTTGGCCAATGAAAAGCAGTTACATGAAAAGCATCAAACTCTAAAAGCAACTAGTCCAAAAGCTACAAGCACGTTTTGCAGAAATCTGTACAGCTGCCACATCATCAACGTGAACGCGAAAATCCGTACATGTGCCACGTCAACATGTCAGCACGTTTTGTGGGCTGTCCGTACAACAGTGACACATCATCAATTCTCCACGCAATTCTTGTGTGTGTGTGTGTGTGTGTGTGTGTGTGTGGATCTTGCTTTATCTTTAGGTCACTTGGACCCCATCTCACAGTGTCCCATAAGTTGGTGGGAACTTCTTCTGCTTCTTCTTCTTCTGTTGCTGCTGCTTCTTAGGGTTTAGGCCCCTTGGCCGGTATGTGCAGGTTGGCTCCATCCTTCAGTGGTTTGACACGTCAGCAATTTGTGACAGAAGAATGCCGGCAAGAATGCCTCCTGGGTGATACCACCAAGAGAGTGTTGCTTCATAGCCTCTATCTCATGGAGGTCGATAGTCTGCCCAAAAACGCTCAGATGGATTGCTCCCCAAAAACCCTAGGAGCTGCAGCCTGCCCTCCCTATAGGCTTCCCACACCCATCACACTAGGGCTACCTCCAATGGGGGCACAACACATCACAAAATCCCTCCCCAGCAACGCTTATATAGGCCTCAATGAATCTGCCCGATCCACACTCCCAGTCCCCCACCACATGGAAATAGGGCACAAAAAGAGGAGAAGACTAAAAGAGGGCACCAGAAGCCCCTAGATAGAGCCTACTGGAGGGCTGGACTAAACGTCCCATGCCTGCAAGAGACTAAATGGCCCAGGCTACCATGGCTAGACATAATCCACATAACCAGACCAGAAAAGTACCTCACTCTGGCCAGGCACAGGCACAAAACAGCCCTAACTTCCCCTCACCGGTCCATAGGAGATACCCAGACTTCTTTACTTGAATTCGTTAATGAGCTTTGTGGTCTATTTGGAGTTTTAGGAATTATATATTATTCCTTCAACCTCCAAGAGATCCTTTTCACTTCTTTCGGATGTCTTTTTGACAGTCATTACAATGCTCATTCACCAAGGGACATCTCTGAGTGGACTCTAGAGCTGCTTTTTTATTGCTTTAGTTGTTCACTGCCTCGACCCTTTCTTGATGATCTGAGTGCAAGATTTTATTCTGTGCGTAATCTTCTTTGTGAATTTTTCCCTAATCCTGAGGTTTCATACCGGTAATATAAGTATTACAAGAAAACAAACAAGTGTGTGTGTGTGTGTGTGTGTGTGTGTTGTGGTTGGGGTTTTTTTTGGGGGGGTGCTGTGCTGCTTTGAAAGTCTAGAATAAAATGACTCGATCATTAACAAGAAATTATAACATTATGTATCTCACAAAGAACCTAATTGAAAATGTTTTAAATGTATTGAATCAGTGAACTCATACCCACCAAACCTACCAAGCAACAACAAATGATTACTTTTTCAAACTAAGATGTGTATGCATTCTTCAGAAAGAAATCAAGAGAAAATGCTCCAGCTCTACAGACAAAAATTCTTTCAATCAAGATCAAAGCATAGCTTAGCCTCATCCCAAGGTCCATTGATTTCAAACTTGTACTCTTGAATTCGAATAAGCCAATATGGACAAACCAGCATTATAAATATCACAACAACCACAAAGAGCACTAAGGCAAGGCGGTTGAGTGGGAAGATTAAACCCATTGTAACAGCGATCAGCACACAAGAGAACCAGAGATGTAACTTGACCGAGTATTGCTTCATGGAGCATGTCACCAGCGGAAATAGAAGGAAAAACTCTGATGAAAACAACATGAGAGCAAAAACTAGCAGACCTGAAGGCAATCTGGATGCAACGAGAACCGATGCCACAATCGATGCATTCAAAGACACGTTGCCACTCAATGTGGCAGGCTTCTTCACGGCGAGCTTCCTTGATAAATCGTTGGACTTTGTACCTCGTGATGCTGTAAAAGCGGGTGGTGGCCGAGTGGATGAGTCAATGTAGTCATGAAAACAGAGATGAACCATCAACAAGCATACTGTGAGCGCCCATATAGAATCTGAGCTTATGGAACTTGTCAAAGTTTGGAAAACTGGTGCCAACACATAGAGACCACTGACGAAGTATGTGAAGTACAATGCATACCTGTACAGAATAGCTACAGAAATACTACCTGTTGTGAGGAGGAGTACAACAAACCCAAAAAGAAGCAAAAGGGAGTCGAGAATGAGCAGCAGAGATGCATCAAGGACACCGTTCAAGGAGTATGTCCATACAGCAGAGACCATAGCCACAACACATACATATTGAGCTATGGCAACAGAGTCGCGAATCGCTGTCCAAGTGTCGCGCTTCACCACATTTGCATTCATCACCATAGCCTCCAAGAATGATGAATCTGTGTGATTGTCTTCATAACCGGGCTGCATTCCACCATAAACTACTTTTTGCCATTTGGGTCCAGGGGAGACATCGCTGTTCTGCTGCTGATTTATGCAGTGATGGTGAAGGTTTTGTGCACTCTCTCGCTCTTTGCCCATGGACTTGCCCATTCGCAAAGCAAAGTTCGTTCAGCAGCCAACTAATCATTCATTAGAGCAGTGGTGCTGATAGCTACCTGTGGATTAGACACAACGTTCTGGTCGCGCGACTGCACCTTCGTTTATTTTGAGAGAGAGAGAGAGAGGAATGGGGAAGCGGTGGGGGGGCTAAGTGGCACCGGCATGGGAGGGTGGCCGTAGATCCCAAATACAGTAGCCTAGATTACTTTTGTAATTTAGTGTAAAAAATAATTTAGGGTACCCGCATTTTGGAAGTAATCTAGAGTACTCCCATTTTGAGACGTTGGATGTGAACCCGAGACTTCATGCATGAGAGACGCCTACCCTAACCACTACACCATGCATGCGTTGTGAAACCAAGAGGACCTAATTTACTTTAAACGTGTAAATTAGGGGCGACGCCAAAAATAAAAAGTAATTTAGGGTACCCTAATTTACTTTTGGCGCCGCCATTGAGATCTACGGCCCACAATGCCCCTGCCATCGTAGATCCCACCCTCTCATGCCCGTGCCACTTAGTCCTGAGGGGGAGGGAGCGGGGGGGGGGACATAGTCTATTCTAAAGTCCTTCATTAGCATTAAAAGAGACAAGTAAAATTAGTTATGCAGGCAAATTGCCAAGTTTCGATATAGATATGTCAAGTAATTAGATGTGGACTCTCAAGATGCTAGAATCATTTGGATCGCTCTGATGGCTTTGATGGAAAGCTTTGTAATTCTATTTAATAGAAACAATGTCCAAGAGCTTCTGTATCTTAACCTCATATGAAGCTAGTGACATTTACTCCAAATTTGTTTGCTTTTGGAAGAAGAGACCTTACATGTCCAATGTACTCATTTGAGCTTAGGAAACTTCGAAGGTAAAATTGTTCTATCCTCCTCTGTATGATTTGTTACTCTCATACCAGCTTCACATACAAATGTTAGACGATTGTGCAAGGAGGTGATCCTATTCTCCCCTATTGAAATAATCATGGAAAGATGCACCCTCCTTTTCGTCACTCTCAAGAGATCCACTCCCTATAGAAAAGGACATGCTGCATGTGAGCAAAAATCTTTAAAAAATCCCTATTTATGATTAGCATATGTTAATTATGACACCCTTTCTTACATTTATAAGAGCTGTAGCAAAAACAATTATTATACTTCAGCCTTACAAATAAGGTTTTGTATAGTTATTTGTGTAGCAAAACTCTTTTCATGTTTTTTTTGGCTTAGTTTAGGTCAATATACCTTGATGGGACTATCTTTATTTATAAGCCTCGGACAACCCTAACATCATAAGACCAAAACTAAAGAAGTACTCATTAAGTGACTATGTATAAACTTGAGTTGATTTCAGTGAAAGGTTCTATGTCTTGTAATATCGAAGATTAACTTTCAGCTGACATGATATGGGTATTGTAAATATCTGCTAGCAATGTTTGCATCCGATGGATTCATTAAACTCCCTATCTACATATATCAATGGAAATATATGTTGAGAGAATGTAAGTTTCTCTCCTTCCATTACATCTTTATCTCTTAGGCCTCTTTCACATTGGGGCACCCACCCTCTCCCATTTAGGGTGTGGGCTCAGCAATGCAGTCACATCGGGCTGATACTTACAAGAAGCGCAATGCCCTCCAGCTAACCAGTAGTAGCCAAGTGGTATCGTCTCTGCCTTTCACGGTCATTGCTAGAGTTCAATAACTGTAAAAGTCCTTCGCGCGTGGCCTTTTTACAAGTGGCCTTCGATGGGAAAAAGATGGTCGGGGGGGTTTGTCTACCCCTCTAACATGGCCGTGAGACCATGTTACGATTTTGGCTCAACAAATGGATGTCTGCCACCTCGACATGGCCAACCATTGCCCACCCCATTGTGACATGGGCCTTATCCTTTCCTTCCTCCTCTCATTTTCAGCAAGACTTGTATCCTACCCCCCTACTCATAAGTTTGGAAGAGAAAATCTTGAGAGCCTGTCCCTAACTTATACACTTACTTAGCTTTCTTTTTTACCATGCACTTATGTGGATGGTAAGTTTTCCATCGTCAATCCCCCAGTGTTAGAGTGGGGGACTCCTAATGTTAGAAACCAAGTTTGGCTTCCAATGTTTGAAGTGAGTTTATGAAAATAGATTTGGAAAGTGCTTAGGAGACTTAAGTAGTTTGATCTTAGATATTTTGATTTTATAGCAATGCGATAGTCATATTTATAAATGCATTCTCCTTATCTGGAACAAAAAAGCACGAGAAATTATTTTTGAATAGTTGTTACAAAATACTGTCGATCATTTTGAAAAAAATATCTTCATGTTTATGTAAAATACTAAATTAATGCAAGCTTATCAAAAGGTGGAGGCATACAAAGTGTTTCAGTATAAGACAAATAGTAGAATGATGAAAAGAACAAAAACCGCATCATTGGGTTGCAATGAGTGAAGTCCAAGGGATGGTAGTTTAGAGAGGAAGCTCATTGAATCACAATTTATTCTTCTGCAAATACACCATGGTCTTTGTCTGTAAGTGAGCAAATACACATGAGGCCAAACAAGCTCTAGTGTAGAAGCAAATCGGGTAGAGACAATTGGTTGACTAGACATAGGGTGTGGTTGGTACAAGGGAGCTTTTGAAGAAGGAGAGGGATGGGGTGGGTGCAAAGGACTCACTCTAAAAAAGTAGATGCACCTGCTTGAGGGATTTGAAAGGTAGCAATTGTGACATGCCGAACCACTTATATTGCTTAAAGGGTTGCTAGTTATGAAAGTTCTTTGCACGAGAGAGGGAAGGGGTGCAAAGTACTTGCTCTAAAAAGGTAGATCCACATCCTTGGGGGCTTTGAAAGGCATAAATTTTTCCCGGTCAATGGAAAACTTACTATTCCTTAAGGAGTCAAAAGCTATGAAATTTCTTTGCAGGAGAGAGTGCATGGATTTGTTCTGAGAGTAGTTGATGAACATTATGGGTAGTTCATTGAGCTTAAGATACTTACCTTTTTCATGGACATGTTTTTTTGGGGGGCCTTTGTACTATCTTTTTGCTAGTTCCATTTTTGATATTATGAAACCTAAACCCTTTTCAGATAAATCACCTCAAGTTTGTTTGTACTCACATGCTACCATCGAGGTTTACATAATGAGTACTTCTTGATTTTTGGTTCTCTCATATGGTATTAGGGTTATTACACGCTTAGAAATAAGGAGAATCCTATTGACATAAATTAATGCTTAAAAACACAAAAGACTTAGCCATGGTGTGTTTCCAAAGAACCGTGCAAAACCTTATATGTAAGATAGGGGTATACTAATTGTAATGGAAATGGCCTATGAACTTTGAGAATAGCGGAATTAAGAGAATTAGAGTGAGCATTTTTGTGAGACTATTTTGAAAACATAGAGGGTGAACTTAATTAGCAATAGCAACATAACCACAGTACTTAATTAATTTGGCATGAATAATACTTTTGCAAGAGAAAGAGTTTAGAGAACTTGACACTAGTTGAGGACCAGGTTTATGTGGAGTTGGTGTCCCCTCCAATAGGCTTTTGTATTAAAAATTCTCCCATCAAGAGATACTTGGTACAATACAATCTTTATGTTCCTTGTGACCTAGGTGATGCAATGAAGATGGAAAGCTTCATACATCACGAGCATAACATAGACTTTGTAGAAATCATTAACCATCCCCGCCCTCAATCCCAAGGCCTCAAACACCTTCAAAGGTGGAGAGAGCTAGCACGGAATGAGGGTAGGTAAGAGGAAGAAGAAACATTCATAGGAGAAAGAAATAGTTCCTCACTTATCATCACTCTTCTTGCTTAGCATAGTAATGAAGATGGAGAAGATGGCAAGCTTAAGCATTGGGGCATGAGGCTCTTGGTTGGATTTGCATTCCATAGCCAAGATTGTTGGTGTAGGCTCTCAACTTCTCTACAAGCTTGGAGAAGGAGATGGAGATCTTGCACTTTGCAACTCACACAATGAGAGTGTGTGTGTGGGGAGGGGGCGGGGGGGGGGTAGAGTATACCTCCCCAAGCTAGTCCCCCTCCTTGCTTTGGTTGACCCCCTCTTCTAGCACTAGCTTGCACTTGATTGGACCTCCTCAAGCTTGGTCAATCGCATGCTTAGTGCATATCAAGCAACAAGGGTAGCATTGGGACGTGTCCTTCTTACCCCTATGAGAGAGAGGTCTTGAATAATTCTTTAAAAATTAATTAATTAAACGAATTTCTCATTGGACTCCTTGAGAGGCCAACCAATAGGCTCTAGGCACCTTATGAGGGCAACATGGAGAAGATCTTGACATGTGTCCTTGTTGCCTCCTTGGTCTAGGCTTGCCTTGTGTGAGGGTGTGTGTGTTCTCTCTCTAATGCCCCCTACTTGTAGGGCTCGCCCCCTCCTTGTAGAGATACTTGTTGACTTTTTGACACCTCAAGCCCCTCAACCTTGGGCTTGGTTCCCACCACAAGCTTGGCCCTTAAGCCCCTCAAGCTTGGATCGGGTTTCCATTTCAAGTACAACCCTAGCATTTCAAGCACGACAAGCACCTCAAGCCCCTCAACCTTGGGCCCAACCTTGGGCCCGTCTCCCACCACAATTAAGCCCCTCAAGCTTGGGTCGGGTTCCCACCTCAAGTACAACCCTAGCATCTCAAGCACGACAAGCACTTCAAGCATCTCAGTCATGAAGCACCTCAAGCACATCAAGCATCGCAGTCATCAAGCACCTCAAGCATCTCAGTCATCCACGACAAGCACCTTAAGCTTGGCCAATTTCCCACCTCAAGCACAACCCTAGCTTACCTAAGGTCCAAGGCTTTTTACACTAACTATTGGAGGTCTTTAATGTAACCCTTTAATGAAACTAACCCTAAGGTCTTTAAGCTCAATTAGCATTGCTCTTTGATAGACCATCTCCCATTTAGACCCATTATCTTTGATCCCGTGCTGAGATGCATCTAAAGCACATATCCATGTTCTAACTCTTGTTCACATTTATTCTCTTGCATTAAGTGATCAGTTTAATATGAGAAAATCATTTGGTTATAGTTAGATATTAGTTTTTATGACATTACCTATCCCTTGAAATCATAGTCGTCCTCAATCATGAGGTAGAAGAGATAAAGCCTTAGTCTTTAGTCAATGTTTCTTAACGGGTGGAGGATCCCTTTTACTCTCTGATGCCATTCCAAGATGGATAATTAATTCATTTCGTGCTTGGGAGACATAGCTGCCGCAAGCATGTCTGCTCTTTAGTCCATTTCATTCTCCCAAAGTAGAGTGACAAAGTCTACTTGGTGTTTGAGAGACGTTGTCATCACAAACATGATTCTAAGCATGCATACAATTTAAATTTGTGCACAATAAAAAGATAATTAGTCTTATAAGACAAAAACATTGGTCATTTAAAAGAAACATGTACATTTGCTTACTCTAGTGCAGCATTGACAAGGTTCATACTATCCTTAAGTTGCATTCCTTACATCCATCTAACATCTTCAAAACGATAATTTTTGAGCTTAATAAGATACCTCTGTTGGGGTATAAAGCCCAATGTGGTCGCCCAGGTAAGTGGGCGGGCCGCCAGGTATGTACACATATTCTTTTGTAAAAACCTAATAAGAACTCACTATGCTCTACACATTACAGTAGAGCGAGTTCACCATATCGTCGGGCTCTTCCTCTCGCACTCTCTCTCGCGTCACACTTCCGCTCGTACTCCTTCAACTGGTATCAGAGCTCAGATCGAGGCTCGGGGCAGCACTGCAAGAGGCTAGAGTCACCAGCTCAGATTGGAGTGAAATTCGACAGGCGAAGACACGGCCCCAAATCTCGTGGGCAGGTTCGAAGGGCTCGGTGTTGTCAGAATTTCATTATGAGGTCATCTCGGCCACCGTTAGGCTTCGACAAAGGTCTACGCAAGCCATTTTCGACTACGTGGTCTCAGCGGGTGCAGATCCGACTCTGCAAATTTGGGGTTTTCGGCCTACGACTGCAGGTGCTGAGGATATCGACACTCCCAGAGTGTTGATTTGTGGCTATCTACACATTGAAGGACGGCTCACAGTTCTTGGAGACGTGTCACATACGACACGGGCGCATCTACACACAGACTGTAGGCGACATCCACTAGTTCATCAAGTAGCTTGTGTTTGCTGCTTGATATTCCAGATTTCATCCTTACATTGCAGGTACTTCCACATGGGATGTATTGTCAGAGATGATGTATGTCTGTTGAGGGTTTGCTGGCTGTGAGTCACGCAGCAAGCAACCGCCGCAGCAGTTACAGCATACACTGGGAAATTTGTGGATGTATGACTTTGTGGGAAGTCTATGTACTGTCAGATTTACTGCAGCCTTTGTTGAGGGTCGAGTGAGGTTTTATTGAGTTGGGGGATTCTCGAATGTTGAGATCCTTTCGGTGATACAGGTCTTGGAGCGATCCCTCGAGCACCCTTAGATAGGCAGCTAGGATGTATTGACTGTGAGTTAGACAGTTGGGATTGCATCTTTGCTTTACTGCCGTTGAGGCATTGTCGTAGTCTATGCTTACAGAACAGTGACAGGACAGTGAGAGACAGGACAGGTTTACCCGCAGCTTACAGTGTCAGAGAGACAATGTTTTTGAGTTGTTTTTTGATCTGTTTTTGAGTACACCATATCCATTTTACAAAGGAGACTCTGTCGAAATTTATGCAGAATCTAAAGCTTTCTTGGTTCATTTGACAGGTTGATATTGGTTCAGAGGTCAGTTTACAGGGGAAACTCTGCCGAATTTTTCCCAGGAAAGTAAACTACTGTGAAGCGTAGCTATGGCTGGATCACAGGACACTGCTCTTTACAATATCAAGAAGCTGGATGGAACCAATTTCCCATTGTGGAAGCAGCAGATTTGGCACGTGTTGGTACAAAAGAAGCAGATAAAACCTATAAAGCTCGAGGGGATAAAACCAGAAGATATGGACGAAGATGAATGGAGCGAAATGGATGAATTGGCACTTTCTACCATTATGCTGACTTTGGCAGAAAGCGTTTACTTCAATGTAGATAAAGAGATTTTGGCTTATCAAGCATGGTTAAAGCTGAGTGATCTTTATGAGAAGCAGAGTGCAGCTTCATAGGTATACTGGCTTAAGAAGCTTGTTGACTTGAAGATGAAAGAAGGGACACCTATGTCCAATCATCTGAATGAATTCCACACAATCTATAGTCAGTTGTCAGCTCAAGGTGTCAAGTTTGATGAACCTGTTAGAGCTATGTTCCTGTTGATCACATTGCCAGAAAGTTGGGACACTTTTCGCACAGCTTTGAGTAATTCTGCACCTCCAGATGGTTTGAACATAGCATGTGTAGAAGGAAGTCTGCTTACTGAAGAAACCAATAGAAAGACAATGGACAAAGGCAAAGGAACAGCCTTAGTTGTCAGGGAAAGGACCAAAGAAAAGTACAAAGGTGGAAACAGGAATCAGTCTCGTAGCAAGTCCCGCAGTGCTAAAGGCAAGAGTGACATAGAATGCTACCATTGTGGCAAGAAGGGTCACATGAAAAGAGACTGCACCGAATGGAAAGCAGAAAAAGGCAAAGAGAAAGCTGAAGACCATGGTGAGAAGAACAAGTCCTCAGTGAAGATTCAAGAAATAAATGTGACAAGCACTGTTGCAGAGGATGACAGTCTAGTGTCAGGAGACATCTACTTCTTGAAGAATACGATGGACTCAGCTCTTCTTACAACATCTGATGGAAATGCACTGAGTGACTGGATTATAGACTCAGGGGCATCACTTCATGTGTCTCCAAACAAGGAGTGGTTTACCTCCTATGTGACCACTAAAGATCATGTTCGGCTAGGCAATGGGCAGACATGTGAGATCTTAGGTGTTGGAGATGTTCAATTGAAGTTTCAGAATGGCTCTTCTTTCACGCTAAAGAATGTGAGACATGTTCCCGCAATTACAAAGAGATTGATCAGCACGGGTTTACTTGATGATGCTGGCTACGTCACCATTTTTGGACAGAACATGTGGAAGATATCCAAGGGTTCTATGACAGTAGCACATGGAGTAAAGTTTGGAGGACTTTACATGATTTATGTATCAAATGTCTCTAAAAATGTAATCAATGTAACCGAGCAGCCGAACGTTTCTTTGTGGCATAGCCGGTTAGGACATATGTCCAAGAAGGGAATGGAAATCTTGTCTCGTTCTGGTTATTTGCGTGGCTTTTCATTTAATGATTTTGAATTCTGTGAACATTTTCTGTATGGTAAGCAAACACAACAGCCACATAAGCATAGAAGCAGTAGAAGAGATACACAGTTGGCACTTGTTCATAGTGATTTGTGTGGACCTATGCCTAACCTATCTCTAGGGGGAGCTTCTTACTTTATGACATTTATAGATGATTACTCGAGGAAAGTATGGGTTTACTTTCTCAAGCACAAGGATGAAGCGTTTAGTGTTTTCAAAACGTTTGTGACACTTGTGGAGAATCAGAGTGGCAAGAAGCTTAAATGCTTACGCACTGACAATGGTGGAGAGTATGTTTCAAAGGCCTTTCAGGACTTTTGTGAGTCAAAAGGTATAAAACGTGTACTTACTGCTCCTTACAATCCTCCTCAAAATGGTGTTGCTGAGAGGATGAATAGGACCATACAAGAGAAGGTCAGAAGTATGTTGTCTAATGCACAATTTCCAAATGGGTTTTGGGCTGAAGCTGTATCAACAGCTCTTCATCTTGTAAATAGATCTCCTAGCAAGGTTTTGCAGAAGGATTCAGTGCCAGAGATGGTATGGTCAGGCAAAATGCCCTCATACAAGCATCTCAGAGTCTTTGGTTGTGAGGCATATACTCACGTTCCAAAGGAATTTAGGAACAAACTTGAGCCAAAGAGTAGAAAGTGCATCTTTCTAGGCTATGGTAATTCTGGTGAGATGGGGTACAGACTTTGGGATCCCGAATCCAGAAAGGTTTTCCGTAGAAATGATGTTCACTTTAATGAATCCAAATATCATTCTAAACCAGAGAGGGTTGAGGAGATTAGAAGAGTTGTCTTCCAAGAAGATGGACCTGCACGTGCAAGACAAAATGTCAGGGCTCAAGAGGAGCAAGGACAGGATAGAGTGGAACCACAGGTTGTGGCTGAGCCTGAGCCACCTATTGTGCGTAGATCTGGACGTGTCACGCAACCGCCTGATAGGTTTGTTCCATCTATGAACTATGTCATGTTGACTGATTGCAATGAGCCTTCATGTTACAAGGAAGCAGTGCAAATGAAGGACTCCGGGAATTGGCAATTGGCCATGCAGTTAGAGATGACAGCTCTGCATAAAAACAAGACATGGAAGCTAGTTAAATTATTACAGGGCAAAAAGGCTCTACCTTGTAAATGGGTTTACAGGTATAAGATCACCGCTCATGATAGTCAGCCAAAGTACAAAGCAAGGCTTGTTGCCAAGGGCTTTAAGCAAGAACAAGGCATTGACTTTGATGAAGTCTTCTCTCTGGTGGTCAAGATGACTACATTGAGATGCTTTCTTGCAGTGGTTGCCATATTAGATTTGGTGTTGCACCAAATGGATGTCAAGACAGCGTTCTTGCATGGTGATTTAGATGTGGAAATTTACATGCAGCAGCCAGAAAGGGTTTGTTGAGAAAGGCAAAGAAGATTGGGTATGGCAGTTGTTAAAGAGTCTTTATGGCTTAAAACAATCACCGAGGGCATGGTACCATAAATTCCACAAGTTTATGCTTTCTCAAGGCTACAAACGTAGTGAGTTCGATCACTGTCTATATACAAAGAAGGCTAAGGATGGTAGTTGGTTGATCCTTATTTTGTATGTGGATGACATGTTGATTGTTGGCAAGCACTTGGAAGAAATTTCAGCTTTGAAGTCAAAGATGGCAAAATCGTTTGACATGAAAGACATGGGTGAGGCAAGTCATATACTTGGTATGCGCATTGAGAGAGACAGATCAAAGAAGTTGATTTGGTTATCTCAAACAGAGTATATTGACAAGGTTTTGCAACGTTTCAATATGGAGAAGGGAAAGGCACTGAGTGTTCCATTGCCACCATATGTGAAACTTAGCAAACAAGATTGTCCTGTGTTTGAGGAAGAACAGGCTGAAATGGATAAGATTCCATATGCGTTTGCAGTGGGTAGTTTAATGTATGCAATGATTGCTACTCGCCCAGACATTGCATTTGCAGTGGGAGTAGTAAGTCGATACATGTCAAACCCAGGCAAGAAACATTGGGAGGCAATGAAAGGAATATTGAGATACCTGAAAGCTACAAAGAGTATGCGTATATGCTATGGGAGTCAGGAGCTAAGTGTAAAGGGTTTTACAGACTCGGATTATGCAGGTGACTTAGACAACCGAAGGTCTACGTCAGGGTATGTCTTTACATTGGCTGGTGGAGCAGTATCATGGCGTTCTAGATTACAAGATTGTGTTACTCAGTCTAGTACAGAGGCTGAATATGTTGCAGCATCAGAGGTATGCAAAGAATCAATTTGGCTTAATCGACTAGTAACAGATTTGGGAATCAAAGAAGAGATGCCTGTGTTATATTGTGATAGTCAAAGTGCTATACAATTGGCTCGCAATCCAGTTTATCACTCAAAGACAAAGCATGTGGATGTGAAGTATCATTTCATCAGGGAAATGCTCGAGGATAAGCAACTTCAGCTTGTCAAAGTTCACACCACAGAAAATCCTGCTGATCTACTTACAAAAGGACTTCCCTCAGAGAGCTTTGCGCATTTTCGCAAGCAGTTAGGTGTAGGGTAGTACATCACTTCTCTACATCTCTTGTATATTAGCTTGTATAGTAGCTTCTCTCACACTTAAAGTACCACATTTGACTTTAAGTGGGAGGTTGTTGGGGTATAAAGCCCAATGTGGTCGCCCAGGTAAGTGGGTGGGCCGCCAGGTATGTACATATATTCTTTTGTAAAAACCTAATAAGAACTCACTATGCTCTACACATTACAGTAGAGCGAGTTCACCATATCGTCGTGCTGTTGTTCTCGCACTCTCTCTCGCGTCGCACTTCCGCTCGTACTCCTTCAACCTCTAGAGTTTGGTAATTTAATAGCATACTAGGTGATCCGTTTACAATGTGGACCGATATCAAAATAGCCTCTACCCAAAAACCTTGAGTCAAATTTTTTATAGAAAGCATAGTTGTGACCTTTTTCTAAATTTTTTGATTCATTCTTTCACCTAATCTATTTTGAGCAAGTGTATAAGGTGCAGTAAACTGCCACCAAATCCCTCTTCTAGTAGAGAAGTCTGCAAACTCCTTGGAGACATATTCCCCTACATTATCAGCCCTTAAGCTTTTGAGCTTCTTATCTGTTTGATTTTATGGCTAATGTGATAAATTTCTGAAATGCAAAGAAGAGTAGATCCTTATGTTTCAACATATATATCCTAGTAGAGCCATCTATGAATGTAGCAAAATAGCTAGCTCCCCTTAGAGACTTGGTATGCATAAGACCACATACGTCACTATGTATAAAATCTTTTATACAAAGCTCAAGTAGCTTCTTCATCAAGTAAACTTTGTTACTTGCGCTCTTGCTCTCATATATACTACAAAATTTATATCATAAGGCTTTACAAGTGGTTTCACTAACAATAGTGAAATGCACTCACTCTACAAGGTGTAGACGAATAGTGGATCTAGCTTTGGCATGAAGCACTTTCCCTTGTGCACCCATGTATCCATCACCCTCTTGGCACTAAAACAATGGCTCCAACTAACCTTTTTGGATCAAGACATTTTGAATCTTCTCGTTCCACATGGAGAGTTTGTAACATCGAACTTCCTCATGTTATAGATGTATTTATTAGAAGAAGCGGTCATAATTGCAAGAGGTAAACACTACATTGAGAAGACCAAATTTATGGTGAGAATCCTAGGGAATTTTGGTAGAGACTCTTCTTGTAACTAGAGAAAAATCTCAACAAAAAATAAAAGAAAATGATCTCAAAATCAATAAATTGATCATTGGACTGACCCAAATAGACCATTGACATGGTGTCAAAACAACTTAGTCCTCTCTATGCATAACCTATGGTGAGGCCTTGAAAAAGGGGTACATTAGCAAACTTGTATCACACCATAGAGATCTCAACATTCAAGAATTTCCCAACTCAATAAAACCTCACCATGACCCTCCAAAAGCTCAACAGATAGGACTATGGTTAAGCTCAACAATGAACATCTTCCGGACCAAGTCTCACAAATGGTTGGGACTACTATAAGTGCCAACAAAGAATGGTTCAATGACCATATTCCGAACCATCTCAAAAATGGCTAGGATTGTCGTAAATGCCAAAAAATGGCTCCACAAAAGCGTATTATGGCACGACTGAAGCACAACATACATCAAAGTATAATCACTACAAATGATAACTGTGCACAAACATGTGCCAAATAATGCAAATGTAATGTCCAATCCTTGTGTAGATGTCACTCTCAAGAGAGCTCAGAACACTCAAAAGTGCCTGCCTAACATATAAACAAGACAAAACAAGGGCCTAAAGCAAGTGAGAACAAGTGTACTCTCTCTCTCTCTCTCTCTCTCTCTCTCTCTCTCTGTGAGCTTCCCAGTGCAGCACCCTTGAGTGCCCCTCCCTTTCCTCTTGCTAGCTTGACACTAAAATGGTGGAGGAAATGAGAGAAATAAGTTATGGATGCACCCGCTACAACTACATTGATGACATATGTAGTGGCAATAATGAACTGATGTGCCCAATGCATGGATGATGAGCTCAAGCATACCATACTGCCTCATGACCATCTCAACAAGATTCTTGAGGTGTGATTTTTCTATTGCTTTTTACCAGACTTGACTAACAATTAATCCATGTTAAGATATGCGAAGAACAAAAGAGAAGGGCCCATTCTATGAGGCTCATGTGAAGCAGATAGATGTTTAGTTGTTGCTTTGCTTAGTTGTGTCAAAAGCTGATATCTAAAGTCTCCTTTACTCAAACAGATTTATAGACAACGACATTCTTTAGTGGAAGCTTGCAAGTGAAAATTGGGGCTTGTCTGGATAGACAGGACCATGAAAGGGGAAAAATCAACCAAGGAAGCATAGAAGGTTGTCAGCTCTTTTCAAAATGGTTGCATCACATTGAGAGCGTTCCTTTGGAAGGTAATACTTGTGAAGAAAACTGAATTTTTGTGCTCGAGAGAGAAGTTGATAGAGTCATAGTTATAGTGGAAAATCTGAGTAAAATGGAGGATCATTTTAGAGAATGTAGCACTTGCTTGTACAAGCAAGTTAAATTGTTTGAGAGGTTAATATGTCTAGCTGTCATGGATCTGATTGCTGTCTTCTGCATTTGTGAACATAGGTGTTGACATGCTTGAGATCTTAGACAATATTTTAATGGAGAAGTCCAATATAAAAGCAAAGCGGCAAGGTATTTTGATAAGAGGCAGTAAAAGGGTTGTGGAAAGCTCCAATTTACTAGTTACCAAAAGTTCTCATCTCGCTTAAGTTCCTTGACAACTTGTGCAACATTGGCTTCTAAGCTACCTCTTAATACTTTGAGACCTTCTAATTGTAAATTTAAGGATAAAATAAATCTTGGAGAGGTGCCTTGTAGGACCTCCAAAAGGCTGCTTGATCTTATCATTTCGCTTCTAGAACCACTTTTCGTGAGGACAATTTCTTGCCTAATGAGTCTATCATGATCATTAAACAAAAGCGATACGACCAAGAGTCAAATGCAAGTTCTTCTGCACAGAAAAGTCCCAAGCCTCAAGTGCATTTTCTTGCAGGATGCAGAGGTAAAGTCATGAAGCAACAATTCCTTAAAAGCTCCTACACTGTGAGTAAGGTCATAGGATATCCACGCCTGCCTCACTCACATAATGGCAATTTAAAGCTTCCAAAGCCTGCCAGGATCCTTTGGAGCAGCACATAAAGAAGAGCAACCAACGCAGGAGCATAATTGTTTCTTCTATACATTGATTGATGTCTATGGCTACAATCCAATGCCCCAGTCCCTTCCATCATGAAAAAAAAAGCCCTCCCATTGCTCACCATCATTGCAGATGTCGTTGTACTATCATCCGTTGTAAACACCTCAACATCATGCCGCCTCACCATCGTTTGCCCAAGAGACACACAATTGAAATATATGCTTGTGGTGCTGCTTTCTTTGCCTGCGGTGCCGCATGCTACAAAAGGTCCCTGGCCCTCTAATTTGTGGAAATTCCCAAAATAGCCTTTTATCTATTTTGGCTACATTGGTCAAGATTTTCTACTCTTCATTCCTTTTTTACTATTGAGATCTGTTTTTGAGTGCTTAACATGTAATTTCATTCTGAGGTCATCTCGGCCACCGTTAGGCTTCGACAAAGGTCTACGCAGGCCATTTTCGACTACGTGGTCTCAGCGGGTGCAGATCCGACTCTGCAAATTTGGGGTTTTCGGCCTACGACTGCAGGTGCTGAGGATATCGACACTCCCAGAGTGTTGATTTGTGGCTATCTACACATTGAAGGACGGCTCACAGTTCTTGGAGACGTGTCACATACGACACGGGCGCATCTACACACAGACTGTAGGCGACATCCACTAGTTCATCAAGTAGCTTGTGTTTGCTGCTTGATATTCCAGATTTCATCCTTACATTGCAGGTACTTCCACATGGGATGTATTGTCAGAGATGATGTATGTCTGTTGAGGGTTTGCTGGCTGTGAGTCACGCAGCAAGCAACCGCCGCAGCAGTTACAGCATACACTGGGAAATTTGTGGATGTATGACTTTGTGGGAAGTCTATGTACTGTCAGATTTACTGCAGCCTTTGTTGAGGGTCGAGTGAGGTTTTATTGAGTTGGGGGATTCTCGAATGTTGAGATCCTTTCGGTGATACAGGTCTTGGAGCGATCCCTCGAGCACCCTTAGATAGGCAGCTAGGATGTATTGACTGTGAGTTAGACAGTTGGGATTGCATCTTTGCTTTACTGCCGTTGAGGCATTGTCGTAGTCTATGCTTACAGAACAGTGACAGGACAGTGAGAGACAGGACAGGTTTACCCGCAGCTTACAGTGTCAGAGAGACAATGTTTTTGAGTTGTTTTTTGATCTGTTTTTGAGTACACCATATCCATTTTACAAAGGAGACTCTGTCGAAATTTATGCAGAATCTAAAGCTTTCTTGGTTCATTTGACAGGTTGATATTGGTTCAGAGGTCAGTTTACAGGGGAAACTCTGCCGAATTTTTCCCAGGAAAGTAAACTACTGTGAAGCGTAGCTATGGCTGGATCACAGGACACTGCTCTTTACAATATCAAGAAGCTGGATGGAACCAATTTCCCATTGTGGAAGCAGCAGATTTGGCACGTGTTGGTACAAAAGAAGCAGATAAAACCTATAAAGCTCGAGGGGATAAAACCAGAAGATATGGACGAAGATGAATGGAGCGAAATGGATGAATTGGCACTTTCTACCATTATGCTGACTTTGGCAGAAAGCGTTTACTTCAATGTAGATAAAGAGATTTTGGCTTATCAAGCATGGTTAAAGCTGAGTGATCTTTATGAGAAGCAGAGTGCAGCTTCATAGGTATACTGGCTTAAGAAGCTTGTTGACTTGAAGATGAAAGAAGGGACACCTATGTCCAATCATCTGAATGAATTCCACACAATCTATAGTCAGTTGTCAGCTCAAGGTGTCAAGTTTGATGAACCTGTTAGAGCTATGTTCCTGTTGATCACATTGCCAGAAAGTTGGGACACTTTTCGCACAGCTTTGAGTAATTCTGCACCTCCAGATGGTTTGAACATAGCATGTGTAGAAGGAAGTCTGCTTACTGAAGAAACCAATAGAAAGACAATGGACAAAGGCAAAGGAACAGCCTTAGTTGTCAGGGGAAGGACCAAAGAAAAGTACAAAGGTGGAAACAGGAATCAGTCTCGTAGCAAGTCCCGCAGTGCTAAAGGCAAGAGTGACATAGAATGCTACCATTGTGGCAAGAAGGGTCACATGAAAAGAGACTGCACCGAATGGAAAGCAGAAAAAGGCAAAGAGAAAGCTGAAGACCATGGTGAGAAGAACAAGTCCTCAGTGAAGATTCAAGAAATAAATGTGACAAGCACTGTTGCAGAGGATGACAGTCTAGTGTCAGGAGACATCTACTTCTTGAAGAATACGATGGACTCAGCTCTTCTTACAACATCTGATGGAAATGCACTGAGTGACTGGATTATAGACTCAGGGGCATCACTTCATGTGTCTCCAAACAAGGAGTGGTTTACCTCCTATGTGACCACTAAAGATCATGTTCGGCTAGGCAATGGGCAGACATGTGAGATCTTAGGTGTTGGAGATGTTCAATTGAAGTTTCAGAATGGCTCTTCTTTCACGCTAAAGAATGTGAGACATGTTCCCGCAATTACAAAGAGATTGATCAGCACGGGTTTACTTGATGATGCTGGCTACGTCACCATTTTTGGACAGAACATGTGGAAGATATCCAAGGGTTCTATGACAGTAGCACATGGAGTAAAGTTTGGAGGACTTTACATGATTTATGTATCAAATGTCTCTAAAAATGTAATCAATGTAACCGAGCAGCCGAACGTTTCTTTGTGGCATAGCCGGTTAGGACATATGTCCAAGAAGGGAATGGAAATCTTGTCTCGTTCTGGTTATTTGCGTGGCTTTTCATTTAATGATTTTGAATTCTGTGAACATTTTCTGTATGGTAAGCAAACACAACAGCCACATAAGCATAGAAGCAGTAGAAGAGATACACAGTTGGCACTTGTTCATAGTGATTTGTGTGGACCTATGCCTAACCTATCTCTAGGGGGAGCTTCTTACTTTATGACATTTATAGATGATTACTCGAGGAAAGTATGGGTTTACTTTCTCAAGCACAAGGATGAAGCGTTTAGTGTTTTCAAAACGTTTGTGACACTTGTGGAGAATCAGAGTGGCAAGAAGCTTAAATGCTTACGCACTGACAATGGTGGAGAGTATGTTTCAAAGGCCTTTCAGGACTTTTGTGAGTCAAAAGGTATAAAACGTGTACTTACTGCTCCTTACAATCCTCCTCAAAATGGTGTTGCTGAGAGGATGAATAGGACCATACAAGAGAAGGTCAGAAGTATGTTGTCTAATGCACAATTTCCAAATGGGTTTTGGGCTGAAGCTGTATCAACAGCTCTTCATCTTGTAAATAGATCTCCTAGCAAGGTTTTGCAGAAGGATTCAGTGCCAGAGATGGTATGGTCAGGCAAAATGCCCTCATACAAGCATCTCAGAGTCTTTGGTTGTGAGGCATATACTCACGTTCCAAAGGAATTTAGGAACAAACTTGAGCCAAAGAGTAGAAAGTGCATCTTTCTAGGCTATGGTAATTCTGGTGAGATGGGGTACAGACTTTGGGATCCCGAATCCAGAAAGGTTTTCCGTAGAAATGATGTTCACTTTAATGAATCCAAATATCATTCTAAACCAGAGAGGGTTGAGGAGATTAGAAGAGTTGTCTTCCAAGAAGATGGACCTGCACGTGCAAGACAAAATGTCAGGGCTCAAGAGGAGCAAGGACAGGATAGAGTGGAACCACAGGTTGTGGCTGAGCCTGAGCCACCTATTGTGCGTAGATCTGGACGTGTCACGCAACCGCCTGATAGGTTTGTTCCATCTATGAACTATGTCATGTTGACTGATTGCAATGAGCCTTCATGTTACAAGGAAGCAGTGCAAATGAAGGACTCCGGGAATTGGCAATTGGCCATGCAGTTAGAGATGACAGCTCTGCATAAAAACAAGACATGGAAGCTAGTTAAATTATTACAGGGCAAAAAGGCTCTACCTTGTAAATGGGTTTACAGGTATAAGATCACCGCTCATGATAGTCAGCCAAAGTACAAAGCAAGGCTTGTTGCCAAGGGCTTTAAGCAAGAACAAGGCATTGACTTTGATGAAGTCTTCTCTCTGGTGGTCAAGATGACTACATTGAGATGCTTTCTTGCAGTGGTTGCCATATTAGATTTGGTGTTGCACCAAATGGATGTCAAGACAGCGTTCTTGCATGGTGATTTAGATGTGGAAATTTACATGCAGCAGCCAGAAAGGGTTTGTTGAGAAAGGCAAAGAAGATTGGGTATGGCAGTTGTTAAAGAGTCTTTATGGCTTAAAACAATCACCGAGGGCATGGTACCATAAATTCCACAAGTTTATGCTTTCTCAAGGCTACAAACGTAGTGAGTTCGATCACTGTCTATATACAAAGAAGGCTAAGGATGGTAGTTGGTTGATCCTTATTTTGTATGTGGATGACATGTTGATTGTTGGCAAGCACTTGGAAGAAATTTCAGCTTTGAAGTCAAAGATGGCAAAATCGTTTGACATGAAAGACATGGGTGAGGCAAGTCATATACTTGGTATGCGCATTGAGAGAGACAGATCAAAGAAGTTGATTTGGTTATCTCAAACAGAGTATATTGACAAGGTTTTGCAACGTTTCAATATGGAGAAGGGAAAGGCACTGAGTGTTCCATTGCCACCATATGTGAAACTTAGCAAACAAGATTGTCCTGTGTTTGAGGAAGAACAGGCTGAAATGGATAAGATTCCATATGCGTTTGCAGTGGGTAGTTTAATGTATGCAATGATTGCTACTCGCCCAGACATTGCATTTGCAGTGGGAGTAGTAAGTCGATACATGTCAAACCCAGGCAAGAAACATTGGGAGGCAATGAAAGGAATATTGAGATACCTGAAAGCTACAAAGAGTATGCGTATATGCTATGGGAGTCAGGAGCTAAGTGTAAAGGGTTTTACAGACTCGGATTATGCAGGTGACTTAGACAACCGAAGGTCTACGTCAGGGTATGTCTTTACATTGGCTGGTGGAGCAGTATCATGGCGTTCTAGATTACAAGATTGTGTTACTCAGTCTAGTACAGAGGCTGAATATGTTGCAGCATCAGAGGTATGCAAAGAATCAATTTGGCTTAATCGACTAGTAACAGATTTGGGAATCAAAGAAGAGATGCCTGTGTTATATTGTGATAGTCAAAGTGCTATACAATTGGCTCGCAATCCAGTTTATCACTCAAAGACAAAGCATGTGGATGTGAAGTATCATTTCATCAGGGAAATGCTCGAGGATAAGCAACTTCAGCTTGTCAAAGTTCACACCACAGAAAATCCTGCTGATCTACTTACAAAAGGACTTCCCTCAGAGAGCTTTGCGCATTTTCGCAAGCAGTTAGGTGTAGGGTAGTACATCACTTCTCTACATCTCTTGTATATTAGCTTGTATAGTAGCTTCTCTCACACTTAAAGTACCACATTTGACTTTAAGTGGGAGGTTGTTGGGGTATAAAGCCCAATGTGGTCGCCCAGGTAAGTGGGTGGGCCGCCAGGTATGTACATATATTCTTTTGTAAAAACCTAATAAGAACTCACTATGCTCTACACATTACAGTAGAGCGAGTTCACCATATCGTCGTGCTGTTGTTCTCGCACTCTCTCTCGCGTCGCACTTCCGCTCGTACTCCTTCAACCTCTAGAGTTTGGTAATTTAATAGCATACTAGGTGATCCGTTTACAATGTGGACCGATATCAAAATAGCCTCTACCCAAAAACCTTGAGTCAAATTTTTTATAGAAAGCATAGTTGTGACCTTTTTCTAAATTTTTTGATTCATTCTTTCACCTAATCTATTTTGAGCAAGTGTATAAGGTGCAGTAAACTGCCACCAAATCCCTCTTCTAGTAGAGAAGTCTGCAAACTCCTTGGAGACATATTCCCCTACATTATCAGCCCTTAAGCTTTTGAGCTTCTTATCTGTTTGATTTTATGGCTAATGTGATAAATTTCTGAAATGCAAAGAAGAGTAGATCCTTATGTTTCAACATATATATCCTAGTAGAGCCATCTATGAATGTAGCAAAATAGCTAGCTCCCCTTAGAGACTTGGTATGCATAAGACCACATACGTCACTATGTATAAAATCTTTTATACAAAGCTCAAGTAGCTTCTTCATCAAGTAAACTTTGTTACTTGCGCTCTTGCTCTCATATATACTACAAAATTTATATCATAAGGCTTTACAAGTGGTTTCACTAACAATAGTGAAATGCACTCACTCTACAAGGTGTAGACGAATAGTGGATCTAGCTTTGGCATGAAGCACTTTCCCTTGTGCACCCATGTATCCATCACCCTCTTGGCACTAAAACAATGGCTCCAACTAACCTTTTTGGATCAAGACATTTTGAATCTTCTCGTTCCACATGGAGAGTTTGTAACATCGAACTTCCTCATGTTATAGATGTATTTATTAGAAGAAGCGGTCATAATTGCAAGAGGTAAACACTACATTGAGAAGACCAAATTTATGGTGAGAATCCTAGGGAATTTTGGTAGAGACTCTTCTTGTAACTAGAGAAAAATCTCAACAAAAAATAAAAGAAAATGATCTCAAAATCAATAAATTGATCATTGGACTGACCCAAATAGACCATTGACATGGTGTCAAAACAACTTAGTCCTCTCTATGCATAACCTATGGTGAGGCCTTGAAAAAGGGGTACATTAGCAAACTTGTATCACACCATAGAGATCTCAACATTCAAGAATTTCCCAACTCAATAAAACCTCACCATGACCCTCCAAAAGCTCAACAGATAGGACTATGGTTAAGCTCAACAATGAACATCTTCCGGACCAAGTCTCACAAATGGTTGGGACTACTATAAGTGCCAACAAAGAATGGTTCAATGACCATATTCCGAACCATCTCAAAAATGGCTAGGATTGTCGTAAATGCCAAAAAATGGCTCCACAAAAGCGTATTATGGCACGACTGAAGCACAACATACATCAAAGTATAATCACTACAAATGATAACTGTGCACAAACATGTGCCAAATAATGCAAATGTAATGTCCAATCCTTGTGTAGATGTCACTCTCAAGAGAGCTCAGAACACTCAAAAGTGCCTGCCTAACATATAAACAAGACAAAACAAGGGCCTAAAGCAAGTGAGAACAAGTGTACTCTCTCTCTCTCTCTCTCTCTCTCTCTCTCTCTCTCTGTGAGCTTCCCAGTGCAGCACCCTTGAGTGCCCCTCCCTTTCCTCTTGCTAGCTTGACACTAAAATGGTGGAGGAAATGAGAGAAATAAGTTATGGATGCACCCGCTACAACTACATTGATGACATATGTAGTGGCAATAATGAACTGATGTGCCCAATGCATGGATGATGAGCTCAAGCATACCATACTGCCTCATGACCATCTCAACAAGATTCTTGAGGTGTGATTTTTCTATTGCTTTTTACCAGACTTGACTAACAATTAATCCATGTTAAGATATGCGAAGAACAAAAGAGAAGGGCCCATTCTATGAGGCTCATGTGAAGCAGATAGATGTTTAGTTGTTGCTTTGCTTAGTTGTGTCAAAAGCTGATATCTAAAGTCTCCTTTACTCAAACAGATTTATAGACAACGACATTCTTTAGTGGAAGCTTGCAAGTGAAAATTGGGGCTTGTCTGGATAGACAGGACCATGAAAGGGGAAAAATCAACCAAGGAAGCATAGAAGGTTGTCAGCTCTTTTCAAAATGGTTGCATCACATTGAGAGCGTTCCTTTGGAAGGTAATACTTGTGAAGAAAACTGAATTTTTGTGCTCGAGAGAGAAGTTGATAGAGTCATAGTTATAGTGGAAAATCTGAGTAAAATGGAGGATCATTTTAGAGAATGTAGCACTTGCTTGTACAAGCAAGTTAAATTGTTTGAGAGGTTAATATGTCTAGCTGTCATGGATCTGATTGCTGTCTTCTGCATTTGTGAACATAGGTGTTGACATGCTTGAGATCTTAGACAATATTTTAATGGAGAAGTCCAATATAAAAGCAAAGCGGCAAGGTATTTTGATAAGAGGCAGTAAAAGGGTTGTGGAAAGCTCCAATTTACTAGTTACCAAAAGTTCTCATCTCGCTTAAGTTCCTTGACAACTTGTGCAACATTGGCTTCTAAGCTACCTCTTAATACTTTGAGACCTTCTAATTGTAAATTTAAGGATAAAATAAATCTTGGAGAGGTGCCTTGTAGGACCTCCAAAAGGCTGCTTGATCTTATCATTTCGCTTCTAGAACCACTTTTCGTGAGGACAATTTCTTGCCTAATGAGTCTATCATGATCATTAAACAAAAGCGATACGACCAAGAGTCAAATGCAAGTTCTTCTGCACAGAAAAGTCCCAAGCCTCAAGTGCATTTTCTTGCAGGATGCAGAGGTAAAGTCATGAAGCAACAATTCCTTAAAAGCTCCTACACTGTGAGTAAGGTCATAGGATATCCACGCCTGCCTCACTCACATAATGGCAATTTAAAGCTTCCAAAGCCTGCCAGGATCCTTTGGAGCAGCACATAAAGAAGAGCAACCAACGCAGGAGCATAATTGTTTCTTCTATACATTGATTGATGTCTATGGCTACAATCCAATGCCCCAGTCCCTTCCATCATGAAAAAAAAAGCCCTCCCATTGCTCACCATCATTGCAGATGTCGTTGTACTATCATCCGTTGTAAACACCTCAACATCATGCCGCCTCACCATCGTTTGCCCAAGAGACACACAATTGAAATATATGCTTGTGGTGCTGCTTTCTTTGCCTGCGGTGCCGCATGCTACAAAAGGTCCCTGGCCCTCTAATTTGTGGAAATTCCCAAAATAGCCTTTTATCTATTTTGGCTACATTGGTCAAGATTTTCTACTCTTCATTCCTTTTTTACTATTGAGATCTGTTTTTGAGTGCTTAACATGTAATTTCTCACAAATTACCTCGTAAAAAAAGGCAATTATGTCTAAACACAAACGAGGCAATTCATCTGCAAGGCCTACATAACCAACTCAAATTCTAGTTTTAGCATCTTGTATTGATAGAAAATCAATCTTCTTATGAAAAGCTACAAATTTTTTTATTTTTGGAAAATTTTAATGTCACATTTAGGGGTATTTTGGGAATTTTGGAAATTTGAAGGGCATTATGGGAGTTTATGAAAAAATATTGAATATTGGGGATATTTTGGGAATTCTTGAAATTTGAGGAGTATAGGAATTTCCATAAATTAGAGGGGTATTTGGGTAATTTTTCCTTTGAAAAACAAGAAATCGTCCTATTCGCATGACCCTAAACCTCCCTGCAACCGTTTTCTTTTTTAAGAGATGACCCTACCCTAATGACCCTTCCCATCCCTAGTTTGCTGCAACCAGTCCACGTCGAGGCGGACTGGTTTGCAGCAATAGACTAGGGAGGGGAAGGATCATGAGGGTAGGGTCGTGCACCCCATTTGAAAGAGGGATCTCTGCTCCTTCACTACCACCTATGGACTGGTTGCAGCAACAAACTAGGGAGGGGAAGGGTCATGAGGGTAGGGTTTGGTGCACCCCATTTGAAAGAGGGATCTCTGCTCCTTCACTACCACCTATGGACGATGAGTAATGGCTTGCTACAAGCGCGTAGGAGGTGGGTAGAGGGGTACCTTGCGGCGCTGCAACATTGTTGGAGATGATAACGCCTGAGCTGGGGGTTGATGATGGTAATGAGGAGGCGACGGAGGGGGGAGAAACGCTTAGTAGGCGTTCGCCTGGGAGTCGCCCTCAATTTCACCATTTTACATCCTCACAAGAGACCACCGTGCGGCTATTTCAAAGACTACGCCTGCTAACAACAATTTGTCAGCACTGCATCTGTGCCTTGAGTAGAGTACTGCTTTAAAAAGGCCAAGTTCTTACCAGGACTAGCGCACGTGCACCGGCCTTCTCAACTATTTTGCTAAGCATCTTATACCTCAGAGTAACGGTGGGCTTTCGTCCCCAGCCTCCAGGACGAAATGTTCGTGGCGCTGCAAGCAACTCGCAAGCAAAGGAAAGAAACGAGGCTTCATGAGGATCAGATACCACAAACATATAACCTGTTGGGGCTCTTCTTTGCTAGCACAGTGAAGTTGTCCTTGTTGTCGACGACCAGTTTGTAGGCAATGTAGGTGCCGTTTGACAGATCGCCAGCCTTGAATCGTCTTCTTTTGGCTGGCCAATGAACAGGAGTCGACAATGTTGCAGCTGCACAACAACCTACTTCAATTCCTGGAGATAAGTTTGTTAAAAAACAAAACTATGCCTTGCATATTGTGAACCTGCTCTGCAACCGTTACGTACCGGTGCGGACTGGTTTCGACAGGTATCACAAGGGAAAAGACAATGTGAGAAGATAGCGAGTAGAGAAGGCTTTGGCAAAATAACCTTATTGTAGTGGTTGCCAATACGAGCAGCAAAGGCTTCGGCAACATAACCTTCTTGCACTAGTTGCCAATGCAAGCAGAAAGGGCTTGAACTGTAGAACCTAAATTACACTGGTTGCCAATAGAAGAGGCTTTGACTCTAAGTTTTTATGCATGCAAAGCTTCAACACAAACTCTAACACTAATTAATAGCATGTTTTGTTAGTGAATAAGGCACTCAAGATGGAGATAGCACACTCTATAGAGAAGGTTATTTCCACCTTATGATACAGCATGGGCCAAACAAAAATGTTAATATGTTTGCTTTTTCTAAATATACACTCACTACAAGAATCCAAAACACCTAGAAGGAAATGGAGTTGAAAAAAACTACTTAGATAAAAGCAAGACCCATGTCAATGTGCCAAAAATTTGCAGGACCGATATTTGAATGAATATGTTCAATCAAAAAAACTATAGAGGCAGGGCAAGGGACTGATTGCAAAAACGAGGGTCGGGTGTCATATGCACATGAGTCAACAGTACTTTGAAGAAACAATTGAAGATCATGTTTTGTCGAAACCAGTCTAAAAGTTAACAAGACAAGTGACTTGTTGTACATGCTACAATGATGCTGCAACCTAGGGCACCCACGAAAAGTAGCCAAATTTTTGCACACATAATATAATCAAGGACATGCATAACATGATCATTACCAATCAGCATATTGAAAAGGATGTGGAAGACTTGGTGCATTTGCATGTAGGACAGGTACATAAAAGTTACAATTTGCAAGCCCAGAAAGAGTTGAGGGAAGCTGACTACTCATCCAAGCTCCCTCGATATCAACTGCTATTTCTAGCCCATAAGAAAAATTACTTGGCATGTGTATCCTTAGTAAAAAAGAACACATTGCCGATCAGCCTATATATGGAAATGTATTCCAAGTGGATAATACAAGTGAAAAATGCTAGAACAACAGACAGTAGGTGCATGCCCTCAACTTTTTGCAAGCATGGACAGCTCTGTCGTAACAGTCCCACATCAACGCAGAATGGTTTTGACAATCATCCGCTCACACTTGTGGCAAGTCGGGCGCTATTTCTTGTGTTCCATGATTGAAGGAATTGGGCCTTTTTTTGTTCCATTCAATAGATTTCTCTCTTTAATGTTATGAATATTTGATGTCATGAATGAAACAGCTTGTCTTCTTTCTTAATGATTTTGTTGATAAGTAGAGTGACAATAGTATTTCTGACTTAAAAACTTTTTAGAGATCCCAAATAGCAAGCAATTGGTAATCACATTGAACATGGCCATTGTCCTTAGGTAAAGTGAGTTTGAAGATAGAGGCTATGGAAGGAAGGAAAAACTTAAATTTCCTTTTATATTGATATTGTAGATATATATTCTTCAAATATTTAGAGGCATTTTGAAATTGTTTAGTTCTTCATGATTAAAAAACCACTAGCTCAAACAATGTCATGTTTGCATTGTGTGATTAAGATTATTTTATTTGTGACATAAAGGCGTCCTAATCTCAAATGGTTTTGTTGCTATAATAATGCAACTTCATGTTTGGCATCTCCTCGTAAGAATCAACAAATGCTATTATTCTATTATCACATCTTTCAACATGCTTGGCTTTTAGCATAGAATGCGTGTGTTGATTACAATGAGTGTACTAATTACATGATATAGCGCGTCTTGTTCTTTGTAGAACTCTTTGGTTGAGGTGAGTAGGTCCAGGCTGTTACTTTAGGCTTTTTGGCCCAAACATTAGCATTTCCTTAAAAGTAGCCTTGAATAGTGATTGACTCATTTGATACTACCCACCCTGTCACCTTTTGTTGTTGAGGTTGAACTTGTGCTTCATGTATCCAAACTAGGTCTTTCAATTTGATGTGCTCTTTGGATACTAGCACTTGCTTGACATTCTTTGGCTTCTTCTGTATGCTTTTTCGTGACGTAAACTTTGATTGACATACTTTTTGCTTTGGTCTCCATTGGATTATTGATGGTGTGGCTATTGATGTAGAGGCTACATGGGAAGTTTGATGGAGGCTCGTTAAAGTAAATTTGTCTTGCGAGGTTGGAATACTAAATGAAATTGTGTAAAATAGGAATGCTAGTAATGATTATGCATTGATTTAAAGGGTTGTTTATTTTTTTGAAAACTTGGGTGTAGTCTTGCAATTAGGAGAGCCTCTCAAAGAAAAGGATGAGGATATTGGTAATACGATCCTCTATGCAGTGATCAAGTGTGCTATGTGTCAATCATCACAAAGGACTTTGTTGACAATGATATTTGTGGTGATGAGAGCGAGAGCACAAACATTGGAAAATCTGCTTGCACTTTTGCAATTCGCTCTAAGTGATAAAGAATGCCTAAATGTACTTGCTCAATTATTTTGTTGCTCGAAAATACTCGCTCACCAATTTGTATAACTCCTAATGTGTAAACTTACTGTCGATGCCAAATTTGGGTCTCCTGGAAGTACCATTTGTACCTACGTGTTGGAAAGAATTAACTTCACCTATGTATCAATGCCAAAAGACTCTCCCTTGGTTGGATCCGCATTCTCCAGCCGAGACACTCTCTGAGCACTCTCTATGTGTGTCCAAGATCCAAACACGCTCTTGTCTCTCTCTGAGTGCGTATCTGCTCGTGCCGAGAACTTGTCTCTGCATCTTTCTCGGGTCATGTATGGGCTCATCCAAGCTCCAAAATACCTATCAAAAGCCTATCTTTTGATGTGCTACTTAGATGGAGATTTTGAGGGTAGCAACGACTTTGAGAGGATGATAAAAACGTAGGACACTTGCTAGGAATACTCTTGGGATGGCAAGCATGCTACCATAGCAATCATAACCAAATTCTTCCTTGAAAGTGTTCCCACGTCGATGTGGGTGAGAATGCTTAGCTCTTAGACTCACATGCGCTCTGCTCCTTGTGTCTCTTTATTGCTTGTTGTGCGAACTCTTCACCTGCTACACTCTCTGCGTAATACAGAGAATTGATTTATCTTTGTGTGTACTTCACCATGGTATTTTTTTTGGCGAGCACTTTTTTGGAATCGGGCAAGTAGATTTTAGAAAAGATTCTCTCTCTCACTTAACCATTTTGGGTGTCTCCAACATTGTTTATGCAAACTATTTTTTGCTTGCTCTCTTCCTTTGTCATTCCACGTCTCTTCTTTTGTTCCTCCCTCATTCTTTTGGCACCTCTTCCCTTAGCACTTCGTAACCTCTTCCTCTTTTGTGCTCTCTCTCTCTCTCTCTCTCTCTCTCTCTCTTTGTGGCTCCAACATTGCTTATGAAAACTATTTCCCTCTTGCTCTCTTGATGTCTTCTTGTTTCATCCATGTATCTTCCTTTGTTCCTCCTCCATTCCCTTGGCACCTCTTCCCTTAGCACTTTGTAATCTCTTCCTCTTTTACTCTCTCTCTCTCTCTCTCTCTCTCTCTCTCTCTCTCTCTCTCTCTCTCTCTCTCATTTCATGTCTCTTCCTCGACCATTCCCTTGGCACCACCATTTCTCTAGAAAAATTGCAAACTCTTCTACTCTCTCACTCACTCTCTCTCTCTCTCTCTTTCTCTCTCTCTCTCTCTCTCTCTCTCTCTGTGTGTGTGTGTGTGTGTGTGTGTGTGTCTCCCCCCCCCCCCTCCCCCCCCCCTTTGCATGCTATGTACCACTAGCATTGCCGATGTAAGCTATTATCCTCTCCCTCTCTTGCTCTTTGTATGTCCCGAATCTTTCTCTTTATTCCAGTTGGCATGGGATTACTTTTGAAAGATACCAACTCGTCCCTCTCTCTCTCTCTCTCTCTCTCTCTCTCTCTCTCTCTCTCTCTCTCTCATTTCTCACTTACCCTTCCTCCCTCTATCTCTCTCTTTCCACCTCGATAATGCTATGTAATAAACAAAATGCAAGCCACTACCCTTTGTTTCTCTTGATCCATTGCACTCTCATTCCCACATGCACTCACTCTCTCTCTCTCTCTCTCTCTCTCTCTCTCTCTCTCTCCCCCCCCCCCCCCCCCCCCCCCCCCCCTCTCTCCCCTTTGTTGTTAATTTTGAGGATATCACAAAGATCAAGATGCTTTCTTTGGGGCCTCTCTCTACCTATCTTTGGATGGGATCCCCCTTCCTCCCCACACTATCGGCAAAAAAGTTATACAAAAACATGAACAAAGGATTTTTTTTGTGGCTAACGTTTTAATTTTCTTCTTATATTGGTGTATCAAACAATATCAAGGAATCACATGAATATCCAAGCACAATACTATCTCTTTCAAAAATTTATGTTTCGTGTTCATTGAAGACCATGAACTAATGAAAGCAATTAATTATCATGAAGATTTCATTCCATAATTTTATGGTACAATATTATGATATCAAGGATTGTGGTTAATGAGAAATACATGATGGTAGTACTCTCTCTCTCTCTCCCCCCCCCCCCCCCCCCCCCCCCCCCCCCCCCCCCCCCCCCCCCCACAAAGACATCCATAGTTGACCACGAAGAAAAAAAATTGATGAGCTCGAGACAACTTTCATTACAATGAAAAACACGTTTACAACGGCCTCAATAGGGTTAAGGCAAAAGTGGAAACATCTATGATGGAATGCCATATGGTCGCTGGTATGGGATAAAACATACGAGTCCATGCAAAAAAGGAAGAGGGGAGCACCCATTGTTGGAGGCAAGAAGGGACATCTGACCATGTGGTGTTGAGATGTGAGTGTAGAATCCAATGGAGCATTGGGTGGCATGGTGGATGTGGAGTGTGTGGACTCATGGAAGGACTACTAGTAGGAAATAAGGGTGGATAGACGTATAGTTGCAGATCCCAATGGTCGCTATACTGTTGCAGAGTGGGAAATCTTGCCAATATGAGACTGCAATCCCAAAGGAGAGTAGGGCATGATGGGAGTAATGCATTTTTGGAAGCACCTCTCTTCCATTTCTATGCTAATGCAATGCCAGTTGAGAGTGTTACATGCCCTCGCCATAGTGCCTGCCCCAACAAAACAATCAAGGACTGCATCTTCCTCTTGAGTGGTGAAAGTGCCAAGCATCCACCTACATATTTATCCACATAATTTATATAGTATACCATAGAGAAAATATAACAAATTTTTTTGTCCTTAAGAGAGTGGTTGTGCTAGTCAAAAATACCTCATGAACATCTTGCTACGCTCGACCACATAATAAATCGTATTCCCAACATTGTCCATGCTATATGGTTGTGTCTCAAAAGAAGGCTTTGACTCCTTGAGTATGTCCTCCTCTACTTCAAAATGCCACGGTGAGAAAGGACATCTGCAATAATCAATAAACATCATTCTTATAAAAATGTACATATAACATACACAATAACAACTCAAAGTACATATTTAATTTGAAATACATACTCCCGTCCATCGTTGTGCATCAGCAATTCAAAGCATAATGTGCGACAAAGCTTGAATCCACATTCGCTTGCATCTATTTCCACCTGCCGAGATGCTCCACAAAAAGTTTGCAACCATTGTGTCGTGTGGTAGAAGATACTCCATCGCTAAAGCTAAGGTTGACTTTAGTAGATCCCTAAAGCAAAAGTTCCATCTAGGGACTACCAAATTTAGTGGGGTGATTGCACAATGAGTGGGAAAATTTGCCCACACCAATCGCACCCCCTGATATTAAGTAATAAGTTCCATTTGTCTAGTGGAAGCCAAGGAGCCCAAAAAATGTTGAAATTTGTCTATATAGTGCAATTAACATACAAAATTTGATTCAATTGCAATGTGTTTATGCTACTCTAATTCGAAAATGAAATTTACCCGCTTTGTGACTTCTTGACCTATAACTCTAATCACATGTGGTTGATATTGCCACACATTCAAAGATATAGCGAATTTATCTCCTATGTACCCTCTACAACAAAAAACAACCATATAACTATCTATGAGTACAACTTACTAATTTGTGCAGTTTGTTAAATAGTGTATGCAAAAAAGATTTTGCATTTACCTAACCCAAACATATCCTCAATGTTATCATCTGATAGTGGACTATGAACTGCTAATCATCTTGCTCAGAGTGGCTGCGGGCACTTTACTCTAATTGCAAGCCATGTGTTTGCGATCTCTTCTAAACATTTGCATGCAAAGTTGTATGGAGAGTTTCCTCCTTACCCCGAGACTCTACTCCCCCATCATCACTATCCCCATCTGGTTCACATGTGGCCTTCCTTTTGCGCTTTCCACTAGATGGTTCAACTTCATGGTTATCCTCACTCCATTGCTTTTTTGTTGGGAGTGAGTAAAACCTTTAATCCAAATAATTATTTTTGTATTGTTTACTGCTGGAAACTCTCCAACGTGGTAATCTAACCATTATACTCAATGGCTTCTTATACTGGGAACTCTCCATCGTGGTAATCTAACCACCATGGATGACTCCTCCACAAAGTTTCATTCCAAAGCTTTTTGATCCAGTTATCGAGGTAGAGTTCGGTCTCCTCTCTCTCCAACTCAAATCATGCATTAGATGGGATGTTCTACGTGGAGCAGCCAGTACTCTGTGCACTTTCTCCACCATTTACATGGTTTGCAATTCTACTTGAGAAAGAGATAAAGAAAGTATAACTCAGAGAAATAGCATTCCATTTGCAACTTACCTATAAAGAAGGCGGCATGGTGTGCATGCCATGTGTGGTTGCTTCTGCGGCTAATTTGGTGGTACGCATTTGGCGCTTCCATTCACTGAAGGCCTTCTCAAAATGGCATGTGCGATAGGCTCGCAAGGTGGATGATAAAGTACCAACCCTAACAATGGTAAAGAATTCTTTTGCAAAGCAATTTCTTACACAAGCTGGAATGAAAAGGGGAATAGGGTCACCTATCAAAGCTTATAGAGATTGCACGAGCACGTATATCCAATGAGGAGTATGTTTTCACAATTTGCGACATTGTGTGCACTATGTAATATTTATTTGTCTAATAATTGAAACATTGAGATGCAAGAAGTGTCAATTGCTAGGTACTTTATTTGAAGGTGAGGAAGCACTTAAGGAAACCAAAATCCCCCTAGCAGATAAGAAATTTTTAATATGACTCCAATGCCATACATATAATTGGTGGCAATTGCAAGAGTTCACTCTCAAAGTCGTTGAGAAGCTTGAGAGCTCCTCTCAAGAGGTGGAAAAAGCACATAGACAAGCTACAAAGAAATCAAGGGTATCTCTGCTAGCTCGTAACCATGCTCTAGAAAGAGGGTTTCGATACCCTTGAGTGCATAGTCATAGTTTTTTGAGTATTCAATTGGGGCAATAGGAAGTCAAATGGGGCCAATGAACTAACCTTTGCATTGTATATTGCATCAAACTCTGACCACCATTGCACGAACAAAATGATTTTAGTTCTCTTGACCAAAAAATTCTTTTCAAATATGAAAATGGCATATCTTCTTCTACCTTGTAAGCTCATTCACTTACCTTGAAAACCAATCGCAACATTAGAGCCATTGGAAGCTTGAGCCACTTAGATTTGTTGGTGGCTTTATACTTCAGTGCCTTCTCAACCCATTTGTGATCAACACCAATAAATTTTAAAATAAGTGATTGTGGATTGACCAAGCCCACATTTTGCATCATGAAAATATTCTGCCCAAGGGTATTCAGTACGTGTGCAAAGGTCACTCTGCTCATAGAAAAAATCCCTTAATCAAGCACAACACTTATAAAAATACCTTTCATTGGGATAAATTCAATAAATAAAAACACTTACTTTTTGATAGTGTATATTACCATTAGAAACTCAGCTTGTTCATTCTCTTCAAACTACTCAAATTTAGACACAAGTTAGCCACTTTCTCCTGCTTGATCACTCATTCCAAGAACGGTGATGATGGTTGCCATCCCAAACTACGAACATCTTATGGGCCATGTGGCCCAATTCGGGTCTCATGCAAGTATGGCCTCTAGCTGCACATCCAACTCATAAGAGAGTTGTAGATTGCAACCACCTGGGGCGAGTTGATCAAAAGGTATGGGCTCTTGTCTAAGAAGGCGTTCTATAATGATGAATCGTGCCATTATTAGTCGATACAATCTGTCTCACAGATAGATGAAACCAAACTCTCAATGCGGTCGATATTTGTATGGATTGCAGGATTCTCAATGCGGTCGATCTTTGTATGGATTGTAGAATTTTGCAAGAGCTAACACAAGGGGATACGGGGACGGAGGCGTTGCAATGCCATTGTGTGATCATCTACCCTCGTGGACAAAATGTGGCTATTTACTATGTGAACAAAAGTATCACTTACATTCTCTGCATTGGTGTGTAAAGGGTCATTAGAACTACCTTCTCCAATGCTGGTGGAAGGTGCTTGCTTACAAGTATTCTTTGGGACATTAATATTAGATGTATTCGAGGTGCCAATTGATGGTGTAGAGAGAGAGAGAGAGAGAGAGAGAGAGGCTAGGTGTTAGTGGCGGGGTGGTGGGAAAGAGGGGGGGGGGGGGGGGGGGGGGGGGGGGGGGGGGGGGGGGGGGGGGGGGGGGAGAGAGTTGGAGTGGAAAAGGAGGCTACGACTGTTGTGGAAATTGATAATTATAGTTATTTATTGTAGACATGTGGCAAAAGTGACGGGCTATGCCAAAGGATAGCAAACCTATATCTATCTTGTAATAATTAAAGTTCTCTCTATGAGCTACGATCACTTTATGTTCGGGCAGATATGGAGCTCGAGTTGGGCTTCTCATCCCTACGTCATTCTTGTTGATATGGGTGTGTTATTGTGAATTCACTTCGTTTTCAAGTGACATACCTTACTTTTTCCACACAAGTTTTTTTTCTCTCTCTGTTGATAACTTTCTAAGTGGTTAAAGTATAATTTTGCCATTCACTGTTTTGATTCATATGATCAATGTATAGATTGGTGCATTCCTAGGTTCTATTTGTATATTGTGCTTCTCTCGTTCAATTAGTTGACTTGCCAAACAATACCCACCGGTTGTCCAACTTTGCAAACCATTTCTATATAACTATTTTGTTATCTTTCATTAATTCACAACCCCTCTAGTCAAGGATAATACAATTTCTCATCAATTTCTTTTTCATTTCTAACTTGATATTCTTCATTTCTATCTTGATATATTTAGTGTGAAATTAAATCCTTGATTGAATCTAACAAGAAATCATCTTTAGTGCTTTCTCTTTCAAAATACATATGGAGGTATAACTACTCACGAGTTAAAGTAACTTGGACTAATCACCAAATCTTGTAAGTTTTTTTTTTCTTTTACATCCTCAAATAATGTATATTCTACAAGAGCTAAACACGTAAAACTATACCCAGGTATGATTTTTGCTATATATTCATGAAATGATTCTTAATCTTTCATGAATCTTCTTTATCATCTCTAAACGTAGTGGCTCATACTTGCATTGAATGGAATTGATATAAAGATCATTTAAATTAAGTTATAAGCTACTCACATGAGCTATGGTCACTTTAGTATAGTGAAAAATAGTTTGTAAGTACTCTGCTATATAAACATACTTCACTTTTGTGTCAAATAGGTAGTAAATGTTTTGTCTTTTATGTTTTGAATAGTCCATTGGTCACTTGCACATAGCTTCATCGATTTAGGCAGTGTGTATATGCTCATCATAGTGTAGATTTACCAATTTAGGCAACACCAAAGAACTGTATAAATCCGTTGATTTAGGTAGCACGAGTGCAAATTTGACAATTTAGGCAGCACACCAAGAAATATCAAATTCACTAAGTTAAACAATACTAAGTGCAGATTTGTTGAGTTAGGAAACACGTTTCATTGGTGTCAGTTCGTCGATCTAGGCAAATCAATCACAAAATCATGCTGCAGTGGCTAACGGAGAGGTATGTAGGGAAAATTGATAATTAGTTATTTATTGCAATTGAAAGGTGGCAAAAGCAATAGACTATGCAAAGGATAGAAAAACTATATCTATTTTGTGATTAAAATGCTCTTTATGAGCTACAGTCACTTTATCTCTGGGTGGACAATTTGTATTCATTTTGAGCATTGATCAATCTATAAATAAATACATGCAAGAGGTAAATGTTCACTCTTGCATGTGGGGAGATTGCACCCAGTGTTTGTGTTTTTCTACTCTCTTCGCACCTCTTCTCTCTTGACATGCCGGTGTAGCACTCTGCTCTATGAGGTGCATCTGCACATGCTCCCCCACTCTCTCTCGCTCTTAGTCTCTGTCTGTTCGAGTATAACTTTGATTATGTGCTTGTGAGATTCACCCGGTATATAGATCTATCATTTTATGGCTTGTAATATGTTACTTTCAATATTTTGTAGTACTCTCCGTGCTCCTAGCTATTGCAACGGGGGGTGAGGGCCACATGACAAGGAGTGGGAAAGGGGGCAGCGGGGCTAGGGGAAGGGGGCTAAGGGGGTGAGAGGTGGGTGGGGGTTGGGGAGGGGGACTAGGGACAGGGGAGCGGGGGACGGGAGTCGATGTGTGTGTGTGTGTGTGTGTGTGTGTGAGAGAGAGAGAGAGAGAGAGAGAGAGAGAGAGAGAGAGAGAGAGAGAGATTTTATTATCGTCCTTGGAGGTCAAATATGACTTGTAAGACCAAAGTTACATGTGATGTAGTACGCGTATGGCTAATGAGTGACTCTCGGTGCTCCAAAATTGTGGTGATGAAAGTCACAATGGAGAGCCCACACTGTGTCAAATGCTCTTCCACCTCGAAGAACCAGCTTCAACTCAATAGCTTCCGAGGACGGAATCTACATCAGGAAGGGGGGCATGTTAACCCTCATGGCACACGGACACCCATCACCTACGATGGACGCGTATTATGTATGATTTAGAGTCAGGTACCGGGCTTGTCGGACCAATAGGGAAAGGTAGAGTGATCGCCGATGAGAGGCGCACTTTAACTTGGACATTCAAGGGATTAGTTGGTTAAGCATGGGCGCCCAAGTGTGAATGGGGTGAGCTCCTATAAAAGCCAACTAAACCTAATTTTTACTCATTCTCTCATTTGTGCAATTGAAGAGTGCTCTTGCTCCATCTCCATCTTCTTCTTCTTCACCTCCTTGTGTGTGTGTGTGTGAGAGAGAGAGAGAGAGGGGAGTGTGTGTGCGATCGAGCATTACGAAGGCACGACGGCGGCGAAGCGGTTGAGCGCGGCACGACTGCAGCTTCTTCTTCATCGCGGCGAGGAATCCACCACGAAGGCGAGCGTAGAGCGGTGAGTGACACACCCTTTGTTTTCTTGAGCTTGCTAGTTTAGGCTTGTTGTGTGCTTGGAGCCGTTTGTGGCTCGCATACGGTGTATTGGCAAGTCCCTTGCTTCGACAGTGCGGCAAGGAGCGCACATTTTTGGCGCCGCTGCCGGGGATATGCCCTACACTAAGCTCGGTTAGCACTTTACGCTTCCTTGTGGTGCAATTTCTATCATAGGAAAGGCGGGGAAGGGGTGTGTGGAGATTTCTGTTTTTTGCGTTTTCTGCAATTGCTGTCAAATTTCAATTTCTGCTATTGTCTGTGTTTTTTCAATTTCTGCAATTCCTGCATTTTCAAGTTCGGCGTTTTCAATTTCTGCAATTTTCTGCATTTTTGTCAATTTGCTGCAATTTTTGCGTTTTTTCTACATTTTCTGCAATTTCTGCAATTTCTGCGTTTTTCTGCATCGACAAAAAAAAAAAAAAAAAGTTTTTTGAGAAAAAAAAAATAAAATTTTGAAAAATAAAAAAAATTTTAAAAGGAAAAAAATTCGGAAATTAAAAACGCGAGCGAGTGGGTGGCGAAATTTTTCGAAAATAAAAAACGTGACTCTTAAAACGGACGGGTTGGTTTGTATAAAAGATAGATCGGGATCATTTTCCCAAGCCCAAGCCCAAGCCCAAGCCCAGGCCCAGGCCTCAGTCCTCAATCTTATGATATATACTAGACTCACTCTTATATATATACCTTACTCCCTCAAGAGAGAATGAGAGCATGTGGGACAAGTCCTCCACTCTCCTCCTTTCTCTTCCCACTTGCACCCTTAGACTTTCTAGTTTGGGCCTAGTTCCCTACTGGAAATTGACAGTTTTAGGGATTCCGAGGGCATAGAGTGACCAAACGGAGGGCTGTAAAGCACGGCACGACCCTCTGATCGATACGCTCGTTTCGAGCTATCACACGGCCCATTCCACGACACGCTCTAAAAAATCTAGCAAAAAAACAAACAAAAAACACGCTAAAAACTAGTCACAAGGCCTCCTAGAGCAGCTTTTTGACACCTTAGGGTATCAAAAGCACATGCACTTACGCTCTGGGCGGGTGCTAGAACACGAGCATATTGAGGGTGCCTCTGTTCATACGGACACCCATTACCCATCCACGATAAGCTCTAGACCCTCAGCGGGGACACAAGGTAGCACCACCCAAGACCCTAAAATAGCCGCTAGTGATTCCTCCTCCGACTCAGAAATCATGGAAGCATACCCTACCCAAAACACTGAGAGAGAAGGCCATGCACCTCCCGAAGCTCCACAGCCTAGTACTAGTATGTTTAGCCGTTTCATGGAAACATTAGGTAGAGCTACTCGCTCGGAACCTGATGCAAATGAAGCACACGAAGGGGGTGGGGAAGTGGACTCTCCTTTCACATCGCACGTGGACCCCACACCCCCAAAGAGTGTCCATGTGGATATCCTACCAACTTCTTACCAAGAAGGCCCTGTTGAGCTGCCTCCTTCAGAAGTTCCCTCTAGAGTACCGTTGGTGACAAGTAAAACCACGGGGAGCAACATTGCTTCTACCTCACAAGAAACCGTTAACACGTCGACTCTAGAAGGATTGTTCATTAATGATCATTGGACATACGACCTCCACACTGAGGTGTTGACGGATCTACACTCTGGCCACGCCTACCATGTAGGATGGATAGAGATTGTACAATCCACCTCTAGTGCCACGAGCATCGAAGATCAACAGAAAATGATCTGTAATGTTATCCATGGCATTATTCAATCAGAAAGGCAAAACCGAGGGGTAAATATACTCTCAACTGGCCCCATGAGATTTCTGGATACGAGCAAGGCTCAACAGCCTACTCTATCACAAATGGAGACTCCTCTAATGAGCCCCATGGACCCATCTTACGTCATTTCACCTGGGGTCTCTATGCAATCTGAGCCTCCGAGCGAAAACTTTAGCTTCCCTAACTTGGCTCAACCCTCTATCAAGGAAAACACAGTGCTCACTCCAGGGATAAGCCTGACAGAGAATGTACCGATGACATCTACGGTTAGCGCAGTGCCACTACCTAGTGTCGTAGTACCTAATATGGGGCCTCGACCATATGTGCCTCTAGCCCCTTATGCACACATGGCCCCCACACCTCCAATTGTACCACTTGCTTATGCTCCTCGAGTGCCGCTCCCTAGCTCTTATCCGAGTGGACCTATGCCCGGTTATGTTCCATATCCTGCATCATCCACACATATGCCAAGACCGGTACCCGTCCCTCTCCCACATATGATTCCAAGAGTACCTCCACCGGCCCTGCCTCCTCACATAGGTGACTTGGCAGCGTTTGCTCAAACCATAGGTCGATCTATCGCGGAAAATATGCGTCATGCATCTGATAGAGAGCCTAGAAGTAAGGCAGTACAAATTGCCAAACTCACGCAAAAATTCAATGGGGACGAAGATGCTAGAAAACACATTGAAGTGTTTGAACAAGTATGTGATTCCTTAGGGGAACGCAACGAACTACATAAGTGCAATGCCTTAAGCTTGACATTAAGTGGGAAGGCTGGAGATTGGTATAGGACCCTAAGGGTGGACGAGAAAACAATCTACCCTACCCTTCGAAGGTTGTTTCTAAAGGAGTACATACGAGAAGGTGTGCTTTGGGGTGTAGCATCTCAGCTACAGAAGGCCGAACGTAAGGAAGGAGAGTCAGTAAGGGACTTCATTAGTCGTCTAAAGCACTTAAACTCTCGCTGCCCTGTAAATGAGCGCTTCAACAATAACCAACTGCTTGATCGATTCATTCGAGGGTTGAGGAATGAAGGAATCTATAATGGACTAGTGATTAGAGGTATCACAACCTGGGAAGATGTCACTGCCAATGCAATCCAATTAGAGGACAACTTGATGATAGCAGGCATGAGGGTGTCTACTGACACGAGATCCACTAGCTCACAAGCCATTGAGTATGAACCCATGACTGCAAAGCCCATTGCCAATGAGCCAAAGGTATTTGAGACATTCTTGACAGACCTCACCAAGGCAATCCAAGAGTCTCTTAAGGATAATCGACCCCCTCAAAATAGTCACATGTATCCAAGAAGGGAGCAACAATGGTGTTCCATTTGCTTAGGTCCACATAGCACTAGTGAGTGCCCTACGTTTAGAGTAAAATTTAATGGAACTTGCAACGCATGTGGTAGGTATGGTCACCAAGCTAAGGATTGTTTAATGATCAAACGTATGATGGCAAATAGACCACCTGTAGCCTGGACGGATGCGCCTCGAGCTCCTGTATTGATGCCTACTCCACCTGTTGAGCAACTACCGCAACACATGGTCCCTAGATCTCAAAATGTTGTACAAGCTACACCGCTACCACCTCCTGTGCTAGGACCGCAGCCCCCGCATCCAAGAGTCGCCCCTATGAACCAAGTGGGTTGCGAGCCATCAAATGCTTATGCAGATGGCTGTGAGGAGGAAATAGACACTAGTATTGCCTACGGACTTGATACATTGGAAGATGTCCTATATACTACATGGAAGATTGTTGGGGACAAGTCAAGCCGGTTTATCAAGCTGCTGCTCTCGCATCCAGAGGTCAAAATATCAACACCCAGGCTAGGAGGCCACCTCTTCAATGCTACGAGTGTGGTGGACCACATCGAGTAGCGGAGTGCCCTATTAGGCTGCAAAAGAATGCTGCACAGATGCAAATGAATCAAGGGAGCACGTCTGCAATGCCAATACTCACATGTAATCGTTGTGGCATAGATCACTTGATTGCCCAATGCCCCTATAACCCAAATGCGCCTAAAATCACACCCCTGAATTTGGTCGAAATTGCTAGTGTGACATCGCCAATACCACCCGTCGCACCCGCTTATGCGATTACACGGTCCATGCTTCAAGGGCCAGGACATATCCTCGAAGAGAGAGATACCGCGTCAGTTATCCAAGCAAAGAAAAAGAAGACACGAAGGAAGAAGTCGCAGAATACGGAAAATTCAAAGCCAAGTTCCAAAACAAACATAGGAACAGGAGATGACCCCGTGTATATGAATGACCTCGAGGATGATTCAGATTCAGTCGAGACAATGGAGACTAGAACCAATACCACAAAGGGAAAGACCGACAAAGAAAACCGTAACATGGAACCAAATGAAAACCGAATAAGAGAAAACCATAAAGAGCCTCTGAAAACACCACAAGTGTTTCCAAATCCAATCCAAGACCCCCAAGATAAACCGCAGGGGCAAAAAGGGAAGAATCGTAAAAAGAAGATTGGGACGTACCCAAACCCAGTAGACGAGATTAAGCAGGTGAAACATCTAAGAGGTTTAGTGGAGGAGACTCAAAGGAAACTAGAACCAGAACCCATGCATGTCAAAATTCATGACACAGTGTTTCCCACGCAAGTTCATCCACCCCACATGAACCATAGACCGTTAGCCATATCTAGTATCATCCAAGAAGGGAGTGAGGACAGGACATCAGAAAGTGAGCATACACCCTTCTTGTTGGAAAGGATGTTTAACGAAGGAATACCTGATCCCATTGAGGAATATGAGATTCCATCCTCACCAGTTCCTAGTCAAGGACCTACACCCTGCAAAACGCCAATGAATGTTGCCAAACTAGTGGACTTCATGTCTTCTGAGGTCCGAACCACGATCATAGCAAAGCTGTATGGAGATCCTGAGTTATTCCTTGCACTTCGAGCATTCCTTAACGGAGAGCTACGAACGGGATTACCGCAGTTTGCGCAACCAAATAGGCCTGACTCGATTATGATTGATGAGGAAAATCATGTGCAATCACTTGACTTAGATGGACACGAGTCTGTGATCGAGGTACCCATTAACGAATTAGGGCAGTATTTTGAAGGCGACGAGTCTAATGCGACCCTACCCATCACTACCAAGGGATTAACTATAAAGGGAATTCTTGATGGTGGTGCGGGAGTTAGCATCGTTACAAAAGATTGTTGGGAATCCATGGGAAAACCCCGCCTCAGTGTTACTAACATTGTGGTAAAGATGGCAAATGGTACCATAGCCAAACCTATGGGGATGCTCAAGGATCTTAAGATCAAAGTTCTAGGACACAAGGTACGACATACGTTCATTGTAATGGATTTCTCTAAACACCTTATGTCATATGAAATGATTTTAGGACGACCATTCATGAGGGAAGCACAAATGGTTCACGATTGGTCTAAAAATCATGTCTATTTGCAATTCCAAGACTCTGTCCTTAGAGTGGATTTGGTGACTGGTAAGGTACACCCCTTAGGGAGTAAAACCATTATTGATCATCGCTCTGACACCACAGTTCACTCGGCCCCACTACAATATTGTTACACTTGTAAGAAGGATACAGACATTGGCCAAGATTCTCCTTATATGGATATCCTACCTGGGATGACTGAATCAGACAATGTGGATTGGGTCCACCTAGCATCAACCATAGACACTTGGGGAAATAGGGGGACGACCTGGGTAACACCTGAGGGGGATGAAATTCCTATACCCTTAAATATGCTACAAGCAATGCATATCGCTTCCAACAAGACTCATCCTAATGTAACGAAGAAAACATACAAGTGGGTCCCTAAAACTTCTTTAGTGACCATAGCTAGTGCTAAAAAACAGAAGCCTTGTAAGAAACGTACCACTCGCTCCAATAAAAGTAAGAAAATGTTGCGATGGATCCCTAAACGACTATTGGAAGCCCAAGGCTACTATCAAGGAAATGATCAAATCTGGGTGCCAAAACGTAGATTGTGCTCTTACCTATCACCTGACCCAAGTGAGCCCAATCCCGTAGCTCCAAAACAAATCAAATCGTGGAAAGAAAAAAATCACAGAATGCTACACACCCGCTCCCGAGCTAGTTTGGGTACCAAAGAAAGAACGATTTGTTCCACCTAGCTCAGGAAGGGGGGAGTCCCATGAAGATTCTAGCTCATCATGTAATACATCCATAGAGGTAAAAGCTTCTACACAACCTCCATCTATAGTAGTGGACCTCCATGAAGCTACAAAAGAATCCACACCTCCCAGTGTTCAAGAATCACCTAATGAACCACTTCAAGTTCGATCCTGGGAGAGTACCTTACCACCCTTGCAGCTTGACGAGGCACCTAGGGTAATAGAAAACTACTGGCAAAAATCCTCACCTATTACCAATTGGAACAATTGGTTTCAAAGGGTGACAAGCTCATTTCAAATGGTATGATCTACCCAAGGAAGGGGGGAGTGTTTGCTGACAGTCATCATTCATTTGTTTCCCTCTCAACCTTTTTCCCTGACCTCTCAATTCCAATCTTAGGGAATGTACATATAAAGCTTTATACTCACAAAAAAACAAAAAAAAAGAGCAAGAGCAATTAGCAAACGAGTATGCACATTAAAGTCAAAACATTGACTCAGACCTACACATGTCACATCTGGTACAGTGAAACGGAAACCTATGCCATAAAACACCTTTGATCCTCACTTGAGTGATGGAGGGTAGGTAAGATTAGTACGATAGGAGTGTTTCTGTTTTAGAGTTGAGTGATTAGAAAAGTTCTCTTTTCCCACTGATGTGCCTCCTAGAGGTATTGTTTGTGTTTCATAGTGTGTACAGGAGCGTGTTGCTATTGATAGGATTTGGACCTTCATGAAACCTTTCTCTCTTTCACACTTCATATCAAGCGCGACCATCAACACAAACAGGTGTTTCTTGTCCATTAGCATTGCCCTTATCTTTTGTGCATCCATGTTTGTCTGCTTTGATTGTGATTGGTAGCATAATATTCAGCGCATTGGCTTAGTATCCAACATTTAATTCAATGTAATGTTTTGTCATAATCACTTGTTTAGGTGTAAAAATCAAGCAGTCCGACTAAGCTAGTTTGACCAAGCTAGGTATTAGAAATCTTCTCTTAATACCATGGGGAATGCCTTCCTAATAAACAATGGTTACTTAGGTTCTTAATCCGATTTAGGCAGCATTGTATGAAATGTACTAGGGCTTTCTAGTGGGCTTAACCCTATCGACCTTTAGCTTAAGTATTATAAAGGGAGTTTACTAATGTGATGAGCCTGGGGAATGTAACAGTGTTATATGACCCCCCAAAGTTACAAAATTAAAATGCTGAAAATGAACAAGAAAAAAATCAAAGTGCCACAATGTAAAATTTTAAGTTGGAAGAGAAATCTCAGCTTGATTTGGTACTCCACTCACATGTATTGCCTATGGTACTAGAGCCCTAGAGGTTCCCAGTGTGGGCGCTTTTCCTTGAAAAGCAAAAAACCCAAGGCATACAAAATAAGCACACACATCATAATTGAATCAATGTGAAAAGACCTTGGGGGGTCAAAGAAAAAGTAATCAGCCAGGCGATGATTTCATGAGAAATTCCTTTTATGGTAGCTTAACTACAAGGTTTTCTAGATATAGCCTCTAGTCAGCCCTTGAACATGAATACTTGGCTCTCGCGATTAAACAACTTAATTGACCACAGAAAATTAAGAAGCTTACCCATGGTATTAATATTCGATCTCTAGTGCTTTTCGACCGTCAAATTAGCGACCCCAGACTTGTTTAATTTTTACCTTTACATCTGTTTATGCATTTGATTACATTGCAATTTAATGTTCATTGCTAACAAATTGTTTGAAATTCTTTGACCAATCAATTTTTCTACCTAAAACTGCATATGCTTTTTAAGAGAATGCAATTACTGTGCCAATGTTGTTTGATTTTGCAGTGACTGAAGAAGGCTAAGGACATTCATCTCAAATGCTCTTCCACCTCGACGAACCAGCTTCAACTCAATAGCTTCCGAGGACGGAATCTACATCAGGAAGGGGGGCATGTTAACCCTCACGGCACACGGACACCCATCACCTACGATGGACGCGTATTATGTATGATTTAGAGTCAGGTACCGGGCTTGTCGGACCAATAGGGAAAGGTAGAGTGATCGCCGATGAGAGGCGCACTTTAACTTGGACATTCAAGGGATTAGTTGGTTAAGCATGGGCGCCCAAGTGTGAATGGGGTGAGCTCCTATAAAAGCCAACTAAACCTAATTTTTACTCATTCTCTCATTTGTGCAATTGAAGAGTGCTCTTGCTCCATCTCCATCTTCTTCTTCTTCACCTCCTTGTGTGTGTGTGTGAGAGAGAGAGAGAGAGGGGGAGTGTGTGTGCGATCGAGCATTACGAAGGCACGACGGCGGCGAAGCGGTTGAGCGCGGCACGACTGCAGCTTCTTCTTCATCGCGGCGAGGAATCCACCACGAAGGCGAGCGTAGAGCGGTGAGTGACACACCCTTTGTTTTCTTGAGCTTGTTAGTTTAGGCTTGTTGTGTGCTTGGAGCCGTTTGTGGCTCGCATACGGTGTATTGGCAAGTCCCTTGCTTCGACAGTGCGGCAAGGAGCGCACAGTCATTATCATGGTTGAGATTGAAGAGTTGATAATGCCATTAGAGAAAACTAGCAATAATTTAGGAGAGGAGTTTTATGTTGTGGGCGAATCTCCCTCTACAAAGTTCGTGGTAGAGATCGAAGACGACATTGTCTCAAAATTCAATGGGATGGATTTTCCTATTGTGTATGCTCTCTACATAGATCTTACTAGCCTAATGATGGAACAACTTTATGGGGAGCAAGCATTGGAAAACTCTATTGAGGTAAGGAAAAATAATTGTTCTTGTCTTTTTTTAGCACAGTGAGATGAAACCAAACATAGTAACGAAGCTTCTTTCAAAGATAGTGGAAAACAAACAAGTGCAAGAAATTCCAAGAATGTACAATGGTAACATGGCATTTGAGTTTCCACTGACTTTGGGAAAAGTTCATCCAATGGATGCTATGGAACATAAGTATGACCCACACCACTGGACCAAACTGTAAATCTCAAACATTGCATTTTTCGGAGTGTGTTGCAAAAGCCATTGTGTAGGTGCCTAAAATGTTTCAAAGGAAGATGCCCAAGATTAGTTGATTTTGGAAATTCGGACACCACGTATTTCAATGGTAGAATGCTAAAATTACCATGTATGGACGAGGTATGTGATGGACATGGGGGCAATCTTACTTGTCACTATTGTGAACAACCACCCCTTTGCTTACGAACATGTGATTGCTTTGTATATTATGTCATGCCAAGGGATGAAAACATAATTAAATTGATGGTACATCAAGGAAATCACCAACATAACATGAGGGATGGTACACCCAAAACACTCACTAATAAAACCAAAGAAATGGTTGCATGAGTCACCTGTGTAAACAGACACACAGGTGCTCGAAAGGTACAAATGTGTGTGGTGAAGAAAATTGTAACAACAAATTTGGTACAAGAAAGGGCTCTCACCATGTTCTTAGCGAGCAAGAATTTCTAAATGTTGTTGAAGCAATGGCCCCTTAGTGGAGGAGAACTAGTGAGTATGATTACTTGTTGCTCTTGTTTATGCATATTCTTTCGAAGTAACTAAATTCTATATTGTAGGTTTTGTAGATCCGTAGCAGCAACAAGAAATGACCCAACAAAAGAGAACTTTGGTGTAGATTCTCTATTGCAGCTAAAAAGTGATTGTACATATGATTTTTCCATAGAACAGATTTCTTGGGCAAGGAGAAGAAGAAGAGTGGTGCTTTTTGTTCAAACGTCTATGATTGACTTGGCCTTTGGATTGGATTTGTTCTCCAATGGGGTGAGATGTAGTGGAACTAGAGATCTTCGATACGCTTGGGTGCATTTTGACCACACTCACCAAATGGCAGGCTGGGTCATGCAAGTCCTAGGCCTGAAGAGAGTCAAGAGGGTGAAGGCTGTGGAAAAGGAAGCCATGTCACCAGGGGTTGCTCATGTAGTGAAAGGGAAAAGCACCCATCCTCACCCATTGGATGTTGGCAGCCATTAAGCCTCTTCTCGGTCATTTCCTTGCCGCATCAAGTGTTCCCATTGCTATCCATAATCATTTGCCTTTTCAGCCTTGCTTTGCGCAACGGATTGGCTATGTTTTTGTAGCCAGATCTTTGTTTTGCCCTAGTACCTCTCCTATAACTAGAATGAAGTTTCTATGTGTAACTTATAAGATATGAGCTAATTAGCAAGATATGAGCTAATTAGTGACAACAAACACATTAAACTATCACAAGAAACTTACGTCTTTTGGCCAAAAAAGTGATCAAAATATAGAAATCCACAAAAATATGGCCGAGCGTCATATAATTTCTTACATTACAACATTCAAGACCTCCACACTATTGCAAATTATGAGATGAAAGAGGATGACATGGAAACACAAATCCTTTTTTTGGAGTGCATAAATGAAGTTATGGAGGGGCATGGAGATTTCCATGGATTCACGGTAGACGAAGCACAAGTCAATTGGAATGCAATTCGCACTGTGTTCAATGGTAGTAAAGACAATGTTCTATAAGATTGAGAGTAGTATTGCCTTTTTCATTGGAAGCAAAGCACGGTGGTGCACACAACAAAGTACATTGTTTCTTTATCTCAAGAAACTTGCAAATATATGTGCGAAAAGTGGCATTTAGCCTCCTCTAGAGAGACAATGGCATCAGAGGCTTGTCTCTTTTGTCAATGGTGGCATAATGTGCATTGCATGGATAGGAACCTCCCCGCAATGGACTCCTCGTTGAGTTGGTGGGAGGTGTGTATTGTACATTGAGAGAGCATCATGACATTAGTGGAGAGAAGTAGTGATAGAGCAAACACTCCAAGAACAAACTTGGGTGAGAGTAAGCATGGGAGCTGGCTTGTAGCAGAGGGTTAAGTTCATTATATGATGCATGTACTTCAGATATGCAACTAATGCAGTACTACAAAGCACAAAGGAAATTTTTTACTCTTAAGGTAAACATATTGGAAAGGATCCTTCATTGGAGAGACCCAAGGAGAGAGTTTTCCCTAGTCCAATGCAAGTGATAAGAGACGTAGTCAATGAGGCTACATCTAGAACACCCATGTATAGAGCTTACACACCTCTTTAAGGAGACAAAGAAACCATTCTTTTTCCTTCTTTATAATTCAAAGTAAAGTAATATTGCTTACAAACATTGGCCTCATAAAATAACTGTAGCGGCAAAGATTTGAGAAAATTAGAATGATGAGCTTATAAATGAAGCAAGGAAAGAGAACCTCCTAGCAAGGGAAAAAAATATCCCGATAGTCCAAGTGTGTGTGCGCACATACATAACTGCCATAATATGGTAACAATGTTTGTTTTTCTCAATCTTGAGTTTTCACCATCATATATTTCATTCTAAAAAGAATAGGCCTAGAATGAATATCAAAAAGATGTTTCTAGGGAATGGGAGGTAGAAACTACTAGTTACCTTTTTGTGTTGATAAGGGACATTGTCAGGCCTAAGGTAGGACTAGGGGGGCTAGGCCCCCCCACCTTATCTATGCATGCATGGTCCAGGGGACTCCTAAAATAGGGACCAAGGGTCTATATAGGGATAAGGCTAGGTAGATGCATGTATTTCATGGACTCTCTCTCTCTCTCTCTCTCTCTCTCTCTCTCCCCCCCCCCCCCCCCCCCCCCCCCCCCCCCCCCCCCCCCCCCCCCCCCCCCACACACACACACACACACACACACACACACTAGTATAATGGTTATAACTCACTTTCCTCCCCCCCCCCCCCCCCCCCATTTTGCATAGTAGTGATACCTTTTTGCTATGCCACTAAACCCACCTTATAATGGGGCAATACCCCCGCATAAACAAAGCGTGAAAGAATAGTGTTATCATCATACGCGGTAGGCGGCCCCTGTCTACTCTCTATCGCCCTCCCCAAGTGATGGCACTCGTAGGTTCGCGCAGTTGAGGGCGGCCGAATGCATTCATCCTACCTGCTTTGGAAGCGTGCACACCAACCTATATAAACCGAGGTGAGGGCATACCACCCTAGCCCTCACTTAGCCTTGGATTAGGTTTTTTTCTGCTAATTCTCATTACTATCTGAACTTGCTAAAGAAATGGAGCTCGCAGCTCAAGCAACACAGGTGTTATGTTTTACCTTACTACCAATTCCGGCTTTGGTTTGTTTTTTGTTGTAATGCTATGCATGGTTGATAAAGATTGGAGCCGTCTGTTTTATACATTGTATATTGGTCATGATCATAAGAAGAAAAAACTGTTGCGCCATGGCATGGATAACTTAGGTCTTGAGACCTCGATTTGCATTCAAAATAGGGATGGTCTCTATTGAATACTTTCACGGACGGAGCGTAGTTTGCTGCAGGTGGTTGTACTTGGCTCTGTACTAGCCGCTGAGGGTTGCTTTTTACACTATATAATGATCCTTTTTAAACAACCTGTTGTACAATCGCATGATTGCCTGGGGTCTTGAGACCTCGTTTTGCATTTTGGTAGCGGTTTCTGTTGAAACACTGGCACGGACCGAGTTTTTTTCTTGCAAATAGTTATAGGCTTTGTGCTAGCCGCTGAGGGTTGTTGTTTTCACTAATGGTATCATATCTACCTGGCATATTGCCGCTGCAGGTGTGTCGGGTAATGGGTTGCCCTGTACTAGCCGCTGAGGGCTGTGTTTTTTTACACTATATAATAATTTTTCTAAAAACAAACTGTTGAGCCATCGCATGGTTGGCTTGGGTCTTGAGACCTTGTTTTGCATTTGGTGGCGGTTTTTGTTGAACACAGGCACGGACTGAGTGTTTCTAGCAGGAGGTTATAGGCTTTGTGCTAGCCGCTAAGGGTTGTTGTTTTCACTAACTGGTTATCATATCTACCTAGTATATTGCCGATGTAGGTGTGTTAGCTAATGGGTTGCTCTGTTCGTAACCACTGCAAAAATCTCTTGGGTATTCATTTAAAAAAAAAAGGGGGGGGGGGGGGGGGGGGCATGACTGGCAGGTTTGGAAACTATTGGTCTTTCTCTTTGATAAAATGTTGCCACACTTGGGCTTATGTACAATATCACCATTGGGATTTCATATGAGATGAAGGATTGGGGTGTTTTTAAGTACCTATAGCTGTTGAAACATTAAGGCATCATACTCAAACAAGGCAGGACACTACTGTTCTGTATGGGATACTAATAACTTGGGATTCTGAAGGTAAGTATATGGATGTTACTTTTGGCTTTGGCATAACTACCAAGCTATGGCTCGTGATCTATGAGTCCACTTGGTATAGGTGGATTTTTCGATACTCTGTTGATTGGTCATACTATCATGTTAATTGTTGTAAAAAGGGAGATTATTCATTACCCTCTTCTGGTACCATTGGTTCATGAACAAAAGATTGGGCATCTTACATAGTGAAAGTCGTTCTTGACCTCTCTTTGTGTAAAGGAATGCCAATGACACCTTGAGATTGTTACGCCTGAAGGTAAGTATATGGTTACTACTGCAAAGCATAGCTACCAAGCTATGGTTAAATAAGTAAATCTCACGATGGTTAATTTTTCTAAAAGAAAAACTCTTGATATATGGATTCTTTGTGGGATTCACAGCTCAGTATAAAAGGTAGAAGGTAACACTCATTTTGATGTAATAAGTAAAGACTGCTAACATACAAGTTCTAATAAATAACCTAGCTTGTCTAACGTAATTAAAATCTGTAAGATGGACATGGATAACAACTGATAGGGTCCATTGATACCTGTAAAACACATCCAAGGCTAACTGAGTTGTTGTCTTGTTTAGATGGATGCAGGTAAGGACTCTATCCTATCTTGGAGTGTTTTCTTTTCTTCGGCAAGCAACCGTACTTTAATGAAGCACTCACTGAGGACCAGGGAAGTTCTTTTACTGCTGGTCTAACTGAAAGAGGATCTCTTTCCTACAATCATTGTACCTAAATAATTCGAATACTGAGTTATTTTTGTACTTATCTATTCATTGTTCGTTGGCGAGCTGTCTTTTGAATGTAAAAATTCAATTATGTCTTATTAGTTAAGATTTAAACAGCTACACACACATCCTATACGTAAGGTTTTTCCTTTCTGAGGGAAACCAGGATGCTGGCTTGGGAAATTGTCTTAAGAATTGAGCTCTAATGTGGACCCATAGTCTGTAAATCCTTTATTGGCAGACTGGTGTTAGGTGGCCCCTTTTAGACTCTTTTTTTGGTTCCTGCTCACGGCTACCATAGTCTCTGACTTTGCCGGTTGAAGGTTTGCAGGACCAAGTATACATTACAATTTGAACACTTTGATAATTTTATGTCACCTCTGTTTCAAGATTGCTCACGCTATAGAATGACATCTCGCATGAGTACTAATCACAACCTTGAGAATCATGCAAAGATTCTCGAGCAGAGTAAGCTTTACCTTAAAGACCATAAACCAAAGAATGCCTGGGCAACTAGAACTAGACCTTTCCTTTCTAGGAAGGACAAATTATGTATTACATACTATGGCAAGAAAATGTAAACCTGACCTCACTGTTTTTGCAGACTCTTGCTCTCTCTCAAGGATTGGAACTAGCCCCGGAGCCCCTCTTTGTGGTCTCTTCTCTTGTCCTCAGATGTATTAGCAACTTGGATGCTTCACAACTTATTTATGAATCGGCACTTGCCTCTGATAAAAAACTATCTGTCTTGCATATGTTGTCATTTAATGACTGGGTTAAGATTGTGGCTACCTTGGACAAAGACTCCATAGAAGGAGTTAATTTGTTGTCCCGATTTATTGCCCAACTCCCTGTCCTATCTTCACAGTATCAGCAAGAGCTTGCCCTGTTCTCCTCCTCTGGCGCTGAGTTGTCTAACTTCCTTAGAAAATTATGTGGGCTTAACCCCTCGTTTGTCTACACACCAAATGCCCCCTCCATCCCTCAAACTGGTGGCATCTTCTGTTGAAATAGTGCAGCACTGGAAGTAGTGAAAGAATTTCAAAATAATCTTTGCTCCCTCAATGATTCTAACCTCCTTGAGATGGTACCAAAAATCTCTAAAGTTTTTCCTGTCTTACCAGTAAGACAAATAGAAATTGAGTCCCTTGGAGTTGACCATCAACTGTGGGTTCTTCCTAACAAAGCTTTCTTGGCTCCAATTCTTAGTGAAACCTGGGTGTACCTTGATAACTTTCTTGCCTCGACTGTGGAAGACTGAAAACTCAATATTCTTAAAGGTGGACAGTCCTGGACAAAGGGGAGCTCATTAAAGCACCCTTCAACCTCCATCTCATCGACCACTCCAATCCCCCTTCAAATGCAGGATTATACATACGCACTAAGGATAACATGGAATTTGCTAAGAGTAACGCGGATTTCTACACTAAGTCCATCTGGAATATCTTCCGTCCCTATGTGAAATGTGCCTGTAGATTTCTTGACCCCAAAGCTTCCTGTGAATCAAGCATCATGTGGTTTGATCATGCAATATGGTTTATCCTCAACCATCTGGATCTATTATTCCTAGAGAATCTAGTCGAATTTCATCTGTCCCTCATCTGCTCCTGGTTAGGTGGACAAGCTAAGCAGATTATGATTGCACAAATTGCCTTTAATATCTTTCGTGGTCTTATGCATGATATTCTGAAAGAGCTAAAAGCAGATGAACCCGGTCTATACCTCACCACTTATGCTAACTTTAAAGGGGTCAAGCTCATCACTAGTCTTCTTAAACCTTGTATTGAAGATGATGATTCTCCTACTCTAAAAAGAGCTAACTCCTTGATTACTCCCAACTCTTTCACCTCTTTCTTAACACCTAGCTCTTCGTTTAATTGAGGAAAAACTCGTAGCTTTACAAGAGGAAGAGGTAGGGTTCCTGCCATCAGAAAATTTCCTGAAGTCTAACCCATGAATGTATTGCAGGTCTCTACAAACCCTTGTGGAAGAAGAATTCTATCTACATACACTGTCTCTTTCACAATGTACTCCTCGATTGGATTCAACCAAAAAATCTTTTTTGTGAGTGCTTTGACTTACTTTTTGGGAATCATAAACTGCTTGACAATATTCTCATAGGATGGAAATATCATCATCCTAGAAAAGGATTAGTATTAAATAATGACTTTCTTCGGCAAGAAGCAATTCCTCAATGTAAATGCGTTCATTTTGCCACATTCTGCAGGAATTGGTAACCATGTCTACACCTAGGATCTTAGCATTATTGATAATGCCATAATACATAAGCTATTGGCCAAAGGGCTCAATCATATACCTAACTTTCCAAAAAACCCCTACCTTGCCCTAGCAGCTTTACTTAGCTGCCTCAGCCCTCCTCCAGAAGATCAGAAGGCCGGAGACAAGCAAGAAGAACACCAAGATGAAGAGCAAGAGCACAGGACAGAACCTGAACACAAAGAAGAAGCCAAGCCTGCATCTGAACAAAAAAAGCTCGAGGAAGCATACTATGCATTTTTGGACCTGCTAGCTGCAGGCTATTCAAAGGAAGAATCCGCCACACTCGCATTCGACTTGGCAAGGACACGAAGTGAAGAACAACTGCCAGGCATCCGGCTAGTTGAACTTAAGGAGATTGCTACCGACACGGTAGACCTACACCCGCCCTCGAATGATTGGGATGTGGTGATGACAATGCTAGCTGGAATAAGGGCACAATCTGTGGCATCAGACGAAGAGTTGATAACTCTAAGAGCCACCGAAGTAAAGACCAAAATGGAAAGAGATCTACTGCAGGCAAAAAGCCAAGGACACAAAGAAAGAGAAGCTGACCTCTAGGCCACCTCTAGGCCAGCCTAGCCACTGCTCTACAAAATTGCCAAACAAAGGAAGAAGCAAATGAGGCAGCGACAAAGAAATTGCAAGCAGCTCAAGAAGAGTGCCTGCAACTTAGCAAGTCATTGCGAGATGCAGAAAAAGAAAGGGATAATCTGACACTCCAGCTAGCAGAAGAAACAAAAGAAGTAGAGGCCTTGAGGAATGCTAAGGAGAAGGCGGAAATAGAACAAGAAGCAAGCCTGGATGAAGTCCTTGAGCTCAAGGACCAATTAAAAGTCAAAGATCAAACCATCCAGAGACTGAGAGCAACACCTGTGCGAGTTAGAGCTACAAGCTCAACTCAAATTATTTCGGAGAGTCAAACGTATGAAGAGCAAATGCAAGAACTCCAAAAGTAGTTGACTCTCGAGAAGAAGCAGAGGGTGATCATGGCTGAAGGTTCTATTGCAATGCAAACCAGATTGGAGGACAGCCAAAAGGCCCTACAAGAAGAATTGACGAGCATAAAGATAAAGCTCGAGGAGGCCGAAAAAGTAAATGCTGAACTCAATGACCTCCTCGTGACTATGGGCGGCGAAGCAGAAGCGGAGAAGCACACACTCCTCACGCAAATAGAGGAGTTGAAAAGCCGACAACAAGCAGAACCAGAGAGCTCAGGACCAGCTGCCAATGAGGGGATTGACCTCGACAATGTGTCGGATCCTGTGGACACACCCATGCCAGAGGAAAGCATAGTAGGCTCCTCTCAAGAGCCCCAGGATCTAACACAAGAAGAAGAGGAAAAATTGCGAAAAGCGATAGAGGCAGAGCTCAGAGAGAGCACCAAAGAGGCCTTGGAATGGGAACAGAGAGTTTTCAAATCAATGACAATTCAGAAAATCGACGCCAGCAATCTCAGGCGTGAATGGCTACAACCCTCTCTCCCATATCCATTGCTTAAATATGAAGCGGCAACAATAAACCAGCGGATCAGAGAAGAACCAACGGTCCCTCTCTACAACGCAGACACCTCGAGGCCAGAAGGAGTAAGGCTGATAGTAGATTCTCAACCAAAGTGGAGGAAAGCTTGGCTTACCAAGTACCCGCAGTACCTAATACACTTCGTAGAGGCACCTAAACACATCAGGGACAATCTCAGCTTCTGCCCTCTACCAAGGGTTAGGATGTGGAAAGCACACAAAATCTTACAGAGAAGCCAACCCACTTGGCTGAACTACCCAAAGCTGCCAGGCGTGAAGGCAGGTGAGAGAATAAGTGTACAATACATGGTGAAAACCCTAACGGGCGCCATAAAGTTGTTTAGTGGCTCACCTGACCTTACATGCATCATGATAAGAAAGATCTACAGAACCATCCTAGCAGCGTTTGAAACCTTCAAGCCAGGACAGGTGAGTGACAGCATATTCTTCTTCCAGGACACATACAGATGTGCGTATGATATGTCAGGTCAACCTTCCAAGGAGGTGATACATGCATTATATCAAAGAATCATGTTTCTCCCATCTTATCACCTCCAGGCGTTTGAAGAAGCTTTCTACACGGGGTTCTTTACCATGCATACAGACATCTTTGGGCCAACAATGCTGAATCTACATGCACGGTACGAATCGCTGCTAAAGATGTGGGAGACCATAAGGTGAAGCAAAAAGATCAAGGCCATGTCGGGGACAACATGAACAAGGAAGGGGGGGATGTTAGAAGCTGGACACACCACGGCATCTAACTACTCGACGGATTATTATTTTTTGTAATTAGTCATTCATTGAGGAAAACCCGGTTTTTCACCTTGTAAATATTGGGACTTACAGAAGTTTCCAGATTGTATCCCAGTTTTGATAGTTAGAAGGAGTAGATGGATGATTTTGGAACTTTAGGGTTTGAGAAGTTGTAAGGTATATATATCACTTTTTGACCTTCATGAAGCACCTTTTGTCATTTTAAAACAAGTTTAAGTTTGTGAAAGAGCGTACTGTGTACGGGAGAGAGAGTGTGAGCTTTGTCTTGACGCTACGTGTGCTACGGTGGTCGGAATCGAGTGCGGAGAAGTACAGCGTGTTGCCCCCGACTAGAGCTACGAGCCGATACCAACATTGTGCGCATACGGTCCGGCTTCGGGAGATTCTTCTACGAGCTTCATCGGTTGTTTGGGTGAGCATACGTTGTCTGATTTTGCATTGTAGCATATCCACACGTTCACATTGAGTAGAACCATACATTAGGCACTTCAGATTTCGGAAACGAAGACCTGCAGATTTCGGCCAGACATCCTACGTGTTTCTGCACCGGGTGTTTTGGGTCGTGACTTTGGTTCACAGACCTTAGGGAGAGTGGCCTATAGGTATTCGTAGGGTCTCCTTCAAGTTCTCTGGTGTTTCGGAAGTGTTTGATAGGTGTTCGGCTCTAGCAAGCGTTGTAGGAAGCATCCTCTTTTGTTCTCTTGAAGACTGTGACTTAGACAATTGGTAGGGGCCTCTGTAGGAACTAGTTAGGAGTCGGTCGAGTGCAAGTTGACACCTTATGCTTGCTTCCACGCACCTGCGGGTCAAGCTTCGTCCTTAGCTGACATTACTTGTTAGGTGAGTTCTCGCTGTGCTGACGTCCGTCGCCGCGTATCCGTCTAACAATCACCAAAGATATTACTCTTTGCCTTGACCTTATTCTCACAGAATTTGAGCATATTTGTGCAGATAAGCAGAGAATCTCTCAGGATTTCCTAAATATCCAATATAATCCCTTCTGCTTAACTAAAAACGCTACAGAAGTCACACATAACCTTCCTCAACATTGAAGGAGTACGAGCGGAACTGCGACGCGAGAGAGAGTGCGAAAAGAAGAGCACGACGATATGGTGAACTCACTCTACTGTAATGTGTAGAGCATAGTGAGTTCTTATTAGGTTTTTACAAAAGAACATGTGTACGTACCTGGCGGCTCGCCCACTTACCTGGGCGACCACATTGGGCTTTATACCCCAACAACCTCCCACTTAAAGTCCAATGTGGTACTTTAAATGTGAGAGAAGCTACTATACAAGCTAATATACAAGAGATGTAGAGAAGTGATGTACTACCCTACACCTAACTGCTTGCGAAAATGCGCAAAGCTCTCTGAGGGAAGTCCTTTTGTAAGTAGATCAGCAGGATTTTCTGTGGTGTGAACTTTGATAAGCTGAAGTTGCTTATCCTCGAGCATTTCCCTGATTAAATGATACTTCACATCCACATGCTTTGTCTTTGAGTGATAAACTGGATTGCGAGCCAATTGTATAGCACTTTGACTATCACAATATAACATAGGCATCTCTTCTTTGATTCCCAAATCTGTTACTAGTCGATTAAGCCAAATTGATTCTTTGCATGCCTCTGATGCTGCAACATATTCAGCCTCTATAGTAGACTGAGTAACACAATCTTGTAATCTAGAACGCCATGATACTGCTCCACCAGCCAATGTAAAGACATACCCTGACGTAGACCTTCGGTTGTCTAAGTCACCTGCATAATCCGAGTCTGTAAAACCCTTTACACTTAGCTCCTGACTCCCATAGCATATACGCATACTCTTTGTAGCTTTCAGGTATCTCAATATTCCTTTCACTGCCTCCCAATGTTTCTTGCCTGGGTTTGACATGTATCGACTTACTACTCCCACTGCAAATGCAATGTCTGGGCGAGTAGCAATCATTGCATACATCAAACTACCCACTGTAGACGCATATGGAATCTTATCCATTTCAGCCTGTTCTTTCTCAGACACAGGACAATCTTGTTTGCTAAGTTTCACATATGGTGGCAATGGAACACGCAGTGCCTTGCCCTTCTCCATATTGAAATGTTGCAAAACCTTGTCAATATACTCTGTTTGAGATAACCAAATCAACTTCTTTGATCTGTCTCTCTCAATGCGCATACCAAGTATATGACTTGCCTCACCCATGTCTTTCATGTCAAACGATTTTGCCATCTTTGACTTCAAAGCTGAAATTTCTTCCAAGTGCTTGCCAACAATCAACATGTCATCCACATACAAAATAAGGATCAACCAACTACCATCCTTAGCCTTCTTTGTATATAGACAGTGATCAAACTCACTACGTTTGTAGCCTTGAGAAAGCATAAACTTGTGGAATTTATGGTACCATGCCCTCGGTGATTGTTTTAAGCCATAAAGACTCTTTAACAACTGCCATACCCAATCTTCCTTGCCTTTCCCAGCAAACCCTTCTGGGTGCTGCATGTAAATTTCCACATGTAAATCACCATGCAAGAACGCTGTCTTGACATCCATTTGGTGCAACACCAAATCTAATATGGCAACCAATGCAAGAAAGCATCTCAATGTAGTCATCTTGACCACCGGAGAGAAGACTTCATCAAAGTCAATGCCTTGTCCTTGCTTAAAGCCCTTGGCAACAAGCCTTGCTTTGTACTTTGGCTGACTATCATGAGCGGTGATCTTATACCTGTAAACCCATTTACAAGGTAGAGCCTTTTTGCCCTGTAATAATTTAACTAGCTTCCATGTCTTGTTTTTATGCAGAGCTGTCATCTCTGACTGCATGACCAATTTCCAATTCCTGGAGTCCTTCATTTGCACTGCTTCCTTGTAACATGAAGGCTCATTGCAATCAGTCAACATGACATAGTTCATAGATGGAACAAACCTATCAGGAGGTCGCGTGACACGTCCAGATCTACGCACAATAGGTGGCTCAGGCTCAGCCACAACCTGTGGTTCCACTCTATCCTGTCCTTGCTCCTCTTGAGCCCTGACATTTTGTCTTGCACGTGCAGGTCCATCTTCTTGGAAGACAACTCTTCTAATCCCCTCAACCCTCTCTGGTTTAGAATGATATTTGGATTCATTAAAGTGAACATCATTGCTGCGGAAAACCTTTCTGGATTCAGGATCCCAAAGTCTGTACCCCATCTCACCAGAATTACCATAGCCTAGAAAGATGCACTTTCTACTCTTTGGCTCAAGTTTGTTCCTAAATTCCTTTGGAACGTGAGTATATGCCTCACAGCCAAAGACTCTTAGATGTTTGTATGAGAGCCTTTTGCCTGACCATACCATCTCTGGCACTGAATCCTTCTGCAAAACCTTGCTAGGAGATCTATTTACAAGATGAACAGCTGTTGATACAGCTTCAGCCCAAAACCCATTTGGCAGTTGTGCATTAGACAACATACTTCTGACCTTCTCTTGTATGGTCCTATTCATCCTCTCAGCAACACCATTTTGAGGAGGATTGTAAGGAGTAGTAAGTTCACGTTTTATACCTTTTGACTCACAAAAGCCATGAAAGGACTTTGAAACATACTCTCCACCATTGTCAGTGCGTAAGCATTTAAGCTTCTTGCCACTCTGATTCTCCACAAGTGTCACAAACGTTTTGAAAACACTAAACGCTTCATCCTTGTGCTTGAGAAAGTAAACCCATACTTTCCTCGAGTAATCATATATAAATTTCATAAAGTAAGAAGCTCCCCCTAGAGATAGGTTAGGCATAGGTCCACACAAATCACTATGAACAAGTGCCAACTGTGTATCTCTTCTATTGCTTCTATGCTTATGTGGCTGCTGTGTTTGCTTACCATACAGACAATGTTCACAGAATTCAAAATCATTAAATGAAAAGCCACGCAAATAACCAGAACGAGACAAGATTTCCATTCCCTTCTTGGACATATGTCCTAACCGGCTATGCCACAAAGAAACGTTCGGCTGCTCGGTTACATTGATTACATTTTTAGAGACATTTGATACATAAATCATGTAAAGTCCTCCAGACTTTACTCCATGTGCTACTGTCATAGAACCCTTGGATATCTTCCACATGTTCTGTCCAAAAGTGGTGACGTAGCCAGCATCATCAAGTAAACCTGTACTGATCAGGCTCTTTGTAATTGCGGGAACATGTGTCACATTCTTCAGCGTGAAAGAAGAGCCATTCTGAAACTTCAATTGAACATCTCCAACACCTAAGATCTCACATGTCTGCCCATTGCCTAGCCGAACATGATCTTTAGTGGTCACATAAGAGGTAAACCACTCCTTGTTTGGAGACACATGAAGTGATGCCCTTGAGTCTATAATCCAGTCACTCAGTGCATTTCTATTAGATGCTGTAAGAAGAGCTGAGTCCATTGTATTCTTCAAGAAGTAGATGTCTCCTGACAGTGTTTGTCACATTTATTTCTTGAATCTTCACTGAGGACTTGTTCTTCTCACCATGGTCTTCAGCTTTCTCTTTGCCTTTTTTTGCTTTCCATTCTCTACAGTCTCTTTTCATGTGACCCTTCTTGCCACAATGGTAGCATTCTATGTCACTCTTGCCTTTAGCACTGCGGGACTTGCTACGAGACTGATTCCTCTTTCCACCTTTGTACTTTTCTTTGGTCCTTCCCCTGACAACTAAGGCTATTCCTTTTCCTTTGTCCATTGTCTTTCTATTGGTTTCTTCAGTAAGCAGACTTCCTTCTACACCTGCTATGTTCAAACCATCTGGAGGTGCAGAATTACTCAAAGCTGTGCGAAAAGTGTCCCAACTTTCTGGCAATGTGATCAATTGGAAACATAGCTCTAACAGGTTCATCAAACTTGACACCTTGAGCTGACAACTGACTATAGATTGTGTGGAATTCATTCAGATGATTGGACATAGGTGTCCCTTCTTTCATCTTCAAGTCAACAAGCTTCTTAAGCTAGTATACCTGTGAAGCTACACTCCGCTTCTCATAAAGATCACTCAGCTTTAACCATGCTTGATAAGCCGACATCTCGTCTGCTACATTGAAGTAAACGCTTTCTGCCAAAGTCAGCATAATGGTAGAAAGTGCTAATTCATCCATTTCGCTCCATTCATCTTCGTCCATATCTTCTGGTTTTATCCCCTCGAGCTTTATAGGTTTTATCTGCTTCTTTTGTACCAACACGTGCCAAATTTGCTTCTTCCACAATGGGAATTTGGTTCCATCCAGCTTCTTGATATTGTAAAGAGCAGTGTCCTGTGATCCAGCCATAGCTACGCTTCACAGTAGTTTACTTTTCTTGGAAAAATTCGTGAGAGTTTCCCCTGTAAACTGACCTCTAAACCAATATCAACCTGTCAAATGAACCAAGAAAGCTTCAGATTCTGCAGAAATTTTGGCAGAGTCTCCTTTGTAAAATGGCTCTGGTGTACTAAAAAAACAGAACAAAAAAAAGCTCAAAAAACACTATCTCTTTGACACTGTAAGCTATGGGTAAACCTGTCCTGCACCTGTACTGTCTCTGACTGTCCTGTCACTATCCTCTAAGCATAGACTGTGACAATGCCTCAACGGCAGTAAAGCAAAGATGCAATCCCAACTGTCTAACTCATAGTCAATACATCCTAGCTGCCTATCTAAGGGTGCTCGAGGGATCGCTCCAAGACCTATATCACCGAAAGGATCTCAACATTCGAGAATCCCCCAGCTCAATAAAACCTCACTCGACCCTCAACAAAGGCTGCAGTAAATCTGACAGTACATAGACTTCCCACAAAGTCATACATCCACAAATTTCCCACTATATGCTGTAACCGCTGTGACGGTTGTTTGTTGCGTGACTCACAGCCAGCAAACCCTCAACAGACATACATCATCTCTGACAATACATCCCATGTGGAAGTACCTGCAATGTCAGGATGAAATCTGGAATATCAAGCAGCAAACACAAGCTACCTGATGAACTAGTGGATGTCGCCTACAGTCTGTGTGTAGATGCGCCCGTGTCGTATGTGACACGCCTCCAAGAACTGTGAGCCGTCCTTCGATGTGTAGACAGCCACAAATCAACACTCTGGGAGTGTCGATATCCTCAGCACCTGCAGTCGTAGGCCAAAAACCCCAAACTTGCAGAGTTGGATCTGCACCCGTCGAGACCACGTAGTCGAAATGGCCTGCGCAGACCTTTGTCGAAGCCGAACGGTGGCCGAGATGACCTCAGAATGAAATTCTGACAACACCGAGCCCTTTGGGTGTACCCACGAGATTTGGGGCCGTGTCTTCGCCTGTCGAATTTCACTCCAATCTGAGTTGGTGACTCTAGCCTCCTGCAGTGCTGCCCCGAGCCTCGATCTGAGCTCTGATACCACTTGAAGGAGTACGAGCGGAAGTGCGACGCGAGAGAGAGTGCGAGAAGAAGAGCACGACGATATGGTGAACTCGCTCTACTGTAATGTGTAGAGCATAGTGAGTTCTTATTAGGTTTTTACAAAAGAATATGTGTACATACCTGGCGGCCCGCCCACTTACCTGGGCGACCACATTGGGCTTTATACCCCAACAAACATATCTTCCACATCTTGACCGCTGATATTACACAATGCTACGAAAACATTCCACTTAATGGGGATCTCGACCTTAAGGCTGTTTTGGCCAAGGTTATTAATTTAGCCTTTGCCAATGCTAAAAATAGAAAATATCGTTTCATTTCCCTATCCAAGAAACCTAGATGGATTCAAGCATCTCACTGGAGACACCCTCTACACTTCAATGAATCCAAAACTTTGCTCCTATATTTCTTGGCTGTTGAATAATTGTACTATTATTTCAGGTGTCTGCTGCTTTATCCAATGCCTTGGCATCCCTATGGGTTTCTCTTGCTTACCACTTATGTGCAATATTTACCTTGCTTTCTTTGAATACAGATGGTCTCTTAAGAACATGGAAACTGGCCATAAAAAACTTCCACTATTTAATCATACTTTTAGATACATGGATGACTTGCTTAGTATTAACAATAGGGAGTTCTCTAATGAGATTGGTCTAATTTACCCTCACTGCCTAAAAATTGAGTTCTCTAATGAGATTGGTCTAATTTACCCTCACTGCCTAAAAATTGAGCCCACTTCCCTCCCAGAATCCTCGTCAATTTTTGGGGTTTTTGCAAATCTGTCCAATTTCTTAATCTTTCAATGTCCCTTCACTCCCCGTCTACATGTGGATATGACCTTAGGTTTATATGGAGAAAGGATCTTCTTAAGCTACCCCTCATAGAATTCATTAAAAGAAATAGCAATAGGCCATACAAAGCCTCTATTTTCTCCTGTATTGGCTGTCTTTACTTAATCTGCTACTCTTCATCTACCCCTTCCTTGGCTTGGGAAGAGATATCTGTACTAGTTAAAAAATACTGTTATAACGGATTTAATCAGAATCAGATCCAAAACATCATCATACAAGCTCTCATTTGGCATAACTGGCCTGGACTATTGTTTCAAAAAGAGAATCTCATCTCTCTTATAAGGTAGTAGGCCCATACACAATGGGCCTACTACTGACCCATTGTGTGTGGTGCCTGGGTTAGGGCGGGTACACACACACACACACACACACACACACACACACACACTAGTATACTGGTTATAACTCACTTTCCTCCCCCCCTTGGTTCTTTCCCCCCCCCCCCTTCCCATTTTGCATAATAGTGATAACTTTTTGCTATGCCACTAAAACCCACCTTATAATGGCGCAATACCCCCGCTTAAACAAAGCGTGAAAGGATAGTGTTATCATCATACGGGGTAGGCGGCCCTTGTCTACTCTCTATCACCCTCCCCAGGTGATGGCACTCGCAGGCTCGTGCAGTTGAGGGCGGCCGAATGCATTCATCCTACCTGCTCTGGAAGCGTGCACACCATCCTATATAAACTGAGGTGAGGGCATACCCCCCTGGCCCTCACTTAGCCTTGGATTAGGTTTTTTTCTGCTTATTCTCATCACTGTTTGAACTTGCTAAAGAAATGGAGCTTGCAACTAAAGCAACACAAGTGTTATGTTTTACCTTACTACCAATTTCGGTTTTGGTTTGTTTTTTGTTGTAATGCTATGCATGGTTGATAAAGATTAGAGCCGTCTGTTTTATACATTGTATATTGGTCATGATCATAAGAAGAACAAACTGTTGCACCATGGCATGGATGACTTAGATCTTCAGACCTCGATTTGCATTAAAAATAGGGATGGTCTTTGTTGAATACTTGCACGGACGAAGCGTAGTTTGCTGCAGGTGGTTGTACTTGGCTCTGTACTAGCCGCTGAGGGTTGCTTTTTACACTATATAATGATCCTTTTTAAACAAACTGTTGTGCAATCGCATGATTGGCTGGGGTCTCGAGACCTCGTTTTGCATTTTGGTAGCGGTTTCTGTTGAAACACTGGCACGGACCGAGTTTTTTTCTTGCAAATAGTTATAGGCTCCGTGCTAGCCGCTGAGGGTTGTTGTTTTCACTAATGGGTGTCATATCTACCTGGCATATCGTCGCCTGCACGTGTGTCAGGTAATGGGTTGCCCTGTACTAGCAGTTGAGGACTGTGTTTTTTTACACTATATAATAATTTTTTTAAAAACAAATTGTTGAGCCATCGCATGGTTGGCTTGGGTCTTGAGACCTTGTTTTGCATTTGGTGGCGGTTTTTGTTGAACACAGGCACGGACTGAGTGTTTCTAGGAGGAGGTTATAGGCTCTGTGCTAGCCGCTAAGGGTTGTTGTTTTCACTAACTGGTTATCATATCTACCTAGTATATTGCCGATGCAGGTGTGTTAGCTAATGGGTTGCTCTGTTCGTAACCACTGCAAAAATCTCTTGGGTATTCATTTAAAAAAAAGCGGGGGGGGGGGGGGGGGGGGGGGGGGGGGGGGGGGGGCATGACTGGCAGGTTTGGAAACTATTGGTCTTTCTCTTTGATAAAATGTTGCCACACTTGGGCTTATGTACAATATCACCATTGGGATTTCATATGAGATGAAGGATTGGGGTGTTTTTAAGTACCTATAGCTGTTGAAACATTAAGGCATCATACTCAAACAAGGCCGGACACTACTGTTCTGTATGGAATACTAATAACTTGGGATTCTGAAGGTAAGTATATGGCTGTTACTTTTGGCTTTGGCATAACTACCAAGCTATGGCTCGTGATCTATGAGTCCACTTGGTATAGGTGGAGTTTTCGATACTCTGTTGATTGGTCATACTATCATGTTAATTGTTGTAAAAAGGGAGATTATTCATTACCCTCTTCTGGTACCATTGGTTCATGAACAAAAGATTGGGCATCTTACATAGTTAAAGTCGTTCTTGACCTCTCTTTGTGTAAAGGAATGCCAATGACACCTTGAGATTGTTACGCCTGAAGGTAAGTATATGGTTACTACTGCAAAGCATAGCTACCAAGCTATGGTTAAATAAGTAAATCTCACGATGGTTAATTTTTCTAAAAGAAAAACTCTTGATATATGGGTTCTTGGTGGGCTTCACAGCTCAGTATAAAAGGTAGAAGGTAACACTCATTTTGATGTAATAAGTAAAGACTGCTAACATACAAGTTCTAATAAATAACCTAGCTTGTCTAAAGTAATTAAAATCTGTAAGATGGACATGGATAACAACTGATAGGGTCCATTGATACCTGTAAAACACATCCAAGGCTAACTGAATTGTTGTCTTATTTGGATGGATGCACGTAAGAACTCTATCCTATCTTGGAGGGTTTTCATTTCTTTGGCAAGCAACCTTATTTTAATGAAACACTCACTAAGGACCAGGGAAGTTCTTTTACTAGTGGTCTAACTGAAAGAGGATCTCTTTCCTACAATCATTGTACCTAAATAATTCCAATACTGAGTTATTTTTGTACTTATCTATTCATTTTTCCTTGGCTAGCTGTCTTTTGAATGTAAAAATTCAATTATGTCTTATTAGTTAAGATTTAAACAGCTACACACACAAGGTTCTCCATAATGAGCTCATGGCCGTGGGAAAGGTCCCCTACACATAATCAAGGGCAAGGGTGACAAGTACAAATCAACAGGATTTTTGGCTTGAAGGGAGCACAAGGCCTGCCTCTACAACTTTTGCAATTGCACAAACTCGGAAGGAGGCACCGACATGGAGCTCACGGTTTCTCTCCTCTTCTCTTTGCTACGTTACCACGCCATGTTTTTTCTTCCCTTGTTTTCATATGGGGAGCACCTTTAAGCGCCCTACAGTGACGAAGGGTCACCACAAGGGCCCCTTCTCACATCCCATGCAAGTCGCACAAGGCAATCGAGTCGAGAAGACTCATAATAAAGGTAAGTGTTCAAATTTTAAAGTTAATTCTTGCAATTTTTCATGTTGGCAAAAATTACTAAGCTTTCTTTCCATCGAAGTTGGTCGAATTTGAGCTACACTTTCATTCCCATTGTCTTTGAGCTTTGTCATCTTGGGGTTGGAAGCTATGGCATGCAACGTCCATGCATGATGTCATGGAAGCTTTTCAATGCTTGTGCAATTCAACCCATGTTGCATCAAGGCACAAGCAAGGCTTGTGAAAATCACGATAACAAATTTCAAAAAATCCTCTTATTTGAAAGAGCACAATTCCTTGAGTCAATCAAGCAAGGCTTGTGCACAAAATGTTGCTATCAAATTCTTGTACAAGCACGGATTGGCAAAGGCTACTGGAGGCATTGCAAGGCCATGTAAGCCTAGCATGCGGAGGTGTTGTCCCAAACTTGCTTAGATGTAGCCATGTGTGATGCGACGGCCACCGACACTCTCTGGCACGGCTAATGTCTCTCTCATGCATATGATGCATATCAGAACTGGCATGACCAACTATTTGCTATAGTTCAAGAAGCCAGCATGAGTCTCTCTCTTCCAATCTCGGAGTTTTGGGTTTTGAATTTTCACTAGAGGCATGGCTCCTATGCAAGCTTTTCTTAGCTAGACACAGTCGGAAGAGGCCATGACATAAAAATAATAACGTGAGATCTGAGGTAAGTTTATAATGCTACAATTGCGGTATGATTTGTAGGATACCTGCAACAAGGCACCATTGAACAATGTAAGGTATATTTTGTGAGTGTAATTAAGATATACATCAATTGCACGTACTTTTATGGTTCTAAATATGATTACAACTCGACAAGATTGATTACTTGTAGATAATCAGCAAGGTCTATTTTATATTTCCATGGCATGTGCATATCGAAGGAAGCATCCATTGGCTTTGAGCAATGAAGCCCGATCAAGTTTTATTTTTAACATGTCATCATTATAGCATATCGCATAGTAGCTTCCAAAGTTTGAGATATGCTATAACCATATGAACTTGGGGGGGGACTTTGCAGTGTACGTGGATGGTATCTCACTGGGCGCTAGCATGCACCAAGCGAAGGGGGCTTGCATGGTGCATATGACAACTCTCAATCTATCAATCCATGGCTATGAGCTAGATTCAAGGAAGAACCAGCAAAATCAGACTGAAATTCACTCTCATTGGGCCACAAATGGACACCAATGTTACATAATTTCTGGTTGTTCTCATTTGTTCATGTTTTTAACCTTTGATTTTAAAGGATCTCTTGTCATGCAAAGCAAAGTGCTTTGAAGGCCATTCTAAAAAGCAAGGCTTCTACCCCATGCCAAGGTACTGTACTTGGACTTAGGATCAAGGGCAATGGCACTTTGATTTGGGGAATGAGCACTATTTGAAAATCTCAATTTTAGTTCTTGGACAATGCAAGGCAGTTGAATGCATCCATTGAGACCATCATGTTACGGTAAGCCCAACTTGTGGCACCATATGAGAAATCCCTCTAGCCACATAGGAAAGATGATATGATGACATGGTCCAATAGCAAGAGGGTGCAATCTCTCTAGCCAATGATTGTAAAGCACTAAACTACTTAAGAGGCTATCCTCTAATCAATCAAGTGTGCTTTGTGCTATATCATCGTGTCTATACTCTCTCTGTTTATGCTCTTGCCTTGGCCATAGCCTAACCCTAATCTCCATCTCTCTATCCCTAATACTAACACCATGGTTAAGCTAAGGTTCCATCCTCCATAGCCTAACGCTAAACCATTGGTGATTAAGGGACACACTTTCCAACAAGTGGGTATGTATTGGAAATGGCCTATGAACTTTGAGAGTAGCGAAATTAGGGAATTAGATAAAGCACTTTTGTGAGATTACTTTGTGAGCATAGCAGGTGAACTTAATTGATGGTAGCAACATAAACATGGTACTTAGTTAACTTGTCATGAACATTACTTTTGCAAGAGAGAGAGAGAGTTTAGAGAACATGACAACAGTTGAGGACCGGATTCATACGGAGCCGGCCCCCCCTCCAATAGGCATTTGTATTATAGTTTCTCCCATCACGAGAGACTTGGTACAATACAATCTTTGTGTATCTTGTGACCTAGGTGATGAAATGAAGATGGAAAGCTTCATGCATCACAAGCATAACATAAACTTTGTAGAAAGCATGAACTATCCCAAGCCTGAGTCCCAAGGCCTCAAACACCTTTAAATGTGGAGATGCTAGCAGGGAATGAGGGTAGGGAAGAGGAAGAAGAAACATTTCATAGGAGAAAGAAATAGTCCTTCTCTTATCATCACTCTTCTTGCTAGCATACATAATAGCATAGTAATGCAGATGGAGAAGATGGCAAGATTAAGCATTGAAGCATGGATATTGGTTGGATTTGCATTCCATAGCCAAGAGTGTTGTGTAGGCTCTTATTTCTCACAAGCTCGGAGAAGGAGGTGGAGTTCCTCTACTTTCACCAAGTGAGAATACCTCAAAAAATGAGCATGTGAGAGGTGTATACCTCGCATCAAGCATTTCTTCGAATGTAAGTCCATGGCCGCCCTAGCATCATGGCATGAAGAGAATAAATCTTCGGATTAATGAGCTCTAGAGAAAAATCTTGTGAGACTTAAAAGCTTTAGGTGGGCATTGAAAGCTCAAAATCCACACACACGTGTGCATTGGAAGCTCAAAAGCCGCACACACACACACACACACAATGGTGTGTGACAGCCTATATGGTGAAAACATCAGTATGTGGGGCTAGCAAGGCAAAAAAAATTGAGCTACAGCATGTTGGTCTGCAATTATTAGAGTGCGCTGATCTAAGGCAAATAGCTAGCGACAAGTGGGTGGACTCTAGGGACTTCCATTTGGGGTCCGTTCATGGATCCCTTCATAAAATGCGATTGACCACTTTTGTTGAGATCTGCCCAGTTAGAGCACTGAGCAGTATGTGGGGCCAGCAAGGCAAAAAAAATTGAGCTGCAGCATGTTGATTTGCAATTATTAGAGTGCACTGATCTAAGGCAAATAGCTAGCAGCACGTGGATGGAGTCTGGGGACCTCCATTTTGGGGTCCGTTCACACAGACTCGATCCCTTCATAAAATGCAATTGACCACTTTTGTTGAGATCCGCCCAGTGGGTGTGCAAGTGAGAGCGCCGTAGTCTTTGACCTTGAGCTCCTAAGATAAGGGGGCTCCCATGCCACTTTAAAAGTATGAGCTCTAGAGAAAAATCTCGTGAGACTTAAAAGCTTTAGGTGGGCATTGAAAGCTCAAAATCCACACACACTTGTGCATTGGAAGCTCAAAAGCCGCACACACACACACACACGCACACACACACACAAAATTGAGTTGTCTACAAAAATTCCAAAGAGTGAAGGAGCACTTATCTTTCAAATCAATTAACCAATTACTTGCACATATGAGGCTCAATTAAAACAAGTAGATAGTCACTGTATAGCTCTCAACAATGGCTTTGCAGACACATAATATGAGGCTCAATTAAAACAAGTAGATAGTCACTGTATAGCTCTCAACAATGGCTTTGCAGACACATAAAATGAAAAAAAAAACACAATGAGAGCAATGGTAATGCAAAATGGACTGATAATGAACACAAAAGCACTCTAATTAAAAATCATGCGTGCACACACACACACAATTATTAGAAAGCCACTAATCACAAAAATAAACTTGTTCAAAAGGATAGTGGCTCATTGTACTGCGAAGAGCGTGCCTGAACTTAATTAGTGATCGTAGTGATTAGGGAGTGGATTATTAGCAATGCTAATGCAAATAGGGATTAGTTGATAGATAGGCCTAGTTATGGAACGATCGGGTCTCATACCATGTCATAAAATCTAATACTAACCAACCCAAATGATTTTCTCATATTAAAATGAAGATTTAATATGAGATAATAAACGGGAACAAGGGTTAGAATATAGACATGTGCTTACGGATCTATCTCAACACGGGGCCAATGGTAAAGGGGTCCAAACAAAAGATGGTCTGTCAAAGAGCAAGGCTAGCTAATGGAGATTAAAAGACCTTAAGGTTAGCTTCATTAAAGAAGGCTAGCTAATGGAGCTTAAAAGACCTTAAGGTTAGCTTCATTAAAGACCTCCAATGGTTAGTGTTGAAAGTCCTTTGATGAGCTTGAGGTTGGAACCCGACCTAAGCTTGAGGTGCTTGTCATGCTTGATGACTAAGGTGCTTGTCATGCTTAATGAGGAAGGTGCTTAAGAAGCTTCCCATGCATGGGGGGTAAGGTGCTTGAGTCAAAAAGAGACCCTACAAAGGAGGGGGAAAGCCCCAAAGTTAGGGGAATCTTTGACTTAATCTCCCACTCACCCAAAGGGCACCCCTTTTCTCAAGGGGCACATGGGACACATGTTAGACTCTCCCTATGCTTAGCCACATGGTGTGCTTGAATGCTATTGGATGGGCTAAAGAGGGGTCCAATGAGCTTCTAGTTCCATCCAACAAATATCTAGATATTTTCAAGCTCTCTCTCTCTCTCTCTCTAAGGGGTAAGGAGGACACTTGTCCAAAGACTACCCGTGTACTTGAAATGCATGCTGCATGTGATTGGCTAGGGGGGGAGTGGTCCAATGAGCTTGAGGCATGAGCAAAAAGTAGAACTCGCCCCAAGGAAGCAAGCGGGAATGTACGCCAACACTTCAGATACGGTTGTCTCAAAAAATTTCCATGCTTGGCAAAGCCTTGGTCGAGACATATGCTGAATGTGGTGCACTTCAGAAAGCACAAAACGTGGCTATGGATCTTCCTGTACGGAATGCCATCTCTTGGAGTGCATTGATTGTTGGATACGCACAACAAACTCGGGGGGTTCACTATGTATAAAACTACCATATCACGTGCGTTCAAGACATGTTTGTAAAACCCCTTATCTGTAAATTTTATTAAGAATATAATGTACCCTTTCTTTTAAAATCTGTAAGTTTTTTTCAAATTTGAAAAAACAATGCCCTTATGTATATATATTTTTGTAAGTTTCAAGAACTTTAAATACCCTTTTGTTGAACTCACGTGATAGGTTACATTTTTATTGGGTGACCTCCCCGGGAGAACAGAGCAGGGTCGGAAAGCTCTCAGCTGTTTTCAGCGGATGTAGAGCAAGGGCCTCTCTCTAGATGAAATCACATAAGCGTGCATCTTGAAGGCACACTACACGCTGTTGTGGGCTTAAAAATTCACTCCGATATTGGTAGTAAGGGGCTGTTTGCAAACAATTGCCACGCTTGGCAATGCCTTGGTCGATTGTTAGTAAGGGGTTGTTGCAAACAATTGCCATGCTTGGCAATGCCTTGTTCGATATATATGCCAGATGTGGTGCTCCTGTGCGGGATGTCATCTTTTGGAACGCATTGATTGTAGGATATGCCCAACAGTGGCTAGGCCAGCAAGGTCTGGGCTTTTTTTAGCACATGCAAATCAAGGGCCTTAATTCATGATGAGATTGCTAGCCATCCATGGCTATCGGATCAAGATGCCATGCTTGGCATTGCTTTGATCTATATGTATGCCAAATGTAGTGCTGTCACAATAGCACGAGAAGTTTTTGATGGGGATGCTCTCTAGGCTATCATCTCATGGATTGAGTGGATTGTAGGATATGGTCAACCTCGTCGTGGCAAGGAAGTTGTGGGCTCTTTTTACAAGATGCAAAGGGATGTTCTGTCTCTAATCGCAATCACCTACGCTTCCACCTGGAAGGCTTGTGGCCTTAGACAAGATCTTTGAATGGGTGAAGGAATTCATGATGTGGTTGCAAGTCAAGGGTTGTTGCAGAAACTTTCAGGAAATGCTTTGATCCATATGTATGCCAGATGAGGTGTTCGTATTAAAGGACAAACCGTGAGCTTTCTATGCAAAATGTCGCCTTCATAGTGCGTTGATTGTTGATATGAGATATATGGCTCTAGCAAGGTGGCTTTGGGCTATCATATCCATATGCAAAGATCCGCTTCTTCCTAAAGTTCCGCCACCCAAATAGTCACAAGCCTATCTCCTTTATCCTCCATGGGATGTCATCTCTTGCAGACCAGGTTAAGAGCAGGAGATGTCCAACATCGTTGATGCAAGGTGCATCGATGAGAGACATTCAATCGCACGGTGAGTAAGCATTATCAGTCTGTGATTTTTGACATTTTTGACACTGCGAACGGGCTGCGAACGTAGTTAATGAACACACTGAAAATTGCACGGTGTCGTGGGAATGGCATGTTCCCTCGTATTACACAAATTGGGGAGGATTGTGCAAAATCCCCCATGCAAGGAAACTTGTATGTTTTTTTTTTGAAAACATAAAAATGGAACAACAAACAATCAATAACATTGAAAACTTGTATGATTACGAACATTGAGCTTGACAAACCTCTAACCCTGCTCGTGGTTTCTTGCAAGGTACCCCTCTGAAGCACTACGATCGGTATCTCATTCTTGCGAGGTACACCTCTGAACCACGGCAATCGGTGGCCTCTCTCTCTCTCTCTCTCTCTCTCTCACACACACACACACACACACACACACACACACACACACACACACACACACACACACACACACATCCTTTCGTAAATTTTTGGCCTGCCCAAAGGGCTCAGGCCATAGTGGTGGCTTGCATTTTTTCTTAGGGAAAAATATGAGATGGGTTTTATAAATAAGTGTGGAAAATAAAAATTAAAGTGTGTTGTTTTGAGTGGTTCTTGAGAAGATGGGTGCATTAGATTCCGAATGGTGGACGTTGGGTGCAAGCTGGAACTGCCACTCTTAAAGTGGGGTTGGTGGGAGGGCCTTATAATGAGTGGCTTGCTTATCATTCCTCCCTCTTTTGGAGCGGAGCCTCGTGGAGGTCTCCTTAGGGTTAGGGCTCATGAGCCCCTTAGTAGGGTAGGCGTGCCCTAAGGCGGGTCAATGGCGGTTCTTGGCCGTAGGTTTGCGCTGCGCATGGGGTGTCTCTGCTTGTTGTCTTGGTGCTCTCTATTGTCCTGTTCGTTGGCCTATGGCGCTTCTGGGCCGTGCTCCTGCTCTGTTGTCCTGCTCCGCTCCCGTGGTGCTGTCGTTCGCGCATGACAGCATGGGGGCATGTCGCCCTGCTCGCCGGCCTGTGGCGGTTCTGGGCCGTGCTCCTGCTCTGCTCCTGTGGTGCTACCCTGCTTGCATGGGGTTGTTGAGAACATGCTGGCTTGTGTGGCATGGTTCTTTTCGCTGGTCTATGGCGCTGTTGGGCGTGTTTTAGTGCCTTGCCTTTCCGCAGTCATGCGTTGCTGTGGTTTGTCGTCCTACTCGCCGATCTATGGTGGATTTTGGCCGCGCTTGTGCTCTGCTCTGCTTCTGTGCGGGTGCCTTGTGTTCTTGGTTCACTGGTCTATGGTGGATTGGGGTCGTGCCTTGGTGGTGTGTTGCTCTGTGTCTCAGGGTTGTGCTGCTCTTTTTTCTCGTCTCCTTCGTCGATCTGAAGTGGCACTTGAACATGTGGTGCCGTGCTGCTCTGTGGATTCGGGTCGTGCTGCTCTGTTTGGACGTCGCCTTCGCCGATCTATGGCGGATCTTGGATGCCAATCTGTGGTGCTTCTGCTGTTTCTGGTTATGTCGTGCTGCATTGCCATCCTCTTCGTCGGTCTATGGTGGATTGGGTCGTTTTGTACTGTGCCGTGCTGCTCTATGCATCGAGGTTTTGCTGCTCAGTTAGGACGTCTCCTCCGTCGGCCTGTGATGGACTGGACGCCGATCTGTTCTGCTGTTGCTGTTTCCAGTGTTGTCGTGCTGCATTGTCGTCTTCTCCGTCGGTCTGTGGTGGATCGGGGCGTTCTGCTGTGTTAATTTTGGGTATGTTTTAAATAGATTTTTTGTGTTAATTTTGGGTATGTTTTAAAGAGATTTCTTTGTTTGATCTTGCTCTATACCGGTTGATTGGTTGTTTGACAGTTTGCTGTTTTCTGCAGGGTCGTGCAGAATCGTTGACGGGATTGGATAGATTGGGTTGCTTGATGTATGTCGAGGTCAAGGACACTATGTAATGGGCTAAATAACTTGAATACTATAATAGTCGCCAACTTTTCGGTGTCAATGAAGTTTGATTATGTGTAATGTTTTTGAAGTTAATTATACCTCGAACTTTGTTCGATTGTTGTTGATGGACTCCATGCTTTTTTTGCTATAATTTTTTTTTGGGTGTGGCGAGATGCTTTTAATTAAATATGATTGGCTCCACATTCTATGATGCAATTTTGGTCCATGATTTAATCCTATTAATGGATTATTTGGACTAGCTGAGTATGTGGTTAGGGTTTTGGTATTCGGCGTTGAAAATTTATGGTTGTGAGGTTATTGTTTCAATGTTAAAAAAATGATTTAACTCTCATTATTAAATATGATTGTCTCAAGGTTCATTGTTAATATTGTAAAGTGAGAAAATAAATCCGTTTTGATGTGATGATTTAAGGTCATATTTGTTTTTATCTTTTAGATTTTTTAATTTACTTAGTTGTAGTTCTCATCTCATTTGCAGCCTTGCAGTTTTCTTCTCTCCTTTCTCTAATATTTAGGATGCACCTATCTTTCCTTCTCTCTTCTCTCTAGTAATAGTTGAGTTATTTGTAGCTTTTAATGTTATTGCAAAAATCGAAGTAGAGTTAATTAAAAGAGCCCACTCTTCTCTCTCTCTCTCTCTCTCTCTCTCTCTCTCTCTTGATGGAGTGTATAGGTCGTGACCCACTACAATATAATGATTTATGGGAACAATTGTAAAAATCTGCATTTATTGCCAACGTTTGAGTGGAACTTTTAAACTATCTTTCTTGAAGTACTCAAGATTATCCATCATGTTTCACTCTTTGAGTTGTTAGTATATAAAAGCCAAAGGTATTTTGAAGAGCTATCACATTTTACAAGCCTCTTACTGTGAGATTGCTCTTGTTGAGAGTTTAACCTCCTCTATAGTACAGTCTTTTAATCCTTATAGCCACATCTATTATCAAAGCATAGCATCACTCTCTATACCAAGGCGCCATGGATTCGAATATGGATGGTAATACACCTATGCATTTTGTTCCTCTTTTGGTGCTTAAGAGTCTTGTTGTCTTGCTTATCTTGAAATCTGTCTTGAATTTGCTTTTGATTATAGATGCTTTCACTACAAACTCAAGCAATGATTACTTTGAGACTATGAGCGCATCTTCTAGAACTGAAAACTTGCATGAAGTTGTGTCTGAAAGTGGGGGCCTTGGATCGTCAAGTAGCTTAGTAGGTTCTCCAAACTCAGCATTTAAAAAGCTCAGTCCCAAGGCCAAGTTAAAGAAATCTCCAAAATCTGTTCAAAAAGCCCTTAGTATTGCAAGGGGAATGGCCACTGTGAGAGGTTAGCTTTGTTTAAATTTATATGCCTTACCAATCTGTAATCGATAATAAGAGTATTGTGTGTCATGTGATGTAGGGCGAACATCGCTTAACATTTCCGGGATTGCCACTCCCTCTGTTGGTGTGAGTCGTTCATTGGGCTTAGCATCTATTAAAGAAGAGCCAAAGCCTATTGTTGACTCTTTTGAATCTCAATTGGCATTGAGTCAATTTACGCCCGAGCTTCTTATTTGTGAGCTTGCTGATGCTATTAACTTCCGTTTTGTCTTCATTGGCAAGGTGCTTGCAAAATATGGCACATATAAAATCTAAAAAGCAAACTACAGCAGATTTTTGAAGGCTGATCTTGTGGACAAGGTTGCACATCATACTATCACTTTTGTTGTGGCAGAAAATTATATTGAACAGTTTGTCAACTCATTTGCGATGGGTGATTTTATACGTATTGAGGGCCCTGTTGTGAGGAAAAAGAATCCTAGTGATGGAGGCACTTGCCAACTTGCTCTTTATGCTGATGCAATTACATCTATTGTGAAGGCTCCTTCATTCGACTTTGTGCTAACTCTCTTTCCTGAGCACAAGATTAAAGATCTTGTCTCATCATGGACTTCCTCAATTGAAGATGGTGTGCCTACTGAAGCATTTACTGTTATCAAGGTGGAGAACATGGCGAAAAGTGATGGGAGTAGTGGCACTAGGCTTATTGTTGCTGATGGCCTTGCTGATGTTGATAGAGCAACGATAAGCTTCTATACACAGCTCTAAGTGTTCTTGATCGTGTTTTGATTGTTTGTTATTGCTGCAGCTTTTGTTTGTACCTTCTTGAAAGGCTGATTTTTATAACATATCCAACGAAGTCAAAGAGAATGGATTTTATGATTGTGTGGCCCACAACATAAATGTCTTCAAACAATTCTCTAACACATTGTCTATCGTGGACTACACTATCTTGCTGCCATTGCCCTCTCAATTGAAGTTGGTTTTCAAAGATATCCGTGATAAGCAGATTGCAAGTATGGGATTCGGAAAAACGGTGAGTTCCTCTTGGTAGGTTCATTGTATTCATTGTGCATTGTGTGATCCCTTTATGTTAATTTCAAGTGTTCGGTTCCCTTGAGGTTGTTAACGTCAACAGCGTTGGATTGGAGTATTTATGTGGAGTTTGCAAATCTGCCCAGGTCAACCGCCAAAGCTCTAATCCTCATTGTTTTGCTTGCAACAAAGTTGTTGAAATATGGAAAGTTCTTGCTCTTCAAGCAAAGCTGGTTCCTCGTGACGGCAAAGGCATTTCTCTCACCTTGCACGGAAAGATCGTTGACCAAGTCCTTCGCTTATCCTCTTCTTTTTTGCATTTGTATGAAACTAATCTAGTGAGTTTGAAAGCTTCCTTGGTGGGAATGAAAAGAGCTGGGAATTTCTCAATTGATGCACATGGGTATGTAACAAGCTTTAAGTCCGAATAGGGAGATGCTGTCTATCTGATGTGCCTTGCACTCGTGTAGTAAGCCTATATTCTGCTGAATATCCTTTTGTATCTAGGCATTATGGCGGGATTATCTCTTGATGATAAAACTATTTTTTGTTTAGATGGTTTACAATGTTCAATCGACTCAACTTTTTGGACATCGTCTCCTTGTAATCAAGATGTTTTGAGGGCATTATTGTTTATATGTGGTGTAGATATCTCTGTCAATTCATTAGAGAAAATTTTGTCCAAGCATATTGTTGCAAGATTTCGTTCTCACGACTTGGAGATCACAAGTGTCTGGCTGAAACTGTGGAATGATAAGTGTGTTGCTTGTAATGTCTACGACAAAACTCTTGAATCTCTAGTTTGCCAACGTATGGGCACAAGAGAAAATTCTCCTTTGCTTTTAATCAATTTGATCAATCTAGCTTGCCATGTGTTGCAGTTTCAATGTGTTGTTCATGTCTTTCAAGAACAAATTCATCAACATTCTTTTAACGCTAATCCTTGTGTTGCATCTTCTTCCTCTTCTCATGGCTTGTTCGTCTTTATTTGTCAAGATGGATTGTTTGTTTTTCCACAATCATCTTCCACCAAGAAACGTAAGCGTTACTCCTGGCCTAAAGATCTTGCCGCTAGATTGGTGGACATTGTGAAGAGTTTTCCAAATGAGACAGCACTGCAGATAGCTTCTCGATTTCGAACACAAGTTTGTTCTTCTTACACTTTGAAACAAATTCAAAAGAAAGTTTACTCAATATCAAAAATGTTGCATAAAGACAATGTTGTGCCTCAATCTAATAAAAGATCTAGGAAACAAAAATATCTAGTGGAAATTCAAGACACTCCTGCATATGGATGTTTAAGCTGTGGTAGTCTTTTGTTCAAAAAGAGTTTGCATTGTTTGAGTGTGCTCGAAGCATCTTTTCTCCAGACCTTGATGGGATTGCAAATATTTAACTCTGCTCTAGACAAAAGAGTTTGTTTCTCTTGTAAGCAAAACTTGAAATCTCAAAGGAAGCCACTCTTTTGCATACATCCGCATTCTCTCCTCAATGAAAGTATTGGAAGCATTGCATTGTTAAATGCAATCGAGAAGCGCCTCGTATCACTTCGCATTCCTTTCACCCAAATACGAGAGCTCAATTATGAGGGTCAGTTTGGGCTGCGAGGCAGTGTTGTTAATGTCATGGCAGACTTGACAAGAATTCAAGCAATCTTGCCACGTTTTAGTGATGAGCATGCTACAATCCTTGTGGAGATTAAGCGTAAACTTGAGTATGCCCATGCATACCTTAGTGGTGGTGTACGTCCCTTTTATGTGCTCCAAGCACTGAAAGATTTGATTAGCACCCCTTTATACATAGAGCACAAAGCCTCTATTAATGAAGCTTGGGTTTCTACTTTTCACATGAGTCCATATGTAATGTTGTATGAAGAAGATGAGGTTGATGAGCTAGTGAATGAACATTCCGACACCCTTGTCCATGGTATCTATTCTTCACAACAAGTCATCGATCACAGTGCACATGTCCATAGTGTCACTCCATGTGAAGGATTTTCCCCACTGAGCCTATTTGATGATGCCGATTGTGAGGAATTGTCATTTCCAGCTTTGTTCTTTGGAAAAAGAAGAACCTATGCAAATCTTGCGAAAAAAAATTATTTAAAGATCGCACAATGGGAGCTCAAAAACAAGGATAAACGCTTTGCATTAGACATTGAAAATTTGTTCTTCAAAGTGATGAAGATTATCATTGGCAAGGTGCTTGGTTCTATATGGGTACGTCTGCGCAAGGGAAAATTGCAAGGCATGCAACTATGCGCAAAAGATGTTCAGAACAACACTAACATTGATCGAATGCTATCATCCCAACTAGGATATCATGACTTTGAATCTCTGCGAACATCATCAGATTACAAGGCCAAACTCAAGCGCAATGTCTTCGCCATGATTCGACAAATAGGACAACCTACCTTTTTTGTCACTCTATCATGTGCAGAGCAAAGATGGAAGCCATTGCACGAATGTCTTGCTGCGCTTAATCCACAAATCAATGAATCTAATTTCCAATCCAATTCACATTATATCCGTGCGTTGGTTCGTCCAGATCCTATCACCACAGCTCGGTACTATGTCCATAGATTCAACGCACTTAAGAAAGAGTTGAAACGAAATTCAAAAATACTTGGCCAAATCATGGATTTTTTCTTTGTCACAGAATTTCAGCATGGGGGAAGCCAACATGATCATGGATTAATTTGGATTGACAATTCTCCAAAGCTTGGGATTTCTGATGACAAAGAAGTGATTGCTTTTGTTGATAAATACATCTCAAGTGACAAAGATGAATTACCTGTTGACTTACAAAAAGTACAAATCCATTCCCATCGTAGAACTTGCAAAAAAAGAAAGAAGCATTGTCATTTTGGATTTCCAAGACCGCCTGTACGGCAAACAACTATCCTGCGTCCAATACGACCAAGTGAAAAACGGGAATCCATTCTTCTTGCAAATAAGACACTACTCGAAAGTCAACTTGCAGCTTTTCCACATTGCCCTGAAATGAGTTTTGATGATTGGTTATCCTCTTTAAGCATGGATGAAGACATGTACCTTGAGACACTCTCAATTTCGCTCTCAGAACCAACACTTTTGCTCAAAAGACAACCAAAAGATATATACACAAACAATTTCAACAAAACAATGTGCACATTGTGGGATGGCAATCTTGATATTCAGTTTATTTTCAATCCTCATGGAGCTGTTGCATACTGCACATCATATATGACAAAAACAGATTCGACCACAAGCAAAGCAATCAACAAAATCCTTGAGAAATGCAAGAAGGAGAGTCTTCCCACATTGGAGCGTCTTAAGAAAATTGGAGGTGCCTTGATCAATGCTCAAGAAATCACAGCTCAACAAGCAACATACATTTCACTATCTCTTTCATTGCACAACACAACCAGGCAATTTATCTTCATCAATGCAGACTACCAAACCCAAAGAACACTATTGTTAAAGAGGAAAACTTGCTTGCAAGCACTTCATCCTGATGACACAGACATATTCTTTGATGATCTCGTAATTGTTAAGTATGGAGCCTGATTTACCCTTGTAATTTTCTGTGGTAAAAGCGCACATTTGTAAGGCCCCCATTATGAGGAGAAGCCATTGTGCGTGAAGGAAAATCACTCACCGGAAACCAAAATTTTCACGGACAAGAATCAGGGGCAACTTTAAAGGCCTTGGGGGCGGAGGCCCCCGAGACTTTTTTTTCGCCGGAATATTCTTTTTTGCCGGAATATTATGGCCGGACGGCGGCCGAAAAGTGGTCGGAAAACAAACGGTCGGTTGGCCGGTGGCCGGTAGTCAATGGCCGGTGGTCGGAAGTCAATGGTCGGTGGCCGGTGGTCGGAAGTCAATGGCCGGTGGCCGGTGGCCGAATACAATGGCCGGTGGCCGAATTCAAAAGCGGACTTGTCTTCTCAAGGGCGGCCACACATGGGTGGATTGGAGGGTCCGATTTGGACTTATTCGCACAAGGGCGGCTACACATGGCTGTCTCTCATAAGAGAGGGCAACCCTTTTGGCCTATAATAGGAGGCCATTTCTACACACATTTCATAGTGTGAAGTTGATGCAACAAGGTGAGTGTGAGGTGGTGAGAGTGAAGCAAGGCGGGAGCTCCATTAAGGGTATAATCCCTTTGTAAACTACTTCTTGTTTTGAAGTACTAAAGCCATTGAGTGGCAGCTTTTCCGTGGACGTAGCCCACATTGGGTGAACCACGTATATCGTGTGTACTCTCTCTCTCTCTACTCTATAATCTCGTGTATATAAATCTGTCTCTCTCGATTAAGTAATCTACTCAATTATCTATTTAGCTACGTCTTATTTCCTAACAACTGGTATCAGAGCAAGGTTTGCTCGTAGCTAAATTATCTCAAGGAAAGGATTCCTTGAATTGAGTGGGAGTTATGGCGGAGGAAGGGAAGCTCAAGATTGAGAAGTTCAACGGCAAAAACTACCAACATTGGAAGATGCAGATTGAAGACTATCTTTACCAGAAGGACCTCTATTTGCCACTAGGCGGTCTTGCAAAGAAGCCCGCAACAATGGCAGATGAAGCATGGATGTCCTTGATCGAAAGGCACTGGGAACAATCCGGTTAAGCTTGGCGTCAACGGTAGCCTTCAATGTTTCGGAGATGAAGACCACGGAGGACTTGATGAAGTCACTTGACGACTTCTACGAGAAACCATCGGCATCCAATAAGGTATTTCTTATGAAGCGCTTGTTCAATCTAAAGATGGCAGAGAATGGTTCAGTTGCAGAACACCTAAATGACTTTAACACAAACATAAGTCAACTTCGATCAGTGAAAATCAATTTCGATGACGAAGTGCGAGCTCTCCTTATACTATCATCTCTACCAGATAGTTGGGACAGCCTTGTGATAGCTGTAAGTAATTCTATCTCTGGCACAAATACTCTTAAGTTTGATGATGTTGTGGGTGTTCTCCTAAGCGAGGAAATGCGAAGGAGAAGCACAGGAGAATCATCAAGTGCTGCACTATCAGTGGAAACAAGAGGAAGGCTTAAGGAGAGGTTCAAAAACCAAAAGGGTCGTGATCGCTCAAGGCCGAGCAAGTCACGCACAAAGTCAGTTCTTGAATGTTGGAGCTGCGACAAGAAGGGCCACGTCAAGAAGGATTGCTGGTCCAAGAAGAAGAAGGAGACAGAGTCTCAAGACAACAAGCCAACATCGGAGGCCAATGTGGCAGGTAAAGTAGAGCAAGATGCTCTAATTCTCTCATTAGACAATGTGTCTAATTCCTGGATAGTAGATTCCGGGGCTTCATTCCATGCGACACCACACAAGCAACATTTCCAAGACTACACTAAAGGTAATTTTGGGTATGTATACTTGGGAGATGATGAAGCTTGTGAGATTGTCGGCAAAGGTACAGTTTCTGTCAAAACTGCTAACGGAAATGAATGGAAGCTTAAAGATGTTAGGCATGTTCCTTCTCTTTGCAAAAATTTGATCTCTACAGGACAATTGGACGATGAAGGTCACAACATTGCATTCGGAAACAAACGGTGGAAGATCTCAAAGGGATCTTTGGTGGTTGCCAAGGGTGAAAAAGTTGGTACACTTTACTTGTGTGCTGTTAGCACGCAACCTTCAGCTTGTGCAGTAACTACAGAAGTTGACAGTGCGGTGTGGCACTACCGACTTGGGCATATGAGTGCCAAAGGAATGCAAATCCTTCAAACAAAGAAGCTTCTACCAGGTTTGAAAGAAGTGGACTTAGAGTTCTGTGAAGATTGTATTTATGGTAAACAAAAGAGGGTAAAATTTCAAAAATCAGGAAATGAAAGAAAAAATAAAAAACTTGAGTTGGTTCATTCTGATGTTTGGGGTCCTGCAAGTACACCATCACTTGGTGGCTCATTGTACTATGTAACATTCATAGACGATGCGACTAGAAAAACATGGGTTTATGTCATGAAGAATAAATCCGATGTATTTTCCATATTTCAAAGGTGGAAAGCCTTTGTGGAGAATGAAACAGGTACCAAGGTTAAATGCCTCAGATCCGACAATGGAGGCGAATATTGCAGCCAAGCTTTTGAAAGCTTTTGTGCTAGCAATGGCATTCGGAGGCAAAGGACAACCCCAAGGACACCTCAACAAAATGGGATTTCGGAAAGGATGAACAGGACAATCATGGAACGAGCACGAAGCATGCGGCTACATGCAGGCCTACCGCTTGAGCTTTGGGCAGAAGCTGTAAGTACGTCTGTGTACTTAATCAATCGGTCACCCTCAACGGCATTGGATGGGGGAGTTCCAGAAGAGGCATGGACAAGTAAACCGGTGAATTATGCATTTCTCAAAGTGTTTGGGTGTGAGGCTTTCATGCACATAGATAGAAGCCTAAGATCAAAGTTAGATGCAAAGTCCAAAAAGTGTTTCTTCATTGGCTATGGAGAAGGAGACTTTGGGTATCGCCTATGGAATCCTGAAGATGGTAAAATCTTAAGGAGTAGAGATGTAATTTTTAACGAACAAAATATGTACAAAGATTACTTGGAAAGAAAACAAACAAAAGAAACAGGTGATGAGTACATGGAGCTTGAGGACGGTGAAGACTCAAGGACTGCAAACGGTGACAATGTGCAACAACGTCAACCAAATGAGGAGCCTCAACCTATTCCCCGAAGATCTACAAGAGCAAGTAGACCTCCAGAAAGGTTTGTTCCTTCCTTCAACCATCTCTTGATCTCAGATTCTGGAGAGCCGGAATCATATGAAGAAGCTATGCAACATGAATCCAAAGAAGAATGGACGAAGAGCATGCAAGTGGAGATGGACTCACTACATCGCAACCAAACATGGGAGTTGGTTGAGTTGCCTAAAGGTAAGCGGGCACTTCAAAACAAATGGGTGTACAAGATAAAGGAAGAAGAAGGTGGGAAGAAAAGGTACAAGTCTAGGCTTGTGGTAAAAGGTTTTTCTCAAAAGAAAGGTATTGACTTTAATGAAATATTTTCTCCTGTTGTAAAAATGAACTCAATTAGGCTTGTCTTAAGCCTTGTGGCTGCTCATGATCTAAATCTCGAGCAAATGGATGTAAATACGGCATTCCCTCACGGTGACTTAGAGGAGGAAATCTACATGCTTCAACCAAAGGGGTATGAAGTAAAAGGTAAGGAGAAAATGGTTTGCAGATTAAAGAAGAGCTTGTATGGTTTAAAGCAAGCATCAAGACAATGGTACTTGAAGTTTGATCGATGGATGTTGGATCATGGATTCACAAGATGCAACTCGGATCACTGCGTCTACACGAAGAATTTGGGAGATGGGAAATTCATCATCCTAATGTTGTATGTTGATGACATGTTGATTGCAAGTGCTAACATGCACGACATCAAAGACCTAAAAGAGGAGTTGTCCAAATCTTTTTCAATGAAAGATTTAGGTGCTGCAAAGAGGATACTTGGTATGAAAATATCAAGGGACAGGACGAAGAAAACAATAAAGCTATCTCAAGAAGATTACATCAAGAAGGTACTAGAAAGGTTTGCAATGCAAAATGCAAAACCAGTTTCTACACCTTTGGCTGGTCATTTTAAACTAACGAAGGATATGTGTCCAAAGACACAAGAGGAGATAGCCTATATGTCTAAAGTTCCATATGCTGCAGTGGTAGGTTCTCTAATGTATGCTATGGTCTGGACAAGGCCAGACATTGCACATGCAGTGGGAGTTGTGAGTAGGTTCATGGACAACCCAGGTAAAGAGCATTGGCAAGCTGTGAAGTGGATACTTAGGTATCTAAAAGGGACAACAACAAATGGTTTGTATTTTGGAGGAACTGATATTTTTCTAGAAGGGTATGCTGATGCAGATATGGCAGGTGACAAAGATACTCGAAGGAGCACTACTGGCTATGTGTTCACGGTTGGAGGCACAACAGTAAGCTGGGCTTCAAAGCTGCAGAAAGTGGTTTCACTTTCTACCACGGAAGCAGAGTATGTAGCAATGACGGAGGCAAGCAAAGAAATTCTGTGGCTTCACAAATTCTTAGAAGAGCTTGGATTCAAACAAGACAATTGTGTCTTGTACAGTGATAGCCAAAGCGCTATCCATCTTGCAAAGAACTCAGCCTTTCATTCAAGGACAAAGCACATTGAGGTGAGATATCACTTCATACGCACTCTTTTGGAAGAGGGACAACTAAAGCTAGGAAAGGTGCATACAAGTGAAAATCCTGCAGACATGTTTACAAAGGTGGTCAACAAGGAGAAGTTGAGCTTTTGCTCATCTTCAATCGGCATTCAAGGATAAGAAGCCAGAATGGAAAGCAGTCACAGGTTTGGTTTGGAGATCAGTCTCCAAGTGGGAGATTGTTAAGTATGGAGCCTGATTTACCCTTGTAATTTTCTGTGGTAAAAGCGCACATTTGTAAGGCCCCCATTATGAGGAGAAGCCATTGTGCGTGAAGGAAAATCACTCACCGGAAACCAAAATTTTCACGGACAAGAATCAGGGGCAACTTTAAAGGCCTTGGGGGCGGAGGCCCCCGAGACTTTTTTTTCGCTGGAATATTCTTTTTTGCCGGAATATTATGGCCGGACGGCGGCCGGAAAGTGGTCGGAAAACAACCGGTCGGTTGGCCGATGGCCGGTAGTCAATGGCCGGTGGTCGGAAGTCAATGGTTGGTGGCCGGTGGTCGGAAGTCAATGGCCGGTGGCCGGTGGCCGAATACAATGGCCGGTGGCTGAATTCAAAAGCGGACTTGTCTTCTCAAGGGCGGCCACACATGGGCGGATTGGAGGGTCCGATTTGGACTTATTCGCACAAGGGCGGCTACACATGGCTGTCTCTCATAAGAGAGGGCAACCCTTTTGGCCTATAAAAGGAGGCCATTTCTACACACATTTCATAGTGTGAAGTTGATGCAACAAGGTGAGTGTGAGGTGGTGAGAGTGAAGCAAGGCGGGAGCTCCATTAAGGGTATAATCCTTTTGTAAACTACTTCTTGTTTTGAAGTACTAAAGCCATTGAGTGGCAGCTTTTCCGTGGACGTAGCCCACATTGGGTGAACCACGTATATCGTGTGTACTCTCTCTCTCTCTACTCTATAATCTCGTGTATATAAATCTGTCTCTCTCCATTAAGTAATCTACTCAATTATCTATTTAGCTACGTCTTATTTCCTAACAGTAACAAAGTATACAAAAAGACCAACTAGCATACAAAATCTTTGTTTGGCAGAGTATGCAAGCAAATACATTATCTCACAAGGGACACACCACAAGTGCAAAAAGCCTCAGATCATCAGATATACAGGCTTCAACAAGGAGATTGACAGCGAGAGACATTACCACCAACTATGTTTGTTGTTTCTACAGTTCACAAGCAATGAATCCACGTTCGATGCTTTGACATCAACTTGGAGAGAGAGATATGAGTCTAATATTGCTATAATTGCACAAAACATGGAGCCTTTCACAAAATTAGAAATCAACAATCAAGAATCATCAACATCTTGCTCAATCTCCTCACAAGAAACTCAACAAGAACAATTTACTTATGAGCTTGATCTCTACCTACCAACCACAAGGCATCATACCACTCAACTACCAACATCATCCATATTCCTTGGAATGCCAAATGAAGAATATCACTCAATTGTCATGAGTTTGAATATACAGCAAAGACATCTTTACGATGATATTATGACACGAAAGAGAGTATGCCCAAATGACAAAATCCACCTTTTTTTAACAGGAGGTGCCGGCACAGGGAAAACGTTTACTTTGCGTGCAATCATCCAAGGCTTGGTTCGACACTATGCACCTTCGATAGAAGGAAATATTGAGCTTCCAACAGCATTGTTGATGGCATATACACGCAAAGCAGCATTCAACCTTGGTGGCACAACAATACACTCTGCGTTGCGCCTTCCATTGATGCTAACTGAGATGGTTCCTCTTTCCAACGACACCCTCAATGACCTATCCCACGCAAACGCAAACCTCAAACTAGTTGTTTTTGACGAGGCTTTCTTGATAGGCAACAGGCTGCTGCGTATTATTGACACAAGACTCCGATCTATAAAGCACAAACACAATGAACCCTTCGGTGGCCTGGACGTTATCTTTTGTGGCGATCTTTGCCAGGCAAGCCCTGTCCGTGATCGCTGGATATTCAGTGACACAAGCAATACACTTGACATCCTCACACCATCGAGCTGGAACACACATATCACATGCGCTAAGCTAACAACACCAATGCGTCAATCAAATGAATTGTTTATAGAGGTCTTAAATAGGGTACGTGTTGCAGAGCAAACACAAAGAGACTTGGCATTTATCAATGACACATTTGCAAACAACAACTTCGACATTTTTACAACACCTCATCTTTTCTTCACAAATAAACTAAAGTCCAAGCACAACCAAACGGTCTTTGAGAACTTGCAAGAGACACCATACATCATCAAGGCTCATGACAAATTCCACAAAACATGCTCAAAGAACCTAGTCATTCCAAACAACTCTCAAGTAACTGTTGGATTATCCTCCATCCTTGAGCTAAAGCCACGAATGATAGTCGAACTTTGTGCTAGCAATATCAATGTGCTTGATGGTTTGGTCAATGGTGCAGATGGAATCTTCCAAACAACAAACAACAGAGCACAATCATTAATAGCTTGGGTGGAGTTCTTCGATACCTCAATTGGGAGAAGACATCGATCCCAAAATGCACATCTCCATGCAAACATAAACAAACAATGGACACCAATACTTCAAGTCACAAAAGATTTTCAAGTAGGAAAGAACCCACTCAACCTAGTCTCAAGAACACAACTCCCAATTCAAGCAGCGAACGCACGCACAATCCATAGATCCCAAGTCTTGACAATGACAACAGTCGCATTCGACCCTACTGGGATCTAATCCCATGGCTTGGTCTACACAGCTCTATCACGTATCAAAGACCCTGCAAATCTACATATTCTTAGTCCCATTCTCAAGAGCCACATCAAAACTGACCCCATAGTCCTTAAAGAAATCAAACGTCTCCGGACAAATGCTAGATGGTCCTACTTGAACGAGCCCCTAGTTGCACTTGCACAAACACACCATATTGTTGCATCATTAAACATCGTCTCAATCAACAAACACATTGACCACATAAAGGGCGACCCAAACTTCATGTCATCCAGCATCTTGTGCTTCCAAGAAACGAAACAGAAAAAAAGTATGAACCCCCTGACACCAAACTTTGAGCATATTCAACATTATAATGGTTATGGTGTATCTATATTCCACCATCCAAGCATTCAATCCATATGTCAAAAAACTGTCTCAAGAGTAGGACTTGAAATAATTGATGCAACTTTCTCTTTCGAAAATCAAACTACAACTCATATCCATGTCATGAATGTATACAAATCACCAAACACACCAATAAAAACACTTCTTTTAGAACTCCAACACTTGATACAAGAAAACAATAAAAAAAACTTGAGCATCATACTAGGGGACTTCAACATCGACATCAGCACCACAAAAACCCAATACCAACAGTTGGAATCTCTACTTCATTCACAGAGCTATCGGCAACAAATCAAAGATACAACAACCATCTATAATTCAATGCTAGACCATATTTGGGTGAGAAGCCAACAACCTCACTACATTTGTAGCACAAGATTTTGCTTTTGGTCAGATCATTCAATCACATATATGCTGATCCCAAAATAAATAACCCAAAGATCATTGGAGGGGAGACCTCCCCTCCCTTCCCACTTCCCCCACCCTTCCTACCCACCAAACCATCGAAGCAAAGGGAATCTACATTCATACCATCCAAACACCTGTTTTGACGTATATCAACTCATCTCACCATATGTATCAAACACAATTTTTGTAACCTACAACCATTTGGTCAACACAGTTTTTCTCCCTACTCGATCTGCAGGCTCAACATGCGTGTACGACAATTACCTCATCTCTAAAATGTGTGTCTCCCAAAGCAACTATGCTAAATTCAATGGATTTCCACCTGCCTCTCTCTCTCGATTAATTTTTCGGTTTCCATTTTTCTATTACCAAGGCAAATTTCTATGGCAGGCCTCGTGATTTTATCACATTTTTTCATCTTGTTTCACTTGAGAAGTATTGAAATGGCATATATAGTTTCCAATATTTTGCTCAATCTTAATTCGATCCGAGCATTGCTAACGAATCACTCTAGTTACACATGAGTATCTCTATAAAATGTACTAGAGCCAAACCTTCCCCCCCCCCCCCCCCCCCCCCCCCACCCCCCCCAACTCTCTCACTCAATTCCTTCAAGTTTAAAGCCGGTCCTAACTTATCCACATAGAAGTCTGCCATGGCCGCTGCTGCTGCATTCAGCTTGACGTCGCTCGCCAAGGCTCTGGTGGGTAGCGTCTCTGTGTATTTTTTTCGTGCTTTGCGCAAGATTGCTGTCCACACACGCGCGCTTGTGTTGTATCCAAGCACTGGCTTGCTGAAAATCTTACGCTTGTGTCAATGTTTCTCCTATATGCAGCCGAGCAGCAATGTGGGCAGCGGTCATTGCTCTTTCAAGGGAACCAGGGTTTCAATCCGTACCACCACACTGGCTCCATGTGTCAGGTACAGACCATTACAACCTTCAATGATGGCAAAGCGAGAGCAGGAGTTGGAGGAGCTAAGGAAGATGAGCGACCAGGAGCTGAAAGACAGTGTTGTGGAGCTCAAAAGTGAACTGCTTGTCTTGCGCATGAAAAAGACAGCCAGGCAAGAATTTAAGAGCAGCGACTTTGACAGAATGCGAAAGCGGGTAATGTCTTGTGTGACACAGCTATAAGTTTGTGACAGCTGAATGAAATGTTGGGTTTCTCAAATTTCACGACAAGAACTCAAAGCACATGCATGTATTTGCTCTGTGTAATCTTGTTGCTGAATTTTTGTCAAGAATCAGTGAGCACAGCCTTTGATTTACTTGTTGAAATGGCACTGCTTGTTTACTCCTTGGTAGAGGGATTAGTTAGTGCAGACATCTGAGCCTAGGTATCATAAAATTACATATTAAGGGCTTTTCAAGTCCTGAGCCCGAGGGCTCTATATTTAAAATATCCCTACCAGATTTACAGACAAGTTTCATTTTTGAATGCTGGTGCAACTATGCTCTTTAGAACTGTGAGTTGTGGCTACCTGAAGGTCCATTTACCAAAAAGAACCACGGGTTATTTTGAATTAGCTTATGATTTACATTAAGATATTTTTTTATGCAACAATGTTTTTGTTTTTCTCTGAGGTTGGTTCTATCTTTGTATGACTCAAATCTTGAAAACTTAGTTAAATTTTTGTCTATCAATTTATTTGGTCAAATCGAGCAGTCGGTGATAAAAAGAAAGGATGCATGGCCCAATAATGGCTAATCCAAGCTCCATGATATTGGCTTACGGGGAAATTGTCAAAAGACACCCTCAATTCGTTGTGCATGACATGTAGAGTCAGCAGTATTTGTGTTTCATTTCTCATTATGCAAGAAGATTTATGGTCATGTCCAATCCCCCTGCCTCTTCTTTTCATTTTTACCCTTGTTCCACCTCTCCAATTTGCTGTTCCCTAAATTTAGCTGTGATTGCTCTTGGTATGAATCCACGACCAATGTAGATATGATTTTTTGTCGATATGATCAAACAATAGGCAAGTTTGTGTCTCTTGTCGCAATATTACTATCAATTACTCTCCCTACTTAGTAAGTGTCTTAATCTTCCATCATTCACACCAATCTAGCATTGCATACGTTCTTGTTATCTATGTCTATGTGTGTGGTCTTACAACCCGGGCTTCTACATCAAGCTTGAATGCATCATATGGATTTTCAAGCAATATGAAGAAGATTGAAATAGACTTTCAATGTTTGATTGCGCAAGCTAGTGCATGGTTGCATGTCAGCACATGCTAATTGATGGTTACAACATGATTGTGGCCATAGTCAAGTAAGGCATCTTATTGTCCACACTTGAGGAAATCATTAACTTTGTGATTTGTGTGAATGTGGCAATGCTTCAATGTTCTTTGTGGATGAGAGGATTTTAAATAGCAGATGCTTGACTTATGTGGGAACAAGACCTTGTAGTAATACAAGATGCCAAGTTGGGAGATTATTTCAAGTTTTACCTCTTTAATGCATCTTTAGCGACACTATATACTCATTAGGCACTTTGTGTGGCCTGCTTGAATTACTATGATTTGGGTTGCTCATGGATTAGAAACTCATCCTAGATTTACATCACTCTGTTGCTTCACTCAAGTCTAGGGCATGCATGTACGGCTAGTGTGCCTCCGAGCTTGGTCACCCATGCTTGCATATGCATATAGGCTGCATTGTTCTGCCGCCCACCGTGTATGGGCGCCCTACATGTATTATTTTTTATGCTGGGTTGTGGGGCCTTCATTGGCACTGCTCGACCTCTCCCTTGGGCACCGATATATGGGGCCAGGGGAGTACCCACTTCTCAGATATAGATCATTTGATCATTGTACGGGTCTTTTGCTTTGGTAGTCATGGGGGGCTGATCAGCAATCGCCCCCTCTTCCACCTACACCAACGCTTGTGTTGTCTATTCTCTCTCTCTCTCTCTCTCTCTCTCTCACACACACACACACACACACACACACACACACACACACACATGCACTCTTACATGGTATCAAAGCTCAGGCTCTCCATGGTCTGGGTGCTTCCGCATCAGGTTCTATTCCCAAGGGATCAGATCAGCCAGCGTTTTCTGCAGATCTGCCTGTGTTTTGCACAAACTCAGGCACGCAATGGAATTTGGCGTTTTCTGTCGAGAAGGACCCCACCTCCACGTGTGGTGTTGCTCCCACACTTGGCGATCACCTTTCGACAGCCAGCGCTGGCCCTTTTGGGCTTTTTCGTGGCCGGTAAAACCCTCCCTACAACCTGCGTCCAGATCTGCATTTTTTGGCAAACAACAGCGTTTTCAACAAAGGGGGGCAGCGCTAGCCTTGGGCCCACCATGGATCACCCGGCTTAGCATCTGGTGCTTTGCCGGCAACATTCCTCTACATATCATCAGATTTCAGTCATATATTCACTGCTATTTTCTCTGTTTATAGCCCATTAGGGGCAGTGACATCAGGTGCCCCTTTCGTACTTCTTTTTATATTCATAATTACATATGACAACTATTAGAAAGTCCCTTTGTGCAGTCGTGCTCTCTGCAATCTTGCAAGGTGGAACCAAATGTAAAATGCTGTACGTATTCGGTACGTAAGGTACACATTCTTGTATGCATTGAGGTTTAAGGTACGTAAAAATACGCACTATTGGTAAAAAAACCTTTAAAAATTAGAATTTTTTTTTTAATTTCACAAGAGAAGCCTACAAATATATAAACTATCACTCTATATGGCTAAATGAAAAGGCCTACTTGCATAAAACATCAATCAAGTGACCTACCATGGTCCATGATACGAACATGGACACAAATTTCGTGCCACCATGTATCGATCTTCTGCCTCGTATATTTTTGCATTGATTCCTGTAAGGTGCAGCGGAAGTGAATGTTTGAACTTTGCTCAAGATGAGTGCTACGAACTGTGCTCAAGGTTCCTTTGTACTTAGGGAAGGGAGAGCCTTCCGTTCTTTATGAGAGAGTGCAAGTGATCACAAACAAAGTGAATGGACACTGCGAATGAAGGTGCATGAGACTAAGAGATAGAGAGAGAAGAGAATACGACACCAAAGACGTAAACCCTCCTCCAAGGGCCCCACTCTCTATGGCGAGAGCGGTCTACTTATGATTGCACAAATCTCTACAATGCTTGGACTTGCCGACGATGTCGACGACGATGAGGACGACGACGAGACGGGCTGAAATCTGAAAATGCTGGCTGAAATCTGTAAATCTTTATCTGCTGAATTTTGACTCTATGTCGGGGATGATGTCGATGACGACGATGCGACGACAATGCGCCGAAACGCAGATGCTGAAATCTGCGTTTTCCGGGCTGAATCTGCAAACTTCACGGGATCTGATCGTGCGGCGAGGGCCTGCTGCGGGAAGGTGAGATCTGCGAGGATCGGGACTTGTTCTGCGATGTCTAAGTGCTGAAAACTGAAAACGCTGGTGCTTATGTTGGTTCCGTCGTGGTAGATCTGCAAAACGTTGAAATGCTTGGCAGATGCAAAAACGTCAGGGCTGAAAATGGTCTGGCTGTGGGTAATCTGCTAACGTTGGGAGTCTTCTGCTTCTTGCTGTTGCGAATGCAAAAACATTGGCTGATTTGGTCCAAAAACGCCAGACTTCTACTGTGATGCAAAAACGCTAGGCCTCTTGGGGGTTCTCTTGAGAAGTTGCCTGTTGAGCGTGTGCTCTTGTTGCCTCTTCTGCCAGAAAGTGCTAGCGCCAGGTTTCTATATATACAAACTTAGCAAAATTGCCCTACATAGTTCTAACAAAAGTCACTTAAAAATTATAAGTGAAAAATATCAAAAATAGGGAAAATAGGTCTGTGCATTGTAAAAATGCTCCTGATTGGTTATGATGGAAATCTAATGATCATGCTGTGTGCAACCAGAGGATATGCATCTAATCTAAGTGTTTGGACATGCACGGTCTGCGAACAGACTCACAAAAGTGTCAGATCACTTCCTATCCTAGACTGACTTGACTGAACTAAACCTTGGTCATGCTGTAGCTTGTCCACGAACACATAGGGTTGAATGTGTCACTTGACAATTCCTCTTCGAAATTAGACCAATGGATATGCTGGCGCTTTCTAGATTTTCTGAAATGGTGGTAGTCTCTGCATCATGTAATATGGACGTGGGCTATTTAGTACGTGTTGCTACAGTTTGTCACCCCTTTGGCTGGTCCTTGGCGGAGCTGTTTGTACAGACTTGGACACTCCAAGTCGAGAATCTATTGTGCACATGAGAGAAAAGTGAGAGAAATGGACAAAACTGAGAGAAAGACGACACCGCACGGTGTAGTTGCATGCCCAGAGAGATTGGCCCCAAAGATTGGCGCCCCTTTCGGTATTTCTTTATTATTAATGCTTCTCAAAGTACAATATCCGAGGGACCCGAAATTTGTGGAAATTCCCCAAAATACCCTTTATCTTTTTTTGTAAGGTGCAGCAGAATGAATGTTGTATTTTCTCAAGATTAGTGATCTTTATTGCTCAAGGTTCCTTTTAGTTCTTTAGGGAAAGAGAGAGCTTTCTGTCTTGTAGAGTGCTGTGGTCACGAACAAAGTGAGTGGATGTTGTGCGTGCAAATGAATGAGACTGAGAGAAGGAGAAGAAGAGATACGACACCGAGAGGTTTGTAAAACCCTCCTCCAAAGGCCCCACTCTCGTCGGCGAGAGTGGTCTACTTGATTGCACAAATGCGTACAATGCAGATGCAATGGACTATGCCGATGACGACGACGGTGATGACGACGGCGACTTGGGCTGAAATCTGAGATCTTCTAGATGCTGAATTTCTGGGAGTGTTTCAAGGCTGAAAATGGACTGTTTTGGCTGCGTTTCTTTGGTTGAAGATGGGGAAACAATCCGCAACCGGGTTGGGCTAATCGGCTACTGAGTCATGGCTGAATTCTGCATTTTCTTCATGGCTGAAAACCCTGCTGTAAAATGCTGGGACTGAAATCAAAAAACGCTGGTGGTTCGTGCTAGCGTTAGTGAAATTGATGAGGTTTCTGGGGAATGCTGACAATGACTGCAAGCGCTAGGGATCTGCTACTGATGCAATCTGCAAGGGCTGAAAAACGCTGCAGATCTGCACTAGATGCTAGCGTTGGTGATCTTCTATTGCTGCTGCCAATGGGTAATGGAAACGCTAGGTATGAGGAGCATAGGATGGCGATGGCAGAGGAAAGCAAAAACGCTAATGCTGCTGGGTTCTGTCGCGGGAAAACACCGGGGGGTGATGGGAGGTATGTCGATGGGTCATGAGGGGGGGTACTGCTGAGAAGTTGCCTGTTGAGCGGGAAGCTCCTGTTGCCTCTTCTGCCAGAAAGTGCTAACTTGGGTTTGCTTCTATATTAACTTAGCAAAATTGCCCTACCTACTTTTGTAGGAAAGTCACTTAAAAATAATAAGTGAAATAACCAAAAATAGAAAAATAGGCTAAATGCACTCGAAAATTCCCCTAACTGATGCTAATGGATTCTGATGGGAATTCCAATGATCATGCTGTGTGCAACCGGAGGATATGCATCTATGCTAAGTGACTGGACATGCACGGTCTACGAATAGATTCACAAAAGTGTCAGATCACTGCTAATCTAGACTTGACTGAACTGACTGAACCTTGCTGTGGTGTAGCTTGTCCACAAACACATAGGGTTGGGATGTGTCACGTGATATCCCCTCCTTTTCAAAGTGAGGTACTGGTACCGAACTGTATGGCGTCAAGGGAGACTGCCGACAACATCCGGAATCCTGGAAGGGACTCTTCGCCGGCCCACTCTGCTGTGTGGGTCGAGCGGTACTTGAACTTCATAAAGGTCTGCAATGCTTGCTTCTTTGGGCCGCGCCGAAAGCGACTCAAAGTCTTCTGTGGCTCTTGTGATGCTTCAACTTCGTCTAGAGTCCTGCTTCTTTCGTCTTCAAGAATCTCCATGGCTGAAAATTCCTGAAACCATCTCCAACACAAAACCATGAACATACCCATTCCATGTAAAGTGAAGGAAAAAAATATTTTCTTCTCTAAAGACTGTGCGTGCAATGTAGATGAACATAGAGACGGAGTGACAACCCGTTCATCAAACACATGCAAACAATGCGCTCGAATCTTTTCTGTTTGATCAAAATTAATCAACTGTGGCAAATCACAATGGAAATGCCCATGCTTGGTGCTCATACAATCATGTGCTCGTTCGGAAATTGTGTCATGCCACGGAAGAAATGGAATGTGACTTCCTAACATACAAACTTTTCAGCTTTTCATGAACAATTCGCATACATTCGTGCTTATCCATGAGAGAAACGTGCTCAACATACAGTATGTCATGCCTAGCAAAAGGGATCACATAACGATGCTGACTAAAATACAGGAAACGATCACGAATGAAACATTCGAATAATGCGTACGTATCAATTATGCGAACACATAATACTTCCTGTGAGGGTTCTTTGGACCAAGGCTCAAGAGCCAAGATCGATTCGTCGTGAATGATCGAATCGTCCTGTGGGGGTCTTTGGACCTCGACTCAAAAGCAAAGATCGGTTCTTTGTGATTGATCGAATCTACAACGAGGTTAGCTTCGCTAGAAAAAGCATCCACTAACACATCATCCTTGTGAACAATCACATCATCTTCATGCAACTCATCATGCTTGTGAGAAATCACATCTTGATCATGCAAAGCATCATGCTTGTCATTGTCATCATCATTCAAATCATCATGCTTCTTATAATCATGCAAATCTTGTGTGTCATGATCTGGAGAAAAAGAGACTGAAAGAGTCTTCTTATCTCAAATCCTTTCAACCTTGTGCTGCATAGTAGCAATGAGAGATGGAGAAGGAGAAGTATCCACTCCATGAAAGACAGTAGGAGAATCACTTTTGGCATTGAGAGTTAAAGTGCTAGCCTCCCAATCAACGAGAGGGTTAATTTCACGAAACCATTTCATGCCTAAAATCATATCACATCCTGAGAGAGGAGAAACAACAAATCTTCTAGTGAAGGCAGTCTGTTGAATTGCAAACAACACATCAAGGCACTCCTTCGTGATGAGAGCGTCCATACCAGGACGAAAGCTAGAGACCTCAATAGGAAATCTCGGACTAACTTCAAGGCGGGCTCTCTCAACAAGAGAGGGGTTGATCACATCATTCATACTACCTGGGTCAAACAATATGACAAAACGGTGCCCCGACGTACGACCATAACATTCAATGAGAGAATCATCAATGGGAGGGTCCTGAGAAACTTTGGGTACAATCGTGTTATCATTCATTGCATTGACAGATGTAGTGGGTGTTGTGAGTTCTTTAGATTCATTCGAGTCAAGCTTAGGACATGTTCGTTTTATGTGACCCTTAATGTGACAATGAAAACGACGACCTTCCTTAGAATACGTGCTTTGTTCTTCCGAAGTGATGTAACCTCCTACAATTCCTTGTGCTACCTTTTCCTCTGGAGTAAGCTTAGGTTTAGCAGTTGTGTTAGCCTTACCCTTAGATTCATTGGAAGAATTCTATGATGAGAGACTGTTGGTAGATTGGTTAGAAGAGTTATCATTTTTACCATTCTTACCGTTCTTACCGTTCTGAGGAGTCGGCGAGGTACTTGTGGAAGTTTTGTTCTCCTTAGGCTTTCCCTTGTTGTGCTTCATCTCTTGTGCGAGAGCAATCGCTACTGCCTTGTTGAGATCGATTGGATCGAATACCTCGACATCGTACTTGATATACTCGTCCAATCCAAAGAGAAAAGCCTCTTTGCGTTCCATCTTCCGACATGTAAAGTTGGGTACCTAGCTGCAAAACACGATTAGAAAAAGACATGACCGGCATACCATTTTGCTTGAGAGCTTGCCAATCGTCCTTCAATTGTGCAAGGTACTGAGGTGGTATAAACCGCGCCTTGAGCTTGTCTTGGAAATCAGCCCAACTAAAAGGGAAGGGCGTGAAATCGTCGACTGCCTCTAGGTGCGCGGCTAGCTGTGCCTCTTGCCATGCGTGATACCAATTAATGGCATCACCGGCAAGGTACATAGCTGTCGTCAAAACTTTGCTATTGCTTGTCTTCTTAGTTGTCGCAAAGTAAGCATTAAATTGATGCAACCAAGAATGAATAACAGTAGCGTCCATCTTACTGTCATACTTACTGAAAATCAACTTTTCTGTGACTGGATGGTTGGAATCCGTGTCGTGGCTTGCGCCACTTGACGAACTTCCACGATCTTTGGGTGGATCGGTCTTCGAGGCTAGGATGTGGGAAAGAAATTCTTGATGGCGAATCTCCCTTTGAGCTTCTCGTTCATCGCGCTCGCGTTCGAAAGCAAGCCAATTTTCTTCTTGTTTTGCGGCAAGAGCAATGCGCTCATGCTCCTGAGCAAGGCGGTTGTCATCGCGTTCGCGGTTCTTGGCTTCTTGTGCTTCTGCTTTGCTTGCGAGTTGTGCCAATGCAACTCGATTCGTTTCTTGTTGTTGTGCCATCATGTCCAACATCGATTTGACCATCAACTCCATAGGAGTGAGTGCACCTCGTGGCGTAGATGGCGAAGGGAGAGAGTCGAAAAAGTCTCCTGGTGGAGAAAAATCTTCGCCGCCTCTCTCATGCTCATCACTTGTATTCGAAGTATCCATTCCGCTTCAGGTGACAACCATGCACTATAATCTTGGGTTCTGAAGTTCGCGAGGAACTTGGGTTCTTGAGGGTCTTGAGGTTCTTGAGGTCCTTGATTCGTGAGAATCTAGGGTTCTTGAGGTTCGTGAGTCTTGAGGGTCTTGGGTTCTTGGGGTTCTTGAGGTTTTCTTTCGCTTGCAAATCGCGTTGGAGAAGGATCTTCTCTTCATCCGAGTTCTACCCTTTTCTGGGGGCGCACCCCTTGGCGGCCTTGCGCTCACACCAAGGTTGCTATTTCCCACCTCATGTTGATTGGCCGGCCGCTAAGTGCACGGTCCGCTCTCAATGAGTGAAAAGAGACACAAGGGGAGGTTGGCCAAACCCTTCTTTCTTGGGATTCCTGTCACTCTTCAACAAAACACGATTAGGAATCGCCACGCCCAAGTAAACTGGGGTTCGTGCGATCGCAACAAGCAAAAAAAATTCTTGTGGTTCTTTCCTTGAGTAATGCAGAACACTTCCAAAGCTCTGATACCAATGTTAGGTGCAGCGGAATGAATGTTGTATTTTCTCAAGATTAGCGATCTTTATTGCTCAAGGTTCCTTTTAGTTCTTTAGGGAAAGAGAGAGCTTTCCGTCTTGTAGAGTGCTGTGGTCACGAACAAAGTGAGTGGATGTTGTGCATGCAAATGAATGAGACTGAGAGAAGGAGAAGAAGAGATACGACACCGAGAGGTTTGTAAAACCCTCCTCCAAAGGCCCCACTCTCGTCGGCGAGAGTGGTCTACTTGATTGCACAAATGCGTACAATGCAGATGCAATGGACTATGCCGATGACGACGACGGTGATGACGACGGCGACTTGGGCTGAAATCTGAGATCTTCTAGATGCTGAATTTCTGGGAGTGTTTCAAGGCTGGAAATGGACTGTTTTGGCTGCGTTTTCTTCATGGCTGAAAACCCTGCTGTAAAATGCTAGGACTGAAATCAAAAAACGATGGTGGTTCCTGCTAGCGTTAGTGAAATTGATGAGGTTTCTGGGGAATGCTGACAATGACTGCAAGCGCTATGGATCTGCTACTGATGCAATCTGCAAGGGCTGAAAACGCTGCAGATCTGCACTAGATGCTACACTAGATGCTAGCGTTAGTGATCTTCTACTGCTGCTGCCAATGGGTAATGGAAACGCCAGGTATGAGGAGCATAGGATGGCGATGGCAGAGGAAAGCAAAAACGCTAATGCCGCTGGGTTCTGTCGCGGGAAAACACCGGGGGGTGATGGGAGGTAGGTCGATGGGTCAGGAGGGGGGTACTGTTGAGAAGTTGCCTGTTGAGCGGGAAGCTCCTGTTGCCTCTTCTGCCAGAAAGTGCTAACTTGGGTTTGCTTATATATTAACTTAGCAAAATTTCCCTACCTACTTTTGTAGGAAAGTCACTTAAAAATAATAAGTGAAAATAACCAAAAATAGGAAAATAGGCTAAATGCACTGGAAAATTCCCCTAACTGATGCTAATGGATTCTGATGGGAATACCGATGATCATGCTGTGTGCAACCGGAGGATATGCATCTATGCTAAGTGACTGGACATGCACGGTCTACGAATAGACTCACAAAAGTGTCAGATCACTGCTTATCTAGACTTGACTGAACTGACTGAACCATGCTGTGGTGTAGCTTGTCCACGGACACATAGGGTTGGGATGTGTCACGTGACATTTTTGGTTGGATTTCTCAAGATTTTTTAATCTTTATGAGATCCGTGTTTGAGTGCTTAAAATTACCTCTCCAAAAAAGGCATTTATGTTTAAGAATAATGAAGCAATTCATCTCCAAAGCCTACATAACCAACTCAAATTCTAATTTTAGCATCTTGTATTGATACACACTTAGTCTTCTTATAAAAAGCTAGAAATTCTTTCATATTTGGAGAAATTTAATCTCACAACTTTTGGGAATTTTGGAAAATTTGAAGGCCATTTTGGAAATTTATGATAAAATATTGGGGGTATTTGAAATTTGAGGAGTATTTTGGAAATTTCCACAAATTAGAGTGGTATTTTGGTGATTTTCTTATTTTTCTTTATTATTAATGCTTCTCAAAGGACAATGTTGTCTCAGCAGTGCTCCCAAGCGTATCTGTCTGAAACTGAGGCCCTGGCACTTCATTTATAGGCGGGGCCTTCCAAAAGCAGTATACATGAAAAGCTTCAAGTCTAAAAGCATATGGGTCCCAAAAGCTATCGATAGGGCTGTCAGCACGTTTTGCAAAAATCCGTACATGTGTCACGTTAGGAGTGCAAATCAGGGGTTTCATACGGTCTCCCACGTCAGCAACGCAAATCGCGGGTCCCCTGTATAGTTGCCACATCATCAGCCCTTCCACGCTTCATTTAGCCTTTTTGTCCCTTGGGCCCCATCGGACTGGACTCCACAAGTTGATACAACTTTAAAAAATTGGTGTCCTTTCATTTTTGGCCTCTCGGATTGGTTCTGCAACTTGATACAACTCCTTCTGTATCTTTTAGTAGGGCTCCGACCCTTCTGTGTCTGGAGTTTGTCCTTTAGGTCATGCCATTCATCACTTTGTGACAGACCCCACTCTTGAAAGAAATGTAATCGCCCTCGATTACGCTTGCAAAACCAACGTAAGCAAGAAACCAGTTCAGTAGACATTGATTTCAAGTAAACGCACTAGACAACACATATCTAGTACTTGCACGAAGACGACAGTCACTAAACATTCACATGACTATGCCCGTCGAGATCTTTGATGAGAATCATGATCATCTAACGTATTTAGCAATCACATCAAATCTCACCGATCTCTAGCGGATGTCGGGATTGACCAAGACCGAAATGCTGCAGTCATTTCGTCTTTCAAACATGCACTCAAACACAAAACACATGAGAGAGCACATATATTAAATTCATTCAAGGAATAGGTACCATATTAGCTAGTTGCTAATCCCCCGCAAGTACAGGTTGATTTGGAAAGATTTCACACGAGAAATCTTGTCTAAATCAATGGGCAAGTATCCCTACAGGTGCAGGAGCTCGAGGGCTTGCTACGGATACGACCGGCATGCGAAACGGAGCCCGAAACAAGAAATTACAGCCTGTAGGTTTAGGGTTTTGACCCTTTTTGATCCCTAATAGCCCCAGGAGCTTCGCGGAAGCTAGGGGATCGCCATACAGGTGTTCTGGTGCATTTTTGAGGCCGAAAACAGAGAATTCAGTGTGCTGTAATTTCTTGCCGGGTTCGTTTACATTTATTCCTATCAGATCTTAAAAGCTCCTTGACAAAAGGCAGTTTCTGAGGTAGTAAATTGTTTGGTGTTTGAGGAGCTATCTTCATCTCTGCACTCTGATATCTTACATACTGCTACTCTGGCCTTAAATAAGAAGAATTGGTTCTCTTTCTGCATTTTTATCATGTGCTGTTAAGGAAAACCAACTTGCTTGAGTTTGTCTTTGTGTGCTGCTGATGTTCCTCAGCTGGCTCGAATTCTTTTATGCTTGCGTGCGTGCGTGCACCAGTATTAACACAGTGTATGTGTGTTGTTTTTTGGCAGATAGCACGCATGCTGACTATTCATAGAGAGAGAGAGCTTGTAAAGGGGATCAAAAAAAGGGCATCACGCAAGCTGGACAAAGCTTGGAAAAGGAGCATCATTCCAAAGCCTCCTCCATCACTGGTAGCCATAATCGAGGAAGAGAAGAAAGCAAGAGCTTGAGGGTGGGTGATTGTTAAGCCCATAGGATGGCTCTCTCAATTTGTCGAATCATGATTGAAGGGATCCTTTCCACATCCTAATTGATGTCCGCGATTTTGGTTCGCACTCTGTCATGACAAAAGGATGATGTAATATACAATCTGCCTGTGAAGAGATTAATGCTGTGAAGTGCTATCAACTGTTCTCTTTGGCTTTGCAATGGAACTCTGTCGTATCTATCAATGTAATGGTAGGGCAGCTATATTGACAATTTGTTTTAACAAGTTATTGAGTAATTCTGTCAGACAAATAGTGATTTCTGACGGTTGTCACAAGGAGCCAGTTATTGAGTAATTCTGTCAGACAAATAGTGATTTCTGACGGTTGTCACAAGGAGCCAGTTTGCTCAGAATCTCTTATTTTTGGCCTCTGTAGACTGTCTTAGTTGGATATGTGCACATTAATCTTGATGATAGGGAAAGGAGAAGGGGGCTGTAAAGTAAAAAGTATATATGGGTTTGATGCCTATGTTATTTGAGCTTCATTCAAATCTCTTCAAAAAAGGCTGTGTGTTCAGAGTCTCACTTTTGACCACTCAAAAGGAGAGTTGATGGAATGGCCTAAGGTATGTGATCCAAAAAGGGACTAGACGAGGTTGAGTTAAGCCAAAGAATTTCACACTCATCACAAATGTATTAGCCATAGACTGCTGGCTTTAACTATCTGTGGGATTAGTCTACCATGTCCAATTATAGCACTCAATCTAGTGTACCTGGAATTATAACCTGAAGTGTCATAAGCTTCAATTGATAAGAAGCTAGTGAAAATGGCATTGCTGGGCTCTTGAATTGATGTAACATTTCTCAAATGTATAAAAGATTTTCTACAATATTAGAAGGACTCTAACATTTTGTTAAAGAATGACAATGACGTAGAAATGAGAGGAAAGTGGGATGTGTTTTAGAGCTATTATGAAGTGTTGGATTAGGAAGTCTGCCCTTCTCAATATTTAGAGATATTATGAAGTATAGATCTGTACACTACTATTGTTTAAATTATTAGGGTGTGCGGGTGCGCACGTATGCGTGTATGTGTGGAGGTAGCCAAATGGAAATTGGAATTTTAGATCTTGGAGAAAGGGAGGGTAACCATGGAAATGTTTCCACTAGTTGCTGATAGTTGGTATCTGAATTGGCTCTCTCTCTCTCTCTCTCTCTCTCTCTCTCTCTCTCTCTCCAAGGCATGGACATGCCAATGCTACAATTGCACCACAAATGCATCACAACATTAACTGTGGAGGCGTGGTAACATCACAATGAGGAGTGAAAGAGCTTAGATGTAAGTAAATAATCAATGTTATTCTTTGTACCTCTCTATGCATTTAATGAATTCTCATGTGCACTAGGGAGAGAAGGTTCACAACAAACAAAAAGTATTGGAATGGATAATTGCTAAAGGTTCACACTTAACATAGTCTAGGCATGGGTAGTTTTGAGAACTTTAAGTATTTCCTTTGCATGTATGTGCCTCTATGCATAAACATGGTTGTAGTGGAACTTCATATTATTTTATGCCCAAAGAGAGCACACATAGCAAGATCTTTCTACAGCAAGTACATGAAATTGCAAAAGTGATGTGTAGAAGTTCATTGACAGACATAAAAGTGCAGAAAGGTGCAAATGATTGAAGCATGAGGAAGGTGATTCTATGGGCATTTACCAATAAGGAAAGGGAAGGAATGAGTTCATGTCATACAAAGAGCTTCTGAAGATGTCTCAAGAGCTTCTGCTGAAAGGACTTTGGGTACTACCGCATGCTCATCTCCACCCAATTTTACCCCTATATAGACTCTTTATCCCTATTTTAGAAGTCCCCTTGACCATGCATGCGTAGATTAGGGCATGGCTCCCCAGTCCTGCCTTAGACGCTACTCCCCCCTTGGAAAAGCGTTTTTGTCCTCAAAAACAAAAATGGTGATGTCTTCTTAAGGACACTAATGTTTTCCATAGTGTCCACTTGATCGATACACGGGGTAGTAGGAGGTTCAATGAAACCAACAAGAATATCTTTATCATCTACATTGTTGTCCCTTTGTAAGTGGTTTTTGTAAATGGTCTGTATCCAAAACAACCGGATGGATACAATAGTGTGTAGACTTCATTGATAACTTATTTGAGTATTTTAAACGAGGTACCTTAACTAAGAGGTAATTAAATGAATGATCATGTTTCAAAAAATTTGAAATTACTGGAACATGTAAGAATATCCCTTCATAACTATAACTTTCCTTGAAAGTGACTTGCAGACATATCTCCTCAACATTGATTAAGTCCTTCACTTGCCGCCATTCCTCATAAGTAACCAAACCCACCATAACTGTTGATCAAGGCTGAAAACTTGACATAAGCATGAAAGGACTAAACCTAGTCGTAACATGCTTTGCATCATGATAAACAAACTCCAAACTAGAGAGTTAATCTTTCCAATTGAATTACTGCTCACCAACATGCACTCTTAGAATATCCTTTACCAGTGAATTAATACTTGCAAGTTGTCTCTCCGTCTTTGAATGATTCTCAACACTAATATTGAGTTGTGTTCCCCAACCGTTTACAGATAGTCTTCTAAAAGTGACTGGTAAACATGGGTTTACTATTACAAAATTGCAAGGAAATTCATATAGTCTACAAATGAGGTTAACAACCAGTTTGGTTAAAGAGTTGACTAAATTGGAGTAAACTTACAGAGTTTAGGCAATCTATCTACAAGCACCCATACCAAGCCATCCCTTGAATGGTGGTTGGTAGACCCATAATAAATCCCATAGAGGTATTGCACTTGTGGTACTAAAAGCTTCAGAAGTGATCATATTCATGAAGTTGCATGTCGCTATGATTATGTCTTTGCTAAACACTAGGGCTCATAACACCTAGCGTGCATGCATTTAGCAAAAACATATATGAACCTGCATTTCCATGACTAATAATTTGTAGTTGCCAATGCATATGGAGGATGTTAAAGAATTCATGAAAGAAGAGGAAATAAAATGTGTGAATAGCTCTACAAAAAGAAACTAAATACTTCCCACTACAATTAATCAATAGCCTTGCTTAAACATTTGGACAATAACAGAATGTGAAGATCAATCACATCTAGGTATAAGCAATGAAAGATTTTCATTAACAAAAGGACATAGCCTTGCTATATGTGTAGTATATATGAAAATTTGTAGCCTAAAATATCTTCAAACAACCATTTATTAATTGTTTTTAATAGTACCTATTGCATTAACAAGTCTTACTGGATATTCAATAATATTTGGCTAATTGAAGACACAGGTGCTAGTGTGAGTCTCCCACATGTGAAAAATTCTCGTATAATGATGCCAAGAAATATGACATCCATCAAGTACGAGATGTAATTGCATGTGGAGGTAACTGAAAACACTCAAAGATATTACTCGAATTCTCCACACGTGGAATATGTCGCATATATTGATGTCAAGAAATATGACATTCTTCAAGTACGAGATGTACTTGTGTGTGGAGGTAACTAGAAACACCTAGCAATATGAGATATGAGTGAGAGGGACCCTCATAAACCTTGCTCCACATTGGCTAAACTGAACTCCATGAGTTCCTAGACCATGTTTCACACCTTGTGACTAATAACATGTGCCAAATGAAACCCTACCTTGTAGATCTATGATCGTTACAATAGGGAAAGTAACAAACCCAAACCCTACCTCGTAGATCTATGATCGTTACAATAGGGAAAGTAACAAACCCAAACCCTACCTCGTAGATCTATGACCATTTCAATAGGGAAAGTAACAAGTTGCAAAGGTGGTACGTGGTACACTACCTTCTTTTGATCACGCATGACCTTGTCATGAGTTTAAAGATTCAAGTGGATTAAAGCATTGCAACACATGCATCCAACTTGTAAAGCTCAATCAAAGCATATTCAAAAAAGAATTAAACCAAATTATATGCTTATTATGAGTTGAAAAATTACCGCATACTTATCCGAAGGTCAAGGGCAATTGTCAAGCCTCAAAGGTATATTACCATATTTTTAGTATTTCTTTGATTTGCTGAACATTAATAGTAGAGATTAGTGAAGATAACTATATTTGATTGAGAACCCTTGGTGTTGTCTTTGTAATTTGAACCCCTCGGTCAAATTTTGAAAGGAAACTACTTGAACTATTAGGTAGTTGAGACTAGCATAGGCTATCGTGCTATGAATAATGATCGTAAGACCCAAAAAAATGTGCTCCTATACACACACTTGATGCTATAGATGAAACAAGAGATCCCTTCAAGTTGGAATCTTATTCACAATTTGATCCTTGAAACAATCATATATCCTCATTGAAAGAAGAGAAAGATTCCCAAAACCAAAAAGAAGGTAGTTATACTAGGTATTCTTTGGTTTTTGAAATAAAAGATTGCCTACCTTGAGGTTGTCTTGAAAGAGTCATGTTATCATATGAACTAGTTTCTTGATAGTGAGGCCATGCCTGGCTGCCTACAGAAGAAAATGTTACCATATACATGTGGTAGTGATGTGTGTGAACACACTAGGACCGCCGGGGCATTTTTTTCCTCTTTAGGAGGTTTTTTCCCTCGTGCATTGTATATATGCCCATCACTCTAGGGCTATCTATCTTTCCATTGCACACTAAGTAACACACTCTCTATTGTGTGCCTTGAGCTTCCTTCGTCTTCTCCAAGCTGAGTGTGTTTCTCTACAACCCTAATTCCAACAATTGGTATCAGAGCAGGTCACGTCCTCTCGGGCTTAGTCGCCAGCTGCTCCAGCACACGCCTGCTCACTTTCTCTGATTTCAGTGAGCTTTGGCGAGCGTTCACAGGTTGAAATTTTTTTTGGTAAGCTCGAAGAGCTTGGTCTACTCAGAATTTTGATTTGGGCTCATTTCGGCCTCCGTTTCCACTACAGGCAGTACTGCACAGGCTATTTCGTCATTTTGTGCAGAATTTTTGTCAGTGCCGTTTTCTGCATAACATGTGCCTTATAGTCTTCTACAGTTTGTGCTATATAGCACAGGTTGTTCCCGCTCCGTTTCTCTTATTTTCGGGCAGTTTTCACATCAGGTGCAACATTTACCATGGCTGACAACAACAACACAGATGTGTTCAAGATGTTTGCTGCTGAGGACAGGTTGGATGGGGACAACTACCCTATGTGGGCTTATATGATGCAACATGTTCTTGTGTCAAAGGGTGTCTGGAACATTGTGCAGGGCATTGATGTAGGTCCTGGTTCTGAGGATGTAGGCGATGTTGAGGATGTTGCAGGTCTTGCTGCAAGGATTGCAGTTGTTAGAGTTGTTTTGCCTATGGTAGAACAAGCTCATTGGGATGTTAAGGATGTGCAGGCTCATGCATTGATTACGTTGTCTGTGAAGCGCACCATTGTTCCTCACATCCGTTCAGCAAAGTCTACAAAATAGGCTTGGGATATTTTAGCAGGTCTTTATGCAAGCCGCAATGAGGCTAAAATCACTTTGCTGCGTAAAGAGCTGGAGTCGAAGATTATGCATGAGGAAGATGATATGGACACTTTCCTTGCTAGTGTCAAGGATATCAATGAGCGGCTTATTTCTGCAGGTGAAGTCATTTCAGACAGTTCCCTTGTGCAGACTGTTCTTGATGCCTTACCAGATTCCTACCAGACTTTTGCTAGTACTTGGAGACTGATGACCCAAGGAAATCCTGAAGTTGTCAAGTTTGATGCATTATGCACATTGCTGTTGCAAGAGTCACTTTCTAGAAAAAACAGGACTAGGCAGCGTGCAGTTGAATAGGCTTTTATTGCTTCTCAAAGAAAGGGTGGTAACAGTAATGCAGCCACTTCTTATGGTTCTGCTGCGAGTGGCAAAAATTCTGTTCCTAATGCTTCTGCTGGTAGCACTTCGTCTGGCAATTCTGGTGATAAGGGCAAAACAAAGATGCATTGCCATTATTGTAAAGCCAATGATCACTTGATCAAGTCGTGTCCTAAGTTGAAGGCCAAAGAGGCTAAGAAGAAAGAGGGTGGTTTCATTGCAAATGCTGGTTCCACTACAAATGCAGCCATTGTTGAGTCTTGTGTGAAAGGAGACTATGTTGCTGATGTTGATGCAGAATGGGCTTTTAGCGCAGAGTGCACTTACAATCCTGTTGTCCATGATGCATGCTTGTCAATTGTTGTTGCAGATTCACATGTGTGGTATTTCGACAGTGGTGCTACAAAGCACATTAACTCACATCGTGAATTGTTTACCTCTCTCGAGTCAGTCCCTCATGGGAATTCAGTCACTTGTGCCAACAACGCCTCTTATCCAGTTCAAGGAGTTGGAAAGATTGTGCTCATTGCTGCTAATGGCAGTTCCTTCACACTTGTTGATGCACTTTATGTACCTGGGATCAAGAAGAATCTCTTGTCTGTATCCGCACTTGCTAGACTTGGACTTGTAGTCAAATTTGTGGATGACAGATGTACAGTTCATGATCTCAGTTTTGGTGATGAAATTGTTGCATTTGGGCTTTTGTGCCGTGGGTAGTATAAGCTCAGTTTGTATGACAAGTGTGGACAAAATTTTGCAAATGTTGTTGCAGATTCAAGGGCTATTTCAGATGCAAAACTTTGGCATGCACGTTTTGGTCATCTGAATTTTGCCAGTTTGCTGCGTTTGCAGAAATCTGATATGGTTGTTTCTTTGCCACCTCTTGAAGCACCTGTCAAACATGTTTGTGAAGGATGTATTTTGGGTAAGATGCAGCATTCTAAGTTTCCAAAGGATGGTTCAGTTCGGGCCACATGCAGGTTGCAGCTTGTGCATAGTGATGTTTGTGGGCCCATGCAAACTCCGTCCTTGGGCAACGTCCTTGGGCAATTACCTGTACTTTGTTACTTTCATTGATGATTACTCCAGGCATGCATGGGTATTTCCGCTTAAAGCGAAGTCCGAAGTTTTTATGTGCTTCAAACAATTTCTGGCTATGGCTAAAAATGTCTTGAAATGTACTATGGGCACCCTCCGTTCTGATCGAGGGGGGGAGTATATGTCTCATGAATTTAATGCATTTCTGGCTAGTCGTGGGATAAAACACCAATGTACACTGCCTTATACACCTCAGCAAAATGGTGTTGCTGAGAGGAAAAACAGGTCACTGACGGAAATGGCACGATGTATGGTCAAAAGTCAAGCTTTGCCGCATTCTTTTTGGCTTGAGGCCATTATGTGTGCCACGTATGTACTTAACAGGTGTCCTACAAAAGCTTTGCAGTCTATTACTCCATATGAAGCATGGCATGATAGAAAGCCTTCTATTGAGCACATGCGTGTTTTTGGCTGTTTGGCATATGCTTTGGTGCCACAAGTGCAGCGCAGAAAATTGGATGATAAGGCTGTCAAATGTATTTTTGTTGGTTATAGTGCTGAAAGTAAAGGTTACAGGTTGTATCATCCGCAAAAAAAACGTATTCTGGTTTCACGGGATGTAGTGTTTGTGGAAGATTCTGTTCAGCCCTTGCTGTCATGTACTAGAGACAGTAATGTAAGCTCACAGGACATTTATGACACTTTGTTGCCTCTTTTCAGTGGTGGAAATGCGAATGTAAGTTTTAATGAGGCAAATGTACAGCCTATGGTGGAAATGCGAATGTAAGTTTTAATGAGGCAAATGTACAGCCTATGGGGGTTTCTGAAAATGTTCTAGATCAGCCTATTATTGATGCAGATGTACATGATGAGGAAAGGGCTGAAAATGAGCAGGCTAGAGCTATGCCAAAATGGCTAGTGCACACTTAGTGTGAGAGTAAATTGGATGCACCTTTGTCTAGTCGTACTCGTTCAGGCTCTCGCCATGCATCTTATGCATCAGATTGTTATGCTTTGGCTGTGTCTAGCTTACATGATGTTGAGGAGCCTCTGACTTTTGATGAAGCACAAAATTCAGAAAATTGGATGGCTGCCATGCAATCAGAATATGATGCACTTATAGAAAATGACACATGGACTTTATGTGATTTGCCTCCTGGCAAAAAGGCCATTGGTATGAAGTGGGTTTACAAGTTGAAACGCAAGCCGGATGGTGAGATCGATCGCCATAAGGCTCGACTTGTTGCAAAGGGTTATGCACAGCAAAAAGGCATAGATTATGAAGAGACTTTTTCTCCCACTTGTCGTATGACTACTGTGCGTTTTCTATGTGCATTGGCAGCTCATTTTGGTTGGGATGTACATCAATCAGACATTGTTACTGCTTTCTTGAATGGTGACATATTTGAGGAAGTTTATGTAACGCAGCCTCGCGGTTTTGTCATAAAAGGACAAGAGGACAAAGTGTGCAAATGTAACAAGGCTTTGTATGGGTTGAAGCAATCTCCTCGTGCTTGGTATGAGAAAGCTCACACTCATTTGGTCAAACAAGGCTTTCGTAACAGTCCAACAGAAAGCACATTGTACGTAAAGCGTGAGGGTGATGTACCTCTCATTGTGGTTCTTTATGTTGATGATTTGCTGATCACTGGACCAAATGAGAAGAAACATATTGCTGAATTTAAGGCTGATTTGAATGCTACTTTCAAGATGAAAGATTTGGGGCTGTTGCATCATTATTTGGGTATACAGTTTAAGCAGTGTGATGGTGGTATTGCCTTGTGTCAGAAAAGTTACATAGAGACATTGCTATGTAAGTTTGGACTTGAGGATTGCAAACCTATTGCCGCTCCCATGGAAACAGGTTTGAAGTTGAGTCTACATGATGCTGGCGATCCTTCTAATGTCACTCTTTACCAAACTGCTGTTGGCTGCCTCATTTATGTATGCAACACGAGGCCGGATATTCAGTTTGCAGTCTCACAGGTCAGTAGATTTATGCATAGCCCAGGGTCTAAGCATTGGCAGGCTGTCAAGAGGATTTTCCACTACCTTAGTGGCACTTTACATCTTGGCTTATTTTATCCCAAGGGGGGATCATTGCCGCCACACTTACATGCTTTTTCGGACTCAGATTGGGCTGGTTGTTTTGACACACGAGTGTCCACAAGTAGTTTTTGTTTCATGCTTGGCAGTTCATGTATATCATGGTTGAGCAAGAAGCAACCTACTGTGGCCACTTCGAGTTGTGAGGTTGAGTACAGGGCAGTCTTCACAGCTACGGTTGATTTGGGTGTTGGACAGGACACTGCCAACACTATCTACACTGACCGTCAGAGCGCATTGGCAGTTGCGAGGAACCCAGTTTTTCATGCTCGCACAAAGCACATTGAGGTGCATTACCACTATGTCAGGGAGAGGCTCTTAGCAGGAGAGATCAGTTTGGCTTATGTGCCAACACAGGACAACCTTGCAGATATTTTCACAAAGGCATTGTCTCGTGAGAAGCTTGAAGCTTTCCGCAAAGCTTTGGGCTTACTCCCCTTTGTGGACTGATCCTGTCCTCAGGGCATGGCACTTCCCTTTACTCATGTGCCATCTCTCGTTCACCGCATCACTCCAGGGGGATTTGTTACCATATACATGTGGTAGTGATGTGTGTGAACACACTAGGACCATCGGGGCATTTTTTCCCGCTTTAGGAGGTTTTTTCCCCCGTGCATTGTATATATGCCCATCACTCTAGGGCTATCCATCTTTCCATTGCACACTAAGTAACACACTCTCTATTGTGTGCCTTGAGCTTCCTTCATCTTCTCCAAGCTGTGTGTGTTTCTCTGCAACCCTAATTCCAACAGAAATACGAATGTAAGTTCCAATGAGGCAAATGTACAGCCTATAGGGGTTTCTGAAAATGTTCTAGATCAGCCTATTACTAATGCAGATGTATATGATGTACTTGATGAGGAAAGGGCTGAAAATGAGACGGCTAGAGGTATGCCAAAATGGCTGCTGCACACTTTGCGTGAGAGTAAATTGGATGCACCTTTGTCTAGTCGTACTCGTTCAGGCTCTTGCCATGCATCTTATGCATCAGATTGTTATGCTTTAGCTTTTTCTAGCTTACATGATGTTGAGGAGCCTCTGAATTTTGATGAAGCACAAAATTCAGAAAATTGGATGGTTGACATGCAATCAGAATAGAGGCTCTCAGCAGGAGAGATCAGCTTGGCTTATGTGCCAACACAGGACAACCTTGCAGATCTTTTCACAAAGGCATTATCTCGTGAGAAGCTTGAAGCTTTCCGCAAAGCTTTGGGCTTACTCCCCTTTGTGGACTGATCCTGTCCTCAGGGCACGGCACTTCCCTTTACTCATGTGCCAGCTCTCGTTCACCGCATCACTCCAAGGGGATTTGTTACCATATACATGTGGTAGTGATGTGTGTGAACACACTAGGACCGCCGGGGCATTTTTTCCCTCTTTAAGAGGTTTTTTCCCCCGTGCATTGTATATACACCCATCACTCTAGGTCTATCTATCTTTCCATTGCACACTAAGTAACACACTCTCTATTGTATGCCTTGAGCTTCCTTCGTCTTCTCCAAGCTGTGTGTGTTTCTCTGCAACCCTAATTCCAACAGAAAATCATCATTTGTAGTGCATGCACCTTGTGCATATAACCAATGATAGATAATGCATGTTGATGCATTGAGATGCAACAAACACAAGAAAAGATGCTAGCTTCAATTGCTATTGAGTAGAAGGTCACATATGTGGGTAACTCCTACAACAACGTCAATAGGATAATCATGATTCAATAAAAATAATTGAAAACAAACAAGATCTTACCTTGTGTTAAATAAGCATGCGAGTCTAGTACATGTGGACACCACATCGAGTGGAATCCACCGTGATCGCTGTATGGATAATGATGTCCTTGACAGAGTATCTGGTGTTGTAGCAGAAACGTAAACACTGATTAAGGGAAAATAATGCCACTAGATTGGCATGTCGTGCATGCACTCAGAAAAATAAAGTGATAAGCCCTTTGTGACAATGATGTGTGGGGAAGCGTGTTCCCTAATTACCAATCGTTTAGCATTAGACAATGGGGGATGGATCCTTAGCTTAAGCATGGCGTTAGGGTTAGGGTTAGAGAGATGGAGACTAGGGTTAGACTATGTCAAGGGCAAGGGCATAAAGAGAGAGAGAGAGAGAGTATAGAAACAATGATGATATCTCAAAGTGAAATTGATTGGTTAGAGAAAAGCCTCTTAAGTAGGCTTAATGCTCTTTAATCATTAGCTAGAGAGGTTGCACCCTCTTGATATTGGACCATCCTATCATCTTTCCTAGGTGGCTGGAGGGCTTTCCCATATGGTGCCACAAATTGGGCTTACCCTAACAATCACCCCCTTAAGCCAAACTTGGGGTTTTACAAAGAGTTCATGTGTTTTGGTTTATGTATTCATAATGGTGTACTCCTTGGCTAACATGATTCATCTACGTGATACATCATGGTGGTCCTCATTAGATTTAACACTTCAGGATTCATCTACCTGATACATCATGGTGGTCCTCACTAGATTTAACACTTCAGGATTCTCAATTGGATACATCATGGCAATTCTCATTGGAGTCAGCAACCATGGTTCAATGTCCCATGACACATCATAGTGGTTCTTTATCGGATTCATCGCTATGGTTCACAATTGAAACTTAGTAGGTTTTTGTACTATGTAGTAGTCCTAGATAGTACAAAAACTATTCATTCATGGGATTTTTAATTCGTTAATGAAGAAGGACGGTCAATGTCGTCCCCTATATTGTTGATCTTGTTGTTGTTGTCATTTATTGTTGTTATTGTCGGCATCTTCATCTTCATTTTGTTGGCTTCATGTGTTGTTGAATTCATTTTCATGTTTTCATCATTTGTCTTCATCATTTCATTGGTCCAAAATGTCTAGGGTCCAATCTTTTTGACCGATGGTGCATAGCACGCATACATTTCGTTGTGTATGCATATCATGTGTGTGATACTTGTTAGGAAGGTCTCACCGTGTATGGTAGTGTCTAGTCATGTGTTCATGTGTGCAATGCCTCTATGCACATGCGTTGTGTATGAAAACAAGCTCGACAAGGTCTACATGACTTAGAGCTTTGATAATCTTGGGATTGGGTCTTACATACATTGTTACTTCTTGGACAATGTGTTGCATTTTTGCGGAGTGAAAGCTCCGATAAAGCTTGCAAAGATGCCTCTTGGAAAGAGGGTGAAGGTATGAGACCTTTTGTTTGAGATTCCTCTTTGAAACTTTTGAGGATGATGGTTTTATCTTCTTCTCGGCTTTTTGAAGGAAGTGGGACATGCATAAGAAATATCTCATAAGGGTTTAGGCTATGGAAAATAATGGAGATCAAAACTGCCGCAGGAAACAAATCTAAATGAGAATGACTTCTTGGCAGCGTGGGAGGTGACCCTTAGGGGGTGACTGGGAAAAGGGCACTTGGTGCCTCGAAAGGGATTCAAGGGATTCTAAGTGTGTGTGAAAGGCTACTTCAATGTAGATTCCAAAATAAAACGCCCCCAAAAAAGAAATGTGTTGCACATGAACATCGAGTGCAATAGGCCGAGAGCACTGCGGCATTGTTGGTTGTCAAGTAGTTGTTGACAGCTTTTATATCCAGCTCACTAACTATGCAACAGGGCTAGGTAATCCTACAATTGGCTGCAGCAAGAGTCGAGACCTCAAGTTTTGTGGCTAGTGGACAACGGTGTGCGACAGCCTATATGGTGAAAACGTCAGTATGTGGGGCTAGCAAGGCAAAAAAAATTGAGCTGCAGCATGTTGGTCTGCAATTATTAGAGTGTGCTGATCTAAGGCAAATAGCTAGCGACAAGTGGAAGGCGGTGCCAAGCACGCCATCTTGTTTACAGAGCATCTTGCATCGAGCCACATGCCTGCAAGATGCATACGTAGGTAATAGCATCTGGAGAAAGGCCCTTGCTTCGCACCTGTTCAAAAAAACGCATAGCTTCCTGGCCTTGTCGAGCATATCCTGCGGTCAGTGCATTCCAAAAGATGACATCCCTCACAAGAGCACCAGATTTGGTGTACATATCAACCAAGGCATGCCAGGCCCGGGATGTTTCTGCTGCAACCCTTTACTAACAATATCAGAGCAAAATTTTAAGCCCATATTGGCATCTTGCATACACACACATGGCTTGAAGGCGCACGCGTTTGTGATTGCTTCCGGAGAGAGGCCCTCACTTCGGATCCTTTGAAAAGAGCCGAGAGATTTCTGGCCCGGTTAACTACTGATGTGCTTATCTCGCAATCAATGCGCTAGGGCAATAAGCTCCTCAAGCTCATTTTGTGCTTTCTAAAGTGTACCACATTCAGCATACATATCGACCAAGGAATTCCCGAGCATGACAAGTTCTATAAACAACCCTTGCTGAAGTGTCCCACATTTTTCATACATATTGACCAAGGCAGTGCCAAGCACACAATCTCTTTTTGAGAGCAATTTGCATAGATTGAGATGCCTGCAAGATGCACAGGTAGGTGATGGCGACTGGACAAAGGCCTTCACTTTGCACATGCTGAAAACAGTTCAGAGCTTGCTGGCCCGGCCGTTGTTGGGCATATCTTGCAATCAGTATGTTCCAAAAGACGTCATCCCGCACAGGAGCACCACATCTGGCATACATATCAACCAAGGCATTGCCAAGCATGGCATTTTTTTGCAACAGCCCCTTACTAACAATATCAGAGTAAATTTTCAAGCCCAAACCAGCGTCTTGTGTTCTTTCAAGATGCACTCTTACGTGGTTGCATTTGGAGGGAGGCCTTTGCTTTGCACCTGCTGAAACAGTCGAGAGCTTGGTGGCTCGATGGTTGTTGGGCATATCCCTCAATCAGTGCATTCCAAGAGACGACATTCCGGACAGGAAGCTTCTCAAGTAGTTTTCTTGCTTTCTCAAGCACACACAATTGGCATACATATTGCCCAAGACAATGCCAGGCATTGTATCTTGAACTTTTTGAACAACCCTTGACTATAGCGCTCTCATCATGAATTATCTCATCCAAGGGAGGCTTTCAAAGTTCTTGCAGGTCTTTGCTTCGAATCTTGTGAAAAGAACCCAAAGCTTCCTTGCCACAACCATGTTCAGTATACCTTGCAATCAAAGCACTACAAGAGACATCCCAGAAAGGATGCCCATCAAGAACTTACGTGATTTGGTGAGGGCATCACATTCGACATACATATCGAGCATACATACTCTCATCCATGTCAACATCTTGTGGAAGTGTATAGGCCTTCAAGGTGCAAGATGCATCTGGAGACTTGCCTTCGCATCCGGTTGCGTAGACCTTCAAGATGGATGCATAGGTGATTGCATCTGGAGAGAGGACTGAAAACACAATAGAGCTTTCTGGCCCATGAGGATGTAGGAGGAGTTGCTTACCCATCAGTTGCTAGTACTGCATCGTTATTGCTTCCACTAGAGAGAGGTTCTTGGATTAAGGGAGGCGTTGTTTAGCACACTCTGAGTACGAAAAGCGTGTGACACGGTGTGAGCTATATTAAACGATTAAATGAATCCTGCCGTTTCAAAAGCTCTGCCAAGTGGCTTACGAAGAGGCCAGTTTGAAATTGGCTTGTACGCTAACGAAGTAACCAGAGAGAGAGAGAGAGAGAGAGAGAGAGAGAGAGAGGAGAGCGATGCAAAGCGAGGAATCGCTTCAGATGGAATCGCCCATGCTTTCATCTTTAAGGCATGTTGCACTACGCAAGAAGTTGATAGGGGCAAAAAAATTCATGAGAATATTGTTAGTTAGGGACTGCTGACAAAAGGAGTTGTGCATTCCTTGGCCTCTGCTGTCTGCATCGCCAACAACCTAATAGCATCAACTAAAAAATGTGTTGAACGGTCAGTGCTCATCATGTCGGCAAGCATCTGAAGTACCCTCCAGCTTGATCTGCAGAATATAACCAGGGTTTAAAAGGTCTCCGGTATTCCGTAGTGGTTATGCCCGGCTTGCTGCTGCAAGGGCGAACTACGCGGAAAAGACTTAATCCCGACCTGCTCATGGCCCTCGACCCTTGCTGCATCGCGTTTCCCTACGTGTCTGAAAATGTCTCGCTCTTTAAATTGCTGCTTTTCTAGGAAGTAACCAGATTTTGATTATCGGATGGTTGAGCTTGATGCCATGTGGACGAACGTGGAGCCAGAATTGATATTTTTCCCTCTACGCTGACGAAGTAATAAACTATTGCCCATGGCAGTAGCCACTTGACAATCACAAGAAGTTTTGGACAGATTCTCACAATAATTCCCATATTGTGACTTACCTCAACATCATGAGCTTCTGTGAGAGAGGCATTGCATACCTAGCTAGGTACGATTGGGGGTAGGGGACCGCCGTCCCGGTGGGAGGGGCCGGTGGTCTTCTGCCCCCAATCGTACCGAGCTAGGTATGCGGTGCCTCTCGAGCAGAAGCTCATGATGTTATGCATTGTATGAAAAACACTGAAAAAGACTCCGTTTTCCTATATGAGAAAATTTCTAAATCTTCTTGTGAATGAAACATGCTTTATACTCCAAGACATAGCATTAAGTATAAAGAGAAAGATGGTAAGAGTGCATCTTGGCAATGTGCCTTTGTGAATAGTGGAGAGAGAGCAAGAGGGAAGGGGGCGATGGAAAAACAAGATGAAGAAGGATACGCGTAATTATGTTTTGAACATAATCGAGTTAATCGTTGCTAGAAAGTGGACATTGAACCCCCAAGTAAAAACAAGCAACAATCACTCACTTAGACATTGTGTATTTGATCATTGAAATAAAGTAATAATTGAACCTTAAGGAAAAAGAAGGAATCACTACATTCGTCCAACTCAGTTGTACCTAACGTAGATTGTGTAACAGTTGTACCTAACTTAAATTGTGTAACAGGCAAACCAAAAAAGGTCACTTGACATGGGAGTTTGCTTTTGATCTAATGAGAGCACCAAGGCTATTAAAATGTGAATATTGGCTATGTAGATTTAGACCAAAATAAAGTGCACGTCAAGTATTACACAAAAAGTCTTTAGTGAAGTGCATATATCATAGGGAAAAGTGATGATAGAATTGTTTGATTAAAGTAAGAACCCTTCCTAGAGCCTTCTCCATGCAGAAATAAGTAGGGAATCCCAACACTCATAAGCAAAAGCTATCAATCTAAAGAACTTCGAGAAGAAACCCAAAAAGAATACAAAAATATATTGAATTGCTCGCATGCCAATCAATCAAATAGTACCAAGAGAAAAGAGCTTCATAGTTTTTTAATGGGTTGTGCTATATAGGCCACGTCAGTTTGGTGCAACTTTTCTCTACATAGGCAACTTTTGCATTGGGTGCAATGACCAACTATGGCTAACAACAACAATGTTTTCCACATGTTTTCTTTTGATAACAATTAGAGGGGGACAACTACCCTATATGATATATAATGTTCTTGTTGCAAAGGGCATATGGAAGCATTGTGCGGAGTCATGATGTGCAAACACCTTTTGTGCAAAAAATTTGTTGATGATAGTGTAGATTCTCGCAACATGCTACGAGAATTGTTTTGCCCATCACTAAGAGCACGTTGGAATGGGAATAATATGCAAGCTCATGCATTGATTGTGCTCTCTATTGAATATTCCATTATTCCACATGCTTGTTCAACAAAAGCAGCAAAATAGGCATGATATTCTATTGTCTTTGTATGTAGGCAACAATGAGGTAAATTTTTCTTGCTTGCCTAAAGATGTAATCTTAATTGTATACCTTGTAGTTTTTGAAGTACTCAAGGAGAATTTAATTTATGTGGGTGAGGCCATTCTTGACAATTGCCTTATGCAAACAGTTTTTTATGCATTACAAAATCCTTATCAGACTTTTGTCTTCACTTTGAGACTTCTAACAGACAACAAACGCGATGCTATAAAGTACGATGCTCTTGTTTTTGTATTGTTGTAAAAGGCCCAGTCCACAAAAAACAAGGATACACAATGTGTTGTTGTTGATAAAGCCTTTGTGACTACTCACAGAAGAGGAGTGCTAATGTGACCACCATATAAGCTTGGAAACTTTACTGATAAAGGAAAGAAAAAATAGGGGAATGTAATTAGTGTAAGGCCAATGATCATCTCACTAGGCAATGTCCTAACCTCGATGCTAAGGACGCTTATACGAAAGAGATGCTTCATTAAATGAAAATATGAATGTGTTTTGTATGTATGACGCTTTTGTTCATGTATGACAATGACTACATATTTACATGTATGTCACAAAAATATTTGTGTGCCAATAATGAATCTTATCCACATAAGGGACTTGGTAGTACGTGCTTACTGCTCTACAATTTCTAACTCTTTCACACTTCTTGATGCATTGTATGTATCTAGCATCCAAAAGAATCTATTGTCTATCTCTACCCTTGCAAGGCTTGGCCTTGTAGATTTGTGGATGGTAGATATATTGCTCATGATCTCAATTTAGGTGATACAATTGTGGCATAGGCATCTTGTTGTGCTGGTTATATAAGCTCGACTCATGTGACAAATGTGTGCATGATTCATCATGCATAGTTCTACATTCAAAGGCTATTTTGGATGCAAAGCTTTGGCATGCACATTTTGGTCATTGAATGTTGCTAATTTGCTGCATTTATAGAGAGAGCATCTAGATGTGTATTAGAAGGCTATATTTTGAGCCAAGTGCAGTATTCTAAGCTTCCAACGGATGAGTCTATTTGGGATACTTGTAGACATAGGTTGTCCATAGTGCATGAGTGGTCTAATACATATTCCATTCTTTTAACCATTTGCATTTTGTGACTTTCATCAATGATTACTCAAGACACACATGGGTATATTCATGTAAGGTAAGATTGAAGTGTTACGTGCTTCAAGTACTTTTTGTTCATGGTTGAAAATGTATCTAATTGTATTGTAGGCACCTCTACTTTGGCCAAGGAGGGAGTATCCGTGAAAAGAGTTTGATGCATTTTTTGGCTAGTCATGCAATGAAACACAAATATACAATGTCATATAACCCACATCAATATTGTGTTGTTGAGAGGAAAACTAGCGAAACTATGGAGAGGCCATGATGTATGGTCAAAATCCAAGCTTTGACTAGAGTCTATCATATGTGCTGCATATTTCCTTAACATATGTCCTTCAAAAGCCTTGCAATCTATCACTTCATATGAAGTTTGCCATTGCAAGATTCACTGTATTGGTCATTTGCATGTCTTAAATCGCATGGCCTATGCTTTAATGCCTAAGAAACAATGCAAAAATTTGAAGAGAAGGCATTTAAGTGCGTTTTTGTCAGCTCAAAGAGCAAAAGGCTATATGCTGTATCATTCATAGTCAAAGGGTAGCTTAATGAGTCAAGGTGTAGTTTTTGTAGAAGATGATTTGTAGCTATTGATGCTACGTGCACAAAGATAGATTTTTACTTATAAGATAATTATGACACATTGTTGCCTCTATTTACAAGTGGTGTACTATCACATGTAAAGCATTTTGAGCCAAGACACCAGCCTATGTGGGTTTCAAATGATGTCACTAATTTGCTTACTAATCCAGATGTACCTACTACTTGAGGAGGAAAGATTTGAAAATGGGAAGTCTAAAAGTATGCTAAAATGGCTAGTGCAAAATTTATGTTACAATAAATTGAATGAACTATTTCTAGTTGTGCTCATTCAGGTTCTCAACTTGACGCTTATGTAGCAAATTGCTTTGCTTTGGTTGTTTCAAGCATGTGTGCTTAGAAAACCCCCATTTTTAGCAATATTATGGTAAATATTTATTACAAAACCTTAAATTACCACCGAGATTTTGTAATTAGACCTATTTTTGGACCTTGGTGAGGAGGAGAAAAATATCATACTAATCGCGAGGGATTTTACTGTATTTTTCCATGCTTGCAAAGCCCTATTTTTAAAGAGCAAAGTAATTTTAATTACTTTTGAACAATCAAGCGAAACCCTAGTCATATAGCCCCATTGTTTTGATAAGGGTGTGTCTAGGAATTTTGGATGCTCCAAAGTTCTTGATCTAGGGTGCCTCTATCGCATGTGAGCTTCGATCTTTCTGACTAGCAAAGAGCTTCCTTTTTCTCTCCCACATATTCTCTACCCCTTGTAATGTATTTAAGAATCACCCTCTTGCTCTTACATGCAATAATATGGAGCATTATAAAGCCCAAGTTTTTTTTTTTGGATCAATTTTATGCTCTCCATGAGGAAGTGCACGGTTCTTGCATAGAAATATCTCTTTTTTATGATTGTGCGAGCTTGTATTGTTATTAAATGGGTTATGTCATAACATTAGATTAGGGTTACAAGGAATGGGCACTCATTTTGGAGATGTATTGATATGCTCTTATAAGGGCGATGCTATGTGAGTGGATTGAGTGGCATCAACAAATAGCATATTTGTGGTGATTGAGTGAAGTGTGTTATTTTGTTGCATTGGTAAGTAGGGGAAGGGGTGTCCATATGCTCGGAGAACAAGTCAAACAAAGATTAGGGATAACTGAAATGAAGCTTGCACCCTTCTGAATAAGAATGGTAGATCAAATAATTGTGCAAGTAGGTCAAGATTGGATCAAAGAAGTTTAAAACTAGATTTTTGGTTCTGGATGTGCAAGGCACGTATAGTGTGCTCTTAGGAAATCCATGTCTAAGAAGTGAATGAGCCATTCATGATTATGCTAGTCAAACATTTCCCATTCAAGGACCCGCCATAAGAATATAGGTTAAGACAAATAATGCTAGAAGCTAGAAAAGAGCAATGCGACCAGAGTTATGCAGGAAATATGGGACCAAATATATAGAAAGAACTTTATCATCAATGAATAAATTTTGATAGCCGAAATAGATCTAAATGCAATTCTACTATATCTAAAGAATGCAAAGGAACAACGACAACACTACCCTGAAAATTTTTACTGAATCAAATCAAGGGGAAAGACCAACTAGCCTAGACGGTAGGATGTCAAAATACAGGGATACCTAGAGAAGCACTAGAGGAACATACATTTAAAGGAACCAAACCAAAGGGGGCGAATATAGAGTACAAGAAATAGGACGTGCGAGCACCTGAACACAATAGGGTACCATCTGAGGGAAGTGTGATTCAGCCAATTCATATAACCCTTATGATGAATATGCAGTGGGAATTCATACAGAGAAAGAGGTTGAATCTTTGGCCACAAGGAAAGGAGGTGGGACACCAAACTGGGTTGCTACTAGATGACCAAGAAATAGAATAATGGAATCTGGTCTTGGAGTCAGATCCTAAGGTCATAAAAATCAATAAGCATTTGAAGTAAGAAAATAAAGAGAAGGCTAGGCAACTATTCCAAAAATATCAAGATTTTCATTTGCATGGGAGCATATGGATCTAAAGGGTGTCAACATTTGATACCACTCAAACTAGATGCTTGACCAATTCATTTACATAGGAATAGGATGAACCCAAATTATGCAAAGAAAATCAAGGAAGAAATCAACAACCTTCTCGAGGCAGAGTTCATCATTGAAGTTTCCCATTGTGGTAGTTCCAAAGAAGAATGGGAAATTGAGGGTATGTGTTGACTATAGGAAACTACATTCTCAAACAATTAAAGAGCCATTCTTGCTACCCTTTACAAACATAATGTTGGATGAGATATCTGGACATGAAATGTACAACTTTCTAGATGGGTAGTGTGGATATAATCAATTGAAGATAGCACCAAAATATCGAGCAAAAACAACGTTTTTACTAAGTGAAGAGCTTTCATTTTTTGTTATGCCATTCGGTCTATGTAATACTCTAGCAACCTTCCAATGATGTATGATGGAGATCTTCAATGAGTTTTTGCATAAGTTTTTGGCATCTTTTGTAGATGACTTCACAATCTTCTCATCTAAAGACATGCATCTCCTATTTTTGGAGATGGTATTTGAAAGATGTAGAGAGAAGAGGATTTGTTTTAAGTCAATATTCATGGCCTAGAATTTGGGGGGGGGGGGGGGGGGGGGGGGGGGGGGGGGCACTTAATAGTTATGTAACTATCATATGAGTGCAGCAAAAGGGGTTATTTATTTTTATTTTTTCTCACATTTTCACATACAAAAGGGCACCATAAAATGAAATTAGGAAAAAAAATTACAGATTGAATAGAAAAAGGGTGTATTTTATTCATCAAGAATTCACAGATAGGAAGCTTTAAAAATAGTTATTGAATGCACGTAATATATGTGCTTTATACATAGTGACCCCCCGAGGTCTAGAAGAAACAACTATTGGGACATGTTGTATCCAGAAATGGTATTGAGATGGTTGAAGACAAAGTATATTGCAAGCCACAGGACCAACGATTATTTCTAAACTTAGTTCATTTCTAGGATACATCAATTTCTGTTGGATATTTATTCATATGTTCACAATGAAGGCCATCCCGCTATATGAATTAACCCAAAAAGAAGTTACTTGGGTCCACAAATGTGAAGCCAATTTCCAGTCTTTGAAAAAATTACCCTATATATTTTGCTAGTTGGAGATTCAAGAAGGTAGAACAAGGTATTCTACTACGAAAAGAGAGGCACTGGGAAAGGTGTTCAATGCCACAAAGTTCATACACTATTTTCTTGGAAAGTTCTTTCATTTCTGTGTTGACCATTAGGCTCTAATTTATCTTATTAAGGTCATTATCTAAGGAAGATTGATCAAATGGATGATGTTCCTTCTCAAATTTGATTTAAGATATTTCATAAGCCTGGAAAGGCTCACTATGGTATAGACTTCCTATCCAAAAGTATGGAAGGTATCTTATCAATGTCCTTAAGAGACGAACCAGTGGGTGCTGAAATGTTTCAGACCATGACTACAGAAGAGCAAGATCTAAAGTGGCAGGATATGTATAATTTCCTAAAATATGGTGGAATAATAGAAGAGCTTTCACAATCGAGTAAAAAGGCCCTTATTCTCAAAAGTCTGAATTTTACTATCATAGCAAGGTAGTTAGGTACGTAGTGTTCGGTACAAATTCGGTACGTAGTACAGAATGGATTGAGTTTTTAGGTATGTAAAAATTCTTCCTTTTTTCCACAAAGCCTAAAACTGAGAGTACTTCATACATTTACTTATGTATTTAGCAAGACTTCAAATAAAGACTAGCAAATCAACAATACACCGTTACAAATGCCGAAAATGGAGTCCACGACTCTAACTGAACAATGAAAAGGCAAAGCTGAGATTAGCTAACAACTGATCAATGTCTACAAACAAATAATATCAGATGTCTGCTATCATGGTCACATAAAACTAAGAGCATCAAAATAAATACATAATTAATTATGAAAATGATAAATCCAAGACTGCAGTCTAGAGTCCCGACTCTAATAACTAGTAAGCACTAAAAACCGCACAGTCAGCTGAAACAGGGCTGAAATAGGACTGAAGATGATGATGAGGACTGAAATCGGCTGAAATAGGATTGAGGGACCCACCAGAGGGGGGAAAAAAACGTGTACGAAACCTATCCGTACATACTGAACCGTGCGGTACAGATGTACGATACGGATAGAATCCGTACGTACGTACGGATAGAATCCGTACTTATGTATGTATGCAACATTGTATCATAGCACGATCTTTATACAGACTAAGTATTGATGGAGTGTTAAGAAGGTGTGTACCATTGCAAGATAGCAAGTAATTATTGAAGTCCACACTGAGAGCTCATTGGGACACTTTACACAAGCATTACATACAAGAAAATTATTCAAGATGCTTTATGGTGGCATATATGATATCTGATGTGAGAACTTATTGCAAGACATGATATTTGCTAGAGCATGGGAAAACCACAAAAACAATATGTACATAGTCACGGCAACATGCTATGTTAATAAATGGGTGGAAACTAAGGTACTACTTAACAATACAACCAACTCCATAGCATGGTTCATATATGAGCTTATGATATGTCAGTATGGCTATCCTCTGGAGATAGTTCTAGATCACAAAAGCATTTCATAAATGATACTATTTGAATCTTGATTGAAATATTTTCTATCAAGCATCGAAAGTCAATGCCTTATTATTCTAGATGCAATGGACAGGCTGAGAGTATCAACAAGACCATCAAGATCATTTTAACTAAGATTGTATAAAAGGAAACCCACAACTAGGATGAGAAGCTTTTGTAACATTTAATGTACTAATAACTTGTGTGTAGAGGAAATTGATAACATAGTGAGCATTTCATTAAGAACAAGTTCTTAATGAGCATAGAGAGAGTACTTAATTGAGAAAGCAACATAGCAATTTACACCTAGCTAATTTGGCATTGACAATACTTGAAAGAGAGAGAAATAGAACAATTGACAAAACTTGAGGACCAGATTTACATGGAGCCGGTGCCCCCTCCATAAAGGCTTTGTATTATACCTTCTATCATCAAAGGAGACTTTTGTACAATACAATCTTTGTGTTCCTTGATAAAACTAGTTGGTGTGATGAAGATGGAAGCTTCATACACCAAATTATGCTTGAAAAACACACCTAGTGTCCCTAGCCTCAGTCCCAAGACCTTACACACCTTCAAAAATGGTGAGAGCTAGCAGGGAATGAGGATAGATTGAGAGGAAGAAGAGATATCTTACGAGAAAGAAGTATTCTCCTCACATAATCACTCTAATAGCATAGCTTAGCTTAGTAATTAGCATGGTAGAGGAGATGAGCATGTCATTGAGGCTTGGCTCTTGGTTGGATTTGCATTCCATAGCCAAAAGTTGTTGGTGTAGGCCTCCCTTCTCAAAAGATTGGGGAAGGTGATGAGCTTTCCATTAAATCTTGGAGAAGGAGAGAGAGTTCTTTGCTCCACACATGAGTTGTGTGAGCGTGTGTGTGATAATGCCTTTGCAAAATCAGCCCCCCCCCTCTCTCTTGGTCGACCCCTCTTGCTATTTCATCATGCTGGCATCCCATTGGCCCCTGTAAAGCTTAGCCAATCATAAATTAGAAGCATAATTGCCAGCCTTGTGACATGTGTCCCCCTTTCCCCTTTTGTGAGAGCTTTAGGTATTTAAATAATTCAATTAAACTTTCATTGGACCTCTTAGTCTTCTGGTCAATAGGAATCAGGCAAACCATTAGGTTGCTAAATGGCCATTGGACCCCTTGGTAGATTGTCCAATAGTCTTCTAGGGAGCTTAATTTCTATATTTTCTTTTATCAAGCATTTTTAAATTGTCCAATAGTCTTCTAGGGAGCTTAATTTCTATATTTTCTTTTATCAAGCATTTTTAAATTGATTAGACTAAATTTACTCTAGCCTATTTCTCACTGGTCCAACTCTATGGCCATCCAATAGGATTTGAGGGGAGGTTGGGGGCAACTGACCTAGGAGCTTGACATGTGCACAATATTCCCTTTGTGTAAAGGGGAAGCCTTGGAGTGTGTGTGTGTGTGTGTGTGTGTGTGTGTGTTTCTCTCTTATCCCCTACAAAATGGGCTCGCCCCCTCCTTCCTAGGGATGTGGGAAGACTTTTTAGTCTTCCCATAACCATCCACTTTCCCCTATGCTTTGGCCATTGGATAAAATGTTTAATTTTTGGAACCTTAGCCTATGGAAGCCTTAATGGAGCTAAACCTTAGGTCTTTTAAGCCCCATTGAAGCACATTTCTCTTTTGCAGGCTATCCCCCTTTGGATCCCTATTTTCCCTCCTTTGGATCCTTGACAGAGACCAGCGGCGGTCTGTAGCCTTACCGATATTCTAGCTTTTACTCCCCTGGTACTTCCCCATATTAAATCATGAGAAAATTTGGGAGTATTAGATATTAGTTTTGATGACATTACCTCTCTCTTGAAATCATAGTCGTCCTTGACTGTGAGGTAGAGAAGATAAATCCTAGTCATTAGTCCGTTTGCTAGCGGGTAGAGGATCCCTATTTAACCCTACGACATCGTCCCAGAATGGATGACTAGTCCATTTGGTGCTTGAGAGCATTAGCTACCGCAAGCATGTCTGCACATTAGTCCGTATCAATCTTCCATATTAGAGTGACAAGCTCTACTTGGTGTACGGGAGATGTCGTCTCCACAAACATGATCGTAAGCATGCATACTTATTAAAATTTGCGCACAATAAATAGAAAGAGAGTCTTATAAGACAAAAACTTTGTTCCTTTAAACATATTTACATTTGCTTACTCTACGGAAACATTGTAAGCATTGAGAAGGTTTAGGGTATCCTTTAGTTGTATGCCTTGCATCCATCTAGCATTTTCAAAAGGATAATTTTTAAACTTGATAAGATATCATCGGATAGTCTTACCGCCTTGTAATACCTTGTCTTTGTGTCGGAGAATGGACTCAGGCTTAGCACCTCTTTTTGGTCCTCGATCTCCGGTGGGTCTTCAATAATTGGTTCTTGAGGTGGCTCTCCTTTGTAAGGCTTTAGTAGGCTCACATGCAAAGCATTGTGTATGAGCCAATGGATGGGCAATTTGAGTTGATAGGCCATCTCATTGATTGGTCTAAAAATCTGGAAGGGACCATAGTACCTTTTTGCTAACTTAGCATAGTACTTTTGGTGTCTCGTAGGATTCTTGCCCATTGTGTGCCTTAATCGAGCCTTGGAAAACTTTAGCAAAACCCAATCATTTTGTTTAAAGGCTTGAGCTCTTTTGTGCTTTTTAGCAGCAGCCTTTTGCCTTTGCTGTGAGATAGAGATAGCATCCTTAATCTTTTGGAAAGATTCTTGTAGGTCTCGGCTATACTCATCTGCAGCAGCGAAGATCTTCCCATGTACCTTGAGTAGCAAGGGACTTTTTGATCTTCCCTCTATCACCTCAAAAGGTGCTTTTCCTGTGGAGGTATGTACAATGTTATTGTAAGCATACTCCACTAAGGGTAAGTACTTCTCCCATTGGGACTTTTGATCTACTCTATGACATAAGCTTTTAGTAGATGAAGAATGGTTAGGTTAGCTATTTCACTTTGGCCATCCGTTTGGGAATGATAGGCCGAAGAGAAGTTTAGCCTTCTACCTAAATTCTCAAAGAGACCCTTCTAGAAATTACTAGTCATTCTAGGATCTCTATCCGACACTATGGACATTGGCAAGCCGTGGTACTTGAAGATTTGTGATATAAAGAGGGTTGCCATTTGATGGGCTTTGATAGTCTTTTTGACAGGCATGAAATGTGCTTGTTTGCTAAACCTGTCTACTATCGTCCACATTCCTATATTCCCATGGACAGACTTAGGCAATCCAAAGATAAAATCCATGGATATGCTCTCCCATGGTGAATTAGGGATTGGCAAAGGTTGAAGCAATCTAGGTTGCTTCCCTCTATCAAACTTTGTCTTTTGGCATACCACACATTTTGAAACATACTCTTGTATGTTTGCTTTCATGGTAGGCCAATAGAAATATGTTTCTATACCTTTTAGGGTAGACTGGATCCCTCTATGCCCCTATAAGGAGAAACATGAGATTCATACATTACTTTCTCACGTACTGAGTTAGTAACACATAGTCTATTGCCATAGAGAAGATAACCATCTTGTAGGGTAAATGGTTCTTCTTTCTTCCCTAGTGCCAGGGCTGAAATCACATATAAAATCGGGATCAATAGCATGCTCATCTATCATAGAAGATAGATCATTGTGATTTTCTATGGATACTTAAGGCTTTGGTGATCTGTTCGCAGAATGAAAGGAGTCCCCAATAAATAGTGCTTCCACGAGTCTAGAGCATGTAGAATTGCTAAGAGTTCCATCTCATATATGCCTAGATCTTGCTCAACAAGGTTGGGACTTCGACTTTCATAGGCTATGGCGTGCCCTTCTTGGATCAAAACAACTTCAAGGCAATCACCATAGGCGTCGCATTGGACCTCAAATGGCTTTGAGACCATATATACCTAGCATTTTTCTTTGTTAGGTCATGTATGGTCCTGCAATTTATGAGAACTTTTCTATGAAGCATCTATAGTTTGCACACATAAAGCTTCTTAGTTCATGTAGATTCCTTGGATTAGGCCATCCTTTTATTACCTCTAGCTTTGTTGGATCCATTTGGATGCCATCTTGAGAGATAATATGACCTAAATACTGAATCTCTTGTAAGAAAAATTCACTTTTCTTTCTAAAACTTGGTTGGAAGTACACTATAAATTTAAACAACATTTTATATAAACCTTTTAATACTTTCTCTATCCCGTTTGACTTGTCACTGGAATGTAAATGTATGACACTTAATAGTTTTGCTAAGTTTCGTAAAAATGTGGAACCTTTTGGTATACATGTTCTTACGACCGACACTAATATTGACAGACATTTCATGCTAAAAGATTTCTTTTGTAAACAGCTAAACCATATTCCTATGGTCCCCTTAGACCTTATCAAAGATGCAAAAGAGTTGATTGTTGGTTGGCCAAAAATATGTAATATTCTGGGTATAGATGACTCTGTTATGCACCATAATATTATTTCTCAAAAAATTAATGAAGCATTTAGAGTCAATTTCCCTTTTCATAGGGTTAATCAATTACCTTGGCTTAAGGACTCTAATCTAATGAATGAAATTGATTTTTTACTTGAGCACCTTCTTATTTGTGGCTTGGATAAGTCATCCCAAACCCCCATATTTATTTGTAAAAAATTAGCCCGAATAAAAGAATTTCATCTGATGAACTTCAAATATCTCACAAATATGAGAGTGAAATCATCATAAATGTCCTACAATTTTCCTCGATTAATGAATTATTATTACCCTCTAAACATAGTCTTCCCTATCTTATGGGTAATTACAAAATTCACAAGCAGGATTTTAGATCGATAACCAATGCACATGACTATATATTCTCCCCATTGACTAACCTTGTGGCAACAATTCTCAAGGCAGTAAACATTGGCTTGGGTGAATATACTGAAGGTTTTCATACTAAACTAAAAACCTTCTCAAAGATTACTACTAATAGTTATTGGATTATCAATAATCAATACGATTTTTTGATAAATATTCCAGATAAAGTTTTCATAGCATACACATGTGATATTAAATCATGTTATGAGGCAATACCACATTATGGTAATAATGGGTTAGTTGATACACTACAACGTATAATAAAAATATTCAACGGAATGGGCTATAAAGGGTTTAAAAAATCTCACAAAAACATCATTCTCACCAAAAAACACAAGGAGATTGGATTGTCCTTTGAATTCTTTATCAATTTGAACCATTTTCTATTAAATGACTGTGTATCTAAACTGGGAAATTGCATTTTTTATCAGAAACAAGGGATCCCAATGGATTATGCTTATTCTCCATTATGGTGTAATCTATATTTAGCATGGTTTGAGTTAGACTACATCCGCAAATTGTCAAGAAAGCAAAAAATGACATGTTACAAGCATTTTTGTACACATGGAGGTACATAGACGATCTCCTATTCATTAACAATCGATATGTATTTGATTGCTTAAACCATAATAGACCTCTATCAACAGAGAATCCCTTTTCTATCTACCCACTTGATATTATCAATATCAAACCCACTTTTGACACCCATACTACGTCGTCGTACTTAAGTACCACAATCAAACTCATTCACCCCTTTATTGGGAACTTTGATACTTTCACATGTTGGGAAAAAGATGTATTACGAGGTAACCATGTAAATTTTATTCATGTGCATAGTAACAGACCTAAACAAATGGCCAAAAAAGTGTGCATATCTCAAGTTCTTCCGATTATTTACAATGCACTAAACACATCTTTAGCATTTATTGATTTATCACGACTCATCAGCCTATTTGAAAAACAATGGTTCTGTCAAAATAGGATCACTAGACATATTACACATTTTCTCAAGAGTAATCAACTCCCTAACATATAATTGATGTATCAGTACTTGTTAAGCTTTTGGTGGGGGTAGGTCCACTTGGTGGCCTATCTCCCACAAAGTGGACCTCTCCCTTGCGATGGGGGAGGGCCACACACACACACACACACACACACACACACACACACACACACACACACACACACACACACACTCATAGCATGGGATGATTTGGATGGATCACAAGAATAGTACGAGATTATACACATTCACCATATATACCTAAACTCATGAAATACCATGAAATCATGTATGTTTAATAAAAAGATTTTTAAATAAACACTGTGTCGGAATACTCATGCTAAAATATTCAAGCTAGCACTAATTCCAAGATAAGTATTGGTCTATATTCATGATTATGATTGTACATGATGTTTTATGCAAAAGAAAATTGCTTCAAGAAGTACTATGGCCATCAGTTTTCCCTTGGACAGCATATGAACGTGATTTTCACTCGACTTGGGTGAAGGAAATACTATGGTTGAATTTGCAAGCTTAACCTTAAATCGGAGATTCCCCCATTTTTTTCGATGTACTTGGATTTTGCCCAATATTGTAATGTTTTTAATATAAAAAAACCCTTCTTCTCTTTGGATGTCCCTTGATTTGCCTAGCACATGGCGGTGGGGGTATGATGCTAAGTTGGTTGGCTTACTATGTATAGTAGGGCTCTAACTACATAATGATATATTTGAATACTTTACCTAATACCCATCTGCGGTTTATTCATTACCTCGTTGGCACCCTGCCTGGTTTCATTGTATATAATGGCATGCGTAGGTAGGGTTTGCGCACACTGATACCTACATACATGCACACACGCGCAAGCTTACCTTTGCTATAGGATAGAACTCTGCCATTCATTGGGTCGGCTGTGGCAACGAGATTAGTCCTAATCACTGGCTACAGTATGCACACTCACACACACTCATATACACACTAGCATTTGCAAGGATTTCCGTCTACATGCGATCCTTGTCTCTTGGGAAAACGTAATCTCCTCCTGATTTGGCAACGAAAAGCTCTACTTCATCCTATATCGCATTAACATATGGCATCAACTAATTAGGTAGGTTGTCATACCTACTGGGATTATTTAGATTTGATGCTCGGATGATCTAAGTGAACTTATGAGTAGTTGTGCTATTTTTGCCTCATTTTTCAATTATACTGGCTTTTTTAAATATACAGAACTGCTCACTATTAGTTTCTAACATGAACACATTGTAGAAATGTAATGATTTCTTACATTAATCTAAGGTTTAGGTAAATACAATGGGGTTTGAAAGCATAATACAACTGTTGTGGGTTACATAATAGCCTGATGTCCGCTGCATAATTTCAGTACCTCTAACTCCAAACATGGTATGACCACTGAATGATACTTTGTGGATTATATTGATTGGTAAAGACCACTGAATGATACTTTGTGGATGATATTGATTGATAAAATAATATGTCTTGGTCAAATCAGACAGTGTACAAGGTGGGCATAATGTTGATATATGGTTTCTTTTGAAAATAGACTCAAAAAACAAACAAAATGATGGCGAAATTTTCAGCTTTTTGGCATTTTACATGAGTTTTTCCGACAATAACTTTACTGGAATTTTTTCATGATGATAGTAGCATTTTTTGGGTGGTATCTGTTGATTCATATTAAAGTATATATGGTAGTAGATGACTTATAAGTTTATAGTAATTATGGGTCTCATTATCAGAGGATTTCTTGGAATCTCATAAAAAAAATCCTTGATGGTAAACTACTTGCCATGCCTTTATGATGGGTATTATAACTAATTATTTAGCACACATAAAAAAATGATAATTCTTATCATCCAAAACTTAAATAGCAGGACATACTTGTTTGTTGGATACTAACCGCACACAATTGTACTATAAAATGACCGCTCGCTAAAGTTAACTTAAGATTGGATTTTTTTTTTGCATAACATATTGTTGCTTTTTATTAAAAAAAACCAAGATTTACAAAAAATTGGAAACAATAAAGCTGGTAAGGGTTTAAGCATAATATACATGCCTAATGGACAGATACACATGTGAGATATTCATATAATGTGGTATGGTAACTTGGACTTGTTTTTTAATTAACTGCTTTTAAAGTTACACTTTCCATTTGTTTTGCCAATATCTCCTAAATAGGTACGTATTTCAGGATCAAGCTAAGGGCATGGAATGCAATTACAAAAATACTCCTAGAATGATGTGTGTACTGATCATGTCAGGATGATAATTATCAATGAGAGAATATTGTTAGAACGTAACAAGCAAGAAACAAACCCCTTGGTAGTTGTTCACAATTCAAATGACATAACCTTGTCTGGGACTAGAGACCTTTTCTTGCCCAAAAAGCCAAAAATGTTGTATATTATCTTGAGTAAATAGCGTTGTACTAACAATTGAGTGTCGATGGATGTTTTATGGGATTGGCAGTGATGACAAGCGGTTGTTGTTGCGTTGTACCTGTCTTCCCACAATGTCTAGGTGTGTTCTAATACATCTGTATTGTTGGATGGTGGAAGGTATACACTTCAGTCTTATTCTGTAGAGGATTCGTTGCCACAATCTTTGTATCAAAATGATGTACTTTGATCATTGTTATGAATGAAAATGTTTTTACATACATGAATATTGTTTTATTGTATTGGTGTTTAGTCTAATTTAATTATACAATTTGTATATCAAAGGGCATTTTTATATCTCTCTCTCACACACACACACACACACACACACACACACACACAAGCTATACACAAGTTGTGGGCACTCCCTACTCAATTGGTTCCTTAGCTTAATGGATGGACATCCTCTCACTTACTTTGGCTCATAGGATCAAATCCATTAACCCTAGCCAAGTGGTTGGAACTGCTCATAGAATCAAATCCATTAACCCTAGCCAAGTGGCTCGAACTGACTAGCTACAATCCTTGTAGTTCATTAACTTGAACATGTAAAGTATTTACCTTATGCTTCTTATCCCCTACACCTACTTCCATATGAATGATGCCTATCGATTTCCTCTTCTAAGCAATGTCCTTACATCTTAAAGAGGTTTTGATTTTGAAAAGTGACCAGTACCTATTTGGTTGATTGATTGTCCTTCTTTGATTATTAATAGCCAAATTATAGAGCTGGACATGCTAGTCTTGGCTTGGTGGATGTGGATACCAACAAGTGACATTGCTCTCTTCTTCTATTTAAGATGAGGGATTCTTATACCTCACTTACCTTTACGAGTTCATCTTTTATATGAGAGAGAGAATGAGAGAGTGAGAGAGAGAGAGAGAGAGAGAGAGAGAGAGAGAGAGAGAGAGAGAGAGAGAGAGAGTTGAGAAGTTGTGTAGTAAGGTGTTAATTGAATTTTGAACACATTCGGTCCATCCACTCTCTTCTTAACATGGAAATTGTGGAAACTTCCTCAAGCTTTACACATTCCCTTCTAGAATTTGACTAATGCTTGTTAAGGCTTTTATTTGTGGAGAAACTTTCTTCCTCATAGGTTTTTCCTTTAAATACTTGAATGCTTATTGTGTCTTGGTTTATTTTTTGGTTTTAAAGAAAGGCTATGGGTTAATATGTTAGATAGTGGTGTTATTGGTTGCTTGCACTCAAAAGGATACATATACCTTGCTAAGGCTTTAAATGGGTTTGACTGGTTCGTATTTTGGCTAATTCTAGCAAATTTGACTTAATCATCCCAAAGACTCAGTCTGATCTTTGCTTGAAAATCTTGGTTGTGCCCAACTAATATGGATTGCAATGAATGTATGGTGGTTATTTCTTGACTCTTGTAAGCTCTGATGAATAGCAAGCGCTGAGCTTTGATTTGCTTATTGTAATGGATTGTTGTGTGACTAACCAGCTTTGCATTGAGAATGAAGTGTCTTTCTTTCTTCTTGCCCTCTTGTGATTTTAAATGGAACTTAATGTTTTTTATTGGTAAATTCCAGCCAAGCATAGTTTGAGATTTCTTTGAGAACAAAAGGATAAAGATTTTAATCCTATTTGATTTGCTTGAAGCACCACCTTTTTGTCATCCTTGAAATTTCTTTGAAATTGAACAATAATGCTTTGAAATGGCCCAAATACTAGTGCTTTTAAAATTAAGGTTATTTTATTTTTTCAAATAACTCTAGTAACCTATTAATTCTCAAGAAGCCTTGGCATTTTGATAGTTTCAAAGTACTGTGAAACTTGGACACTTTAGTGAACTATACAAAAGGTATTTTTTCTAATATTATAGTGTTTTCCTTATGGGATTCTTTGCATTGCTCCTAGTAATTCCCTTTACTGAGAGGACTTGATATAGCTGAATGGAAGTGGGTTGACCATTTTGGGATGGCTTGATTTACATTCTTTGATTCAATTTTCCCCCCTCATGTGGCAAAGTTCTTATCTTTTGACCTTGATTTGCTCATACCACTAGCTTTTCTTCTTTGGAGTGGCAACTTTAAACACTTGCTAGATTTTTCAAGCTTTAAATGCTTGCTGGGTTGCTTCACCCCGACCTCACTAGCAAATTCTAATCATTCTTTTGCTAGGTAGTTTATGACCATATTGCTTGGCTTCTTTGAAAGCACCTATTGATGTTTCTAGGAATTGAATGATGTTCTAAAACCTACTGGTTGTGTGTTTTTCTTGTTTACCTCCACAAAGGCCTTTTTTATGATAAATTGATGCTTACTTGCATAAAATTTGTGCCCTCAATTCTTGCATGACTATGCTATGCTTGTTAAAGAAGGAATGCCTTGCGTAAAAGGATTTTGTCATAGAATGGGGTTATTTTCCTTTACATTTTGTGACAAAATAATGTTATTTTCCTTTACATATTTGATTGAATTAGATCATCATTTTATTTCTTGAATTGGGGTGTTATTGGTTATAAGGATGGGTTTTCATTCATAAAAAACTTGATGTTGTTTTTAGGAATCTGTGTAAATGCACCTAATAGGGTGTTTTGAAAATTGAAGATACCTAGAGAAAAGGTTTGGCACCCACTTTACTAAAATGCCTAGCTACCTTTCATATCAATAGTTGGTGTTAATCCTCTAAATGATCATGGGGTGTCTTGATTAGGGCTCCTTTGAAACCTTAGGTAGGTCCGTGTTAGAAGTCTCTAGATGGAATTTGGACTTTATTGTACTCAATTGGGTGTGTGAAAAAAAAACTCTTGGAATGTGCCCTTGCTCACTTGAAATGTATATAATAATTGTTGAGGAATTGGTTGCATTTTGTGGCGTAGCCTGTTTGCTTTTCCTTGCATCATACAATTATTTTGGAGCCTTTGCATAACATGAGATACATTTTCTTTACATGGAGTAATCGCTCTCCATCAAGTTGGAAATTTAAGCTATGGAGCTTTATTATACTATCTAACATTGTACTTTTTTTAAAACCATAGTTCCTTCTAGAGGTTTGAATTGATAGTAATAACATGCTAGTTCACACATCTGGATGGCTTATGATGAGCTGGACCTTATCTTGAGTTTTTTTTCTAATTGCCTGGCATGAACTTTTGACCCTACACATCTGGGTGAAAGCATGAATAGGTGGAATGATATTTAAGCTATTAGATAGCATATCACAAAAACAATCTTGTGGAAAAAAGAATACAAACTAAATAAAATTTATAAGTGATTGCACTTCTACATTTTATTCTTTAAGAGCTATGCATTGACGTATATCATGATAGAAATTTTATGTGAATTCATGTCTAATTGTAGGCCAAAGTTTTTGATAGTAGGTGTCCATGGACACAGCTATTTGAGCCACCATTCCATGCTTTCACCCATCTATTGGCTGATTGATTGGCTTTGAGTGCATCCTCTTTCCGTCCTCCCCGTCTTGATATCATGATCACTTAGTATGGTTTTGTATCTATGCCTTTGTCCACCTTCTCCTCTAGCATATGGTTTGGCAGTGGGTGACCAACAAACCAACAATACACAAGGAACCAAAGGGATAGATGGAGAAGCTCCAAATCAAACTTAGAACCAGGAGGGTCGGACCCAGTCCAATCAGACTCATCAAGAGTCCACAAGGCAACAACGTGTTCAGAGGCTCAGAGATTAAGGTAAGGTAAGGGTATTCTTATAGATCTAGATTGATGTGGATTATTATACTAAGCGTTTGAGTCTGAGGAAGCAAAAGGCTACTCAAATACAAGAATTTTTGCATGATAAAGATACATATTTGGATTTGTAATTCTTTAAGATGATCTATGTGGGGCCTAGAAGGATGATAAATGATTGGCTGATGATAAGTTACCATAAATAGAATACCTGTCAATTATCCCCTCATACTAGAACCCATCAATTGCTTGAGCGAGTGTCCAAATATTTGATTTCTCCTGATGATCTTGTAGTCAACCCTAAACTGCAACAGTCTTCCATGATGAATTTGCTGAGTTTGGCACTTCAACTAGAAATAATGCTGGGTGATCAATCAACATATAGTTGCATGAAGGATATTATAGTTGAAATCAATGCTCGTGATCAAATTGCGGATTGCCAAAAGAGTCTTGGATCAAAAAGTTAAAATGTTTCTAGAAAATGATGCCAATAGTAATCGAGGACCCATAACTAGAGTGAGCCTACGGGAGCAAGAGATGGCTTTGAAAAGTCTCTATCATTTGGTTTGGATTTATAAAACATGTTACTGCACAAAAATCAAATTATTATGAATTTTATTGACTTTGTTCTTGATTCTCCTAGTCTGTTGTATGCTTTGCCAATGAAGGATGAAGAACTATCTAAGTTTTACCCTGATCTCTATCCCAAGTACAATGAATCAACTAATCCAACAAAAGGATTTAAAGATAGTGGAAAAGTCAAAGGAGTGGTATGAGCTAGCAAAGCAGATTGGGTAGCACATGGACAAATGTTCTAAACGATAGCGAACAAAAAACTAATGTGTTATAATTGAAGGAACATCTGCATCACTTTATAGGGATGATGAATCAGTGGTGGATAAAATTGGATGATTGATTTAATTAAATAACGAGCTCCTTCAACAATCAATTGAAGCTTCCAAAATCCCAAAAAAGGAGCTAAAGAGTAAAGCAACATCGGAGCCCCATTTTAGGGAAGTGGATGAGGTATCGTTCAGAGCATGCATCAAGATAAACCAACCAATTCCAGGGGGTTGGATCCACACAGCACCTGTTTGTCACCAAATGGCTAGAGCCAAACTCACCACGGGAAGACATCAAAAGTGGTCGGTGCTATGAAGGGGGAAAACTAGTGCTATGGGTACCCACAGGTGCATGATAGAGTGTTAGAGCAGGTATGAAGGCCCTAGGCAGACAAGGATATCAGGGAATGCATGCTTAAGGTGGTCTTCTAGGCCAAGAAGGCTCCAAGGTGGGCTAAATGGGTTGACAACTCCAAGTGTCCAAAGTTCTAGGATTGTACTTTGGAATGTGGTGTTCAAGATGCTCTGTAAGTCAGTCAACATGGCTCCTCAAATAGAGATATGATATGAACTATTCCTCAGTTCAAAGTTGGAATGCTTTGCCGATTGTCAAGAGACTAGGAAAGTGGAGGTGGATGGTCAGAGATGATTTGAGCAAATAGTATTAAAGTGCTCAAGTGTGGTGCATGTTTTTTCTTTTTGGATCCAATCAGAGCTCAGATGGGCAAGTTATGGCTAGTTGAAGTTTTGCCGTGGTCAGTTGGGTGGCAGTTTGTTCGCCTCGGTAGGCATGCCATCTGGAGTTTTTTTTGGGCTTGCCAGAATTGTTGGAGGAAGTGTGCAACATGTGGAACTAGCAAGAAGTTACGGCTCCTCAATCCAAGTCGTGTGTAGCAAGATATGCTCGATGGAAGGTTGTGTGCTTGGTAGCAACATGAGGGGTTCAAATGTTTTTTCCGCTTTCAAGATGCATTGTTCAAGGCTATGGGAAAGACGAAAGGCGGATAAGAAGTGCAAGGTTGGAGTCCGGTATTGAGACATTTTGTTGAATTTTGCAGCTCGAGCATCGGATCCATGAGTAGGACGTGGTAGAGGTTTGAATTGTGGGAAAAAACTTTGTTTTTTATGAGGATTATGGGGTTTGTTTTCAACTCACTAAGTGGGAGGGTATTGACGAGCTGCAACGTGACATGAAAGAGCTCCCATGTGCATATAATAGGCCTTAGAGGCCACAATATATAATGTGGAACGTGGCCTTCCTATTGTGCACAAGGTGAGAGGGAGAGGGAGCTCCCTTGTGGTAAGCCATGGCAGGGGTGCTTGCAACCTTTGTGTGCAACATTTGGTGGTGCCTTAGGGAAGTTCTAGCCGTAGTTGCATGCCACAATGGCCATGATGGGAAATGCGTAGGTGGTAGCGGCAATGATGATGTGGTTGGCCCTTGAGGGGCTGGTTTCCATGGCCTGAGAGGCCCCAACATTTTGTGAAGACAAAAAAACATCCCCCCCCCCCCCAACAACCTCACTAGTGCCAGGGGGAGGGAGTGCAATTTCTAAGTTGAGAGAGAGAGAGAGAGAGAGAGAGAGAGAGAGAGAGAGAGAGAGAGAGAGAGAGAGAGAGAGAGAATGAAGTTCCAAATCTTGAATTCCCAAGGGGCACTAGCGATGTCGCTAGTGCTTCCCCCAGCTCAAGAGAAGGAGCAAATGAAAAATGTCAAGCTAAGGGCGCCACCCTTAGAGAGGTGCCAAAATTGGATGACAAGTGGACCAATCGAAGGGAAAATTTTAAAATGATGCCAGGGGACCCCTACAAAAGAGATTTTTTAAATCATTTAAGGGCCTTTTTCCCAATCATTTGTAGGGAGCCAAGGAGGAGTGAGTGTGTTTTCTCTTAGGATGTTTGAAGCCGTTTGAGCCTATAAAGAGGGGCTTTTGGATAGAAGTGTGTGCCTTGGCAAGCCCATGCAATGTTTTTTTATGAGTGTGTCCATAGTGTTGTCATTGTAAGCTTTGTGAGTGTTCTTTTGAAGCAAGATCAAGCCATTGTGACCAATTTGGTGTCGTTTTCCCCTTCCCCCCTTGTCTTTCTCTTACTCTTGTTGTGTTCCACCGTCTCGACAGGGTGGATGTGTGTGTCCCCCAAATCGGTGGTGTTTTGTGCAAAAAGAGTGAGGTTGGAGTGGTGGCGTGTGTGTTAAGGGTTGAAACGAGCTGTGGTGGTGGGTGTGTGTTTTGCAATGATCTTACTAGGCATGTGTGCATGGGGTGGAGTGTAGATGGTGATCTGCTAGTGTGTGTTGTATCTTTTGAAGGTGTTTTTGAGAGGATAGGATGTTGTGAATGCCTTGAGATATAGAGAGGCCCTTGTGTTGTGTTCCCCCATTACCCTCTCCATCTTCTTGTGCCCCTACGGAAGAGCACATTAATTGCTCCCATTTTGAAGGTGAAGTGACGGTTTTGGAAATGCCAGAGGTGCATTTTTTGAAGACCACATCCTCCTAAGCAGGTGCTGCTTAGGAGGATGTGGTCTGGTTTTTCAATATTTACCGGGGTTGAAGATGTGGAGACATGCCTCCAAGATTATGGTTTGTTTCTGCTGGAGAGAAGCTTTTCAAGAGATGAAGGTGCAGTTTAGGTTTTTTCACTCCTGGTTCGTGGTAAAGCAAGGAGGTGGTACAACGGTCTATGTGAAGAAGAGAAGACAGATTGTGGCAGATGCACAACTGGATGATATGTTGTGTTTTGGGTGTGTTCCCCCATTCCACCTCTCCAACATACTTTGTATGATGCTGACACAAAGACCTGGAATGCTCTGACCCCATATGAAATGGAGATGATGATTACAAGGAGCAGTTGGAGGAGGAAACCATTTTTTGTCTCATTTAAAAGGATAATACTGCCACCAGTACTCAATGTACGGGTCAACCTTTGGCAATCAAGCTCCACCTCAGGCAATTTTGAAGGCCACAAGGAAGAAGGCTCCAGATAAAAGAAAATGTTGGCACTCAAAGGGTGTACTAAAAGCCCAAGAACGAGCATTTTAGAGAAGTCTGCAATCTATTATAGAAGAGTGAGCTGGAAGGAAAGTGGGAAGATTCAGACTCCTTCTTCAAGGATGTCAATTATTTTTAGAAGCATACGTGGAATTTTGGAAACACTTCAACATTCAAAGAAAAGGGAGAAGGAAATGTATGGGAACCGACCTAGTCAAAAATCAAAGAAGTAGTAGGAACTGGTAATTATGGGGTACAATTACCATGATAACTGCTTAGTGCACAATAAATTAGAGGCCCAAGCGATGGGTACATGTAAATAGGGCCCATTACTCATTTTGCAGATGATTGTTTTGCTGCTCATTCTTGAGTCCAGTTCTACTCTTGTACTCTTTTAGCATTTTCTATGAACATTACTTGGCTCTTGTGGTAATTGGGGTGAGTTTGTTGTCTAGCATTTGCATGACCTTCGAGAAAAAGGATACTATGAGTCCCATGTTGAAAAGTGGATACCAAACGTGCAGATAATGTAGAGCTTCCACCTGCCAGCTGAGGATACCAACAGAACGGTGTTGCAAGCTCACAGGGCAAGGGTATCCAATCACACCAATCTCTAGTAGGATAATCATAAATGGAAGCATGTTAATCAATAAATCATCATAAAAAGAACATATTGGTATGCTAGTTAGCATACTGTGAATGCTAGTTAGCATATTGTGTATGCTAGTTAGCACAGTGGACATGGTGGTTAGCATAGTTTGTATGCTAGTTTGCATAATGAGCTAGCATAGTGGGTAGGGTGGCTAGCATACTATGTATGCTAATTAGTATACACAGTTATGATAGTTACCATACCCAATTATCTAGTTAGCATACATAGCAAACTAGTTAGCATACCCAGTTATCCTAGTAAGCAAACATGATGCTACAATGTGTGCTAGTAAGCAAACCCAATTATGAAAGTAAGCATACATGCTGCTACTATGTATGCTAGTTAGCATACAGAGCTATGCTAGTAAGCAGACATGCTAATGCTTATGCTAGTTAGCATACCTAGTTATGCTACTTAGCATATACACCTATGCTAGTAAGCATACATGTTAATGTGTATGCTAGTTAGCATACAGAGTTATGCTAGTAAGCATACATGCTAATGTGTATGCTAGTTAGCATACGTAGTTATGCTACTTAGCATACACACCTATGCTAGTAAGCATACATGCTAATGTGTATGCTAGTTAGCATACGTAGTTATGCTACTTAGCATACACACCTATGCTAGTAAGCATACATACTATTGTGTATGCTAGTTAACATACCCACTTTTGATAGTAAGCATGCATGGTACTATGTATGCTAGTTAGCATACCCAATTATGCTAACTAGGTATGTTAAATAGCATACCCAATTATGCTATTTAACATACCTAGTTATGCTTGTTAGCATACATGGCATTGTGTATGCTAGTTAACAAAACTAGTTATTCTAGTTAGCATACATGGTACTTTGTATGCTAGTTAGCATACACAGTTATGCTATTTAGTTGACATGATTTTGTGTATGCTAGTCAGATGACATGCTTTTATGTATGCTAGTCAGCATACATTCTAATTATGCTATGTATGCTAGTTAATAGAGTCTGTATGCTAGCTAGCAAAGTCGATATGCTAGTTATCATAGGGGTATTATGGCTAGCATACTGTGTTTAGTTAGCATACCCACTTATGCTATTTAGCTGACCTACTTATGCTGTTTAGCACAAATGCTATTGTGTATGCTAGTTACTATACATGCTAGTTATGCTATGTATACTAGTTAGCATATTGGCTATGGTGGCCTGCATACCGAGTTATGCTAGTTAATATAAACGGTACTTTGTATGCTAGCTAGCACACCCAATTATGCTAGTTAGCATAGATGCTACTGTGTAATATGCTAGTCAACATAGTATCTCTGCTAGTTAGCATCTATTCTAATGTGTATGCTAGTCAGCATACATGCTTATTATGCTATGTATGCTAGTCAACATAGTGTGTATGATAGTTATTATACTGGGTATGCTGGCTAGCATACAAGGTTATGCTAGTTAGCATACATGGTAGATATTCTCTGTATGCTTGTTAGAATAGTTTGTATGCTGGATAGCATACTGTTTATGCTAATTAGCATAGCCATTTATGCTAGTTAGCATACCCAATTATGTTAGTCATGACATTGTAGGCTTGTTGGTATACTGTGAGAAATTGAAAGCATGCTTTTTTTAGCTAGTTACCTTAGTCTGCATGCTAGTTTTAACATCATGGGTATGGTGGCTAGTAGACACAATATGCTAGTTAGCATACCCATTTATGCTAATGATATCCGTTTTTACTATCCGTAATTGCCATAGTGACCTACCTCATTCTACCAAAATCAACCAAATAGTGTGGCTATCCTCACCTTTTCATTGTACATAGGCATGCGTGAGTTAGGAAACTTTCCCCATATCTCCTTAAAACCCTATCTAGCTAGTCACTGGGCTAGTTGAGCCAAAAATAAATAAAAATGAAAAAATATGATGACTCATTTGTGCGTAAATATTTCATTGTATATAGGGCTTAAAGATACAAATTTTTAGTATATTTATTTAAATATTTTTATCTGGGTGTGCGTTATTTGCCAAAGTATGTTATGTAGATGTACATTGACTCACCATTATCATAATTTTTCTTGCCAATGTGTATACTCTTTATTCTATAAAAAGATAAACACTCAAAAACTATGGCAAGACATTGTTTGCCACAAGCAGAAAGACCTAGATGACTACTACACCTACAAGCAGAAGTTTCTACATCTTTGGGGTATATGGATAAGGAATATTGCTAACCATGAGATGGTGCATAATTACTAAAGAAGGGGAGATTCATAGTGGGTTTATTCCCCACACTCAAGGTGAAAGTTGAGGTAGGTGCACTAGCTACCTTTGATGCTACTCAAACTAGGGCTTCCTTGAAGTACAAGAAACTGAAGTGTATTCAAGAAGAGCTTTGAATAGAGGGTCCTATACCTAAGGAGACAATGCAAGCATCCACGTCTAAACAAATACCCGAGGTAATTGAAAAGCTAAATGAATCCTTAATCAATTCATCTTGCACATGTTGTAGATCCCAAGGGACAAAAGAAGAGAGTTGAGGAGCGAGAGCCATGACCTAGGCGAGTACTACAGTGTTGGAATTGCGGGGAATCTGGGCATGGGATGTACATGGCCCCGTGGGGACTTGGAGACCTAACTTGAACTATCCAGTGATGAATGCACGTGAAGGAGCTAGTCAACAACCAATGCTTCTACAAAGACCAAATGGAGCAAGACCACCTCCACAAGGAGTGGAAGGAGTTCCACCTTTGCCAGATCCAAATGTGCATTTGGTAGAGGTGAAAAATTCAAATGAGGTTGACACAGAAGCAAATGGCATTAAGCATGGCCGTGGAAAAGGTAAGGAGAAAGAAGGAGTCACATCACGAAGTGACCATGGAGGAGGCAAGAAGGTGAAGGAGACCAAGGAAGCCAAGACATCGTATCAACCTCCAAGACTTCCCTCTTGGACAGGCTATGGTTCCATACAACCTATTGTAAGGCATGAGAGGTAAGGGTCCTTGGTCTATGGTCAAGAGGCTTTGCAACCTATTGAGCTCAACATCCCAACAATGTGGCTACACAAAAAAGGGATAGGGGAGATCATGATGCATGGGTAGATTGCCTTCTTACATTAGTGGATCTTGAGTGGAAGAGAGAAGTGGATTATGAGTGCTACAAGAGGAAAGCTACACAAGAAAAGGAGAAGCTTGACAAAAATTGAAGGACAAAGGAATCAAGGAAGGAGATCTTGTGCTAAGGTATGACAATTGACTTGATAATCATTTTGATGCCAAGTTTGAAACTGGATGGCAAGGACCATACATTGTCAAGAAGGATTTCAATTCAAGTTACTACCAGCTCATGGACTTGAATCATAAAGAGCACTCCAAGAAGGTAAATGCGTATCGGCTAAATCCCTATTTGAGTCATCTTCTACCAAAGGATCTACCAAAGAGCTATCAAAGAGCTACTATCTCATGTAATTTTTGTTGTATGATGCATGTGTGTGAATCAAACCAAAGTGACAAGGAGCCACACAATGAAAATTTTGTCAAGATACCAAGTATCACAGAGGACTTAGAACCACTCTCTTTGGAAAAGATGCCTTATGATGATACATGGATGTACCATCATCTTGGGGGAGGGCTAATGATAGCCATTTTTTAGCTATCCCTAATTGTCATAGTGAGCTACCTCATCCTACCAAAATCACCCAAACAATGTGGCTATCCTCACCTTTTCATTGTACATAGGCGTGTGTGAGTTAGGGGCCTTTCACCATATCTCCTTAAAACCCTCAGCTAGCTAGTCGTTGGGCTAGTTGAGCCAAAAAATAATAAAATAATAATATTATAGCCCATTTGTATGTAAATATTTCATTGTATATAGGACCTAAATATAGGCTTTTCAATTATAGTTATTTTGATATTTATTTAAATATTTTTACTTAGGTATGCGTTATTTGCCTAAGTATGTTATGTACATTGACTCACCATTACCATAATTTTTCTTGCCAGTGTGCATACTCTTTACTCTATAAAAAGATCTTTTCACCCAAGTCTATCTAAATTTTTGTGTAAATTCACTCCAAGAGAAGATCACAAAATACCTTTCACACAGTCATTCCCTTTTACGAAATTACCATTTTCTACATGCATTTTTTCTTACTTCTTGTAAATAGCCCTACATCAATAGAAACAAATGAGTACCTCCTCATTTGATTCCCTATATTTTCATATATATATAAAATATATATAAGGTGACACTATTCTAGATTCCATGAATTGTTTAAAGAATAACCCGTTTTCCCCATCATATCCATATATCATATTTGTGAATAATCCTAATCCATGCATGCTTTCAAACCCTCAAGAATCTATTAGGTCATGATTTCATACGAGGAGAGGCTCACCCTTGGAGCCTTATGCAAATTCAAAAAAAGGGGGGCCACTGTAAGACTTTTGCAAGGAGGAAAAACATGTATCTTGGTGGAAGTTTTAGCATCCACCTCCACTCCGAGTTTAAAAAAGTAATCAAAAGACAAAATGTAGCCTACAAGCTGAATAATCTCTCTAAATGTTTTCATAATTTTTGGTGGACCCTAGTCTGCGTACGTTTCTCACAAGTCACCCATAGTCTTCTCTCACCTCCTTTCACATTTCTACACACACACACACACACACACACACACACACACAAACACAATCATTCCTTTCCATCCCTCACTCAAAGCTGCACCTTCCATGGTTTCTCTCACCCACTTCACCATTATCCTTCCTTCTCACCTCCATAGCTCTCATATGAACTCTACACCCTCTCTATGCCTCTCTCTATCACCTCTAAATTACAATTCCTTCTTACCTATTCTTTATGTACATAAAATTCAGCATGTAAACCATGATTAACCTCTAAAAATTGAGGTATATCATAAACTAAATTTCCATTTTCATTGTGATAATAAACCTTGGCGGCGATGACATAAAGAGGAGGAGGAAGAAGAAAAGACCGACGGTCAATTTTTACGATCTACAGAAGGGTGAGTCCAAACTTCTTCAAAGCTTCACCATCACAAGAATTCCCTCTCTTCATTCACCCATCCTCTTTCAACCATTCAACTCAATCTACCCATTGTAAAGGTATTATTAACCTTTTAGTGATTACTAGCACTAACCACTAATCTCTAACCTACTAACACTGTAAAATATCCATTGACCTAACCTTAAAAGGCACCTCACCTCAAGACACGCACATAGTAAAAACTCTCTCTCTCTCTCTCTCTCTCTCTCTCTCTCTCTCCTCTTCCTTAACACTCTAATTTCACCCTATCTACCATCAATAATGTCTTCTCTTGAACCCACATCCATGACTCAAGTAGACAAAGAAGGGGTACTGTAGACAGTAGAGAAATGGATGACAATGATGACTTCATCATGATTACTCATGCCAAACCCAGATCTGCTACAGTTGATGAAATACGTGCTTCAGAGGAAACAGTCAGGAGTGTGCAAGAGGAAGCTATGAGGATTGACAACAAGCAGAATGTGCAAGACACCGATGATAACAACCCTCTCCTGGGTTTTGTAAACAAAGTGAATATGAAGAGGAAAGGTGGCCTAGAACAGAATCCAGAAGATTTTGGAGATGACATAATTGACCTTACGAAAGGTGAAAAGAAAGCCACTCAATCGTGTGCTTGCAAGAAACTATGTTGAACTTGTTCTCTATTGTGTCCAAATTTTGTAGTGCTAGCAAGATGTATATCTTATGGCATGTATCTCTCTGAATATTTACTATGAAGAAAATCTTGCTGGCATAATTATGTCTCTGTGAAACAATTCATTAGTTTTTTCTTATCCTTTATGATGTCTTCGTTCAATACCTTTACTGTGTTGCAAGGAAAGAGAAACTACAATTAATTACCTCGCTTGATATGAATGTCTCTATTGCATTGAAAAAGATATGAAAAAGGCATATCGCCAAGCCCAAACAATTGAGAAGAGAAAAAGATGAGATTGAGAAGTGCTCGGACCGCTACCTTAAACACTGTAGGAAATTTGGTGAGTACTTGAATTTTGTTCATCCCTCGGGGGAAGTTATTCTTGCTGAGTGGTATCCGTTGTCAAGCCCAATATGGGTACCCAAGCTATTGGCTGATGAGAAGTGCACTCGGGCTCTTGATTTAAATGACCTATTGATTAAAGTTGTAGAGTCAAAGCATGGTGAAGCTCCCCTTGAATATGTAGGGGAAATGATAAAGTGATGTATGCAAGATAGGTGGTAAGTATTTTATCACAAAGACATCCACCAATTTTTGGATTGGTGCCTCCAGTTTTTCATGTGTACATATGGAGCACCAGCATGCTATGTAAAGTAAATGCAATATTAGATACAATATTCAAACCATAGTGGACAAGGATAGAATGTGTTTTTGCATAGGAGCATTGTGGTAAGATGCCTTGACTGATACGTAATAAGCGTGTTTTCTTCAAGAACTTGGGTATGTTTTGGAGGGGCTTAACATAGTTTGGGTCCCAAAAAAACTCTGATAATTGATGACAGTAAGTACAAAGTGGGCTAGAACCATGAAGGACATTGTCTTATTACTCCCACGTTAGAAGACCAGGCTATTGAACAACGACAATAGTTTTTGGCAGACGCTTTGGCTCCCTAGCTATTTTTGTGGCTGTAATTGGAGGATCGTACAACATATACAACCAACAATCGGTTTTGATACTAGACCATACGTGTTTTTGCATGCAATCCTCATGAAGCTAGAAGCAGATTTGCGAGAAAGCGATGAGGCCAAGTGGAGGACAGGGATCTGTCAAAGACAAAGGGAGGCTAACGAAGAAGCTAAAAGGCATGAGAGGGAAAGACCCCAGAGAAAAAGATTAGATAAGCAACAACAATTTGAATTAGAAAGGCCAATGTAGGAACAAGAGGCTCAGAAAAGCTAGGAGCACAAGCACACTAGGTACTACAAGTGCAAGCACCCTAAGGCAGCACAAGCGGTTTGAAGAGTAGGAGACTCTTCGCATACTTGTAAAATTATGTACTATGATGGAAAGTTGTAATATCATGATGAGATTACCTTTTCAATGTTCATACCTATTTTCATTTCCAATCCAAATAGTAATGTTTATAAATTTTGTACTATTGTATTTTTTGGGGCCATACCTTGTGCTATGTTGGCATACTTTTTTGTCTTGTTAACACTATATGAATTCAATGGTAGCATATTAAGTGCTGCTTTTCACACCCAGTAAGCTAGTAACCCTAAGCAATAAGCTAGTTGACTTACCTAGTTTACTAATAGTATAGAGAGTTGTAGCCAGCATGAATGGTACTCTGTATGCTAGTTAGCATACCCGGTTATGCTAGTCACTCGCGAGTCAGCAGACATGCTTCTGTGTATGCTAGTCAACATACATGCTAGCTATGATATGTATGCTAGTTAGCAGAGTCTGTAGCTAGTTCATACTATGCAAGCTTGCTAGGCATGCTAACTAGCATACTCATTAAACTAAACAACACATTCAACATACTAGGAATGATAACTAGCATAAAACTTGTGTTAAAACAACATACTCAGAATGCATACTAAGTATGTTAACTAGCATAAAGGGTGTTAATTAGCATACATATTGTGTTAACCAACATACTCTATATGTTAGGTAGATTACTAGGCATGCTAACTAGCATACTCATTATGTTCAACAACATAGCTAGCATACTAGGAATTCTAACTAGCATAAAGATTGCGTTAAAAAACATACATAGCATGCTTAACAACATAATGGTATGTTAACTAGCATAACATATTGTGCTAACAAACATACTCTATATCCTAGGTAGATTACTAGGCATGCTAACTAGCATACTCATGGCATGCTACCTATCTTTCCTAGCATGGTAACAAGCTTTCTGACTATATGTACAATGTGGTTACTAGTATCAATCTACAGATGAGTATTCTATTGACCAGCATATACAAGTTATTATGCACTAGAGATGCAATACATAGAATGAAAAACTTATGACATGAGTATTTGATCGATCACTTCATAGGGTATTTTATGTAGCTTTTTCTCCCCCACTCTCTTTCGACAAACATCCTTCTTGTCGGGTGAAATGCTGGAGAAGCCCACTATGTAAAAATTGCATATAGCACGTGTGAACAAGAGGTATTTAAATATCCCTTACCTATATATTTTCAAGTATTATATGTAGCCCTTATGCATGCATTTTTGTAAAAAAACTAGCCCTTATGTATGAAAATTTTCACTTTCTCAATTAAAAAACCGTTTATGTAAGTACATTTTTATGTAAATGTATCTAATTATAAATCCCTTATTTTGTTCGCACATGTTATCTTACATATTTCCTAGTGGACACCGTGAGGTGAAACGCGAGTCTACTCTCTCCAAAATGTGTAGATCAATTCCTTAATTTCATCTACGATAGGGCTACGATGGTGCTGCTTGTGATATGCAGCCAATAAAAACAATCAACCATCGACACTAGGCTTCACCCGTTGTGATTTTGCCTTGAACAAGTGCGACGATCAACTTTTAGGACCTTGAAGAATTTTGCAATAGGCATGTTTTTCTTTGAGTTCAACATCATTTGCAATGCTGCATTCTTAAAAAACAACTTCTTGTTAGAACCTGGCTGCTTGACGGTAGCCACCCTGTTGCGAACATTAAGGACAATTGCACTATGTACAATTGCCTCATCCACTAAAGACTAATCATGGATTTCCCGAACAAGCGGATGTTGAGCAACAAGATTCTAGATTTCCCACTTTTCTTCTTTACTAAAACCTTCAGTCCTACTCTTGAAATCTATCATAATCCCATAGGAGATTTTCATTTTCTCCTCATCATTGACGGCATGATGTCCTTGCTTGGTTTTCATCTGTTTGCGCTCCCATTGTTTACTCTTTCTTTCTCTCTTATATTTCTTGATAACAAAAAGAGCTGGATCGTGGGAGTTGTAATTCATTGCGTGTAATGGCTCCCTTCTTCTTTCTCTTGAGGACTATAAACGTGCATAATATATTACTTACTTGAAATCACTTAAATGAATAGCTGTCAACAATTGATGCTGTAATTCCAAACATGCAATGATGTGACCAACTAAACAAATGACTTCATTTGGAGTGAGTGGGCTACCCACAAGATTTTCTTACCATCATATTACAACGTGCTTCCATTTCTAGCATTGGAACTAGAGGCAATAATGTTGTATGATGGTTCCCCATGTTTGTAGGTCTTTTCCGGAGTGAGGGAGAGAGATCAACTTTGACAACTCAACTTCGAGGTAGGATGCCTAAAGCAAGGAACAAATGAGAGAGAGAGAGAGAGAGAGAGAGAGAGAGAGAGAGAGAGAGAGAGAGAGAGAGAGTCCAATACCCAAGTGGTCTTCAGTACAACCAAAAAACCACGCCACACCCCAAAAGGGAGGGAATGAATGATATTTTTTATGGATATTTTAAATTCAAACTGCACTTGCTCTTTGGTTTTCAATATATGATAACAAGCACAAGTAACTAGCATTGTCCGGGGTAAAATTTTCAGTGACACGTTAACATGCTTATACCCACAAGCCTGACACACAATCTCAAAAGAGAAGTATCTCAGTCGGAGGTCATTCATTGATGGCTCCCAAGAATCCCATGGGGTGTAGTAACAACACTCAAGGGAGGAGAATGGGGAGATCTCAAACCCTTCTTTTGTTGCTCTTGCTTGCTGCTCCAAGATCCTCAGACACAACCAAGCTCTAATACCATGTTAAGAGATAGAGAAGGAGAGATCTTGAGCTCTTGATAGGGGAGAGCACACGGCACATGGATGAAGGCTAAACCTTCGTTCTCTTCTTCTTAATTATTACAAGATAAGAATTCTACAGTGCATAAAAGAGATAAAACAACATAAATGGAAAACAGTACAACGGCTTCTATGAATTCTTAGTGAGTGAGCTTGTGGGATAAGTGTGCCATTACTCTGATAGTAGGTAGACCAAGTTGGTGTAGTCAAGTTGTAGTATCACTCGCAAAGATATGGGTACTCACTAAAGCATGCCAATGATGATGACTATCAATGATAGTCATCCACGAGTAGAACATGTTGTGAGGTTAACATCTCAACATAACATAAGACAAGTGGTAGGTAGAGGTAGAAAATCTGGTAGACAATATGAAAGACCTTCAACTTAAAGATGATGTCCTCTACCTGACTATGAATATCCTCAGAATGAATATCAACAAAAAGTGGGATGATTGGGTATTCTCAAATCGTGAAAAGCTACAAATTTGCTCCCTCTCTCTTTGCTATATTGATTGATTTACCATTTTTGAGAAATCGGCCATTTGAGATCATAAGAAACGCTTTAAAAAAAAAATACTCTCTCCTCTGCAACTTGTGCATGCATTTCTACAATCTTGCCATCATTTGCATATCTAGATAGCTACAACTCTTGTTTGTTCACACATCTTTGAATTGAGTGCAAGGATCTTAGTAGCATCCTTGTAGCACCCTCATCTTTGAAAGCTTGATCTCTTTGAATTGCTCCTATTGACACTTGCACAGCTATGCTTTTGAATGATGCAACTGACAACTCTCGGACCTCCTATCATGCCTCTATCTTGAGTCTCTCACATAAGGTCACCATGTGCCCACCCAATTTTTTGTTATTCCTTTCCCACTCACCATCTTTTTCATTCCTATTTGTATAAGCCCCCATTTTTTACAGTAAAACCGTGCCTTCAAGTCACTAACTCCCACCCCCTTCCAAGGTCCGATTCTCGTGCCCAATAATTTCTCCAACTTTAGCATAGCTAAGACGTTCTTCCCATTGGGAAGCTCCTTGAGTCTCTAAATGTTCACCCTCCATAGAGGGGTTTCCCACAATAGGGAGATCTTTACCTTGAGCCTCCGAAAGTTGCCTTTGAAGAGAAGTCTTGACATTCAAAAAGGACCCAAGCACACAAAGTCTGCTCAGACTAGAAAGCAAAAGCAAGAGTAGAACATCAAAGATGATTCTCTCAAACTTCAAGAAAATGAAAAGTTTCTCACAATTTTGTCTCTTTCCTATAATTTCAAAACTAAAATTATGTCCATAATAACCCTTTGCATTGCATGTAATAATTCTAACCTACAAGGATAAGGTGAATCAAGTGCACTTGTGAGGAGGCTAGACAATGGCATTAGCTTATTGCTATTTGTTAAGACCTCTCTACCGGCACTATGGGAGAAAAGAGAATTGAAAAATTTAATAGCGAGGGTTTCTATATTTGGAAGACTAAGCTACAAGGTTACCTCATGCATCAACAACAATGGTCTGTAGTCAAACCAAGAGCAGCTAAACCATCCACAACTGAAAGTACACTCATCAGAGACCAGATTGCACAAGTTCAAGCCAGAGACAAATAAGATTTCAACATAATTATCACTTTACTACACAATAATCATGTTATACTTCATTGATAATTTCACCATGACCATCCAAGCATGGACCATTTTAGAGGACAATTTTGGTGGTGCCAAATAAAAATGAGCAAAATAAGTCTTAAAAGGAACCTTTACAAACTAATAATGAATCAAGGGGAGGATATTTTGAGCCTCGTGAACTGAGGTTGATGAGTATCACCACTCAATTAACCTATATCAAGTCTCAAATTCTAGAAAAATACAACGTTGCTATGCTCTTAAGTATTGTTCTCAGTTTTTTTGACAATATTATCACAGTGATAGAATAGAAGGATCCTACACCCACTTTGCAACATATGATTAATGAATTAATTGAAGAGGAGAAAAAGCAAGCAAAGCAGACCTCAACCAATGGAGGTCCTTTCATTGAATCATCATCGAGAGCTATATCTTCATCAACTATGACGAATAACAAAAGGTTCTGTGAGTGCGAAAAATTAGGGCATTTTTACAAAAATAAACTCTGTAGCAAATGCGGAATCAAAAGTCATCCACCGACAATATACCACAATAACAGTGATAACATCAAAGACAAAAGAAAAGGAAAAGTTAACCTTGTAGAGGAAGAAGACGAAGACAAAGATCAAGAGGAGGAGAATTATCTCCATGTTTTTACCCCTTTGATTAGTATTGTGCCTTTATTGATGTACTATATATAGATGAATGGTATTTTTTCTTTTTTATTAAAGGGGAGGATTCTTTAGTCTATGTGACACCATATCAGTTGAGACTAAAGTCTATGTGACTACCTAGTTTGTGTGACTACTAGCCTCTATGACATTGAGTTTTGATCCAACTTACTTTAGGAGAACCTCAAGCAGAGGATTGTTAGGTGGACATGTCCTATGCCCGATCTAATTTATTATTGTGTAGCATCTCCTACTTGTAGAATCCTATGAGGTAGATAAGTGCATGTGTGGTATACTATCCTAGATATTATATGTACCGTCATCATATATGCAAGCCTTTTCAGTATGGCTAAAAAATCCTATGTTGTACATATCATATGCCAATGCATTATTTTCTTTTTGTAATTTGAGTCCACTTTATGGGAAGCCATGTACTTTTCTTTCTTTCCCTCTCTAATTGTGTAAGCTATGGCTACCTATACCTTTAGGCCTCCTTGAACGAACGAACGCACACACACACACACACACACACACACACACACAATCAATTCCCAATTGAAGACAAATGAAACGGGAAAAATGAGACAAATAAAATTCCAAAAATGGCCACCATTTTTGCTCTAGTTTACTTGCATGCTACTATGTAGTTGTAACTAGTAGAGTCCATTCATTCTAAATCATGTAATTATGGACATGTAAAATCCCATTTTTAAATATTATAGAAAGCCTAAGGAGTTGATAGGGAAGTAGTAAGTGATTTTTCCTATAATTATCTAATGCTCACAAATCTTAGAAGTAAGTGTCACCGGTTTTGATTGCAGTCAAACCTCATTATGATAGATAGTCACTTTTAGCTCATTTTGAGGCCTTCAAAGTTCAGAAGTACTCCAAGTGAAAAAGTATAGAAGGAAAAGTGGTTGAGCTCTCAACGATATCAGTATGCATCTCTCAAGACCATTAATGTTGTGGTGTGTAAATAGTTTTAGCGCTTTAGATTAACTTCCAAGTTCACAAGATTGAGAATTTGTTTAATCGATGCAACATTATACTACACTGGCCACACCACGGTACAATGTAATTATACCATTATCGATGACTACTTAGCTTGGAAAAGAATACATTCATTATTTTTAAAGGAAAATTGGCATTTGAGAATACATCAAATAATAGTATACCTATTTGAATTATACTAACAGAAAATGTGTTTTCTTTGTATATTTTGTGTTGGTTTGTTTTGTTTTGTGTGTGTATGTGTGTGTGTGTGTGTGTGTGTGTGTGAGAGAGAGAGAGAGAGAGAGAGAGAGAGAGAGAGAGAGAGGCAAGGCATGAACACAAAATACAATGGTAGAATAGAGCATTATATTGATAACATGTCACACTATCAATACAAATAGATACATGTTACTAGTGGCTCAAAAGAAAACATGAGGAGAAACTCTTTTGTGAATGTATTAGATGAATCATGATCTTACGAACTCAATCATGTGGCTTTGATTACAAACTAGCCCATGCGTTAGAATTTCTCCTTGAATGGTAAGCATTACTAAATGTTACTGCCCTTTTCTATATATTGAGATATAGAGTTGATATGTTAGTATGTTACGATAGGAGAAAACGTGGGTGTATTGCTAGAAATACTCAAAATCTTGAGTAGTAAAATTCTTATGTTGAATGTTTAAAGATGAACCAAGTAAAGGAGGCCTCATTTCTCCGATAAGTGCCCAATTGAGGCCTTTGAAAAATGTATGTTGCTTGATTTCACAAGCCCCTCTAGATGATCCAAGACGTTTTGAGGGATCTTTAGTTAGCAATCCTTGTACAAGTGATTTGCATGCATTGTCTACTTGCAAAACCTCTGTATTTAGAGGAAACCTGGCAAAACCAAACAATTGACCACATGTTAATAGAAAAATACAAAAAATGAAATCTTTAACTTATTTTTTTGTTTTTCTATTTTTTTGTATCATATAATATTTGCTTTTGTTAACCTTATGGGGATAACATAATTTGCCAACATATATGTATTTTGATTTTTTTTTAAATTTTATAATGGAGAGCAATCACAACAAGAACCCCTTATGGCTCTCCATTACAACTAAATTAAAAAAATTAATACACAATTGGCATTTTTAAGATGCATGAATGGTACAACTTTTGGAGAGAAATTGGCAGAAAGATGAATAATAAAGGTCTCCAATGGTTGGCCCAGTTTTGGGACGACAATAGTAAGAGCTGGAAAGAAGCAAACTAGTTGGCTACCCAGTTCAATCTGAGTGGCATTGAAAGACTATTGGTGAGCAGAATTATTTAAGGACTCCTGAAAAATTATGTGATCCCTATTTGCGAGTCAAACCTTGAGTGGAGAGCTTGGCAATGGCCTAAGCATAGACAAATTTGTAAGCCGCAAACCAAGAGCGTTTACCAGACTTTGACATCCCAAGCTGATTGAATTTTCCCCCTGAACAAACAATGGGGTTTGCAATGGCCGACGCAAGCAAGACGGGCAATGGTAGCAAAAAATATATAGAATCCACTATGGTCGTTATCGATGAAGGTATTCATGTGGAAAGTTTTGTGGGGGGCTTTGCCGATAGGCATGAAGATTTTGGCAAGAGGTAATGGTTAGGTGTTTGGGGTGCAAACAAGCAAGTGAGGATATGCCTCACTTGTTTAAAGAGTGCCTGATGATTAGTGGCCTTGCAAGGAAGGTATGAAAATGGGTTCAAAGAACATGGGAAATCGAATTCTACAAGAAAGATTTGTTTTTTGGAGAGATGGTGATGAAAAGTCAAGTGTTGTTAATTTATGTGCAAATTGTCAGGTTTTGTTACTTTTAGCATGTATGGAAGGCCACAAACCATCGAATGTTTGAAAATGAATTATCAATAGCTAGCTTTATGGAGATTATTCAAGAAATCATGGAAAAGATTCTTGTCCTTGGAAAAAGAAGAAACTCGGACGAAGTGGTATCTGACCAATTCATCTACCACCAGGAGTAAGTAATTATGGATGTTGGCTAGTTTTGGGCTTGCCCTTGTAATATTTGGAGTGATCGAGACCTTCAGGCTCGGCATGAGCTTAAGGCTACTTTGTATAGCTCTTGAAATTAATACATTTACCCACTCACCATTGTGAGTTTGGCAAAAAAGAAAAAAAAGATGCATGAATGATACCATACTATATTATAGTTGGATGATATCTTGCGTGAAAGAATTGAACTTACGTTTGTGATAGGGTCAAGAGTAGCATCTGTTGAGCAAGCCAAAGACAGGAATCATGCACACAAAAGGCTTTCATTTTGTCTACTTTTTAGGTACTTCCATAAGTAAAAAAATATGACACTATTCACTACTGTTTAGGTACTTTCATAAGGAAAAAAGCATGAAAAGACTTTCATTTTTTCTACATTTTAGGTACTTTCACAACTAGAAAAGATGAGACCAGTGTTCTATATACGTATTGTCTCAACCAGTGTTCGAGAAAAAATCAATTTTGCAAACATACAAAATTCCCTTTAGGGTAGATACAAAGAGGAAATTATCGATTTTTTTAACAATTTAATTTTATTAAAAAAAAAATTCAAGCAGGCTTTCTCCTTCTTCCCCTCCCTTCAACCGACTGTTTTGATTTCTCAACCGGCTCAAGGCTAAGCTGAGTCACACTTAATTTCCCGAACACTGGACTCTCAACCTTAGGTCCATAATTACTTTTATGTACAATACATTCAAATGGTACATCTTATAAGTTTCAATATCATGGGTAGGTTATCAAATGATTTCAAATCTAGAGCATTAACCTTTTCATGCCTTTTGCTTTGTGGATGAACATGTTCTCCAGTGTAAGTTCTTGTGGATTAGACTTAATTATAGCACTTATCTTAATTCTTGGTATACACAAATTAAGGATTTTGTGTTTTATCCCTTTGTGGTATATGCCATTAATTTGTTTTCTCAACTTATAAAGGAAAAAATATATTCTAAAAGAGAAATATATAGCCTCCAACCTGAGCTTTCTCATTCTGATGTTGTGTAATGTGTGCTTGTTACTTTGTCCTTTAAATGGGGTAGTGCCATAAAGTAGCTCATAAATTAGAACTCCTAGCATCCACCAATCCACCGCACTACCATGCCCTAAGCCTCCCAATACTTCAGGTGCTAAGTATTCATGTGTACCCACCATCGACAAAGTACGCAGGTGCAATGGCTCAACCATAACCTCTGTATACATCATGCTAGGTCTCCTCTTCTTGGTAATGCCTTGCCTTGATTTCCTAGGGCTATGTTGTCCTTTTACCCATGAAGACTTTAGATATGACCAAATCGAATGAATCCAAATTGGTTTTCCTGGACAAATTTTAAAAAAGTGTGAAGAAAATACATTAGCATTGGCCAATCAATGAAATATAAACAGGTTTAGAGTTATTTAAAGTTATTTTATTTTTCTAAGTTTATCAGATAATGGCTAAGCATTGTGGATAATTAATTGGTTTAATTTATTAATGTCACGATTGCATGATGTCTAAAGCACCATCAGCTCATTTGAAATAATGAGAGAAATATAATGGTAGCATGTAGTACCCCAAGCATGTTATATGATAACAATATTAATCTCAAACAGCATTTGCAACAAGATTTTTGCAAGGATATGTTTACTACAAATTCAACATGTGCCATGTCATCTTATATGTATTTAATGGATAATTTTCAAAAACAAGTTCACCAAATTTATACAAAAATGTTAGCCTTCTTTAGTGTTTAATGCAAGAATTGTGAAACCTCAAGGTGGGTACCTATATTTGTTGACGAAGATTTTGATCTTAACTGTCGTTGAATGAGACGCCTCTTGCTTGGTGAGGAGATGGAAGCAATAGGCAATTTTATAACCCTTGCAGGCATGGATTCATGTCGATGCATACACAAGTCAAAATCTGATAGCATTATGTTTCCATTTTCTCTTAGTAGCACATTCTCAGGTTTCAAATCCCTATAAATGATACCTTGTAAATGCAAGTATTCTAATGCCACCACAAGTTGGGCTGCATAATATCTACAAAAAAATAATGACTCAAATCATCAGAGTTGGAAAATTCTTAACTCTTCAAGCTTCTAAAACTCGAAAGAAAATACTGCACATTTCATACATAAAATCTTCATCCTAGAAATTCTATACTACGTTTTGCAACATAGAGTCATTTGGAAATCTTTGTCACAATTCAACCACTAAGATAGAGCACCTTCGACAAAACATTGTGAATTAGAATTTTTAGGTTCTAAAGTTTTAGCGAGTCACATCTTGCTAGAACTAGACATGCTTGTGTGTGTCCATTGCTCCTCTAGGCTTGGCATCTATTGTACATATGGAACACAAACCAAATCAACCATGTATGTAAGCACATCTCTCTCTCTCTCTCTCTCTCTCACACACACACACACACACACACACACACATATGGAGATAGAAGTACATCTCTCTCTCTCTCTCTCTCTCTCTCTCTCTCTCTCTCTCACACACACACACACACACACACACACACACACACATATGGAGATAGAAATAGTCACACACAACCATGATATTCCCATATACATTAGGAGGTAGTTTTGGTACTTGACAAGGACAATGATGCAATGCAACTTGACTATGACATACACTATAGTACAAGAATACCTTAACAATTAAAAGTCAAACTTTTCTCATATAATATTATGATAGTGAACTTGAGTTATGTACAAACTAACAAGGTGAAGGTGATGGGGCTCGTTGGCATTTCTAAACAAATACCACTTTCCCTACATAGTGTAGGGAGTTTAGTAATATTTTTTCTTTCTAAAAGAAACCTTAGTGTTGTGTTGGGTTAGGGAGACTTTCATTGTTTTCAGTGCACGATGGAGACGTACTTTAAATGTTTATTTCAATTTCATTTCATATCCTCACATGTCTTGACTGTTTTTGTATTCTATTGTTTTAGAATGTTAAAGTGAAACTTCACTTGCATAATTCTAGTAAATTCTATGGATATACACACACACACACACACACACATATATATTAATGAGTTTTTTTAATTTCACAGCCTCACATGGCTTGATTTTTCTTATATTCTATAACTTAATTCTAGTCAATATTCAAGAAAGTCTCTTTTATTAAGCGGTCGATATAAAACTCTTACACATCAAATCTTATCATGCTTTAATTTTTACGCTTTGAAAAAAATTATACAGTGCTTTCAATTCTTTCACATTTCAAGAATTTTACTTTGGTACTAGTTCTTAATAAAAATTCTTCAATCACCAATAGAAACCTTTTTTAGAGCCATAATATTATTTTGGTAGTTTTGTTTTATCCCACATAATGAAAAAAGTAATAGAAAAAAAATAAAACATAGATCCATTGACAAATAAGAAAAAGTAAACCCAATAAGCATAAAAAATATAAAGCAATTTAACAAAATGAACTTTTTTGAGGTCCCTTAAGTGAAAGAACTCTTTCACAAATTAAAATGTTTTCTTTAAGACCTTTTTGAGCATGCGTGAAACTAATGTTTATCCTATAAAAGGATATAAAAAGGAAAGATAAGATGTTTTATTGATGTACCTCTTTTTGAGCTAAGAGGTAGCCAATATTCTCGAGTGCACATTATGATATTTTGTTGCAATAATTAGTGTCAAATTATATTATTATTACGAACAAGTATTTGAAAATGAAATTAAATTACATTAGAAAACCAACATACAAGAAACATTATTTCCATACCAAGAGGCAAAGTTATCAAATAGCCAAAAACAAGAGATTACAACTTGAATAATATTTTACAGAGAGAAGCATACAAGCCTTTTGGAAATTATACATAATAGTATAAAGTTAAAAAGATCAAGATAATTGGAGAAAATTTTGTTAACCTTCTTTTTGAAATATAATTTTAATTAATTACACTCTTTTTTTATTTGATAGATAATGAAACCCTTGCTTTTTGTTGCTATACAAAACAATTTTGATAATTTTTTGCAGTTTGGGATTTTCACAATCCTTTAAAAATGCTACATTGAAGCTACTAGCTACGGTTTAATGTGTGAAAAGCCTCTCATGCTATTTCACTTGGCCTCAAAATTTACTACTAACTATTTTGTTTAATCTTGAAAATACTTTTCAAAGTGTGACACAAATTTTATCTATTGTTTCCTATTAATTGAGTTTCCCACCATGAATATAAACCTTGAATCACTTCTGATATAACTTCATATAGCTCAACACAACAATATTTTGCATGTATCTCCATTGATTTCATACTTTACTCATGTCACAAAACCTAAACCCATTGGAATAAAGTACATATCTATCATATTTTTTGACCTCAAATCCATTTTAAGTGTACTCTTATCCCCTACTACAATGATACACATGTCATGTTTACTTGCTTTGGACTCGCTAAACGCTTTTGTACTAATTTTTCACATATATTTATTATGAATTTTGTAGGAATTGGTCTAGCCATAATCACTTTTCTACAAAGATGATCCAAAATTACTCATAAACAAGTGAAAGGATCATGACGGCTTTCAAAAACAATAAAAAAGTGATAAAATTGTTAAGTTGAATTAAACTGGTATCAGTGTTTGGGAAAGGTTTGCCTCAGCTTAGTCTTTAGCCGATTGAAAATCGAGACTAACTAGCTACAAATCATGGTAAACGAAAGAAGAACCGATGAAATATGTGAGAAAGTCGTTCAAAAATTTTACAAAGCTCAAAATTCTGTTAGTATTTACGGTTTTCTTCTTTGTGAGGAGGAAACTTGACCAGTAGCCGCTTAATAAAAGAGACTTTCTCGAACATTAACACTGACTGGAATCAAACTATAAAATACAAGAAATGTAAAACCATGTTGTGAAATGAAAGGTGAAAGAAAAAGAACTAATTATTTCATGTGTGTGTGTATAGAATTTATTAGAATTATGCAAGGTAAAGCTTCACTTTAATATTCTAATAAAAATCATATATGTGTGTGTGTAAAATTTACTAAAATTATGCAAAGTGAAGCTTCACTTTAGCATTCTGAAACAATAGAATGCAAGAAAAGTAAAGACATGTCAGGTTGTGAAATTAAAGATAAGTCTCCATCTTGGCACTGAAAACAATGAAAGTCTCCCTAACCCAACACAACACTAAGGTTTCTTTTAGAAAGCCAAAAATAGTGTAATAACAAAGTCCGACATAGAAAGGTATGTAGCTTTCATACTATAGTTTACTAAGAAGTACTATTGATAAAACAATCAAGACCTTAAATATTTTATAGATTGTAATGGAATTTTTTTGGAGTAGATCATAAAAAAAAAAAAACAATACTAGGTTCACTATGATCCATAATCATTAAAGAAGTCAAGTCTATGATTTTGGAACATTGGTATCAAAGCGTTGCAAGTATAAACACAAGATGAAAAACTAGAAATGTCTATTATATATGCTACATTTTTTTTAATTAAAAAAATCAATAAATGTATGGCTGGCCTATCATAGCAATTGATCGCTTTTTAATCACCTTATGCATGTTTACATATTTTCTAGCACAGATTGGTTTACAATAATATTGTAGCTTGTATTTTCTAATAACATACTTGTGTGCTTCTAAAAGTGTTTCAAAGACTTTCAAAATCACAATTGTTGCAAATTTATTAGAAGAAATGACACACAGTGTATGAAAATAATTATCCAAAGTCTTGTCAAAATGATAGTTATCAATAGACTAAATTGTTTTGAGACTTAATTAACACTAGAATGGTAACAGGACACTTTTATGTCCTTGGATACTTTTTTGTCCTGTTGAGTGACCATTTTGCTTGAATTATTTGAAGAGTATGAAAATGAATTTTTAGGTGCTATATATCCACAAAGTTGCCTTATGAGTTGAAAAAAACTTAGCTTTTTTTTTTTTGAGTATCGATCTCACCATTAACCTTACTCTTGCACAACATTTTTGAACCTAAATAGTGTGAAAAAACGGGTCCTGTTTTTGGTTTTTTTTTTCAATTTTTGACAACTATACCACTCTAAACTTCATGTTTGTGAGGTTTAGATGGCTAGAGGTTAGGCCTTCATAGTTATCAACATGTTTTGATGCTTGTACGGAGAGCTAAGTGTTAAAATTGAAAGTTATGACCAATTTACAAGAATTGCATAATCCTGTTTTTTGGCCAAAATTAGCACTTTTATGATTTTTTTGGTGACTTTCTTGATATCCAAATTCAATTTTGATTGTGTAAGTGTAATGTATAACATAAAGCTAATCTTCCTTGAGTTTTGGGGGACCTAATGTGCTATATAGCATAGTATATGATGATGGTTGAGTTTTTTGATTGCTGAAGAATACGATACATTTTAGAGTAGCAAGTATAACTTTCTCAATATTGCTAGTTTCTTAGGCCAATTGTGTGTATTTTGTAGGTAGTAACCATATCTAATCATAGACTACAAACTTGGCTAGATATTGAGTAGTTTCTATGGGTTTCTAGAGGTCATAATGCTAAACCTAGTTTTTTCATATTTGCTGTATTTAGCAATTTATCATTGCCCCCAAGGTTCCAATTGTAAAAGATCCATTATCCTTTTGAAATGCTCCATGGCTCCTTTTGAATCCAGAGGCCCAAAGGGAACTAAGAAAACATGTATATAGTATCTGTATTGAGCATGACTATAGAAACTTTGTGATAGGTCCGCAAAATGACAAAAATGCAACTTTTTTGTACCTATTTTTTTTGCCCAAAAAAAAATTAGTGAAGTAAAAGCAACCATCTGTTTTGGTCACCAACCCATTGAAGTTAACGAGGCATTTTATCTCATGTTCTACAAAAATCTCCACTCTTATTTATATGCAATCAACCGTAAGAAATTGCTGTTTTGAGAAAAATGCACTGGTCCATCAACTTTGGAGGCTTGTAATGACCAAGGGATGAGAAAAATTACAAGTTTATCATTTTTTTCATATGTAGTAGTTATTGAACTATAAACTCATGAAAGGATTTTTCAAAATAAGTGGATCTACTATGGTTTTGGAATTTTTTCCCAAAACCCTGAAAGGACTCTTTTATGTCCTGTTAGGTTACCATTCTAGTGTTAAGATGTAGGATCTAGAAAAAGGAGATCCTAGCATCCCTTAATGTCAAATTCCAAGTTTGTATGGCCCAACTTAAGAATGTTGTCACATAGGTAACTAGTGTAAATTCTACTTGAAATGAATGCTACAAGATACTATAATAGCTCCATATCAGGTCTTTACTTGTAAGAGCTTATAAACTATAGTCGTTATAGAGTGCAGCATCATGCAATGGAATAGTCTCAAGAAACTATTTTGAAAGGCAATCATCAAAAAATAGATGAATCCACACCTACTATAGAGACAAAAATTTGGAATATGTTTGAAATCTTGCTTATGTGTCCTCTTGTGATTTATAAAAAGGTATGCTATATTGAGACTTTGTCTCTAATCCCTTAAAAGCCGTAAAAATATCAAATATACTATCAATAAAAAATACAAGAAAAGACAATCTTGGTATTACCTAATTTTCCTTTTCATGAGCAATGCAACCCAATTTTTAAATTCCAACAATTTCTTAACTTACAAAATCTTCCCCAAAATTATTAATTTTTGAATAAGGTGTCTTTGTTATGCCTCCTCTATTGTATCCGTAATATGGCATTTTTCACAAGATTTGTTTCTTCCTTGACACTTACTTAGTCATAAGCTTTTGAAATCATGTCTTATGGTTGCCATAAATAGCTAGGGTGTCCAATATTTGCTAGTAAAATTAGCATCATTTATAGTACGAATTCCACAAACAAGTAAATCTTATAATTTGTAATTAATAACACTTTAGACAAAGAAGATGGAAAAGGATATAAAAACCTACCTCACAATCTTCAGACCAAGGCAATTTCTTGATTGGTGATGAATCAATGCATGCAAGTCACCTCCGGGACAATATTCCATGAGCAAGCAAGAGTACTTCCCCATTTCAAAATGTGCATACAAGGTTGGCAAGAAAGGATGATTTACAAGCTCCAAGATCTCCCTCTCTGTGTGTAGCCTATGTATCTTATTTTTCTTCAAGAGTTTTTCCTTGTCCACCACCTTTAAGGCAAAAAGACAGCTTGTGCCTGTAAGTCGAGTGAGATACACACTTCCACTGTCTCCTTGACCCAACTTGCATAACACCTGTAAGAATTGAGGTCGAAGCTTGTAGCTTATATATGTATGAACATAATCAAATCCCACTTACATTGCTCCTCCATTCGACATGCAAAATCAAAGTAGGAAATTATGATAGACTTACAAGTAGTGTTAAGTTTTATACTCACAAACTAAGTGAAAGATATCCAACATCAAACAACATCTAAAACTAGTTGTTGTAAAGAAGACATGTGATTTTGGAACTCAGAGAGGCCACCTATAATGTGTGCATCTATCACATGAGTTCAACAAAACTAAAGACGTTTTTCATTTCAAAACCTATCACTTTTACAAAGGGGTATCATTTAAGGAACTTCAATTCATGAAAAAAAAAATCACCGCGACTAAATAAAAAAGCATGCATAATTATAATAATGAAAAACTCACAATTAAGAGATCTTAATAATACCACATCTTTTGAATGCACATGATGTATTAGTTTTACATACAGAAAAAGCTTTTAATAGCTTCCCACAATTATTTCCACGTTGTGAATTACGACATCATGAGGTTCTGCAAGCGAGCACCGTGCACCTAGTTGGGTGCGGTTGGGGACAGAGGGTTGCCGACCATGTTCGGGGGGCCGGCAACCCCCAACCGCACCTAGCTAGGTGCACGGTGCCGACCCTACGTCAGAAGCTTATGGGAAAAAGTGGGGAAAGAGGACCTCCTTCCCAAAAGGGAAGCCGTCTAAAACTTCTTGTTATAGAGTAACCCGAGTTTGAAAACAAAGTAAATTTAGAAATGCATTGGAAGTTATTCAAAAGACATGGCACGTTGTAAAGGATTGCAAAGGTAGTAAAGGTTGGGATGTAGACATCTAGATAAGAGTTTGCTTGTAACGTGCAGAATAATGGAATATTTCTTCTTGCACATGATTTTGGTATGGTTTACAATCAAGTAATGCACATTGTTGCTATGGCGCACCACAGCATAATTAACATGCATGCAAATGTCTCTTGTAACCTTCACAACATTGAATCAATACATTTTTGATTTACCTTCAAGCTTGATATGCTGATATCTTCTCCTTCAAGTCTTAAGCGATTGATGGCATGCCAAGCAAGGTCTTGATCTTTCTGATGCTTGCTGGTGCTGATCTTTAAGGGACCAAGGTGAGTGAAGGATGTTGCGGCGGCGGTGTCGCAGCTACTGCGGCGAGTGGTACTCCCACTAGATGTAATGTCACTATTGCGACTGCTCGAAAGAGCACAACCACCACCACCACCACTACCACCAAAGTAACCACTAGTGCTACTTCTAGCACTACTGGCATCAGCAATGTCGCTTAGAGAAGTTTTGGGCGGCCCAGCATGATTTGCGTCCACCTCAAAGCTTCTAAGTATAAGGCCCAGCATGCCGAAGGATAATTAATGCTTCAAAGAGCTAGGAGCTTTGAGCAGAGTGTGTGGTAAGAGAGCTAGGGCATGATCTGTACTAGCAAATTTATCTTTGGACGTTGCATTATATATGGAGAGAGAGAGGGAGAGTTCGGAGAGGAATCATACATCGTAGGAACAATCCCGGGAGACCTCAAATATCTATTCGGCGAGTCTTGAACTCAGGACCTGATACTCCATAGCTGCGTGCTTGTGTGTGTGAGAGGGGGAGAGAGATGGTTTATCCGCCAGGTGATTTCGTGTCTCCCAAGTCCCGACCCGATGGTAGAGCTAAGAAAAGAGAGAGAGTCTAGAGATTTGGATTGGTGAGACATCCTTACAACCTCAGTTATGCCAATGTACGTACCCCTTAATTTGTATGTGTGTGTGTGTGTGGAGTGTGTGCGTATAGGCCGCCTAGAGAGAGAAAGATTTAGAACCACGAGGTTGTCGGCAACTTCCTGACAACGAGCTGCGCGTTCGGGTGTAGTAATCTACGTCACCAGTAGCCTAGCCAAGATTTAATCCACTGGGAGCTCCAATGACTCCATAGCTTTTCGTCCCATGCCACGATGCCGGCGTGGATCGTGGGCGCCTGCGCCACTGCTGGGAGAGAGACTGTGTGTGTGCGTGAGAGAGAGAGAGAGAGAGAGAGAGAGAGAGAGTGGGGGAGTGGGCAAGACCTTCAGGATGTATCCGACGGGGTTTGAGCTCAAGAGCTGCTAAGAAAGAGAGACAGACAGAGAGGGGGAGAGAGAGAGAGAGAGAGAGAGGGGGGGGGGGGGTTGGCTGTCAGAGGCCCGGATCCAAGCAGCCACTGCGTCTTCGGTGGCCTCTGCAGCTGTTCCCCACTTTGCGTGCAGTGCGGCACCTCCGCGTCATCCCACTACTGTACAGGTCACACCCACCACGTTGCCTTCTCTCGTCATCACGAGACTATCCTAATAGGACGATACAAAACTTTGATAAGGTGGTGGTCATACGAACATAGTTATCCACAAGAGATAACTCTCAAGGGCTCTGCTCTAAGAGAGTAGATAATCCTAGCTTGTTGGGGAAGCGAAGCCTCAAGTACTCCAGGGGAAACTAGTTACAAGAGCGTTTGTCCCAGGATCTTGGGTGCAGTTGAAGTCTCTGACGTCATCTCCTTCCCTTTCGTTTAATTTATATATACATATTTTTTATGTTTTGTTTTGGGGAGACAGCATCCCCGACTCCTAAAACAAAAGCATGAGATAACTATGCAAGCGAACCCCCCTCATTTGTACAGACTCATAACCATGACGTTTGGCATGGTCACACACTTTTTGCTTCATAGATATTATAGGCACGTGGAGATTGCTTGCTCCCTACATGGTCGATAATCATTGTTGTAGCTAGTGGAGAGGGAAAGAGAATGCACAGCATGGTCCAAGCTACAAAAGCAACATACCTGCCACATAGAAGTAAAGACAACAACAATCTGATGACTTGGATGCTTTATTATGCTCAATAACTTATTCCACTCAAGAAGCAAAAGGTTGGACTAACTGCCTTTCAATTCATAAACCCTAGTTATGCATACATCTAATCACTTGTAAGATTGTTTACTAAACAACTAGTCTCATATTACATACATAAATCAGGAAACCAATAGCCTAAAAATAGAGAACAACATCAAAGTGATCTCCGAAGTCATGAATACTTAGCTTCAAACCTATCTGCATAGGGGGTAGTAATAGCCTTGCTATAATCAAGAGTGAATCTATGCAACAATGTCTCAATGTACTTTGTTTGACACAAAGCAATACCACCATCAACCATCTTAAACTCTATCTACCCAAATAATGATGCAAAAGCCCAACATTTTGCATCTCAAAAGACTCATTCAAACACTATAACAGAATCAGGTGCCTTCAACGCAGATTTCGACGTCGATCGTCAAAAACTGCGTCGAAATGCACGTCCCTATGAAACAGTCGATATATGCATCGATAAAGCCAGTTTTCGACGCATATTTCGACGCCTATATCCATGCCTATATCGACGATCATAACCAAATTTTTTTTTCTTGGGCAGACGACAGGCAGCCTGGCCTGTGGCTGTGTCCAGTGAAAAGATGGACACAGCCACAGCCAGACTGCCTGTCCTCTATCCAAGAAAGCGAGCAACACCAAAATCAACCGTTCTCCCGTAGAAATTTTGGCAGAGTTCCCTTCGTTTTAATATAAACTTAAAAAAAAAAACCATATATACGCCTCCTACATGATATCCATGTAGGATCTCACATGAGATTTAAGGTACAACTTGATGGAAGAAATGAAAGTAAAAACGAATTGAACTTCATAACGAACTTTATGCATAACCATAACATAACCAAAGCCATAACCATGATCAAAACCATAACGTTTAACCATAACCATAACCATAAAGTTCGTTAAATTCTTGCATCATTACCATAACCATGATCAACACCTGTCCAAAACAATATATAACCATGTCCAAAACCATGATCAAAACCAGCCATAACCATAACCATAACTATAACCAAAACCATAACAAAACCATGATCAACATCTATATGTGCATGTCTATACAAGAAAGAAACAGAGAGATGTGTCTGTGTCTCACAAAATATATATAGAAAACCCACTGATGACTCGCGTGTCACAACCTGCACATAAAGGGACAAGTCACAAAATTAGTATGATATTACTTCACATATACTTAATTAATTAAGTCAACTCACACATATTATTTATCTCTATCAAACGTCTCACCTCAATTGATCAACGAAACTCTAAGGCCTCCCAGTCTACAGTCTCTCCTGCGGCGGCAACAAGATCATTCAATACATCATAAATGCCTTTCTGATATCCATCTGTGTCCTCCTGGCATATCGGGGCTCGATGCATTGCAAGATTCTGCGTTTATTCAAAAACCAAAGTAATTAAGAATACATGATTCATCGCTCTTGAAAAAAACGCCATAGCTAGGATTGGATTGGAAACTCACAAACTCATAGCGAAAGGTGTCGAAGTCTCCGCTGCCAAGATGAGATGTGCCCCTCGTCTCCTTATGACTCACCGCGGCCAGATGCTGTTGTCTGAACCTCGTGTCCGCTGTCTCCTCCTCCTCCCTGATCTGCTGCCACGACTCGTGTGAGATGCCCGTAGGATTCGGCGAGCCCTACCTGAAAGCCCAACGAGCTGCATCTCAATGATGTTTCACGGTGTCCCGTGCAACATTCGTGATCCACCTCCTCAAAACCTCCGTTGAAACCGGAGCAGGTCGATACTCTCTCAAGATGGTCTCCACTATATAATTGATTTCGCCGTGGTCCTTATGAGTCCAAGACGTCATGATGGTGCTAGAAAACCAATACTGAGACGCCTGTGCCATCTGAGAGGGCATCATCCGTGTGATGAAGCCCATAAATGCATCCGTACTCATAGAACCGGGATTTGGCGACTGGTCTGCCATACTAAAGTGCTGCACAAAGAAAGTAAAAGAAAGCGTTAGAACACCTTTGTTTAAATTAAGAAAGAGCTTAATTGTAAATCAACGTCTTCACACAAACACTTACAGGTCTCGACTAGTGAGGCATCATCGATAAGATCCTGCACCGTATCATCGTCTATCTTTAACTGCAGACATAAATCTGTCCTAACTCGTTCTGGTAGATTGTCTTCATCCATTGCATCTTCATCTACAAGTGTCATATCTACCTCGTCTGCGTCATCCCTCATATATTTGTCAGCTTCCTCTGTCATACCTTCGTCCATCTCATCTAATATCACAATAGTATCTGCGTCGTCTGGCTGACTTTCCTCGAGGAGCTCTTGCCCTTCAAATACTTGTTTATTTCTTGGAGCAACCTGAACCACAAACCACCATTGTGGCTCTCGAGGGTCAGATACAAAGACCACTTGCTCGCAATGTTTGGGGAGCGCAAACGTGTCGCTCGCATCTGTCCAAACCTTTGTAGAATCTATCTGCACAAGCTTGTTTCCATCTTTGCGTACCGTTGCATTGCGACCAGAGGTAATCACCATGAACCACTTCACATCCAACAAAAACATCTCAAACCGTCTAAAGCTGACTTTCAAGATATCTGACACCAAACCACAGTAATCCAGGTTGCTACTGCTCTCGTTCGTGTCTTTGGCACTGGCCCTGCTCTTTTGCATGAAACTAACCATTACCCCACTAACAAACTTTTTTCTTCTGCTATCAATTTGTTGTGTTCTGAAATGCTTTCCATGTGGCCACAATGCCATGTATCTATGATACCTCCAGTCACATCCAATAGCCAGCTCTTCCTCTTCTGGAGATATGGGTTCTCCGATCTGTCGAGTTGCTCTCACTGTCTTGTCCAATCATGCCATTGTAGGGAATTCAGGTAGAGGAGCGAGATGGTCTGGCAAGGGTAAGCCTCTAGTCGTTCGGCTTTGCCTAAAATTGTGTCGCTCCTTATTGCGTCTCTCTTTCTCTTCTTTTCGTACCTTTCAAGCCATTTTGCATTGGCTCTGAATTTAGTGTACAGAACTTCATGATATTTTCTCGCATGGCGTCGTCCATTTTCTTCGGCACCCCTTGCCCCTGCGGCTTCTCTCCCACCAATCTTGAATCCTCCTCATCGCTCCATAGACGAGGCATTTCTGGGTCAAAAACGGATAGAAATTCGATCTTCAAGACAAAGACTCTTGCACTAGCCATTCTTCTACCATGCTCCCCCCTGGACGCGCTTTTTGGTGAATAGAATCCTTAAGTGTTTTCATGAACCGCTCTAGAAAGAACATCCAACGGCTGTGGACTGTACCTGCCACTACAACCTCATCTACTACGTGGACGAGCAAGTGCATTTGGATAGTTAGGCAGCTCGTGGGTAGATACTTCTCAATCATGCAAACTGCCTCAATGGAGTTAGCCCTTGCGACTGCAATGGATTCCTCTCGTATTTCCTTGGAAGAGATCCACCGTACTAGCTCTGAAATCTTGTATATGCAGGACCGCACTTCCTCCGTTAAACACCCCTTGATTACAATTGGAAGAATAAATTGCAAGAACTTATGCCAGTCGTGCGATTTCAGTGCTGACAGTTGATCATCACGGGTGAATGCTGTCTTGAGACACCGCATGCATCCTGTTGGTGTCCTGAACTCTGAAATCACCCTTTTGACTTGTCGTTCCTCGCTTTTTAGGAATACCCATGGCGCTCTTGGAAGCTTTGTTTGGCCCGCTGCATTGGTGAAAGGCCACAGCTCTAGCATCTTTCCAATTGACTGCAAATCATCTCGTGAACCTCGATTGTCTTTCATTCCTCTGATTGTCTTCCAGAGGAGCTCTCCCACATTCTTGAATATATGCATTGGATCTAAAAAATGGTTAATTAGTAGATCACCCCAGCACGGCAACATATGGAGAGTGGACAAACGCTTCATTCCTGGAACAGGTTACTCCTCATGTTGCTCCCATCGGCGACGCTACTCTTGTACATGCATATAATGACATTCGACGCGACCAAGCTGACCTTCGCGCAAGTGATGTTCATCTGGAAGATAACGATGGTGGCCTTGATAAATTGTCTTTCAAAGCGAGGCAGAATAGCGCACATCCAAAGACGGCCTGCAAATTGGACATGCATTGTATCCCGAAGTTGTAAGCCCTGCATATATTAAAGCATGATTCAGTACTACACAAAGTGCTTGCGAATAGCGAGAATTTTGTAAATCATCCACCATTACCAGAAGCATCACCGTATCCTAGCCAATCATGCATAGTCCACATAAGAAGTCCATGGATCCTTGCATGCTGTTGTCCTGCTGGTTAAACCGTATCTGCTATGTCGATCCCATGCCATAACTTTTGGAGCTCATCTACTAGTGGTGCGAGATAAACATCCATGTTTTTTGCCTTGAACTTACCAGGCACAATCAAGCCTAATATCAAATGACCCTTCTTGATGGCAAGCCACGGTGGGAGGTTGTAATTGACAAGGCACACATGCCAAGTGCTCCATGACGAGCTTCTCAAGCCAAATGGATTGACTGCATCCATTGCCATGCTCAAACGCAAATTGCGTGGTTCACTCTTAAGATGAGGCCAAGTATCTTCAATGTGCCTCCAAGCCTTTGAATCAGTGGGCACCCTAAATGTTGCATCACTGGATCTATTCGTAGTATGCCACCGCATCAACTTTGCAATGGAACCACAACGAAACATGCTTTTTTTCCTCGGAATAATAGGTAAATGTCGCCATCCAGGAGTAGTTGCTCCCGCAACAACATGTTTAAGCCACATTAAATTAAAACCTCCCCAAGCACATCACCGTTGCAATTGGAAAATCTCTTTTGTAAGTTACATACCTAAATAAAGCAGTGACGCTTGCATCTGAACACCCGTACACTGACTGTAGATTCAAAAAAGACAGACAAGTACGAAGCACATATATTATGGCGCCTTCATAGATTGGTTGACGTGCCAACTTTCTCAACATGTCTTCAAGAGATCGGCGCACGTCTTCTGGTGCTGCTTCGTTAGCGTTCTCCTCGCTTGGCTGGAAGAAGGCATCCAACATCTCCTACATGCCGTCGTCTTGTGTCTGTAAGTCCTCCTTTATTTCCATCCTTGGCTCTGGATTGGTTGGACCTTCATGCTTAATCATTTCTCTCTCTCTCTCTCTCTCTCTCTCTCTCTCTCTCTCTCTCTCTCTCTCTCTCTCTCTCTCTCTCAGATGTAGGTGTTATGTCGCGAAAATCAATGCCCGTTCCGTAGGAGTCGTATTGTAGATTCTATACGGTTTCTCTAGCAAACTCTCCGTACTTGTGCACATGCTCATTACATATCCTACGCTTGTGCTGGATTTGATACTTGCAGAGCGTGCACGAGCATGCAATCTTTTCCTCCTTGTTAGTTGATGAAGTTGCCATCTACAATGATTATGAATGTTGTCTCAATATATATACTCGTCACAATGTAAACTACCTCACATTCTCTAGCCTTGCCCGATCTCCGCACACCTCGATCGAGAGGTGTACGGAGATCAGGACCACTGGGTCAAAATCTTGTCTTTATTGGTCAAATCCTATATGGGTGACACATACGTGCACACCCAGGTGTACATGACAATGCTTGTAGCGGGTAAAACCCAGGTGTACATGACAATGCATGTAGCAGGCAAAACCCCTTTGCCTCTTTTAGTTCCGTAGTTTCTTCTAGAGGGAGAGAGAGAGATAGTTTCTGTCATTTTCACACAATTGGTCAGCATCCAAGCTAACTCTTTCACCACTACTTTCTCTATCTACTACTATCTCTCTCTCTCTCTCTCTCTACTATCCATCTATTTCTCTCTCTCTCTCTCTCTCTCTCTCTCTCTCATTCTCTATTTCTCTCTTGTTTTCTCTATCTCTATATCTCTTTCTCTCTCTATTTCCCTATCTCTCTCTCTCTCTCTCTATTTCTCTCTTTCTCTCTCTCTCTCTCTCTATATATATATATATCACTCTCTCTCTACTTCCCTATCTCTCTCTTTCTCTATTTCTCTCTCTCTCTCTCTCTCTATTTGTCTTTCTCTCTCTATTTCCCTCTCTCTCTCTCTCTCTCTCTCTCTCTCTCTCTCTCTCTCACCAACTTTCTCCAAGTCAAGACACAAACACCCTACATGCTCTTACTTCTTGAGTCTGGATCCCTTCCCATTGAGGTCTTGGGCATGCAAAGGGTTGTGGAGTACATGCTTAAGACACAACATAGCCCTTTGTATCAACGTCCTAGAATTGCATATGAAGCAAGTCAAAAGATCCAAAAGACATGCAAGAGCAAAATACTAAGTTCGGGGTGGATGCTTGACATCAAGAAATGGTTTGGAAGATGGGATGCATGTCACTTGGTCAAGGATGCGTCGATTGACTCCCAAGTTAATGAGGCCTTCTTACAACGCCAATGTATCATGGCTTGGGAGAAATCCGAAGGTTCTCTCCTCAGCCATTACACCACACACATTGCCCCAAACTACAAATCTCTCTTCTTCTCCGAATGCAGTAATCGAACCCATCCCTACATCCTTGAGCCCATCCCATTGAGTGCAATCCGCACCATTGCCTCCATTCGTCTTAGCTCCCATTCTCTATGCTGCGAGACAGGACGTTGGGGCACTGGCGAAGAGTCTCATCGACTTTGCACTTTACGCCCTCGTCAAGTGCGAGAGAGTGAGTACTGCACACTACTTGAGTGCTCAGCTTTTGACCACATTAGGTCCTCTTTTCCCCATATATTCAGCCATGAGCTCTCCCTACATACCTTCCTCTCCCAACCACGATGTGAACTCTCTATTGCGATGCTCATTTCAGCCATTTTGAGCATCGAGAGTCACTTATGACCTCCAGTCACACCACGTGACATGTTCATTTGGTCCCATAGGTCATATTTGACCTTCGAGGACAATAATAGAACTATATCTCTCTCTCTATCTCTCTCTCTCTCTCTCTCTCTCTCTCTCTCTCTCTCTCTTTCTCTTTTTCCCTCTCTCGCTCTCTATATCTCTTTCTCTATTTCCCTCTCTCTCTCTCTCTCTACTTCCCTCTCTCTCTCTCTCTCTCTCTCTCTCTCTCTCTATTTCACACACACACACACACACACTCACTCACCCACCCCTCTCTCTCTCTCTCTCTCTCTCTCTCTCTCTCTCTCTCTCTCTCTCTTTAATTTCCTACACACACACACATACACACATTTCTCTCTCTCTCTCTCTCTCTCTCTCTCTCTTTCCTTCACACCTCTCTCTCTCTCTCTCTCTCTCTCTCTCTCTCTCTCTCTCTCTCTCTCTTTCCTACACATACACACACAACAATGTAGCTTGAGGGAGAGAGAGAGAGAGAGAGATGGGGGGGGGAGGGAGAACAATATCTGCACTGCAGGTTTCCAAGAAGCAGGGGCTAGATTTGTGCGCACAGGCAAAAATGACTGCCTGCGCGCGGGTGGGGGTTTTTCCCCCAATTTTTTGAGCATTGATATATGCGTCGATATGCGCGTGGAAATACAAATGGCTGTTATGCAATTTTGACGGACATTGGCATGTGTGTTGTCACGTACATATCGACGCGTATATCGACGTCCGCTATGCGCGTCAAAATGTGCGTCGAAAGGTACACCGCATCGAAATACTACGCGTCAAAAAGCACGTAGAGTGTTGCAATGAAATTAGATTTAAAAATAGCAATATGTCCGTCATTGGTCTAGTGAGTAACACGTCATCAGCATAAACCACAACAACCTAAATACTCGCCTAAATACATAATTTGCATGCTTGACATACAAAGTTTTGTTGGTAGGACAACCAACCAAGCAAGAATCTTCTCATACAAGAACTCGAAACTTGCTTTAAACCATGGAAATCCTTCTTAAGCCTTCACACCTTGTTTTCTTTTTTAAACAAAACCATGAGAATATGATACATATAATTTCTATCCAAATCACCCTTCAAAAACATTGTCTTTATGTACAAATGATGTACATTCCAACAATCATGAGCTACCAATGCACAAATGGTAGTCCTACAACAAGTGCAAGCCAAAAATCAATGGTCTTCTCCTATTTATCATACCCCTTTTCCACAATTCTAGCCTTATAGAGATTAACACACTATCATGCTCATGTGCTAACTTAAAAACCCACTTAATGCCAATCACTTTTTGTGAAGAGGCAATTCACACAAAGACCCTATGTCATCCTTCACAATAGCATCACACTCAAATTCCATTATGTCAAACCCATTTCTTGACTTTTGTGCCTTGGCAAATGACAAATTCATCATCACGTATAGTAGACACAAACCAAACCATAAAAATTTAATTCAGAAGAAGCATGTTGAGAACTTGAACAAGTACTACTAGACAAAGGTCCACTCAATTTATTCTCATTCAAGGTTGACACTAGCTTTGCATACCTCTAGCCTACTCATTCTCATCCCTATCCTCATGAATCACATGTATCTATGAATCTACGCCAAAAAATGGTCTAGGGATATAGAACATGTATTCCTAGAGCATGGTCTTACAACATAACCACACATAATGTTCCAAACTCCAATCTCAACAAGGACATGTTGCAACATGTATTCCCAAAGTGGACAATTGTCCCCATCTAGTTTTCCCTTAAGAAACAACATGTGGTAGACATTAGTGTTGTTAACCATGGTCGGTGACTATGCCAAATGCAAAAGTTGCATTTATAGAAGAAAACTGCACAAAAAACCAACTTGTGCAATTTACCACAACCCACAATAGACTACATTAAAGTCTGTGTTTTGTAACAATTATGAATACTGGAAAACCTGCACAACAAAAGGACAAAGTTAGTCACAATTCTAATGACCTCTCAATCAAAGATTTGTCCCAAAGGTTATGTCGCCCTATGAATGGTCACCAGAAATCACCTCAATCACAGAACCTTAGCTGGAAGGGTACTAGGTGACATTACCTATTTTGTTACCAAGTGTTGGAAATAATAGGCTACAAGAATGTAGAGAATGGGAAGATTAAGAAACCTAGGAGCACATATGAAGTAATATTATCGAGTGTGCTAATACAAAGATAAGATTCCCTGAGATGATGGATGTATATACAAGTCAGAGAGAAAACCCTCTTAATGAGGGAAAAAATTCCTTAGTGGTCTTTTTTGGCCAAAAGACTTTGTAACTTTTAATGGCCTAGTAACTTGCGTGTAGGGGAAAATAGAATGAACATAGTGAGCATTTCATTAGAATAGATTCCTTATGAGAATAACAAGAGTGCTTGGGTGGAGAGAGCAACAAAAAGTATACCGCCTAGTTAAATAGCATGAACAATACTTCAAAAGAGAGAGAGAAATCAAGCTATTGACAAAAATTGAGGACTGGATTTACATGGAGCCGGTCCCCCTCCAAAAGGCTTTGTATTATGGTTTCTCCCATCAAGAGAGAAATTTTACAATACACTTCTTTGTGTTCCTTCAATAGTAGCTAGTGCAATGAAGATGGAAACTTCAAGCACTAAGCAAAACACTTATTAAACACAACATCAATTCCCTCACGGTCTCAGACCCAAGACCTCACACACCTTCAAAGATGGTGAGAGGTAGCGGGGTATGAGAGTAGATTGAGAGGAAGAAGGAGTAGTCTTACGAGAAAGATGTACATCTCCTCACATAATCACTCATATTAGCATAGATTAGCTCAATAATTAGCATGGTAGAGGAGATGATCATGCATTGAAGCTTGCTCTTGGTTGGATTTGCATCACAAAGCCAAGAGTTGTTGGTGTAGGCCTCCCTTCTCACAAGCTTGGAGTAGGTGATAAGCTTTCCATTAAAGCTTGAGAAGGAGAGAGAGAGTCTTCTTGCTTCACACATGAGTTTGTGTGAGTGTGTGTGGATAATGCCTTGAGAAAGTTAGCCCCCTCTCCCTCTTGGTCGACCCCTCTTGCTTTGCTCATGCTGCAATCTTATTGGCCCTTTCCAGGCTTAGCCAATGAGTATTAAGAAGCATAAGTGATAGCCTTCTGACATGTGTCCCCCTTTCCCCTTTTGTGAGAGCTTTAGTTAATTAATAAATGCAACTAAACTCTCATTTTGCCTACTGGACAATAGGAATCAGGCAAGCCATTGGGCTGATGAATGCTCATTGGACCCCTTGGTAAACTGTCCAATAGTCTTCTGGAGAGCTTAATTCTTATTGGTTCTTTTATTAAGTGTTTTTAAATTAATTAAACTAGATCTTTTCTATCCTAATTCTCATCGGTCCACCTCCATGGCCATCCAATAGGATTGAGTACACCTTGTGGGCATTTGGGCTAGGGAACTGACATGTGTCCCTCTTTCCCCTTGTGTAAAGGAACCTTGTGAGTGAGTGTGTGTGTGTGTGTGTGTGTGTGTGTTTCTCCGTGGTCGCACTGTTCCACTTGTAAATCCTCTTGCTTTTGATAAGTCAATGAAGAGCTCAGTTTCTGCGTACAAGATTTTTGTCAAAGAGTCTCTAAAAGATATTAATGTTTCATCAAATGTAAATGGTAGGAATCAAGAAGAGTTAGACTTATCTAATTTTCTAAAAGGATTCCAAGATGTGTTCATCGATGATATCCCTATGGACTTACCTCCAAAATGAGGGGATGATGACCATCACATTGAGCTCCTTCCTGGAAGCTCACCACCTAACAAGCCTCCTTATCAAGTCTCACAAGCTCAACAAGAGGAGATCATGAGGCAAGTACAAGAGCTGGTAGACAAAGGGATGGTGAGGCCTAGTTTCTCTCCCTTTTGTTCTCCAGTCCTTTTAGTGCAAAAGAAAGATGGTACATACCATATGTGTGTGGACTATCGAGCATTAAACCATATCACTATCAAAAACAGATTTCCCGTGCCTCGGGTAGAAGACCTGTTTGATAAGCTACAAGGCTCTACCTACTTCAATAGGATTGACCTTGAAAGTGGCTATCATCAAATAAGGATAGTGGATGAAGGTATCCTAAAGACTGCATTTCGCATAACATTTGGTCTTTATGAATATCTAGTCATGCCTTTTGGCTTGACTAATGCACCAGCTACATTCAATTCTCTGATGCCTTTTTAAACCTTATTGCAAATTCACTGGAGTGTTCTTTGATGATATCATCATCTATTCCAAGTCTTTGGAGGAACATAAGCAACATCTCCAAGTGATTTTTCAAGCATTGAGGGAGAACAAGCTTTTTCTCAACCAAAAGAAAAGCAAATTCTTCCTTCAAGAGATTCAATACCTAGGTCATATTATATCTAAAGATGGTATCCGTATGGATCCATCAAAGTTAGAGGTAATAAAAGCATAGCCTAACCCAAGAAATCTACATGAGCTAAGAAGCTTTATTGGTATGTGCGCATACTATAGACGCTTCAAAGAAAAATTCTCTCAAGTAGTAGGACCACTACACGACTTAACTAAGAAGAACGTTAAGTATGTAGGGACTGCTACAGAGAAAAATGCTTTTGATAAGCTCAAAGAGAAGCTTACTTCCCAACCAGTCCTCGTACTTCCAGATCTCTCAAAAGCATTTGAGGTCCAATGTGATGCTTGTGGTGATTGCCTTGGAGCAGTTTTGATTCAAGAAGGGCATGCCATAGCATATGAGAGCCGAAGGCTCAATATTGATGAACGAGTCTTGGGCATTTATGAGAAAGAGCTTTTAGCTGTTCCACATGCCCTAGACACATGGAAGCACTACCTATTGGGGACTCCATTTATCCTACGAACCGACCACCAAAGTCTCAAGTATTTCATGACGCAAACCAAGCTTTCTGACAAACAAATGAGGTGGGCAAATTTTCTTTCGCAATTTAATTTTCATATTGCTCATATTTCTCACATTGCTGGTAAGCACAATCAAGTGGCCGATGCACTTTCACAACGATCAAAAGTTAATGCGGTATCTATAGCTACTCACAATGATCTATCTTCTATTATAGATGAGTATGCTACTGACCCTGACTTCCTTGCTTTGAGGAAGAAAGAGGAACCATTCACCTTGCAGGATGGTTATCTTCTCCACGACAATAGGCTATGTGTTACACATTCCCTTCGTGATAAAGTTATGTATGAATCCCATGCTCCTCCATATGCCGGGCATAGAGGTATTCAACCTACTCTCCAAGAAATAGAGACATACTTCTATTGGCCTACCATGAAAGCAGACATACAAGAGTATGTTTCAAAATGTGTAGTATGCCAAAAGACCATGCATGATAGAGGGAAGCAACCTGGATTACTCCAGCCATTGCCTATCCCAAATTCACCATGGGAGAGTATATCCATGGATTTCATCTTTGGATTACCCAAGTCTATCCATGGGAATACGGGAATATGGACAATAGTAGACAGGTTTAGCAAACGAGCACATTTTATTCCTGTCAAAAAGACTATTAAGGCACATTAAATGGCAACTCTCTTCATATCTCAGATTTTCAAGCACCATGGATTACCCACATCCATCGTGTCGGATAGAGATCCTAGAATGACCAATAATTTATGGAAAGGTCTCTTTGAAAATCTAGGAACAATCACCCACAAACGGATGGCCAAAGTGAGATATCCAATCTTACGATACTCGATCTACTCAAGACTTATGTTATTTGAAGTAGATCAACGATCACAATGGAAAAAGTACTTACCTCTTGTAGAGTATGCCTACAATAATACTGTACATAGTTCTACGGGAAAAGCACCTTTTGAGGTCATTGAGGGAAGACCTAAAAGTCCCTTGCTACTCAAAGTACATGGGAAGATCTTTGTCACCGATGAGTATAGCCGTGACCTACAAGAATCTTTTCAAAAGATCAAGGAGGCTATATCCATCTCTCAACAAAGGCAAAAAGCTACTGCTGATAAGCACAGAAGAGCCTTAATGTTCAAAGAAAATGATTGGGTCTTACTCAAGTTTCCTAAGGCTTGATTAAGGCAAACGACAAGCAAAAATCCTACGGGCCATCAATAGTATTATGCTAAACTAGCAAAAAGATACTATGGTCCTTTCCAAATCTTGAAGCCCATCAATGAGACGGCTTATCAAGTTGCCCAACCATTGGCTCATCCACAATGCCTTTCATGTAAGCCTACTTAAACCCTACAAAGGAGAGCCACCAACTGAACCAATTATTGAAGACCCTCCTAAAGTTGAACACCAAGAAGAGGTGCTACAACCCGAATGTTTTTGTCTTATAAGACTAGTCCTCTTTTTAATTATGCACAAATTTAACTACTATGCATGCTTAGAATCATGTTTGTGATGACGACGTCTCTCAAACACCAAGTAGAATTTGTCACTCTACTTTGGGAGAATGAATTGGAGTAAAGAGCAGACATGCCTGTGGCAGATATGTCTCCCAAGCATCAAATGGATTAGTCATCCATCTTGGAAAGATGTTGTAGGGTAAAAAGGGATCCTCTACCCGCTAAGTAGAATTGACTAATGAGTAAGGCTTTATCTCTTCTACCTCATAGTCAAGGATGACTATGATATCAAGAGAGAGGTAATGTCATAAAATCTAATATCTAATATCTAACCAACCCAAATGATTTTCTCATATTAAACTGATCTCTTAATGTGGGAGAATAAACGGGAACAGGGGTTAAGATATAGACATGTGCTTAAAGATCTATCTCAACACGGGGCCAATGGTAAAGGGGCCCAAATGAGAGATGATCTATCAAAGAGCAAGGCTAACCAATGGAGCATAAGACCTTAGGGTTAGCTTCATTGAAGACCTCCAATAATGTGTGTAAAAGTCCTTTGACCTTAGGTAAGCTAGGGCTGATCTTGAGGCGCGGGAACCCGACCCAGCTCGAGGTGCTTGTTTTGCTTGTCATGCTTGATGACTAAGGTGATTGAGGTACTTGATGATTGAGGTGCTTGAGATTCTTGAAGTGCTTGATGATTGAGATGCTTGAGGTGCTTGACATGCTTGAGATGCTAGGGTTGCACTTGAGGTGAGAACCCAGCCCAAGCTTAAAGTGCTCAAGGGCCAAGCTTGTGGTGGGAACTAGGCCTATGCATGAGGAGATTGAGGTGTCAAAAAGTCAAATATTCAATCCCTACAAGGGGGGGGCGAGCCCTACATGAGGGGGGATGAGAGAGAACACCCACACACTCACACAAGGCATGCATGGTACAAAGAAAGCAAGAGGGACACTTGTCAAGTTCCTCCTCATGTTGCCCTCATGGTGTGCCTGAAGCCTATTGGTTGGCCACCCAAAGGGTCCAATTATAATTTAGGATATTTAATTAATTTATTTTTCATTTATCAAGCCCTCTCTCTCAAAGGGGAAAGGGGGACACTTGTCCCAAGGCTACCCTTGTTGCTTGTAATGCCTCCTGCTTGTGATTGGCTAGGCCTGGAGGGGTCCAATGAGCTTCAAGCATGAGCTACAAGGGGGGGTCGACCCAAGAAATCTGGGGGGTTGCTTACGGGGTATACTCACCTACACACACCCACAAACACTCTCATTGTGTGCTATGCAAAGTGCAAGAGCTCCCTCTCCTTCTCCAAGCAAGTAGAGGAGACTACACCAACACTCTTGGCTATGGAGTGCAAATCCTACCAAGAGCGATGCTTCAATGCTTAAACTTGCCATCTCCTTCTTCCTCATTACTATGCTATTATGTATGTTAGCAAAAAGAGTTATGATAAGTGAGGAACTAATTCTTTCTCCTATAAAATGTTTCTTCTTCCTCTTCCCTATACCCTCATTCCCTGCAAGCTCTCTCCACCTTCGAAGGTGTTTGAGGTCTTGGGACTGAGGCTTGGGATAGTTAAATCTTTCTTCAATTTTATGTTATGCTTGTGATGCATGAAGTTTTCCATCTTCATTGCCTCACCTAGGTTACAAGGAACACAAAGATTGTATTGTAACAAGTCTCTCTTAATGGGAGATATCATAATACAAATGCCACTATTGGAGGGGGAACCGGCTCCACATAAATCCGGTCCTCAAGTGTTGTCAAGTTCTCTAAATTCTCTCTCTTGCAAAAGTATTGTTCATGCCAAGTTAACTAATTGTTATGATTATGTTGCTATCTTCAATTTTGTTCACCCGCTATGCTCACAAAGTCATTTCTCAAAAGTACTCTCAGTAATTTCCGCCTACTCTCAAGTTAAATAGGCCAACTCCATTACAAGAATACTTCTTCTTCTTCTAGATCTACTCTCATACCCCACTAGCTCTCACCATCTTTGAAGGTATGTGAGGTCTTGGGTCACAGACCATGACGGAATTGATGTTGTGTTTTTCAAGTGTAAGCTTGGTGCTTAAAGCTTCCATCTTCATTGCATCAGCAAGTTATTGAAGAAACACAAAGTATTGTGTTGTAAAATGTCTTCCTTGATGGGGAAAACCTATTATACAAAGCCTTTTGGAGGGGAAACCGGCTCCATGTACATCTGGTCCTCAACTATTGTCAATAGCTTAATTTCTCTCTCTCTTTTTGAAGTATTGTTTATGCCTAATTCTAACAAGGTGTTATGATTTTGTTGTTCTCTCTCTCTCCAACCAAGCACTCTTGCAATGCTCATTTAGGAATCTATTCTTAATGAAATGCTCACTATGTCTATGTTAATTTACGCTACACATAAGTTACTACCCCATTAAATGCTACATTGGTATCAGAGCATGAGGTTTCTCTTTTCTTGCTCAAGAAGAGAGGTCCTCAAGCTGACTATAAATGGTTGGTATTATTAATTGCATTTGAGTAAGTAGAATAGGGATTTTTCAGCCTTGCAGTGCGCCTACTTCATGTAGATAATGGGGAAATACAGTCGAGAGATATGGTCTTAATAGTGGAGTCCTACGAGGCTTGCCTACAGCTTAACCACTATTGAGCTATTAGAAGCTTGCCCCATGAGCTAGTGTTGTTTTGGTGGTGAAAGACCCTCTCTTATATTCCTTGCAATTAATGATATTCAAGCCATGGGTACAGGAGCTGGAGTGCTTTTCTAAAGGGTTAAGAGGAGTAGCAGCTAGGTCTTGAAGTGCCAAAGTAAACTTAAAAGTTTTACACCTAAAATTTGTTAGAATGGCTGACAATAGTGAAGAGAGTGAAATTAATGTTGATAGCTTTGATTTTTCTAATGAAAGAGCAACTAATGATGCCCCTATGCTTGTAAACTATCTTGTTTCTAGGCTACAACAAGCCCTGGGCAACCCATCCCTCTAAGGAAAAGTGCTATAGCAATTGTGCACCCATGGTATTCTCCAAACTCCCACCAAGAAGAGAGACTACTGAGGCTGTCCGAGGCGGGCAACAAGAGAGGCGACCTCTAAACACCCCTCAAGGCTCCCGTGCTGCTCAATTGGGGATGGGGCAACCACAAACACAGAAACAACAACAACAAACCCATAGCCAAACAAGTGAAAGGGCACCACCTAGTTATGGTATGCAAACTAGGACGCAAGAGAGATTTTGGCACAACCAAGAAGATGGACCACACAACACACACAAGCAACCTCACACCAAGACACACATAAAATGGACCAGAGAGAGCTAGAGCAAAGGGAAGAGAGAGAGGAAAGGATCTTGCGTAATACCTTATTTGTGACTTGCAAATGAAGATGGTTCGTTATGATGCTATCGTAGAACTTGCACAAAACTCACTCAATGCTTAGTGATTGCTAAACATTGCCAAAACACACACACTGTCTTAGGGTGTGGGAGACCTCTCACCACAATACCCTCTTACAATGGACACAAAATTGGCAATGGAAAACACACTAGAACACTTCCTAAAATCAAGATCAACCAATAAAAACTCAAAATACACAAGTCACCTTGAATTCACCAAACCGTATTGCACAAATGGAAGGACGAAGATTTGAACGTCGAATCACGCCTTTGATGCACCAAACCTCAATTTATTGATGATGAAGGAGCATATACAATAGTGGTTTTGAGATTTGTGGAACTCACTCTCTCTGACTTGCAATGTGTAGCTTGAAAGCTTCTCTCACACCAAGAGTGAAGCTCACAAGTGGTTGCTACACCTAAGTTTCTCCTCACACATAGAGTGTTGGGGTGCTATGTGAGATATTGGAGGTTGTTTTACAAGAAGGAGAGGGGCCTATTTATAGGTTGGAGACCCCTCATTAAGATTATTGGAAATCCTAATTTACAAGATAACAAATCAGGATTATGATTTTTTTGAATATCAAAACATTGCGGGTCTTCTTTGTCTGCTTGAGTCATGGGTGTGGGCTCAAAAGAGAGCATTATTGATGGTAGATAAGGTGAAAGTAAGTAAGGAGGGAGAGAGAGAGAGAGAGAGAGAGAGAGAGAGAGAGAGAGAGAGAGAGAGAGAGAGAGTGAGTTACTATACACATGTCTTTTATGGTTAGGTCAATGGCTATTTTGTGTTAGTATGTTAGTGGTTAGTGTTAGTAATCACTAAAAAGTTATATTTACAATGGGTAGAATGGGGTGGATGGTTGAAGTAAGATGGTTGAATGAAGTGAGGAAATCCTTGTGATGGTGAAGCTTGAAGAAGGACTTACTCGTGTAGGTTCTCAAAATGACTATCGATCTTCTTCTTTGTCTTCTCTTCTTTACGCCACCGCCGCCAAGGTTGATTATTGCGATGAAAATGATAATTTGTTGATGAGATCTCTTGATTTGCAGAGTTTAAGCATGGTTTACATGCTGAATTTCATGTATATAGAGAAGGGGTAAGATGGACTTGTACTTTGGAGATAATAGAGAGAGGCATAGAGATGGTGTATGTACATGTGGAGCTCATATGAGAGCTATGGGAGTAAGAGGAGAGGTTAATGGTGAAGAAGGTGAGGGAAACCATTGAAGGTGCAGGTTTGAGTGAGGGATTGAGAGGAATGTGTGTGTGTGTGTGTGTGTGTGTGTGTGTAGAAGTGTGGAAAGAGGTGAGAGAAGACTATGGGCTACTTGTGAGAAAAGTGGGCAGATTGGGGTCCACTCAAAAAATCATAGCTCACCGGTGGTTCCCCAAAAATCACCAAAATGTTTGAGGTGATTATTCAGCTCTTGGTCCACATTTTCTCTTTTGACCACCGCTTCAAATTTGGAGTGGAGATGGATATTAAAAATCCCACCAAAAGACCTGTTTTTTCTTCACAAAAAGTCTTTAGTGGCCCCCCTTTTGTTGAATTTGCATATGGCTCCAAAGGGGAGCCCCTCCTTGCATGGGAGCATGACATAATTGATTCCTAAGGGTTTGAAAATGTGCATGGTTGTGGATTATGCACAATATAATACATGGATATGATGAAAAAAGACGGGCTAGTATATATAAACAATTTATGGAATCTAGAATAGTGTGGGCTATAAATATATAAAAAATAAATATATGAAAATATAGGGAATCAAATGAGGAGGGCCCTCATTTGTTTTTTTGATGTATATTTATTTACAAGACTTAAGAAATAATACCTGTAAGAAATAGGAATTTAGTGAAAGGTAATGACTGATGGTGGAAAGTATTTTTGAGTTTTTTTTAAAGGAGTGGATTCACATAAAAAATAAGAGAAGCTTGTGTGAAGATATTTTTATAGGAATAAAGAGCATGCAAAATGGTAAGAAAATTGTGGTAATGGTGAGTCAATGTACATAGCATACATAGGCAAATAACACACACCTAGGTAGAAATATTTAAATAAATACCAAAATAATTATGAAAATTCCTTATATTTAGGCCCTATATACAATGAAATATTTACACACAAATGGGCCATAATATATCTTATTTTTTTTTATTTTTTTGGCTCAACTAGCTCAATGACTAGTTAACTGAGGGTTTTAAGAAGATATGGGAAAAACCCCCTAACTCACACACGCCTATGTACAATGAAAAGGTAAAAATAGCCACAATGTTTAGGTGATTTTGGTAGGGTGGAGTAACTCACTATGGCAATTACGGAGAGCCGAAAAATGGCTATCATTAGCCCTCCCCGAGGATGATGGTATATTCATGTACCATCATAGAGCATCTTTTCCAAAGAGAGTGCTTCAGAGTCCTTGACGCCATCTTCATTGTTTGGCCCCTTGGAATCTTGGCTTGAGTTACACTCATGCTTCATGGAACAATATTTACATGAGATAGCTGCCCTTTGAAAGATCTTTGGTAGATCCTTTGGTAGAAGGCGACTCAAATAGGGCTTCAAGCGATACTCATTTACCTTCCTGGAGTGCTCTTTACCATTGAAGTCCATAAGTTGATAGTAACTTGAGTTGAAAGCCTTTTTTACTATGTATGGCCCCTGTCACATAGTTTCAAACTTGGCATCAAAACGATTATCGAGTCAATTGTCATACCTTAGCACAAGATCTCCTTCATTGATGCCTTTGCCCTTCAGTTTCTTGTCAAGCTTCTCCTTCGCCTGTGTAACTTTCCTCTTGTAACACTCATAGGCTGCTTCTCTTTTCCACTCAAGCTCCACTAGTGTAAGAAGTCGATCCATCCATACCTCTTGATCATCTTGTGCACCTTTGCCATGAAGCCGTATTGTTGGGATATTGAGCTCGATAGGATGCAAAGCCTCTTGACCATAGACCAAGTGAAATGGTGTGAACTCCATGGCTTCCCTATATGTGGTTCGATATACCCACAAAGCACCATCCAAGAAGTCATCCCATAATTTTGTCTTGTTTTGCACCATCTTTCTAATGATTCCTGCAATGACACCATTAGCCTTCTCTACCAAACCATTTGACTGTGGGTAGTATGGTGTGCTATGATGATGTAGAATATGAAGCTCTTCACAAACTTTTGTGAGTAAACCCTTCTTGAATCCCGGACCATTATCCGAAACAAGCTCTAGAGGTGTGCCAAATCTACAACAAATATTACTGTAGACAAACTTGCTCACTGTTTTCCCATTTACCCTTGCCACACTTTGAGCCTCTACCCACCTAGTCATGTAGTCCACAGCCACTAGAATGTAGAGTTTACCATTCTTTGTTTTAGGCAGAGGACCCATAGCATCAATGCCCCATTGTTCAAAGGGTCCATTTGAAGGCACTATTTTCCTCGGGCCATGCACCAAACTTCTATTTCCATTTATCTGACAATTGTGATAGCTTTTACACCAATGTTGAACATCCACATGCAAGATTGGCCAAACATACTCCGCAAGCAAAATCTTCTTCACAGTTAATTCTTGGGAAAAATGACCACCACATGCTTCTTCATGAAAACCTTTTAGAATGGCTGGAATTTCCTCGATAGTTGGTACTCTTCTGCACACTTGATCCTTCCCTCTTTGATAAAGGGAACCTTCTAGGAAGAGATAGAAACTTGCCTTCTTTATGAGTCTCTTCTTTTGAGCTTTAGTGAAGTCTTGTGGAAACTCGCCCTCCAAGATGTAGCCAATAATGAGAGCCAATGACTCCAACCCCTGGTATCTTGGTTGCTTGACAACTGCTGCCACCATGATGACCTGCACTTCTTTCTCAACACATGTAATTGCTTGTTGTGCAAGTAAATCGGCATCTTCATTTTGTTTCCTAGGAATATGATATAGTTGCACTTCTTCAAACTGATTAAACAACCTATGAATGGCATGAACCTTTGTCCTGAGGCTTTCATTCTTGCATGCCCAAATGCCTAAAATCTGTTTAACAATGAGAACTGCATCTCCCTTTACCATAAGACGTTGTATCCCTTGGCCAATAAACATATTCAAACCATGAAGTAGTGTGTCGTATTCTGCTTCATTGTTGCTATTTGAACCTGGTAGATTGACCTTCTCTTTCATGACCACCTCTCCACTTGGGTTGAGCAATACTAGCCCTCCCCCTAATTTTCCTGTGACTCGTCGAAAAGCTCCATCAAAGAACAAGGTAAAAGCATTAGAAATACTTTTAGGTGGTGGCAATGGTAGGGTCTTTACTTCAGGCACCTTAAGCTCCTTCTCATGTATCCTATAAGTAAGGATCCCTGCCAATTGTGCACGCACACTATCTTCTACCTTGAAAGAGTATTGGAACTCTTGCAATTCCATAATCCACTTTGAGATCCTAGTGCTAAGATTCATTTGAGATGACACCCAAGGAAACAAATTTTATGCAGCGAGAATTACAAAAGGTTTTGGTAGCAGGTAGGATCTAAACTTTCTCACCGCAAACATGAGAGAAAGCATCATGAGTTCTGCTTCTGTGTAGCCTCTCTCCAAAGTATTCATGACCCTACTAGCAAAGTAGATGGGTCGCATCCTGGTATTGTGGGGATCTTGTTGTAATAAAACTGCACCAATTGTTTCCTTCCCAACACTAGAGCTAACAAAGAATGTGTACTCCCAAGAAGGAGGCATGAGTGTTGGTAGCTCTGACAAAATGACTTTAATGTTACAAAAATATTCTTCAAGCTCATCAGACCAAACAAACTCGACTTTTTGTGTCAACTTTTGCAAAGGATGAAGAAACTCCGAAGCTAAGTGAATAAAGCGTGACATATACTTCACCTTTTGAATGAATGAGATGACCTCTTTGAGATTCTTGGGTGATGGGAGCTCAATAAGAGCCTTTGCATTTGAAGGATCCACCTCAATGCCTTTATAGGAAACCTTGTGACCAAGCAAGATGACTTCATCCTCACCTATGTGACACTTGTCAGGGTTGAGCTGACCTCCCATGTCGTAGAGCTTCTTTAAACCTTCTTCCACCCTTTGTACATGCAATGATTTTGAGCTATAAATGCAAAAATCATCAATAAAAACCCTAATGGACATTCCAAAGAATGCTTGAAACACCATATTCATGAAGCGTTGGAAAGTTGCAGGAGCATTTGTCAGACCAAATGGAATGACTCTAAAAGCATAACAACCCCAAGGAGTGATGAAGGTTGTTTTCAACTGCTCTTCCAATGCGATACCTAATTGAAAGTAGCTTGAGTAGCCATCACACACAGTGTACTTCTCATGACCAACTACCTCATTTAATATCTCATCCTGAAATGGGAGGGAAAAGTGATCTCTTTTTGTTGCCTCATTAAGTGGACGGTAATCCACACACACCCTCCACTTGCCGTTCTTTTTGGGAGTGACAACAATGGGAGAGACCCACTCTGAATTCTCCACTGGATAAATGAAACCTGCTGCTAGAAGCTTTCTTGCCTCTTTGAGTAGAGCCTGCTCCTTGATGACTCCTAGCCTTTGTAGCTTTTAAGCTTTAGGTTTGGCCTCTGGCTTTAGCTCAATCTTGTGTTGAACAACATCTACTCCACGCACATCGGTGTAATCTTTAGCAAAAAGCCTAGGAAATTTCCTTAACACACCTTTGAACTCCTCTCTTTCATCCTTTGTAAGTGTTGTAGACAACATACCTTCTAACATTCCTTCCTCTTCCACATTTTGGTTCTCTTGGGAACCTACCTCCTCCAAACCTTTACAAAAGGTCTCTTGGTTGGTTGGCTTAAACCTTACCCCCATGACTTCGATGGAAGACTCCTCTTCAGTAATGCTGCCGCTACTTTCTTCTTCTGAAGTGTTATCTATCCAATCTTCTTCCATCTCACTTTGAGACGATTCTTCATGGAGCTCCTCTTGGCGTTGCTCCTTCATGTCAAAGACAACCTTCTTATGATTGTCATTCCTGCAAATTAGCTTTCCACTCTCCCAATCCTGCAAAGCTCGCATTTTCATTAGCCATGGTCTTCCTAGGATAAATGGATAACCGCTTCCCTTGGTCGACATAACATAAAAATCCACTGCCTTCTTAATGCCAAAGGCCTCTACAAAGACATTTTTACAAATGCCTACGCACCTAGCCTTGCTATTGTTTGCCATCTTGACTTTGATTTTAGGTGTCTCATGGATGTGCATGCCTAGTCTTTTCATGAGTCCCTCTGTCATGATGCAAATTTGTGCACCCCCATCCACTAGACCTTTCCTAAACAATCTCCCTTTTATGTAACAATCTAGCACATGTGTAATGTCCTCATTCATTTTAGCTTGTGCAATTTTTACAACAGGCACACTCTCTTTTACCTTTCTCCTCGTGCTAACTGCCTTTGTTAAATCCCTCCTAACTTGTGGACATAATGGATGAGGAGACCTGTGATGCGGCGAGTCTCATATCTCTCTTTGCTGCTGCTGATCATGAATGATCTAGCAGGCTAGGGGATGGGCAAATTATGTCAGGAGTTTTTTGGAGCAAGGGATTGCACATATGTACATATACATGCATGGTGCATCGAATAAAGGATTGCCCATTTTCTAGAGCCAGGTGGTTATGTGGGGCCCACATGTGTACAGGTAGGATAGCATGTACATAGTGCATCGATTTTCACTATTACCAGTACTACTGTGTTTTTCTACAATGATGAGGAGTTTATAGCGCGTAAAAATTCTCGAGGAAGCTATCCGCGGGCCGACGACGTGAGGTCAGCAGGTGCGTCAGATGGCATCTAGTGGCGTCAGGAGGGCGAACGAGGTCAATATTTGCACGCGGATGAGGACGGACACAACGTGGGTGTTTTCTTGTGAGAGTTATGCAGAAAGGTCATCATTAGGACCACTTTTTTGGGGCCACTTCACGTGGTGGCGAGATGCATTATTGGAAAAAAACTGAGTGCCAGGTGTGCGAATGATGCAAAAAGGTGACAACTATGCATTGCGAGGTCAGTTTTTGGCTTGTTCGGGGTCCGTTTGAGGTCATCTAAAAGGCCAAGGGTGCCCAACTAATAAATCTAAGTGTGGGAACTGAAAAAACAGAGAGAAGACCAGAAAAAACGTGGAGAAAAGAGGAGGAACAGCCGCAGGTGTGTTTTTTTGGGTTTTTGGAGCCTGTTTTGGCCGTAAACTGCTCATCCGAGGTCGGATTTGAGCACTTTGACATTGTAGACTGGGGTTTTGGGCCGTTCCGGACGTGATGGCGCTGTCCATTTTGCCAAATTCCTCACTCTTTTCCTGCTGTTTTTCTGTGTAAGTTTCTCCTATGAGCGAAGTTTCTGCTCCAGTTTGTGATTGTATCTGGCTTCTTTTACCCATATTGTGTGAGCTATTTGCCCCATTGTTGTTGGCCCAAGCTCAATTGTATCTAAACATCAGAAATTCTTCTCTTTTGAGCTGAGTTTTTTGGGTGTGTGTGTGTGTGTGTGTGGAGCGGGCAAGTGGATAGTCTCTCTCCTCTCACTCCTGAGGTGTGTTCCCTGTCTCGGCCAGGTGTGTTGTCTAAGCCGAGTGGTGCCCCATAGTGTGTGTGTGTGTATCTTCCCAAGAGTGTGTGTCGGGTCGTTATAGAGGCACTGTGTGTGTTTTCATCCCGCTCACACCGTGATTAGGGGCTGAGAATCCTCTTAAATTTCTGATGCAATGAATCCTCAAGATGGGAATTTCGGCAACACCTCCCTCCTTGCTTCTCCTTCAAAAGCTGTGTGTGTGCCGACAACACCTTCCCAGTGTGTAGGTGTGTGAGTATGCAATAGTGTGAGCATATATGTCTGTGTGTGTGTGTGTGTGTGTGTAGGCCTTTAAATAGGCTCCTACAGGCTGAAAATCGATTTGTGTTGCTAATTGCATCTGGATGAGCACTCAGTCCTTGCATGGCAAGCAAGTGTCCAGTAGGCTCAGTAAAATGACTCTCACACTGAGTTGCAGGCTTGGCAGCTTCCCCAAGACTCCCACAAAGCAAGAGGGCGCCCCCTAGTTGCTAAAGCAGGTCTGGAGTGGGTTGCGACTTGTTCCCACACAACCTTGGGCCTTGGGCCCCCGGTGCCTCTCGGACAATTTTGTGAAAAATTGGTTTTAGGCTAAAACGGGCCATACGAGTCGGATTTTGATGCCGTAAATTGCTATACTAAGCTCTAACTAAGACGTACGGGTCTGAGTACCTGCCATATTTAGCAGCCCCCCGAGGTCCGAAAATGCATTTTTTTCAAATTCGGGGTACGGGTGCAGATTTTCGAGACGGTCGAGACTGGACGGGTCGGGTGACCAAAAACTTACTATTTTTAGAAATTTTTCACAAAAATTATTTTAATTCACATTTTGAAGCTTTATAACATTCTAAACATCATGGCACTGACAGAATATGGAAAACTGCTAAAAATAGTAACTTATTTCATTGTATTCATTTCGTGGTACAAGGGTGCTCTTGTGATCGGGTCGGAGACCTTACACCCCACTAGCTCTCACCATCTTCGAAGGTGTGTGAGGTCTTAGGTCTGAGATTGTGAGGGAATTGATGTGTTTTTCAAGTGTAAGCTTGGTGCTTGAAGCTTCTATCTTCATTACACCAGCAAGTTATTGAAGGAACACAAAGTATGTATTGTAAAATGTCTCCCTTGACGGGGGAGATCTATAATACAAAGATTTTTGGAGGGGGGGCCGGCTCCATGTACATCCGGTCCTCAATTATTGTCAATAGCTTAACTTCTCTCTCTTTTTGAAGCAATGTTCATGCCTAATTCTAACGAGGTGTTATGCTTTTGTTGCTCTCTCTCCAACCACGCACTCTTGCTATGCTCATTAGGAATCTATTCTTAGGAAAATGCTCACTATGTCTATGTTAATTTCCTCTACACATAAGTTACTACCCCATTAAATGTTACTGTGTAGTGTGTGTGTGTTAGAGAGAGAGAGAGAGAGAGAGAGAGAGAGAGAGAGAGAGAGAGAGAGAGAGAGAGAGAGAGAGATCACAAAGAGGTTGATTTTCAATAGTTGTGCACGAAAAATTATCCTCAGTTTTTAGTGAAAAATGATTAACTGTTTTTTCCTTGCGATGAGATAAAGGTAAAGAAGAGTAGTGACTAAGGTTTTTGAAGGTACTAAAGAAAAAATTAATTCTATACATAAGTTTAATTAGCATGGCTGACAATAATCAAGAGAGTAGAATGAATATTGACAACTTTGATTTTGCACATGAAGGTGCTAATGATGATGCCCCCATGTTTGTTAATTATCTTGTTACTAGGTTGCAACAAGCTATGGGCAACCCTGCTTTGCAAGCCAAATCTACTCAATAACTTTGTGCTTATGGGATTTTCCTTCCTCTCCAAGAGGAGAGAGCGTTTAGGAGGCCTGTTGATGAGACTCCATAAGACGACTCTCTCCCACAAGAGAGAAGGAATCCAAAGAACGAGAAAGAAGCGAATTACTAAGTTCCTCTGAAGATGTGGCTCCACGAAGACGACAGTCTAGAGGGTCGCCAACTCCTCCCAAGAGGAAATGGTCAACCCATAGTTCTTCTTCTCATCACTCCAAAAGGGAAGAGAGGAAACAAAGGAAGAAAAGGGCTTAAAGAAAAAAAAAAAAGGTCACCCTCTTCTCCTCCTCCTTATCTTCCTCCTCTTCTGGCACAACTATTCTCCTAGAGAATATAAGAGGAGAGGACATCACAAATCCAACCCTGCATGGAGAAGGTTCCAAAATCTCAAGAAATTCAAAGAGGTAGAAAAGAGTATCTCTTTTCTTACCTATGACGGAACCTTTGGTGCTACTGACAAAGTATTGGCCTTCATCCAACAATTGACGCGGCCTTTAGCGACAAGGGATTTACAGAGTCCTCCAAGCTACACCATGTAGCTACATTCTTCAGAAATATGATTGTCAATGGTGGGCTAGCCTTTGTGGCAATGGCGAAGCCCCAAAGACATGGAAAACTCTACGAGTTTCCATCATGAAGCAATTCCTTGCAAGTGATGCAAAGGATGCAAAGCACTTTGTCCTTTGCAAGTGATGCAAAGGACAAAGTGCTTACCGAATGGAAAAGTTTGAAGCTACTCTCCAAAAGTCTATCCTCAAATATGTGGAAAAGTTTTGGGATTTATATCTCAAGGCTACTATCTTTCAAAAGATAGACTTACTCGTCGAGGAAAAGCAACAATTCTATGCGAGATTACCTGAAGAAATGGCCGAGTATGTCAACTCCCAATGGCCTGGTTCTATCACCAAAGTAATCTACCACACTATGGTAGCTTCACGCATCAATTTCCAACAAGGGGATAAAAGGAATGCCAAGCCCATGGAAAACAAATATCGAATGAAGCAAAGGGGAAGAACAATGCCCAAAACTCTTCCCAAGGCAATTCCAACAACAATCTGTCCAAGGAGAAGGGAGTTTACAAAGGTAAAAATAAACTCTCTCCTAAAGAGTTAGAATCTTTTTGTAAGGACCACAAATGCTTTAAGTGTGGGGATCACCAAAAGAAATACCCACAATGAGACTCCTAGAGCTTCCACGGTTGAAGCTCCAAAAGAGGATGCTCATTGAAAAGGATCACCTCTCTCCTATGCTTGGGTAATGGTAAGAGAGCATGGTACCTTCATCCGGTTTGACTCTGGCTCTACTCACAACTTCATATCAACGGAGTTGGCCACTAAGTTGGGCATTCAAGCTTTTGAGATGGGAGATATTGTAACTACCGATGGAGCTTTCAAGGGACAACAAGCCTCCGTTACTCTCTTGATTGGGAAGTTGAGGCTTCTTGTCCAAAGCTACAGATAAAAAAAGAAGACTTTTGTAATCTCTCCTCTCCAACATGAGGATGTTATCCTATGGGCACCATGGTTCACTCGCATGGCTGCCACTATGAAGTTCCCTGAAAGGAGAATTTATTTCAATTACAGGGAAAAATCCATGTATATAGATGATAATGAGTCAGGGAACACCATATCTTTGGTAAATATACATGCTTTGATAAGTCCATGAAAAGGTATATGATTTATGTTGGAGAATCTGTAAATGATTCCAATGTTTTCACAAGTAGCAATAAAGGGAGTCAAGAGGAATTAGAGTTGTCTAATTTCCTAAATGGATTCCAAGATGTTTTCATTGATGACATCCCTAGTGAGCTACCTTCAAAGCGAGGGATGGTGACCATGAAATAGAGTGAGCTTCTACCAGGAAGCTCGCCGCCTAATAAACTTCCTTATCAAGTTTTACAAGCTCAACACGAGGAGACCATTAGGCAAGTGCATGAATTGGTGGAAAAAGGGATGATGAGTCCTAGCTCCTCTCCATCCTGTTCACCAACACTTTTAGTGCAAAACAAAGACGACACATATCACATGTGTGTCGACTATAGAGCACTAAGTAGGATCACTTCAAAAAAAAAAAGATTTTCCGTGCTGCAAGTAGAAGATCTATTTGATAAGTTACACGTTTTGTCCTGACAAATTCTCTAGCCGCATTCAAACTCATGATGGACAAAAATCATCAGGCCACTCAAATTCTTTTGAGAGTACAAGTGACACCTCTAGGTATCTTTCAAGTTGTATAAGCTTTTTGTTAATGAAAAGAAAAGTGAATTTTTCCTACAAGAGATTCAATATTTAGGTCACATTATCTTTAAAGATGGCACCCATATGGATCTAACAAAGTTAGAGGTTATAAAAGGATGGCTTAATTCAAGGAATCTAGAGGAGGTACAAAGCTTTATAGGTATGTGTGCATACTATAGATGCTTCATAGAAAAATTCTCGCTTATAGCAGGCCCATTACATGACTTAACTAAAACGAACGTTAAGTATTCATGCACTGCAAAAGTGCAAGAAGATTTTGAGAAGCTTAAAGAGAACCTTATATCTCAACTTATGCTCACACTGCTAGATCTCTCAAATCCATTTGAGGTCCAATGTGATGCTTTGGTGATTGCCTTGGAGCTATTTTTCTTCAAGAAGGGGATGCCATAGCATATAAGAGTCAAAGACTCAACTCCGATAATCGAGTATTGGGAAAATACAAAAAAGAGCTACTAGCTCTTCTATATACCCTAGACATGTGGAAACACTATCTCTTGGAGACTCCATACATCCTACGAATGGATCACAAAGCCTCACAAACTTCATGACGCAAACCAAGCTTTCCAACAAAAAAAATGAGGTGGGAAAATTTTCTTTCACAATTTAAATTTCATATTGCTCACATTGCTGGCAAGCACAATTGGCCGATGCACTTTCAAACAGCCAAGGGTAAATGTGGTGTCAATATCAACTCACAATGATCTATCTTTTATGATAGATGAATATGCTATTGACCAAGACTTTAAGTATGTTATTACAGTCTTTGCATTAGGGAAGAAAGAAGAACCATTCACTTTGGAGGATGGTTATTTTCTAAACGAAAATAGGCTATGTGTTACTCACCCATACAAGAAGAAAGTCATGTATGAATCACATGCTTCTCCTTATGCGGGACAAAGAGGGATTCAATAATCTACTCTTCAACGAGTAGAAATGTGTTTCTCTTGGTCTACCATGAAAATTAAACATACAAGAGTATGTTTCAAAATGTGTGGTATGCCAAAAGTTGAAATTTGACCAAGGGAAGCAACTTGGATTGTTCCAATCGATAGGCTTGACAAGAAAACACACTCCATGCCTGTAAAAAAAACTATTAAAGCACATCAAACACCAACCCTCTTTAGACCTCAAATTCTCAAGTATCATTGCTTGTCAACATTCATAGTGTCGGTCATAGATCCTAGAATAACCAGTAATTTTTGGAAGGGTGTCTTTGAGAATCTAGGAAGTAGATTAAATTTCTCTTTTGGCCTATCATCCACAAACGGATGACCAATGTGAAATAACTAATCTAACAATTCTTGAATCTACTAAAAACCTATATTATAGAAGTGAATCAACTTTCTCGATGAGAGAAGTACCTACCTCCTATAGAGTATGCGTACAATAACATTGTACATACTTCTATGGGGAAAGCACTTTTGAGGTTAAAGAGGGAGGATCCAAAGTCCCTTACTACTTAAAGTACATGGGAAGATCTTCGCTGTTGATGAATATAGCCGAGACTCACAAGAATATTTTCCAAAGATTAAAGAGGTTATATTCATCTCACAACAAAGGCAAAAAGAAGTGCTTCTAATAAGCACAGAAGAGCCTTAGACTTTAAGGAAAATGATTGCGTCTTGCTAAAGTTTCTCAAAGCTCGTCTAAGGCATCCTACGGGCAAGAATTCTACGGGCCACCAAGAGTATTATGCTAAACTAGCAAAAAGATACTATGGTTCTTTTTGAATTATTAACCCAATCAATGAGATGTCTTATCAAATAAAGTTGCCCAACCATTGGCTCATGCATAATGTTTTCCATGGGAGCCTACTTAAGCCTTACAAAGGAGCGACACCAATGGTTGCAGACCTCCAAAAATAAAAGATTAAGAAGAAGTACTTCCTTTTGAGTCCATCCTATGACATGAAGACAAGGTATTAAGAAATGGTAAGATTATTCGACAATATGTGATTAAGTTTAAGAATTATCCTTTTAAAGATGCTAGATGGATGCAAGAAACCTAGTTTAAGGATAGTATGAACCTTGTCAATGTTTACAATGATGTCTTTAGAGTAAGCATTTTAAATAAACCATGTTTTTATCTTATAAAATTCATTCTTTCTTTTATTGTACACAAAATTTAAGAAGTATGCATGCTTAGGATCATGTTTATGGTGACGACGTCTCCCAAACACCAAGTAGAACTTGTCACTCTACTTTGGAACTATGATATGGACTAAAGAGCAGACATGCTTATGGAAGCTAAGTCTCCTGAACACCAAATGGATTACTTATCCATTATGGGATGGTGTCGTAGGGTAAAAAGGGATCCTCTATCCATTAAGAAGCAGAGACTAATAACTAGGCTTTATCTTGTTTACCTCATAGTCGAGGACGATTACGATTTCAAGAGAGAGGTAGTGTCATAAAATATAATATTTAACTTTACCAAATGATTTTCTCATATTAAATAACTTATTTAACATGGGAAGATAAAAGGGGAACAAGAGTTAGGATATAGATATGCGCTTCTACACCTATCTAAGCAGGGGACCAAAAGGAGAAACGGTTGCATCTCAATGGAAGTCCAATAGGAGACAGTATACCAAAGAGCAATGTGCAATAAGTGCTTCTAAACTTACCTTAGCAGGGAACCAATATGTGACATGGTTACATCTCAATAGGGGTCCAAAAGGAGGTATTCTATCAAAGAGCAACGTGCATCTAATGGAGCTTAAAATACCTTAGGGTTAGGTTCATTAAATGTTGAGATGCAGATAGAAAGAGAGAGAGACGAGACAAGAGACACACCATATACGCTCCCAAAGACTGATTCATATTGAGAACAAGATACAACTATATAAGTGGACCAAGTTGAGTAGAGTGAGCCATATATAACTCCAACACCCCCACTCAAACAAAGGTCTCTAGCTTTGGATGAAGAACCCTTGGGAGTTCAAGGGAAAAGCCCAAGTCCCTATACAACGTGAAAATATGAACCATCAATGATGATGTGAAAGTGAATTGTGTATCTATGTACAAATATACAAGTCACTCAGAGATCACAATGTGCAAATGTGGAGTGTGCATAGTGCATGGTACCTATAGGATTACAATGTCATATGTACAAAGCTATTACAATAGCAGAGAAGCTAATCTAGAAAGAGTGAGGCCAAAGCAACTCCAAGCTCTGAGCACAAGAGGATGAAACGTGACTTGTTGAGGCCTTTGGTAAGAATGCCTGCAATCATCTCGTCACTTGGACAGTGTTCAACCATAATGGTTCCTTTGTATACTTCATACCTGACATAATAATAATGGACATCAATGTGCTTTGACTTATTATGTTGAACATAGTCTTTTGCAAGACTAATAGCACTTTGGTTGTCACGCTGCAAGGGTGTGCTAGAAAGAGGAGAGTGACCAATATCAACCAGCATTTGTCAAAGCCAGATCAGCTCACAAGCTGCAAGTGATGCCGCAACATATTCTGACTCAGTCGTAGAAACTGCAACACAGCGTTGTTTCTTGCTGGTCAAAGATACAAGACAACCATTTATAAAGAAGAAATTTTCCACTAGTAGATCGCTTGATAAATGTGAGCTTTCCCAGTCTGCATCTGTATAACCCAAAAGAGAAAGAGATTGCATAGAATCAAATGTGAGTTATTATCGATAGACCAAACCAAAATCAGTAGTGTCTTTCAAATATTTCAATACACGCTTTGTTGCAGACCAATGCTTAAGAGAAGGACGTGCAAGATGTTGTTCAAGATAATAAGCAACAAACAGAATATCAGGACAATTGCTCATGCCAACAAACTGAAGACATCCAATCAAGTTAGGATAAGGTTGATTTGTGACAAGTTGACCGCCATTGTTAGAAGTGTTCTTCGTAGATCTCGCAAGACAAGGTGTGTTGGCTGAATGTGCAGATTCCATACCAAATTTTTGAATAGTATCTACAATAAACTTTGATTGTTGAAGGAATAAAATACCTTTTGTACGGTTCCGTTAGATTTGAATGCCAAGACATGAGTGGATATCTCCAAGATCCACCATAACAAACACAAAAGACAATAACTTTTTCACTTGCTGAAGAAATCCCAAATCATTGGAAACAAGGATGGTATCATCCACATAAAGAGAAAGAATCACAAAACTGCTACCTTGGCATTTTATGTGGATGGTATCATCCACATAAAGAGCAAGAATCACAAAACTTCTACCTTGGTGTTTTATATATAAGTTGGGGTCTGAAGAGCAAGAGATGAATCATGTAGAGGTGAGAAAAAGATCAAATTTTGTATACCAGGATCGCGAAGCTTGTTTAACACTACTAAATGGTAACAGGACACTTTTATGTCCTTGGACACTTTTGTGTCCTGTTAAGTGACCATTTTGCTTGAATTATTTGAAGAGTATGAAAATGAATTTCTAGGTGCTATGTATCCACAAAGTTGCCTTATGAGCTGAAAAAAACTTGGCATTTTTTTTGAAGTATCGATCTCACCATTAACCTTACTCATGCACAACATTTTTGAACCTAAACTGTGTGAAAAAACGGGTCCTATTTTTGGCTTTTTTTCAATTTTTGGCAACTATATCACTCTAAACTTCATGTCACCTGTCTATGTTGTGATGGGTATCTTACCAGAGGGTACAAGAGTAAGAAGATGATTCTGAATAAATACTGCTGTCAAAGTAGCTCCAACCCAAAAACCACAAGATAAACCAGAATGAATTAGCATACATCTTACAGCATTGAGGATAGTGCGATTATTTCGTTCAACAACGCCGTTCTGTTGAGGTGAATATGAAATAGTGTGTTCATGATGAATTCCACTGTCAGCACAGTAACTCACAAACTCTCAGGAAACATATTCGCCTCCATTGTCACTATGAAGCTTCTTAAGGCGATGACCAGTTTGAAGTTCCACAGCCTTGTGGAATTGTTTGAAATAAAATAAAGCCTCAGATTTTTGTTTAAGTAGAAATACATTCGTGTATCGTGAGACATCATCAATGAAAGTAATGAAGTAGCGAAATTGTGATCTCGAAGAAGGTAGAGATCCACATATATCAGTATGAACAAGATCCAATATGTTATGAGAATGAGTTGTATTTGAAAGAGAAAAGGGTTTACAATTATGTTTCCCAAGAGCACAAAACTTATAAATTCTCATATAATAAAGGATTACCCAATTTCCATAGCCAGGTGGTTACGTGGGGCCCACATGTATACAGGTAGGACAGCATGTACATAGTGCAACGATTTTCACTATTATCAATACTAGTGTGTTTTTTCTACAATAAGGAGGAGTTGGTAGCGCGAAAAACTTCTCGAGGAAGCTATCCGCGGGCCGACGACGTGAGGTCAACAGGTGCGTCAGATGGCATCTAGTGGCGTCAGGAGGGCGAACGAGGTCAATATTTGCACGCGGATGAGGACGGACACAACGTGGGTGTTTTCTTGTGAGAGTTATGCAGAAAGGTCATCATTAGGACCACTTTTTGGGGCCACTTCACGTGGTGGCGAGATGCATTATTGGAAAAAAGCTGAGTGCCCGCTGTGCGAATGATGCAAAAAGGTGACAACTATGCACTGCGAGGTCAGTTTTTGGCTTGTTCGGGGTCCGTTTGAGGTCATTTAAAAGGCCAAGGGTGCCCAACTAATAAAGCTAAGTGTGGGAACTGAAAAAACAGAGAGAAGACCAGAAAAAACGCGGAGAAGAGAGGAGGAACAGCCGTAGGTGTGTTTTTTGGGTTTTTGGAGCCTGTTTTGGCCGTAAACTGCTCATCCGAGGTCGGATTTGAGCACTTTGACATTGTAGACTGGGGTTTTGGGCCGTTCTGGACGCGATGGCGCTGTCCATTTTTCCAAATTTCTCACTCTTTTCTGCTGTTTTTCTGTGTAAGTTTCTCCTATGAGCGAAGTTTCTGCTCCAGCTTGTGATTGTATCTAGCTTATTTTACCCATATTGTGTGAGCTATTTGCCCCATTGGTGTTGGCCCAAGCTCACTTGTATCTAAACATCAGAAATTATCCTCTTTTGAGCTGAGTTTTTTTTGTGTGTGTGTGCGTCTGTGTGGAGTGGGCAAGTGGATAGTCTCTCTCCTCTCACTCCAGAGGTGTGTTCCCTGTCTCGGCTAGGTGTGTTGTCTAAGCCGAGTGGTGCCCCATAGTGTGTGTGTGTATCTTCCCAAGAGTGTGTGTCGGGTCGTTATAGAGGCACTGTGTGTGTTTTCATCCTGCTCACAACGTATAAGATAAGATCGTGGAATCTGCACACCATATATGGTGAAGGCTGCAATTGAGAACGAGAGAAATATGACGACTGTGTTCTTTCAATGATAAACGTAAGAAAGATGCTCATTAAACGTCCAAAGATGTGAGAGACGTCACCCAAAAAAGAAGATGTTAATAATAAAAGAGTCCTCAAAATAGAGTGTCGTGAAACGCAAGATTGAAAACCACAGTATGAATAGCAAAAAGCTAAATTTGCTCGAAAAAGTCGATGCCAAAATTAGAAAAATGATCGTGGACGCTTCACGAAGACGTACGAGGACGAAAGCTATGTCAAACTCAATTACAGTAAAAACATCTTAACTTTCTGCTGCAAACTTCGATTGACGCAAACCTAGAACTCAAATTGAAGAGGTCGAGGAGACGAACAAGTTTGGATAAAAAGCAACCAAGTTGAGTAGAGTGAGCCATATATAGCTCCAACATTAAAGACCTCCAAAGGTTAGTGTTAAAAGTCATTAGATCTAGGACCTTAGGGAAGCTAGGGATGAGCTTGAGGTGGGAACCCGGCCCAAGCTTGAGGTGCTTGTCGTGCTTGCCGACTAAGGTGTTTGAGGTGCTTGTTATGCTTGATGAGTAAGGTGCTTGAGGTGCTTGCCGTGCTTGCTGGCTAAGGTCCTTGAGGTGCTTGTCATGTTTGATGAGTAAGGTGCTTGAGAAGCCTTCCCATGCATGGAGGGGGTAAGGTGCTTGAGGGGCTTGAGTAAAAAAGAGACCCTACAAAGGAGGTGGAAAGCCCCAAAGTTGGGGGAATATTTTACTTAACCTCCCACTCACCCAAAGGACACCCTTTTGTCAAGGGGAACATGGAAACATGTCATGCTCTCCCTATGCTTAGCCACATGGTGTACTTGAATCCTATTGGTTGGGCTAAAGAGGGGTCCAATGAGCTTCAAGTTCAATGCAACAAATATCTAGATATTTCCAAGCTCTCTCTCTCAAAGGCGTCAGGAGGACACTTGTCCAAAGACTACCCATGTTGCTTGAAATGCATTGTGCATGTGATTGACTAGGCTTAGAGGGGTCCAATGAGCTTCAAGCTTGAGCTACAAGGAGGGGTATACCAAGGCAAGCAAGGCTCAGACACTCATTTTTCACACATTATCACTTGGTGAAAGTGCAAGAACTCCATCTCCTTCTCCGAGCTTCTTGAGAAGTTGAGAGTCTACACCAACACTCTTGGCTATGGAATGAAAATACAACCAAGAGCCATGCTTCAATGCTTAAGCTTGACATCTTCTCTATCTTAATTACTATGCTATTATGCTATGCTAAACAAGAAGAGTGATGATAAGTGAGGAACCATTTATTTCTCCTATGAATGATTCTTCTTCTTCTTCCCTACCCTCATTCCCCGCTAGCTCTTCCCACCTTCGAAGGTGTTTGAGGCCTTGGGACTAAAGCCGGGGATGGTTAATGCTTTTATAAGTTTATGTTATGCTCGTGATGCATGAAGCTTTCCATCTTCATAGCATTACCTAGGTCACAAGGAACACAAAGATTGTATTGTACCAAGTCTCTCTTTATGGGAGAATCTATAATACAAAAGCCTATTGGAGGGGGGACTGGCTCCACATAAATCCGGTCCTCAAATGTTAAGTTCTCTAATTCTCTCTCTTGCAAAAGTATTGTTCATGCCAAGTTAATTAAGTATAATGGTTATGCTGCTATCGCTAATTAAGTTCACCCTCTATGTTCTCAAAGGAGTCTCATAAAAATGCTCACTATAGTTCTCTTAATTCCGCTATTCTCAATGTTCATAAGCCATTTCCATTACACAATGTGTGTGTGTGTGTGTGGGTATGGGTATATACACACACACACACACACATATATTTATTTAGTTAATTACACACACACACACACACACATACACACATAGATATGCATACATACAATTATATATCCGTACATATTCATAAATACATATATATATATGTGTGTATGTGTGTGTGTGTCTATACCCACATACATACATACATATATATGTATATATATATATATATATATATATATATATATATATATATATATATATATATATATATATATATATATATATATATATATATATCTGTGTGTGTGTGTGTGTGTGCATCCATATAAACAAGAAAATAGATTTGTTAGCTTTGAATAAGTATTACACATGTCAACAAACCTATCAGTTGTTATCCATGTTTTACTTAAAACTTTTTTTTTTGAGGGAAAACTCACAATTGTAAGTGATTGTATTAGAATTTCATCAAGAAATGTACAAATTCACCTCAAGCTCATGCCGAGCCTTGAGTGACAGATAGATACATTAGCCCTACCAAGTATCAAACTATTAATGAATCTTTACACATGACGATTCAATCGGATGGCGAGAGTCACCCTAATCAAGTCATCCAAGCTTTTCCCTTTTTCTATCCAAATATAGTCTCCTTGCTTTTCTATACTTTCTCTGAGAAGCTAACCATTTTAACTTATACTTACCATCCATGTAGTGTTAAATATCAGCAAGTATCCATTCTCAGAACAATAAGACACACATGAAAGTGACATGTGTGTGTGTGTGTATACACTCTCTCTCTCTCTCTCTCTCTCACACACACACACACACACACACACACACACACACATTGGGCATGCAAAGTTGATGTGATTTAGGGAAATACAATAAAGGATGTAAAACCTTATTGCACATAATGAAGTATTTAAGGTGTGGTTGTCACTACCTTGAAGAATACTTGCACATGTTGTCAATTTAAGGGAGGGGGGGGGGGGGGGGGGGACACCCAAAATTGAACCATACTTCTTATTGGCACATCAACGCACGGGTCACATTATAGCTCTCATATGAAGGTGATTTGTTAGCTTTGAATAAGTATTACACATGTCAACAAACCTATCGGTTGTTATCCATGTTTTACTTGAAACTTTTTTTTTTGAGAGAAAACTCACAATTGTAAGTGATTGTATTAGAATTCCATCAAGAAATGTACAAATTCACCTCAAGCTCATGCCGAGCCTTGAGTGACAGATAGATACATTATCCCTACCAAGTATCAAACTATTAATGAATCTTTACACAGGACGATTCAATCGGATGGCGAGAGTCACCCTAATCAAGTCATCCAAGCTTTTCCCTTTTTCTATCCAAATTTAGTCTCCTTGCTTTTCTATACTATCTCTGAGAAGCTAACCATTTTAACTTATACTTACCATCCATGTAGTGTTAAATATCAGCAAGTATCCATTCTCAGAACAATAAGACACACATGAAAGTGACATGTGTGTGTGTGTACACACACACTCTCTCTCTCTCTCTCTCTCTCTCTCTCTCTCACTCACTCACACACACACACACACACACACACACACACACACACACACATTGGGCATGCAAAATTTAGGGAAATACAATAAAGGATGTAAAACCTTATTGCACATAATGAAGTATTTAAGGTGTGGTTGTCACTACCTTGAAGAATACTTGCACATGTTGTCAATTTAGGGGGGGGGGGGGGGGGGGGGCACCCAAAATTGAACCATACTTCTTATTGGCACATCAACGCACGGGTCACATTATAGCTCTCACATGAAGGTGACTATCCTTGCAAATGAATTGGTATCTGCCTATCTAGTAGCTACCACTCATGTATATAACATCACTTGAAATTGATACGTATGTATTCTGATAACTTGGTAGTTACCTAGCAACAAACATTGAATTTTAACCTCTCCCAATATGAGATCTTGGGCGTTTAGTCCCCTTTGACTCAAAGAGGATTATTTCTTCTCTTGGCATGTTGCGAAGGCCAATTTTTTGTGTTATGGTACAAATGCTATCTTCTTTTATTCAATCCTTTACTAACAACATAATTAGAACTATCTTTTGCATGTGATAGCCCTATCTAATACTCTTCACCTTTTTCAACACAAAAATATACCATGAAAATAGGCTACGTCAACAGAATGTCAAAACTATTGCATGTGAAACCCTTCTTAAAGCAATCTTAATAGCCTTTTTCCACTCTATCAAAAGCAAACAGTCCATTTTCCAAATCCCTTTTGGCCAGTAAAGTGCACATGCTTACCTTTGAAATATCTTCTTCATTCATAGCATCTTCATAAAGACTTGAGTAGCATCATGGCTCCTTTACTAACGACCTATTGCATACCAACCGCCAAGCATGGTAGTGACTCTTCTCCTACCATCTTACCCATTGGCTCCCTTCATGATACAAAGTCTCCATCTCAAACTTCAGGATGTCTAGGCATTATTCAAGGAAAGGGAAATTTTGGGGCATCCGTTTGATGGCTTTCAAAAGAGACTATTCTATTATCTTTATTGAGAATCTTGCATGGAACTATTCCCTTCCCATTTGAATGGACAATTGGTGAATTATAAGCTTTTCCTTTTTTTTTTTTTTTTGGGCAATGCTAGCAATTGTGGGATTGATACGTAATTTTTTGTTTGTTTAGTATTGGGGCTTCATTTGTCTACCCAAGGGGGCTAGCTTAGTTGAAAGAGTATTGGACTTGCATCACCATGGTGGTGGATTTCCCGCACTAAATACTCTTGGTGGTATCTCAAAGCAAAGGATGATCTTGGGTGTTGGACCTAATGCACGGTGTTGGTGGAATAAAAATAGCTGACTTGTCCCTTCTTAAACACTATGTCTAACTTGTTTATCAAACTTGCCCGTATGAGATTGTTCTAACAATGGTATAAATATTGATGCTTTTTCTAGGGTCCTTTTAACCTAGAAAGCGCCTATTAGACATTTCTTCCACCACTTTGATTTATGATGTCATTCTAGGACGACTAAAAGTTTTGCAAGCTGATAAAAGGTTATTCCCGCACTATGAATTTGATAGCACTATAAGTTGTTAATGATACATACTTCAATTACATGTACTCAATCCAAACAAGCAATGCTAACAGAAAACCTAGGTTTAATGTTAGCCCATCCACCCACAAATTTTGAGTCATATGTCAGCTTTAAATTTGAAGGTGAGAAAACCTACAAAATCTAGACACATTTAGTGAACTTTTGTGTAAGATTTAGGTAATTTACTTTAAAATTTCTCATATGTCGGTTTGCTAAGTTTTTGGAAAACGTTTGATATATACAAATGGAAAACTTAACTTTCCTTTTTTCTTTCATAAAACTCAAAGTATCTCTCAAGATTTCACATAATACTAACTAGTGTGTGATCCGCATGTTGCTCTTGCTAAGAAAAGAGTAGCCATTGGTTCTCTCTCTCTCTCTCTCTCTCACACACACACACACACACACACACACACACACACACACACACACACTCACTTACACTTATATTTGTAGGTGTGTGATTGTGGGTATGCACACAAGTGGAGAGGGTGGATTGTAGTCTTTGTAATCACTCCAAGAAGATGTCAATTCTCTCTCTCTCTCTCTCTCTCTAGATCTTGAGATTAAGATTTGTCAATGTTAAACGATCCATCAAGACAGGTGATGGATCATCTAGACATTGGTTCCAATAGTAAGCACAATGAAACCAACTTGTAAAGGACAAAAAGAAACCAATAACTAAAGTTGTACTACACAAAACGTTTAAAAATTTCACGATTTTACAACATGGGCAAAATGGCTAAATGCTATGATTTTTGTGTGCAAGATCTACATGTAGTATAAATCACTTCAAAAGCTAGATCTCTATTGGTGGTGTGGTTCTGCGGCACTTCTTGGTTTGACGAGCAACAGAGGGCAGGTGTGAGCTACCCTTCTTCTTGGTGGGGCAACCGTCGATTGTGTTCTTTGGGGTGTGTGGCTTCAACTTGAGTGCATGGTGGAAGTGCAGGTCTCTATTGATGTCAGCTCTCTTTTTAATGCCAGTGATGGGGCTTCAAGCTCCCTCATCTTGTGGCATATAGCAGGTCCACGTCCTGTTTGTGGGGAGTCATGCACGGTGGTAGAGGGTAGGATGCTTGTGGCAACCTGGCTCCCCTGCTAGCCAATGTAACTAGAGTGTTGTAATGTGATATAACCTTTGACGAAACCTTTGTTTGTGGGTTTCAATGGGGGCTCCCTGTAAAAGCCATTGGGATGATGATGTTTTTCTGAAGTCCATGGGTCATTTTGAGCATGTATGCCTATTTTTACTTTAATTCAACATTGCATTGAAAAATGAGTATAATGATTGCGAAGACGATAGCACGAACTATGTTGAAAAGTAGATGACACTCCATGTATGAAGCTCTGCCCTACTTCTTCGCCACACTACCTAAAGTGAACTCTCTCTCTCTCTCTCTCTCTCTCACACACACACACACACACACACACACACACACACATACAGGTGCACTCGGCTTCCACCTGCACGATGTTGAACATGATTAAAATGAAAATGGCTTAAGAATAAAATAAAAAATTTAAAGGCAGCATAAATTTCAATGTACGTTTACATCGCACGATTGCCATACGATGTCTTTTATGAGATAGGATGCGGCAACTATAGGAACAATGATGCAGAGGGAGGTGATGCTACATGTCCGTGCAAGCCCTCTAGCCTCTAGAAGCCGATGTGTACACATGCTGTAGTTGGTCACTCTCTCTCTCTCTCTCTCTCTCTCTCTCTCTCACACACACACACACACACACACACACACACACACACACATGTAGCGGTGAGCCACTCTCTCTCTCTCTCTCTCTCTCTCTCAAGCACACACACACAAATACGTGCACGCACACGCGAGCAACTGCTACAACTTAGCTTGCAAGATTCAACTAAGAATGTTGAGCTTTGAGTTCACCGAGGTGTATGTACATGATGGACTTCGATTGGGAGTTGCAACATCAAAAGTGAAAAACAACGTGCAGTTTGTTAAGCACCGTAGGAGATGACACGTGGAGGGCCTCTCCTTCTTCCAAAATTTTGAGCTCCATTATATGTAGTATAGATAGTAGAAGTAGATTACATCTAAATTTTTCATATGCACGTTTTCCAAGTGTCTAAGCACAAAGCATTGTGTATTGGAGTGGATATCCAATTTCTTGAAAAACAAACGTAGGTTCTATGTATTCCCACATACAAAAATTTGAAATTTACCTTTAAATTCTAGTTTCAAAGATGAGAAAACCTACAAAGTTCAGGTCTAAAACATCAAAACACAGTACAATTGTAAAAACCTTCAAATATCGTCGAGATTTTTCTCTGCCTTCTATCTTTGCCAGCTCGGATTCGCTCATGCCACTTCGGATTCATGCACGCTGCCTTCAGTTTGCTTGCCCTCCACCTCAATTTTTCTCGTCTTTAGCATTGACCTTGGATTTGTTTTCCTCCGTCCCTCGCCTTGGATTTAGTTCAATGCCCTTGATGATCATGATTATGGAACTAACCTCTTACTCTCTCTCTCTCTCTCTCTCTCTCTCTCTCTCTCTCTCTCTCTCTCTCTCTCTCTGTCTCAATTATAGCCATTGCGCTCCTAAAGATGAGGTTCCTAGAGGAGAGGATGGAGACACACATACACACACATACACACACACACGCGTGCACACACACTCGTAGTCCTGCTACTGTTTGGGGCCTAAAGAGCACATCGATCCCCCCTCCCCCCACACACACACGCACACATTCACGTACATGGTGCCTCATACACACATTCAAAACTCAATGATGGGTCTCTCTCTCTCTCTCTCTCTCTCTCTCTCTCTCTCTCTCTCTCTCTCACACACACACACACACACACACACACACACACTCACTGGCCAACACATTTATTTGTTTTTTTTCTCTCTCTCTCTCTCTCTCACTCTCTCTCTCTCTCTCTCTCTCTCACACACACACACACACACACACACACACACACACACACACACACACACACATGCATATGGCACCATAAAGCCGTTCTCACTCTCACTCACACACACAAACACACATTGACGTACATCACAACAGGGAGCAAGCCTGAATTCTCTCTCTCTCTCTCTCTCTCTCTCTCTCTCACACACACACACACACACACACACACACACACACACACACACAGGGAGCAAGCCTGAATTCTCTCTCTCTCTCTCTCTCTCTCTCTCTCTCACACACACACACACACACACACACACACACACACACACACACACACACACACACACACACACACACACACACACGTCTGATGGTTGTCTCTCCCTCTCTTACCTGCACTCCCCATCGTCAAAAAAATTTGCCAACATCAAGAGTCAGAATCTAGGTGATTGACCGGGTGCATTCAATTTTTGTCTCCTTTAAGCACAAGTCAACAGGATTGAGGTATATATTTGACGTTGTTGTGCTCCTTTGCGGGCATGGGGTGAAAGATGTGGATCTACATGCATTTTCAAGTTTTGCCAAGCTTATGGTTTATGCTAGGATCTGATGTGATATATGGATGATCGGAGATGTAATCTTTAAGTGATTTTTAGACAACAAGATCCCTAGAGAGGACTTGATAGGATGGAGGATGAGGGGTGTCTAAAGTGCGATTTTAGGTTGAATATGTAGAGCTTGAAGTGCTAAATGGGCAGGTTCAAAGAGCTCATCAAACAGAGCTACAAAGGGCAAGATATCCGAGTTTGAAGTTGGAGGTGTTTGCAGATTCTTGCTAGATTGGGTAGTTGCAGATGAAGGGTCAAATTTCAAGTGAATGCATGGTCCTAAAGTGCTCATCATGAGTAGCATGTCGGTCTTTTCATATCGCCATTTGGAGCCCTGGCTGCCAGGATATTGCCATTGAAGTTTCACCGGGGGCCGATTTTGTAGAAATTTGGTCGTCTTGATCAGTGCACCATCTCAAATTTTTGGGCTTCAAACAAGTCTGGATTATGATGCACTCAATAGGGCAATAAGTGGTTAAGGAGCATCTTGTCTAGAATGTCATCTCTTGCAGTACATTGATGGCAAGGAATGCCAAAAAGGGTTGTCGTGCTTGGTAGTGCCTTAGTCGATAAAGTTGCTCAATCGTTGAACTTCAGGAAGCATTAAATGCTTGACACATGTGGGGAATGCCCAACATGGTAGTGGTAAGGCGGTCAGGATGTGATAGCCAATGCGTTGGTTGAAATTGTGCCTAGTAGTGCTTTGGTCGAGTATCCATGCCATTAACAAGTCCTATAATTGGACACTTATGTGTCCTTAGAAACTAAAGTGTCCTATCTTCCTACCAAGTTTTGGCAAATTATCTCTCAAGCTAGAAAGAAGATTTTTTACACTTTGCTTCTATCATAGGTTGGTTATGAAGGAGATAAAACATTGGATTTTTCTCCATGTCAAAATACAAACCCTATGAAAAGAATTATGGTACGTTCCAAGTCATTAATTTTAGTAAAATTTCAAGCTCTTTTGCCAAAAGAATCTTTTTATTTTATTCTTATTTTGTAGAGATGGCCTTGTTTATGTTTATAAAAGCCAAGTGTTAGTACTTACTGGTACAAAACAATGGAAGGGAATGCTTATGTCTCAAGAATGAAAATATCAAAGTTTTCTCTTACGCAATTTTGAATTTTTAAAATGATTCAATAATTTTGCATAGCAAAGCCCATCTACTTGCAACCTTGAGTCCTCAATGGAGGGGGTAAGCAATGTATCACTTTATAGAAATATATTTTTCTTTGTATACAATCATATGCTTGAAATGGCCATATCAAACATGTAGAACTTTCCATTATTTTATATACTTTAAAGTGATTTTTTTTGCACATGAAACTTTCAATTATTTATAGCACAATTGTGGAAGAGTCATGTAAATTTTCTACAAGGTCACTTCATTTTTTCTTGAGCTTATAAAGTCGATCTCTTCAAAGCATCAATTGCATTCTTATGAGGGTCAACTTGATGATTATAGTTCTTTATCATGATAGATTCCAAAATGTATGAACATATTTCAAAAAGACCCTCTAGCTAACAAGGGAGGGAAACAAAGGGGAGTACATGACATCAATGAGGAGGGCTAATCACGGCATGAGGAGGCAGGAGAAGAAGGAATCCAAGGGGCTTGCTCTCCCTCTTGGGAGGAAGGATGTATCTCTCTCTCTCTCTGTCTCTCTCTCTCTCTCTCTCTCTCTCTCTCTCTCTCTCTCTCTCTCTTAGATGTCCCTCTTCATAGATTTATGAAGCTAGCAAGCAAGGGAGGAGGATATGAAGTGGTGGTAGAGGAAACTTTTCTCTCTCTCTCTCTCTCTCTCTCTCTCTCTCTCTCTCTCTCTCTCTCTCTATCGTCCTTGGGGAGAGAAGCCTCGGGAAAATTGATAGAGGGCGGACGAATCTCGATCGAGCACAAGGTGGATGGGATTTTTCTTCAAAATTTTGATTGGCAAAGGAGTTAAGCAAGGAAAAATTTACCTAGAAATTAGGGATTGTTTTCATCAGGATTGGGTTATCTGAATAGGGGATTGCAAATCAAGCATACCGGCTATGGTGTGTGCAACCGATTTGTATCAAAGGGTTCAGATATCGAACTAATCGAAACATCTTTTGGTTGCCAATATCATTCAAGCATCGTTATCTTCTTTCAATTCGTTTAAACCTTAAACTACATTCCCAATTGTGTCTGTCTCTCACAAATTACTCTCTTAACACTCCTATTTACTCTTAAATTTGCCCAATTTGCACAAGATTCCTTGGGTTTAAGGCTATTCTGATTATCCGTCTACATCCAGAAGCCTGATGCTTGCCCAATGGACCCTGGAAAGCGGTGCACCCTAACATATTTTTGGTGAAACCAATGTGAAATAAACTAAGGTAGACAGAAGTAGCGCTGTTGGCAAGCCAAGATAATGGTATGCAACAATTAATGCAACACTTTGCTGCACTGATGCATCATCTGCACCATCAATAGATGATGAATCAAAGCTCAAAAAGAGAAATGCAATCTCAGATTTGTGAAGCTAGGCAAGCAATGAAAAATAAATCGGGGCGATTTGAAGGTTGTGACATTTCCAAATTTTGCAAAGTATATGAACAAGTTATGGAAGACAAGGGACCAAAAGAGCACACTGCAGTGGAGAATTTTGTACTTGTTGTCGTGCTTGAATTATGGGCATGAATTGAGGAACTTCAAACTGCACATGGAGCTACGTTGGTAATGTTTAAGCAAGCTCTTAAAGTTATTTACTCTCTTGAAGATAAGGAGCGTGTTACAAAGAAGAGTTTTTTGAAGTGGGTGCAGCAACGTAATAAGGGGTTATCTTCTCCTGAATTGTTAAGATAATTTGAAAAGAGATTTAGTCAATTATCTGCAACAGAACGTATTGCTCTTGATTCAAAGAAAGTAGAACTTTTTGTGTAGGCTACAGACCCAAAATTGCAAAAGAGCTTAGTGGATCTCCTTGAGGATCTCGCAGGGTAGTTAGGACTAAAATCAGCTTGGAAAGAAGTTATTGAAGCAGTCAATATGGAGGTGAAACGACAAAAAAGACTGGATAAGTTAGTTGGGATGAATGCATATGTGGGAGAAAAGGAAGAAGAGGTTCTTGTGCCAATAAAGGAGAAGATTCCAAAGCTAGAGGAGTCGTTCATGGATGAGCTTGTAAAGGGAATCCTAGAATTAAACATCAATCTGAAAGCTGTGAAGCTTGAAGAGAAAGGTTCAACATCCTGGTCGAGACAAGGCGGTCCACAAAGAAGAAGTGGAAATCAAAACAGTATGTGGCGTGATAGTTTTGATCATGTCAGTAGTGAGTGCAAGGAATTTGCTAAAGCCAAGCGTAAAGATGTAGTTTTTTGGAAGGATGGCTTGATATACTTATGTGAAATAGGGTTGTCTCTAAAGATAAAATATGGAAGAGGTGGTATGAAGAAAAGCATGGAAGAGATGTTGCAGGAACACCATGCGAGTGTAGCTGGAGCACTGCCTTATGGTGTACAGATTGAGAACAAAATGTAGGAAAAACCAACTGAAGGTTCTAGCAGCAATGGGACCTTCTGGCCATATGCTGTGACAATAGCAAAAAAGGGAAAAGTTGCGTATCAATAGTTTTGTCAAGTGGGAAATTGTATTAGAAAGACTAATGGGTGGGAAGACCCTGTAGATTCCCTCAGTATATGCATACATAGATAATCTCAAAAGAAAAGCGGAAGAGGGAAGAGGATCTGGCAGGAACTTCAAAGAGAACGACTAGATCAGAGGTACCAACGAGAAAAGAATCTAGCTCAGGATCACCTCCTACCCCGCTCAACGTCTCAATGGATCATGCCGAGAAGGAGAAAAAGGTAAGAAAAGCACGAGGTCCTTCATATCATTTGAGATGTGATATTGAACAGGCTACTGATGTGAAGAAGGTACTTGAGGAGCACATTCTAAATAGTAGGGTGGAGTTCACCCTAGGTGAGGTCCTAGGTATTGCAAAGCGTTAATTTAATGACATTATGATTGATCTCATGAAGAGAAAGCACCAAGTATTGTATGGACCTGAAAACGACCCAATCATGACACAGGGGGTGCATAGCATTTATGAACAAATTGAAGCTATTTTGAGCAGTGTTAATGAAGAAGAACTAGGTGAAGATGAATGAGGAAGCATACTGGACAATGAAGAGCTTCCAAGATGGGTAAAGCGTGTCAGATTTCATGAGGATGATTATGGAGAAGATGTACCTTGCAACCATTTTACACGGAATCATTGGGCCAACTACTACTGAAACTTTGGTGAAGGTATGTGATTTGGAGGAGCCAGTTGTTGCATTGGTAGATCATGGGTCAGAAGTAAACCTTATGTCAAAGAGCTTATTCTTGAAAGGAAAGTGGCATGTTGATGTGGAACATGGATGGCATCTCCGAGCTGGATGATTCCAGTCAGGGGATTTGTATGGTGCATGCCCTAATGTTAAAATAACCATAGGGGATGTAGGTGTTGATTAAGAATTTTTTGTACAAGATCACTATACCTATCCAGTCATTTTAGGGCAGCCTTACATTACTGCGGTGTGGATGGAAACCAAGGTTTTGGATGATGGATCTGCGTATGCTAGGATAAGAATTCGTGATAATAAGAAAGCATTTTAATTTCTAACTGTTTGTGAGGACCATGCAAAGAACATGGATACCTTAAGAGATCATCCATTACCAAGGTTGACAAAATAATTCAAAGAGAACAGGGGTTTTCATAATTTTTTCCAAGTGCCATTGTAAGGGGGGACTATGATGGTGCTTTGGAGGAGAAGTTCTCGCTGATAGTGGATGTTTACAGAGAGACTTTTTCTTCAAGATTTCTAGGATTGGCTTCAGAGGGTAGGTATCTTACAAAAACTTTAATGATTTGCGTAAATGGGCAAGGCAACATGTTTGCAATGTCCAAGGTATACTTTGAGGATGATGAAGCAATCTCAAGTATTTTTGAAGAAAATGTGTTGTGGAGACAATGGGGAAATTGGATATAGTCATGCAATCTAATGATCGATCTAGGATCGATATGGTTAAGGTAAACTCTATTAATATGCATGATTTTATTTTGCAATTCAAAGAAAATCTGGATGCAAAAGAGGTACAAGTGAATACAAAATGCAAAACACTAGCAAAGAAGGTTAGACCTGTGGTGGTTGATGTGTTAAATGAGAAGATTAGGATGGGTGCTTTTAAACCCTCATGTGCCCCTTACTCTACCAGGTGGTTTACAGTTCCCAAAAGAATGGTACATTGAGATTCATACAGGATATGCAATCAATTAACAAGGTAACTATCATAAATGTAGTAACAGGTCCAATGGTTGATGACTTTGTAGAGGCTTTTGTAGGTAGAGCCATCTATTCCATGCGAGATTTGTACTCAGTCTATGATCAATTTCAACAAGCTATGGAAAGCAGGGATTTGACAACCATGTGTACACCATTGGGATTAGTGAGAATGTGCACTTTGCCACGGGGAGCAACCAATTCTATTTCTCACATGATGAATGGGGTGAACAAAGTGTTGCAGGAATTTATTCCTCAAATTACCATGCCTTTTATTGATTATGTGTCGATAAAAGGGTGTGAAGAGGGTGGAAAAGATGAAGTATACGAGAGGGGTGCAAAAAATTTGTGGATAGTCATATTGTTGATTGTGATAGGATATTGTCTAATCTTAAAGAGGTTAACCTTACACTGTCACACAAAAAGTCTATGTTTGGGGTAAGAGAAGTCTTGATTGTGGGACACTTATGTGGACTAGCTGGTAGAAGACCAAGCCCTGCCAAAGTGGATGCTATTCAAAAGATGAAAAAGACATGCAATTCCATTACAAAAGTGCGGAGATTTTTAGGTGCATGTGTCTTTTACTTGATATGGTTACCCGTTTTTCACATGTTGTAGAGGTTTTATACCAATTGCTTAGAAAATGATAGAAGTTTGTTTGAAAGAAGAACACTTGAAGCCTATTCGTAAACTGAAGAAGGTGTGACAAGAGGCTCCTACATTGAGGAAAGCAGACTACAAAAGAGAGAAGACAATTATTGTGATGGTTGACATGAGCCCTACAGGTATTGGGTGGGCTATTGGATAGGATGATGAAAAAGGAAAAAGGTATGCATTTAGATTCGGTGCTAAAGTATTAAGTGCTCGACAAAGAGCGTTAAAAGGTAACTTTGGGATGTAGCACGGCATTGAGGTGCGACAAGGAGTACATTATTGGTGCATCCATAACAATGGAGATATAATGTTTACCATTACTTGGGATGATTGCAAGGTGTTCTACACCAGATATAGATATGCTACATTGGATTGCATATATTAAGTCATTAAATCTTGAGTTTCATCACAATGCCGGTAAGGATAATCAGGTAGTTGATATGTTTTCGAGGGCCATATTTGAGGATGAGGAGACTATGATTTCAAAAAATGAAGACGTGGGCTTGAGGTTCTTTACCTCTACACAAATGCACGGAGAATGTAAAAGTATGGTTCATGCACTACAGTCCTTTGTGGAGGATAATCATCATGGTGAATGGCTATTGATTGGGAGATATTTGAGTACATTGAATAAGCATGATGGCTGGATCGATCAGGAGTTTAAGCAAATCTGTAAGAAGGCTTATGGGTATTTCTTGAAGGATGGGATTTTATGGAAGCATCCAAAGAAACTAAGAGGAACCCCTCACCGAGTGGTTTGTGACAGGGTAGTACTTAAAAAATTCCATGAGTCATAATGGCCAGGTCACAAGGAAGTTTGGGCCACTTTTGCTAAAATCAAAGATCGATATTGGTGGAAGGGAATGTATAAAGATGTGGTACACTTTGTTGAAAAACTTTCACTGTATGTCAAATGTACTCAAATGTAAAGCACCGTGATGGGTTACATCCAAAATATCCAATGTGTATGCGTTTCAAATTATGGGTAGTCGATTTGATTACAATGCCCACAAGATTATGGAAAATAGGGTACATTTTACTTGCTAGGGAAGATTTGACAAACTAGGTTGAAGGGAGGGCTTTGCAAACCAGAGCTACAAGTGTGGTATGCAAGTTTTTACTTGAAGATGTAATATGAAGATATGGATGTGTTGGTGAAATTACTACGGGTAGAGGAGAACTGGATGCTGATGAGGCCATATAATTTTTTTCTCATCTAGGTATTAAGTAATCTCACTACCGCATATAACCCGGAAGGAAATTGTAAAAGTGAGAGGGGAGATCACCCATTATCAAGGCATTGGCTAAAACATGCAAAGTATGTATTGGTGATTGGCCTTGATTGCTACCATATGCTTTATGGTATGACCGTACCACACACAGTACTGTTACAAGGTTCATGCCATCAAAGTTGATGGATTGTCAAAAACTTGTTATGCCTCTCGAGGAGACAATAGCTACATGGAGTATATTGCCTTGGAATACAGTGATGAGCAGAGAAGATTTAATTGCTTTGAGGATTCAACAGCTAGAAAGGAGAAATGAGGATGTGGAAACTGCAAGGGAAAAACTGATGAATTCTCGTTTAAAGAATAAAGATGCTTTTGACAAACGCCATCGGCTAAGACCAAATACTATCCAAGAAGGGGATTGGGTTTTTGTTTATGATAGCAATTTAGATAATCAGTACACAGCTATGTGCAAGGTGGTTAAGCGATGGTTTGGCCCCTATGTGGTCAAACATGCTTTTCCTAATGCTACCTACAAGTTATGTGAATGGACGGCAGAAAGTTAAAGGTTCAATTGCAGGTAAATGTGTCAAAATATATAAAAAGAGGGATGCAGAGATTCAAACTGGAGAAGGATACTTCAATGTGCATGAAGATAGGGATTTAGATGATCAAGGTGTGTCTTTCTGATGAAGATGTTGCCTTGGAGAACTTCTTAAAGATTGGCACATATCAGATGATGTGCAAGTTTAAAAGGGTGGATTTTGTGCCTCTTTGTGGGCACGGGGTGAAAGATGTGGATTTACATACATTTTCAAGTTTTGCTAAGCTTATGGCTTATGCTAGGATCTGATGTGATATCAGGATGATCGAAGATGTATTCTTTAAGTGGTTTTCAGAAAAAAAGGACTCCAAAGAGGACCTGATAGGATGGAGGATGAGGGGTGTCTAAAGTGTTGATTTTTAGCTTGGATATGTAGAGCTTGAAGTGCTAAATGGGTAGGTTTAGAGAGCTCATCAAAAGAACTTCAAAGTGAAAGATATATGAGTTTGAAGTTGGAGGTGTTTGCAGATTTGTGCCGGATTGGGTAGTCGCAAATGAAGGGGCAGAGTTGAAGTGAATGCATGGGCCTAAAGTGCTCATCATGTGGAGCACATCGGTCTTTTTAGATCACCATTTGGAGCCTTGGTTGCTAGGATATTTCCCATTGAAGTTTCACCGGGGGCTGATTTCAAACCAATTTGGTCGTCTTGATCAGTGATCCATCTTAAAGTTTTGGGCTTCAAACAAGTTCTAGAATATGATGCATTTAATAGGGCAATAAGTGGTTAAGGAGCATCTTGTCTGAAATGTCATCTCTTACAGTACATTGATGGTTAGGAATGCCAAAAAGGGTTGTCGTGCTTGGTAGTTCCTTAGTCGATAAAGATGCTCGATGGTTGACCTTCAGGAAGCATGTAATGCTTGAGACATGTGGGGAATGTGCAACATAACAGTGGTAAGGTGGTTAGGATGTGATAGGCAATGCTTTGCTTGATATGTTGTGCCTAGCAATGTTTTGTTTGAATATGCATGCTATTAAAGGCTTTTGGGGGAAGCTATGTTTGCAAAGCTTGGTCGATGTGTATGACAAATTTTACGCCTTTACAAAAGCATGCTAAGTTCTTGATGGTCTTGTGTTCTGAATGTTGCGTGAGGTGATTCTTTGGTCTGTGTGCATACCAAATGTGGTGTGAGGCATTGCTTTGGGCGATATATATATTCCAAATATGGTGTGCCCATAAGGGCTTGATCATTAACCAAAGGGGTATGGCTACCCATAAGCCAAAAAGGATGGCCGCCCCAGGTTAATGGGTGAGAAAAGGGGGAAAATAAGGAGGGCATGGCGTGTCCGCAGCAAGCAGAAGGCATGGAGGAGGAAAAAATTCTCACGCTGGGCTATTCACTCACCGAATGTGCTTGCCAAATGAAGCAAAAAATGATGAGGGTCTCCTGGCACATCCATATCTTCACGAGATAGAGCATAACAAGAGGATGACAGGGCTGAATTCTCTTAAGGGAAATAAGAAAAAGAAATACAGAGCGGCGGTGAAGTGGCAAGCCCAATACTGGTTCCAAAGGTTGTCTAGATTTGCCCTGAGCGGGTATCTTTGTAAAGATAGTGCAATATAAGCCTCAAGCTGCAAACATTGAGCTAAAGAAAAAACTGGAAGACTCCATACACAAGGGCATCAAATGTATTTGACATGGATTTTGCACGGATGCTTGCAGATGACAGAGCTTTGGATCTCCAGACAAAGCTCTTTAGACTGTTGTTTTTGAAGAGTCTAGGTCATTGAAAAGATATACTAATTTCTAGTTTCCTTGGGAGGACATTGTCGAGGTGTATCGGCACAAGATTTCCAAGAATCTATTCAGGCACGGGCTGTTTATCACGATTCTTATTGAAAAAGATAACTTGAAATATTGGCAAGAGTCCTCAATAATAATTTGGATGTGGAACTCAAGGTTTTGGTCGTGATGTGCCTATGAAAAATGCTAGATTTTTAGCTTTCTCAGAGGAGGAGCAGCATGATGCACATGGGTTTGCATCAGATGATGACATGGAGTGGTCTTTTGGTGAGGACGATGAAGAATTTTATGATGAGTGTGACTTTGATATTGGAAATGATGAGGTGGTTTCACTGCCTTGTACTTATGTTTACACAGCTGAACGTTAGAGAAAGGTTATGATTGTTTAGCTGTCTTTAAAGACAAGAGGCAAGTTGGCAGTAGATGATTGCAGCTTGATGTTTTGGGTGTTGACTGTCTTCTTCATGTGGAGTGACTTAAAGTTCATGCGGGATCTTGATTGTCTTCTTCATGCGGAGTAAAAGTTCCATGAAGTATGGGGTTGAAAGAAAGTCAATTGTTACGTGTGTCCTTTTCAATGTGCCAAGGTTGGACCTTCTTCTGTGCACTTTGTATAAAGGTGTTCAAGCTTTGGTGTAGCTTAAAAGGTGGTTTCACTGCATTCAAGTAAAATTTTAAGCAAATAGATGGCTTTGCTCCAATGGACATGGATAGCACGGGTTTCCTCTACCTAGGAAAAAGCCTCTGGTTACACTGTTTGTACGGTTATATCTTCACACTGAGCATCTTTGTACTTTATTGCATGGCTAATGGTATTTATTCTTCAAATGTATGAGCTAGGTGTAGCTACCAAGCAAAGAAATTGCACGAATTGATGTTGTGTCAGTACTCTATTTGAGTCATCAAACACAATTCTTCAAATGTATGAGCTAGGTAGAGCTACCAAGCAAAGAAATTGCACGAATTGATGTTGTGTCGATACTCTATTTGAGTCATCAAACGCAATTCTATTACATATGTTCTACTCTCCAATTTTTTATTTCCATTCGTATGTTGACTGTTTCTTTGACCATGTTATTTACATGTGCATTTGTAAAGTTGATTCTTAATGAGCAGCAAAGGCCATGTACAGAGTGCTGACAAATGAAGTGACAAGCTCTGGTTGAAATAAGATTGCAATATCTCGATTGGAGTTTGTAGGTTGCTTGTATGATGGTGTACTGTCTAGCCTACTAGAGATCATTTACCATAGGTTATTACTACCATACTTTGGTGGTGTAAGTGCAAGTGCTTTATCCTCATCCCTCCTAAGAAGCATATCACTAGCATATTGCTTCATTGGTGGAAGTGCTACTAGGGATTTATCCTCATCATATTGTGTTGGCCATATATGCTTGAATGGTGTAGTAAGTGCAAGAAATGTTTCCTCACCACTCCTAAAAAGCACATCAGTACCATGCTTGAATGGTGTAAGGACAAGTGCTTTTTCCACCTCCTCGATGATCTCTTTGTGTTGCTCATGTGAAGGCCTTCTTCTATGCATTGCGGCTCTAACTTATCCTCTCTAGTTTTCTTCCCCTTCATGGCCTCCATATTAGTACTATTATAATTGTGCTTGGAGTCTACTATCAAGGGCACCCCTAGCTTATCCTCCCAAGAGAAAGGCTCCACAAATCCTCCACTCATGTACAACTTGTCCTCAATATAATTATATATGCATGCATCCTCTCCATCATCCTCACCACATTGATGACTTTGTTGAGCACCACTTATCAAAGTAAAGGTGCTAGGGCTCACCACCACTCCATTCATGCTTCACATAGTGATATCTTTACAAAAACCAAGCAAGAGTTGTCCTTTCAATTGTGCTAATATAGCACTACCTTGTACTTTATAGAAAAGGAGAAGAAAGCCACTAAATGGATCCGAGTACCAAATTTTCATTTGTAATGGGAATATAAGTTCTCTCTGTGTGTGTGTGGAATTATTCTTAGAGTTCATGCCTCACCAGAGATTGTTAAGGACTAGAGATTATTAAGGTTTCCAAAATAACTTTTATATCACGTAAGTGTGGTAGATTGGTTATCCTAGCTCCCTTTGCACTATCAGGTCTTGAGTTCAAGATTCATTCGATAGATCTCGAGATTCTTTCTACTACGTAAAAATAGATCCTACAAACACAACTCTCATTTATTTTAATTACATTTTCTTAGGAGGCCACTATGATTCTTCATCTTGTTTCTTAACTTTAAAAATTCAAAAACTTAAAAGTGTTTGATTCAAAGGCTAAAGATTGGAGAGAAATGATGGTTGATGTCAATGAGGTGGTGGCAAGTGATTTTTCCTTTCAAGGTGAAGGTTAGCTTCAAAAATTCAAAAACTTAAAAGTGTTTGATTCAAAGGCTAAAGATTGGAGAGAAATGATGGTTGATGTCAATGAGGTGGTGGCAAGTGATTTTTCCTTTCAAGGTGAAGGTGAAGGTTAGCTTAGCTTTAGTGCACATGTACAAAAGTTAGTTTAAAAAAAAAAGAAAACAAAAGGTTCAAACTCTAAAAGCTTAAAAGCTCAAAGTTTCCAATGCATGACACTTGGAGCCCCTCTCCTTCCTCAAAAGTTTTAGGATGCATTATATATATTATATATAGTATAGATAGATAGCTTCAAAAATTGAATAGACTTGGGTCTATTTGCAAGCCATCTTTCAAGATTCCTATTAAAAAGACATGCATACAAACCTACTGGCAAACTTTTCATTAATTAAAGGCCAAGATTTTGTTCAATACTAATAGCAAAACCATAAGGTCGTTTTCCTTGCCCATTCTCGTGCAGAGACAGACATCCACTTCCACTCATGCCTTGTTGCAGGTCTTCCTTGCGAACGCCCCATCCTAATGGTTTAGTACGCGGTTGGAACTATGCATCCCCCCCCCAAAAAAAAAAAAAATGATTCCTCCATTTTTTCATAGCTTTGTATTGCACATCATCTCTCTCTCTCTCTCTCTCTCTCTCTCTCTCTCTGCCATGGGTATCACACATATCATAGCAATCATAGACATGCTCTTGTATCAACACATTTGCTACCTTGCTTTACATCTTAGAATGAATACAATGTAATGAAATTTGCCTATTCAATTTGAGAGTAGCGGAATTCAATGAGAGTACTTTCAAAAAATGATTTTGTGAGCGTAGCGGGTTGACATAATTGAAGATAGCAACATAATCATAGCAATTAGTTAACTTGGCATAGACAATACTTTTGCAAGAGAGAGAATTTAGAGAACATGACAACAGTTGAGGACCGGATTTATGTGGAGCCGGTCCCCCCTCCAATAGGCATTTGTATTATGATTCCTCCCATGAAGAGAGACTCGTTACAATACATTCTTTGTGTTCCTTGTGACCTAGGTAAAGCAATGAAGATGGAAAGCTTCATGCATCACCATCAAAGCATAACCTAAACTTGAAGAAAGCTTTAACTATACCAAGCCTCAGTCCCAAGACCTCAAACACCTTCGAAGGTGGAGAGAGATAGCAGGGAATGAGGGTAGGGAAGAGGAAGAAGAAACATTTCATACGAGAAAGAGCTAGTTCCTCACTTATCATAACTCTTGTGCTAGCATACATAATAGCATAGTAATGAAGAAGAAATAGATGGCAAGCTCAAGCATTGAAGCATGGCTCTTGGATGGATTTGCACTCCATAGCCAAGAGTGTTGGTGTAGGCTCTCAACCTCTACTTGCTTGAAGAAAGAGAGGGATCTCTTGCACTTTGCATAGTACACAATGAGAGTGTTTGTGAGTGTGTGTGGGTGAGTATACCTCCTAAGCACCCCCCTAGCTTTCTTGGGTCGACCCCCCCTTGTACCTCATGCTTGAATCTCATTGGACCCCTCCAGGCCTAGCCAATCACAAGCAAGAGCCATTATAAGCAATAGGGATAGCCTTGAGACAAGTGTCCCCCTTTCCCCTTTGAGAGAGAGGACTTGATAAATGAAAAATCAATTAATTAAATATCCTTTATTATCATTGGACCCCTTGGGTGGCCAACCAATAGGTTTCAGGCACACCATGAGGGCAACATGAGGAGGAACTTGACAAGTGTCCTTGCTGCCTCTTCAAGCTGGGGCTTCTCTCTCTTGTGTGTGTGTGTGTGTGTGTGTGTGTGTGTGTGTGTGTGTGTGTGTGTGTGTGTGTGTTCTCTCTCATCCCCCCCCCTTGTAGGCTCGCCCCCCTCCTTGTAGGGATCTTTTTGACTTTGGATGAGCAAGCCCCTTAGTCATCAAGCATGACTAAGCACTTGAAGTAGGGAGTGTTCCCACAAGCATCTTAGGCAAGATTCTCAAAGCACTTCAAGCACCTTAATCATGCACCAAGTCAAGCACCTCAAGCATGGAGCCAGTCAAGCACCTCAAGCATCTTAATCAAGCACCTCAAGCATGACAAGCACCACAAGCAGGACAAGCACCGCAAGCACGACAAGCACCTCGAGTTTGGGCCGTGTTCCCACCTCAAGCTCAGCCCTAGCTTACCAAAGGTCAAAGGACTTTTACACATATTATTGGAGGTCTTCAATGAAGCTAATCCTAAGGTCTTATGCTCCATTGGTTATCCTTGCTCTTGATAGATCATCTCCCATTTGGGACCCTTTACTATTGGCCCCGTGTTGAGATAGATCTATAAGCACATATCTATATCTTAACACTTGTTCCCGTTTATTCTCCCACATTAAGTGATCAATTTAATATGAGAAAATCATTTGGGTTGGTTAGATATTGGATTTTATGACATTACCTCTCTCTTGAAATCATAGTCGTCCTCGACTATGAGGTAGAAGAGATAAAGCCTTAGTCATTAGTCAATCGTACTTAGCGGGTAGAGGATCCCTTTTTTACCCTACGACATCTTTCCAAGATGGATGACTAATCCATTTGGTGCTTGGGAGACATAGCTGCCGCAAGCATGTCTGCTCTTTAGTCCATTTCATTCTCCCAAAGTAGAGTGACAAATACTACTTGGTGTCTGAGAGACGTCGTCATCGCAAACATGATTCTAGGCATGCATACTAGTTAAATTTGTGCACAATTAAAAAGAGTACTAGTCTTATAAGACAAAAACATGAGTCATTTAAAAGAAATTTGTACATTTGCTTACTCTAATGTAGCATTGTAAGCATTGACAAGGTTCATACTATCCTTAAGTTGTACTCCTTGCATCCATCTAGCATCTTCAAAAGGATAATTTTTGAACTTAATAAGATACCGTCGGATTATCTTACCATGTCGTAGTACCTTGTCTTCATGCCAAAGGATAGCTTCGGGTTGTAGCACCCTTTCTTGGTCTTCAACTTCGCGAGGGTCTTCAATAATTGGTTCAGTTGGTGGCTCTCCTTTGTAGGGCTTAAGTAGGCTTACATGAAAGGCATTGTGTATAAGCCAATGGTTGGGAAAATTGAGTTGATAAGCCGTCTCATTGATGGGCTTCAAGATTTGGAAAGGACCATAGTATCTTTTTGCTAATTTAGCATAATACTTTTGATGGCCCGTAGGATTTTTGCCCGTCGTTTGCCTTAATCGAGCCTTAGGAAACTTGAGTAAGACCCAATCATTTTCTTTGAACATTAAGGCTCTTCTGTGCTTATCAGTAGCAGCCTTTTTCCTTTGTTGAGAGATGGCTATAGCCTCCTTAATCTTTTGAAAAGATTCTTGTAGGTCACGGCTATACTCATCGGCGGCGAAGCTCTTCCCATGTACTTTGAGTAGCAAGGGACTTTTAGGTCTTCCCTCTATGATCTCGAAAGGTGCTTTCCCCGTAGAAGTATGGACAGTATTATTGTAGGCATACTCTACTAGAGGTAAATACTTTTCCCATTGTGAGCGTTGATCTACTTTGGTAACATAAGTCTTGAGTAGATCGAGTATCGTAAGATTGGCTATCTCACTTTGGCCATCCGTTTGTGGGTGATAGGCCGAAGAGAAATTCAATCTTGTTCCTAGATTTTCAAAGAGACCTTTCCAAAAATTACTGGTCAGTCTAGGATCTCTATCTGACACGATGGATGTGGGTAATCCATGGTGCTTGAAAATCTGAGATATGAAGAGAGTTGCCATTTGATGTGCCTTAATAGTCTTTTTGACAGGAATAAAATGTGCTTGCTTGCTAAACCTGTCGACTATTGTCCATATTCCTGTATTCCCATGGATAGACTTGGGTAATCCAAAGATGAAATCCATGGATATACTCACCCATGGTGAATTTGGAATAGGCAATGGCTGGAGTAATCCAGGTTGCTTCCCTCTATCATACTTGGTCTTTTGGCATACTACACATACTCTTGTATGTCCACTTTCATGGTAGGCCAATAGAAATACGTCTCTACTCCTCGGAGTGTAGGTTGAATACCTCTATGCCCTGCATATGGAGGAGCATGGGATTCATACATAACCTTCTCACGAAGGGAATGGGTAACACATAGCCTATTTCCGTGGAGAAGATAACCATCCTGCAAGGTGAATGGTTCCTCTTTCTTCCCCAAAGCAAGGGCTGACATTATGTCTCTAAAGTCAGGGTCAGTAGCATACTCATCTATCATAGAGGATAGATCATTGTGAGTAGCTATAGACACCGCATAAACTTTTGGTCGTCGTGAAAGTGCATCAGCAACTTGATTGTGCTTACCAGCTATGTGAGCAATATGGAAATTAAATTGCGAAAGAAAATTTTTCCACCTCATTTGTTTGTCGGAAAGCTTGGTTTGTGTCATGAAATACTTGAGACTTTGGTGGTCGGTTCGTAGGATAAATGGAGTCCCTAATAGGTAGTGCTTCCATGTGTCCAGGGCATGTAGAAGAGCTAAAAGCTCTTTCTCATAAATTCCCAAGACTCGTTCATCACTATTGAGCCTTCGGCTCTCATATGCTATGGCATGCCGTTCTTGAAGCAAACCCGCTCCAAGGCAATCACCACAGGCATCACATTGGACCTCAAATGGCTTTGAGAGATCCGGAAGCACGAGGACTGGTTGGGAAGTAAGCTTCTCTTTGAGTTTTTCAAAATAATTTTTCTCCTTAGCAGTCCATACAAACTTAACGTTCTTCTTTGTTATGTCGTGTAGTGGTCCTGCTACTTGAGAGAATTTTGCTATGAAGAGTCTATAGTATGCACACATACCAATAAAGCTTCTTAGCTCATGTAGATTCCTTGGGTTAGGCCATGATTTTATTACCTCTAACTTTGATGGATCCATACGAATACCATCGTGAGAGATAATATGACCTAGATATTGAATCTCTTGAAGGAAGAATTCACTTTTCTTTTGGTTGAGAAAAAGTTTGTTCTCCCTCAAGGCTTGAAAAATCACTTGGAGATGTTGCTTATGTTCCTCCAAAGACTTGGAGTAGATGATGATATCATCAAAGAACACTCCAGTGAATTTACGATATGGTCTAAAAATTTTCTCCGTGAGACGATTGAAAGTAGCTGGTGCATTAGTCAAGCCAAAAGGCATGACTAGATATTCATAAAGACCAAATGTTATGCGAAATGCAGTCTTTAGGATACCTTCATCCACTATCCTTATTTGATGATAGCCACTTTCAAGGTCAATCCTATTGAAGTAGGTAGAGCCTTGTAGCTTATCAAACAGGTCTTCTACCCGAGGCACGAGAAATCTGTTTTTGATAGTGATATGGTTTAATGCTCGATAGTCCACACACATATGGTATGTACCATCTTTCTTTTGCACTAAAAGGACTGGAGAACAAAAGGGAGAGAAACTAGGCCTCACCATCCCTTTGTCTACCAGCTCTTGTACTTGCCTCATGATCTCCTCTTGTTGAGCTTGTGAGACTCGATAAGGAGGTTTGTTAGGCGGTGAGCTTCCTGGAAGGAGCTCAATATGATGGTCATCATCCCCTCGTTTTGGAGGTAGGTCCATAGGGATATCATCGATGAACACATCTTGGAATCCTTTTAGAAAAGTAGACAAGTCTAACTCTTCTTGATTCCTATCATTTTCATTTGATGAAACATTATTAGCTTTTAGAGACTCTTTGACATAAATCATGTACGCAGAAACTGAGCTCTTCATTGATTTATCAAAAGAAAGAGGATTTACGAGTAGAATAGTGCAACCACGCTCACTAGCATCTATACACATGTTCTTTCCCCTGTAGGTGAAGTAAATTCTCCTTTCAGGGAACTTCATGTTGGCAGTCATGCGATCAAACCATGGTGCCCCTAGGATAACATCCTGATGTTGGAGAGGAGAGATGAAGAAGTCTTCTTTGTCGACATAGCTTTGGACATAAAGCCTCAACTTCCCAATCAAGGGAGTAACGGAGGCTTGTTGTCCCTTGAAAGCTGCATCAGCTGTTACTATATCTCCCATCTCAAAAGCTTGAATGCCCAACTTGGTGGCCAACTCTATTGATATGAAGTTGAGAGTAGAGCCTGGGTCAAACAAGATGAAGGCATCATGCTCTCTTACCTTTCCCCACGCATAGGAAAGTGATGATACTTTGCAATGAGCATCCTCTTTTGGAGCTTCGATGGTGGAAGCCCTAGGGGTCTCATTGTGAGTATTCTTCTTGGGGCAAGAACGATAGCCATGTCCTTGCTCCCCACACTTGAAACACTTATGGTCCTTGCGAAAAGCTTCAAGCTCTTCAAGAGAGAGTTTGTTTTTACCTTTGTAAACTCCCTTCTGCTTGGACCGATTGTTGTTGTTGTTGGAAGTGCCTTGGGAATTATTTTGAGCATTGGATTTCCCCTTTGCATCAATTTTATCTTTGTTTTCCATGGGCTTGACATTACGTCTAGCCCCTTGATGGAAATTGATGCGTGAAGCAACCATGGTGTGGTGGATTACTTCGGTAATAGTACCAGGCCATTGAGAGTTGATGTATTCGGCCATCTCTTCAGGTAATCCCGCACAAAATTGCTGTCTTTGCTCAGCAAAGTCTATCTTTTGAAAGACAGAATGTAATGAAATTTGCCTATTCAATTTGAGAGTAGAGGAATTTAATGAGAGTACTTTCAAGAAATGATTTTGTGAGCATAGCGGGTTGACATAATTGAAGATAGAAACATAATCATAGCAATTAGTTAACTTGGCATAGACAATACTTTTGCAAGAGAGAGAATTTAGAGAACATGACAACAGTTGAGGACCGGATTTATGTGGAGCCGGTCCCCCCTCCAATAGGCATTTGTATTATGATTCCTCCCATAAAGAGAGACTTGTTACAATACATTCTTTGTGTTCCTTGTGACCTAGGTGAAGCAATGAAGATGGAAAGCTTCATGCATCACCATCATAGCATAACCTAAACTTGAAGAAAGCTTTAACTATACCAAGCCTCAGTCCCAAGACCTCAAACACCTTCGAAGGTGAAGAGAGCTAGCAGGGAATGAGGGTAGGGAAGAGGAAGAAGAAACATTTCATACGAGAAAGAGCTAGTTCCTCACTTATCATAACTCTTGTGCTAGCATACATAATAGCATAGTAATGAAGAAGAAATAGATGGCAAGCTCAAGCATTGAAGCATGGCTCTTGTATGGATTTGCACTCCATAGCCAAGAGTGTTGGTGTAGGCTCTCAGCCTCTACTTGCTTGAAGAAAGAGAGGGATCTCTTGCACTTTGCATAGTACACAATGAGAGTTTTTGTGTGTGTGTGTGGGTGAGTGTACCCCCTAAGCACCCCCCTAGCTTGCTTGGGTCGACCCCCCCTTGTACTTCATGCTTGAAGCTCATTGGACCCCTCTAGGCCTAGCCAATCACAAGCAAGAGCCATTACAAGCAACAGGGATATCCTTGAGACAAGTGTCCCCCTTTCCCCTTTGAGAGAGAGGACTTGATAAATGAAAAATCAATTAATTAAATATCCTTTATTATCATTGGACCCCTTGGGTGGCCAACCTATAGGTTTCAGGCACACCATGAGGGCAACATGAGGAGGAACTTGACAAGTGTCCTTGCTGCCTCTTCAAGCTGGGGCTTCCCTTGTGTGTGTGTGTGTGTGTGTGTGTGTGTGTGTGTATGTGTACTCTCTCATCCCCCCTCCTTGTAGGGATCTTTTTGACTTTGGATGAGCAAGCCCCTTTGTCATCAAGCATGACTAAGCACTTGAAGTAGGGGGTGTTCCCACAAGCATCTCAGGCAAGCTTCTGAAAGCACTTCAAGCACCTTAATCATGCACCAAGTCAAGCACCTCAAGCATGGAGCCAGTCAAGCACCTCAAGCATGACAAGCACCTCAAGCAGGACAAGCACCTCAAGCATGACAAGCACCTCGAGTTTGGGCCGGGTTCCCACCTCAAGCTCAGCCCTAGCTTACCTAAGGTTAAAGGACTTTTACGCATATTATTGGAGGTCTTCAATGAAGCTAACCCTATGGTCTTATGCTCCATTGGTTAGCCTTGCTCTTGATAGACCATCTCCCATATGGGCCCCTTTACTATTGGCCCCGTGTTGAGATAGATCTATAAGCACATATCTATATCTTAACACTTGTTCCCGTTTATTCTCCCACATTAGGTGATCAATTTAATATGAGAAAATCATTTGGGTTGGTTAGATATTGGATATTATGACATACAACACCCTGGAGTAGCTTCCTCATTGTCGATGTGCATGCAGGTTGCAAGAAAAACACTATCCAACACTCTCCATTGGTCCACAACACCCTCACCATGGCATTGTGTTGTGTTGCAAGCTTCCAGCCCAACAATGGAAATCTCAACCACCTCCTATCAAAGGTGATACAAAAAAAAATGCTAATGTCCAACGTCTGTGTCCTGCTCTCGAGGCACACTAGTGCCACCCCTCAAAGCACACAAAATAAATTTGCATCTCTGTTTGCGCTTCTCGCACCACCTGCAAAGATCCCCTTTAACCCTTCGCCTTCACACAATCTGGACCTACTTTTGATTTGCGCATGAGAGAGAGAGAGAGAGAGAGAGAGAGAGAGAGAGAGAGAGAGAGAGAGAGAATCCTAGGAGCTTGATTACATTGCACCATAAAAACTTTCTATACATGAAGATCCCTCTCTATCTTCGCCCTCTCTATCTCTATGTCAAGCTAAGCCACTAGGATAAAAGCCTATGATGGCGTATAGGATGGCCTTAATGAAAAACAACAAAATGATTCTCCCTCCCCTGCCCCTTTTCTACTTACTGTGCCAACCTTCTCGGTCTACTTTTGTTTGATTAAACGGAATCTCATTGGATACGCCCTCTCCTCTCATTAGCCAAGGATTCAAAGCAGAAGTTCACAGATCTCAAGCTCAAGACCTTGTGGACCTAAACTAGCCTTTGTAGCTAACCGGCTTGCTGCAACACATTAGAAAAGAAATGGACTCATTTTTGGACCTTTTAGCTCTAGTGAGAGAATGCTCCTTAGCCAATAGGAAGAAGGCTAACGTTACGTAGAAAAAGCATTTTTCTCATTTTGAAAATGTTTATGAAAACCATTTTGCTGAAATTGTCACTATCACCAGAAAAGGAGGAATCCCAATCCCCAATCGAGTACTTCCGAGCAGACAAGAAACCGAGCGAGCATAAGCAATGAAAAAGATTAAATCAAAATCTCAATATTCACTCTATAGAGTATAGTGTAGCAAAGTAACCATGTTGCATCTCAAATTGTTTCGAACAAAAGAGACATACTCTTCCTTTAACACACACATTGATACATAGTCATATCCTTGTTTCAAAACCATCTTGCTGAGCATATTCCAAAACTCTATTTGTGCAAACTTATTCTCCATGGTAAATTCACATGTTGCAATTTTATAAGTTCGTGCACAAATAGATCAAAAGATGGTAACTCAAATGCCACATGTCCATCATAATGCATAGGTAGCTCTTGAACTTGAATGATATCCTTTGCTTGCTTGAGTGCCATGTGTAGGTTGCTTTTTGTGAAGGCATTGCATGTAGTATACCAGCTAATCTGGAGGGACCATCGAACTATTACTAGTGTGTCCTTCATTCGAATGCCTTGTGCTTTCAATAGCAATGCCAACCTTCTAGAATTGACATTGGCCATGATTGATAAGCAAGATTTGTTCACCACTAGCAAGTTAAATAGCCTTTATCTTCACCTGCTCTCGCATTAGAGTTACTGGATGCAAATTGAATGCATTATTATTTCATAACGTTGTATCACAAAAAATATAGAAAGTGCATAGATCCTATCGTCAAACATAAGAACAATCTTGTGGCCACATTGTCGTCCATAAATGGTTATGTGTCTAGCCATGGTTGACTACAGGATGAGTAATTTCAAACTCCAAGCAAACCTTTTTGAGAAATCATAAAAAAGAAGCAAAACCCCACAAGGTACATAGAACTTAAATTATAATAGAAACATTTAGCATCAGATTACATATTACAATCTATCTATCATTGTCTCTAAACGTCTAGAGCATTCCTTATGGAGAATTTAATCATCCACCCTTATATTAACTCCTTGATTATCCAAGGTTATGCTCCCTCCTCTGAATCACACCTTGTGGTCATCAATATTAAAGCCATGGTAGATGCTTGGACAAGTAAAAATGTGTGTGTGTGTGTGTGTGCGCGCGCGAGCAATGTTATGGAGGGGGGAGGAGGGTTTCTCAATACATATTATTATGGCAAGTGCTTCTAAGGAAGTTATAGAAGAAGTAGATTTGGTAGATCGTATTGTTAGGTTGGAGCCAATATGAACAATGTGTATTTGCAATCTTTGGTGCTAGATTGTACCTTATTGAAATTGGAGATAATTTTTTTTGAATGATTGACTCCATTTTGTCTAGATCGCAAAAAAGATCTTTCAGCGTATAATCATGACACTGGAGAAACGAAGAGGAAAAGGATCCCTCACATCACATACTTGAAAATAATCGTTTTCATGAACTACGAACACTCTTAGAGTTTGCATGGTGAGTTGCAAAAGAGGAGGCCCCAATCATGAGGACTCTGTGGACAAGGGTGGGAGAGGTGATGAACATCATAAGGTACTGTCAACATGAATGATAATCACCACTTGCATGCAACAGCTTGGCAATCACCTCTTATGCAATGCCTTCACAATCACCTCGGCCCCATTTTTCAACGAGAACAAAGATGAAGAGTTTGTGTGTGTGTGTGTGTGTGTGTGTGTGAGAGAGAGAGAGAGAGAGAGAGAGAGAGAGAGGGAGAATGAGGTTCATCTTCCACAGTTGTGGGATCACAGTTGAGGAATCTTTTCTCAAACACCAGCCTTTCTGGTCGCGCATCAAAAATGACTTTGATGCGCCGATATACTTGTTCAACAATCCCTACCTCCACCTTCTTCTAGAGTTCCACAAAAGTAGGCTTGACTCTGCCATTGAGCAGCAAGCTCTACATGGAAGGGGTGTGCATGCTCTCAACCAATCTAGCCAATTACGCTCTCTCTCTCTCTCTCTCTCTCTCTCTCTCTCTCTCTCCTCTCAGTCTCTCTCCTCTCAGACTCAGCACCGCCTCTATAAGTCACTCGCAATGCTCGAAAAACTTTAGGTTTAGTGTAATCCCACCTACAAATTTTGAGATCTACCTCTAAATTTTATAGTTGAAGGTGAGAAAACCTCCAAATTTTCAAAAAAAAAAAGTGTAAATTGGTATAAAAACCTTCAGATTTAGTGACTTTACCTCTATTGTTTCTAACATGTAGGTTTGATAAGTTTTTGGAAAAAAGTTTTTTTCAATTAGTGGTCACTCACTCTCAGCGGCCGAGTTTAGTGAATTTTCAGTGTCGTGTCTCTTGTTCACTCGTAGGGCTTCTCTCTGTCACACACTCTCAGAGTCTCAGAAGCAAGTCAGGCTCTCTCTCTCTCTCTCTCTCTCTCTCTCTCTCTCTCTCTCTCTCTCTCTCGGAAAAAAAATTTAGAAATACATTTCAAAAACATCAGATACAAGCCCGTCCAAAAAACTCAAAAGTCCCTCAACGCCCATCTTATTGATGGCTTCAACCACAGTGGCAATGCTCGTAGCATGTGTCTTTTAAGAGTTCTATGATAGAAGTAAAAATTCTTGAGCCTTCTTCCTCTCCTGGATTACGCACTAATTAGACACCTCTTCACTTCCTAACAGCACCTGGAACATTGGTACGTTGATTGTGGTTCTGCATATCCTCCTTGCATATAAACCTCTGTGGTGGCTCCCAAACTCTCCTTGTCGTGCGGGATCTCACACGGACAACGTGAGACTGAATGGCGCATGAAACACAGCACTTCACTTTAGCGTAAAGCTTGGAAATTGCATACCCATCATAAACAAAAGCATCATGCACATCTCATAGAGCAGCTTGTTCAATAATGTTCCTTACAAGAAACTGCTTGATAGCCTTGTCCTTGGGCACACATCACCCACAATTGGAGCACCTGATGGGGTTGGTGTGGCCTCTTCCATGCTTGTTACGCCCACCATTGCGACGCTTGACCATCATGACTACTTATGCCGCAACTGCTTCTACTTCCTCTTTGTCATGGAGATCTCTCTCTCTCTCTCTCTCTCTCTCTCCCCCTTGTTTAGTGATATCTTTGGCTTATTCTAATTAAACACCAATTTCAAGTGTTGTGCAGCATAAGGGAACCCTATGTTGACATGATAAGACATTAAACTTGCATTGTGAGAGAGCAGTTGACATGATAAGACATTACCCTATGTTGACATGATAAGCCATTAATCTTGCTGATAAGACATTAAACTTGGATTGTGAGAGAGCAGTTGACATGATAAGACATTAAACTTGCATTATGCTGCACAACACTTGAAATTGGTGTTTAATCAGAATAAGCCAAAGATATCACTAAACAAAGAGAGAGAGAGAGAGAGAGAGAGAGAGAGAGAGAGAGAGAGAGAGAGAGAGAGAGAGAGAAAGAGAGAGAGAGAGAGAGAGAGAGAGAGAGAGAGAGAGAGAGAGAGAGAGAGAACAATCTACTCAACCGTCGATATGAAGTCCCTTATTATTAGCTCATCACCTGCAGCGCAAGCTCACAACCCTGTTAAAGAGACCTGGCAATTTAGATACAAGAGAGGACTATCAGAGCTGCCGCCATGGCCCTTTCCCTGGTTGCCTCCATGGCCGTTGTTATAGCCACCCTTGCCACCTTGACCGCCATGCTGATCAATATAACCACCGCTGCCCTTGCCACCATACGTACGTGGCCCTTTTCCCCACCAGCTGCCAGAGGTGCCGCAAAGCCGGGGGTTGATCTTCCTACGATGGCGACAAAGCAGGAACTCCCTTCCCTTCCCAGCCACGAATGTTGTAAGTACAAGCCCAATCGGGCATATTGATTGTCCGCCACCCAATAACCAAAAGGAACGACCACACACTCATACCCTTTCAGATCACGCCTGTTGAGGCTTATAAGAATGTACTCGCAATCATTGATCAACAAGAGCAAACAGTTATCGCATCGTCTCTCTATCTCTTTCTCTCTCACTCTCTGTCTCACAGTATGTATGCAGTCATATATCTCTGTGTATGACCGCCATGGCCTTCTCTCTAAAATACCACAAGGAATGCGTTGCAAAACGTCTTCCTGAGATGAACTTACCGTGCCATCGCTGGGTTATAGTTGTCTTCTTGGCATGCCCGAGTGTCTAGTGAGGCCAACTCCAAGGGCCGCTGCAGGCCGAAAGCTGGCTCTCTCTCTTCTTCGGCATCCTCTTCAATATCGCTTCGCGAGGCTCACCACTCCCATCACCAAAAGCATGGCAAGAAGTAGCAGTGCCAGACCCTTGTTGCTACCCACATAAGAAGAGCTCTCCATTGCAGTACTACGGTGCAGAATACTTTGCTAGAGGTGCAGAATGCAAGTGATGGATTCTCTCTCTCTCTCTCTCTCTCTCTCTCTCTCTCTCTCTCTCTCTCTCTCTCTCTCTCTCTCTCTCTCTCTCTCTCTCTCTCTCTCTCTCTCTCTCTCTCTCTCTCTCGCTCTCTCCCTCCCAAAAAAAAAACTCAACTCTCTCAAAGAGTCTCAAAGAGCACGCGCCGACGCGCGCTCTTTGAGAGAGTTGAGTTTTTTTTTTTGGGAGAGAGAGAGAGAGAGAGAGAGAGAGAGAGAGAGAGAGAGAGAGAGAGAGAGAGAGAGAGAGAGAGAGAGAGAGAGAGAGAGAGAGAGAGAGAGAGAGAGAGAGAGAGAGACTCTCTCAGCATATGTGGGGCACACACAAGCAGCCATGGCGAAGGGCGACTCTACAAGAAGCGCAAGGGCAACCTACCCAACAGGTTGACGAGCAGACGGCCATCACTGAAGCACGTGAAGGGGAAGCCCGAGAATCTCTGGCCGTAGGGGTGCTGCGCTGTCTGGGTCCCACCATTACTCGCTATCCACAGAGCCCAACCATCTCTGCAATGTCCCCTGTTCGTGACCTCACCATCAGGTCCTTGCTCACGAAGAAAACTAAATTGCCGAGTGCTCTCCCTTGCAAGCAGCGCTTCTTCAAATACCCTCAACCCCACAGGCAAACTACTACCTCCATCCTTTCCCTCCTCTCTCAGCAACAGACATGGGAGTGATTCGTGCATGATTTGCGATTCATACGTGCGCCCTTGTACTCTGGTTTGAGTGTGCGATGAGTGCAATTATGGCTCCTTCCAAGGGTGCACATCTGTGGAGGTGCCGACATTTCTGATGCTTACTACTGTAAAGAGTGCACCCAACAGGACAAGGATAGAGATGGTTGCCCCAAAATTGTGAACCTTGGCAATGCCAAAACTGATTTGTTCTATGAACATAAGAAGTATGGTTTCAAAAAAAGATAGGTTAGTGCACTCTCGTAACCTTTTGCTTTGTCGTGCCTTATGAGATTGGGGGGTGCTGCATACATACAATTGAAATGTGTCATGCTTATTGTGGGGCTATGATGGCATGTTCTTGCATATATAAGAGTGCAAAAAATGACAATTTTTAATTTGTGAGGTTTCCACTCGTTCAGATAGACAAACAAAAAGAGAGAGAGAGAGAGAGAGAGAGAGAGAGAGAGAGAGAGAGAGAGAGAGAGAGAGAGAGAGAGAGAGAGAGAGAGAGAGAGAGAGAGAGAGAGAGAGAGAGAGAGAGAGAGAGAGAGAGAGAGAGAGAGAGATTGTCAAGTGAGTGAGGGAAACGCAAGGTTGCGAGAGCAGAAGCAGAAGCAATAGAAAGAAAGGAGAGGAAACCAATAGAGATGCTGTCCAAATTGGATCCCTCACAGATAGTGGAAGGGACGACAACGACCTTGGCTTGAAAATTCTGGACAACAAGCTTGACAATAATGCACATGCCCTTCTAGTCCTTGGCAATCTCTTTGGCGATGTCCTCTCCTACCTTCTTGGGTGACAGGCTCAGAGGCCCGATCTTGGGTGCCAATGAAGAGGCATCTCCAACTTCCACCCCTGTTAAACAAACAAAAACCACCTCCTCATATTCTTGTCTCCCTTTCTTTATCAGCATTGCATCTTCATCGTGGGTGCAAAACATGCATCACTCAGCTTCATGTCTACCGTCTAGTGGAGTTTACGGGTGGCTCCCTCAATGGTGACTCTGAACTAGAGTTGGTCTAGAAGTAAGGGAGAAATTAGCGTCGTTGCCCTTGCGATCAAATCCCTCGAGGAGCCCGAGCGTGACAGGAAGAAGATGAATGCATTGCTACAGCTGTTGCTCCTCGCGGGTCTGAAATAGTAGCTAAAAGTGTTATAATCATTGCTCAAGAACGAGTACTGCTGTGGTTGGCGCCTGTGCTCTGGTGTGCACACAACCTTCTCTGAAGACAACTGGAGCTGCTCATGATTAGTGCTAAGGGCCTTGTTAATCCGCTCTAAGTTTCGTGTAGCAATTATCTCCCTTCCTAATCTCGAAGAGGGTGAGCTCTGACAATCAGATTCCTATCCATTTAATGCATAATTAATACCACAATGATGAAGCCGACTGACAGAAATAGCAGAGATGCCATCATTTGCATTTATGACATTGTTATACTGCAAGTGCTCCTCATGATTGGTGGCCAGTGGCTACTCTCATAATTGTATTGTCAGAATTCCTCTTATTAATCTGACCATGCAAGCTCTGCAGCACTCGATTGCCTTTTTCTTCTTCTTCTTTTGCTTACCTCAGTCCTAGCATTGGCGTTAGGGTTTTGCTCCATGCTAGTGTGCCACATGAGCTCTTAGGTGGTTTCCGACCTACAGATTCCTCTTTCTTCTCCTTATACATTTAAGAACATCAAGCACAATGGAAACATTTCTCTCGATGATTTGATCGATACTGCCCATTTGATGTGTCCCTGTTCAATGGCAAAGGAGCTCGCTAGCACAACAAAGGAAATTCTTGGCACTACGTTTCTGTTGGTTGCTCTGTGGATGGGAAGGATCCCAAGGATTTGCAAATAGAGATTGACGATGGGGATGTTGAGATTCCACAGAATTAGCTTAATTAATCTTAGGTAGGTGCCTCTCTAGAATGTAGCGCTGCTAAAGTAAGTTTCACTTTGTGGTACTGCTGCTGGGTTTTTCTTGCAAATCGTTTTTGGACAAATGTCAGCTTGTTATACTTCTAATGAGTGTATGCTCAGCGTGGAGAGAGAGAGAGAGAGAGAGAGAGAGAGAGAGAGAGAGAGAGAGAGAGAGAGAGAGAGAGAGAGAGAGAGAGAGAGAGAGAGCACCAATTCACATTCTTAAGACAGTGTTCTCGGGAAAAATCTATTTCACAAACATCCATAGAGGAAAATTCTCAAAATAACGATATTTTTTACAATTAAACTCTATTTTTATTTCTTCCATTATGAGATGCGTATGGAAATTGGACTAAAGAGACTAAAGCCTTATCATAGCTCTAGGTCATGTTAAAAATGAATATTGGAGTATTAAGACTATCACTAAGAGTCTAGGAGTAATGAGAAATGAACCTACATTAATCTAAGGTCAAGGCCAATTACCTATGATTAGCACACATAAAACCTAATTTTATGATGAGTTAATTTTCACAAAGCAAAGTGTTGAAACTTTAGGATGCCTAGCTTTTGAACATGAAAAAACCTTATTTTTTGAATTTTCAAACCGGATTCTATCCTCTTTCCCTCCCTTCAATCGGTTGTTTTGAGTTTTCAATCGGCGAGAGAGAGAGAGAGAGAGAGAGAGAGAGAGAGAGAGAGAGAGAGAGAGAGCGAGAAGATCCTACAAGGTAATTTGGTTGTGCTCACACGTCGGCTTAGTTTTCATGAGACTAAAACTTAAGTGGGAGAATGTGCAAGGTGAAGTGAAAGAGAAGAAAGATAAGTCAAAGATTGAAGTAGACTTGGTCAGCTTTGGCCCCTGGAAGTGAAAAGACTTTTTCTTGGAGATTCTCCAAGCTTAACATTTTGCTGCAAACATGTTTAGTATATGATGAAAATAGTCGGTGATAATGATTGTTTCTCTCTTTTGTTTTTAGAGAGAGGGATCGAAGCATCTTCTCTCACTTAATAGCGCTCTTCCCAGTGGACATACATGGTAGCTCTTGGTTTGGCAAGTCTCTATCATCTCCAAAAAATGGGATGTCAATACGATGCAACCCTTTTCCTCATCGAACTAGCAAGATTTCCTTACCACCTTGACTTGAGCAGACACAAGCTCAAAAGAGATTGAAATTTGCCGCAAACAAATTATGGCCTTCTAGACAGTTTTGCTAGATTTTTCCAAACAATGATCCAAAATTGAAAGGAGTCGCATCTTCCATCTTTATGAACTAAGATGTTCAATTGATCTATATTTAAGTTTCCAAAAAAACATATTTTTGCCAGCAATGGTGACATGTATAAGGACGACTAGATTTGTATAATCATGATTGGGGAGCAATGGTGTTGACATTTATTGATTGGATTTAGAGAAATCTATCTCTCTCTCTCTCTCTATCTATCTATCTACCTGTCTCTCTCTCTGTGATATCTCTTTTTAGAAAAGAAGTATATATATACGTGAGAAACTCACTTGGCAACTTTGCTCGGTTTTGAACTTGCTCTGATAAGTTCGCTCGATGTTTGGTAGAACTCCCAGAAAAGTACGGTGCTTGATAGTGACATCTTGCGCAAATGACGAATGCCTTCTTATGACCCGCTGTTGCTATCATATAAAGTGAAGTAATTTTATGTGCACATCTCGCACAAGTGTCAATCACCTTTTAACCTCGTAATTCAATTCAAACAAATTGTACTTGATAGTGATTGATAGTGACGAGAGCAAAGCGAACCCCGAACCCCGACGGCCTCTAAAACGCCGGGGACCGAATGGCGTGCCTCGAGCCTGTCACACGATAAAGCTAATAGGGGGCACCACCTAGCTTTGAGCGGCTAGGATGAAAACCACGATGATACCAACACCGCAAACTTACACACACGAAGACGGAGAGAGAGAGAGAGAGAGAGAGAGAGAGAGAGAGAGAGAGAGAGAGAGAGAGAGAGAGAGAGAGAGAGAGAGAGAGAGAGAGAGAGAGAGAGAGAGAGAGAGAGAGAGAGAGAGATGTTTGCGAATGATGAAAACCCTTGGGGGTGTGAGGGAGAATTATTTCTGTAGTATTTACAAATGGCACGCCGTGGTGATAGAGAGGTAGGGAGAAAAGATGGTGCAAACTACTTGGTGCACTCTCTAAAACGACTCAATGGTTGTGAAGCTTTCTACCAAGAGCGTGTATACGTGTGTGCATTGACCATTGGAGTCGAGAGATGGACGTGGTTCCCTTCGCATGGTGCAATTCCCAAGGCAAACCCAACACACAAGTCCCCTCCCCGTGATGGTGATAGTGTCAACTCTTCGCACTACACTCTACCAAGTGCTGACTTCTCATGGACTGCCCCCCCCCCCCCTCCCGATAGTGATCTCTTAGTGCCAATTGATAGGTGCTGGCTGCTTGGATTATGATAATCCCAGTGTGATTAGGGTAAGCTTAATCAGGGAGACAAAGCAAGTGGTGGGCCCCGTGTGGTTGACCCTTGCTTTGTTTTGGGAGTTTATTAAAAGATGAGAATCTCTAGGTGGGCCTTTGTGACCATCACCTAGAGAGAGGAAATTACAAAAATGGAAATTTTACAATGGCTCGGGTGAAAACTGAAGAAATGATGAAAATACCCTATAAATTATTGGAAACGATGTCGTGGTTGCGTGTTGCCGGCAAATGGTGTGTTGCCGGTGTGTCGGTGTAGAGCGTACTTCTTTTCAGGGTCGGCCGGGGCATGCCTTCGACGCATTTCCTCTTTTTGTTGTTGGCAGTGCGTGCTTTGGGTCCTCCTTCTTTTTCGTTGTCGTAGTAGTCATGGAATCCTTCGTTTTCCTTGTATTTATGTGCGTATATGCGTTGTCGGGGGATATGTGTTCGCTACGTGAGCCGGGCAGGCGCCGGGCCTCTGGTTGTGGGAGGTGTGAAAGAAAGAGAACAAGAACAACATATGTAATTGAATCTGAAAATGACCATAATCATCAATTAATTGATTAACGCTTGAGTACAACTTAATCCTTAGCCAATGCGGGCTATTAACAGCACCGTCACTTGGATCATCTGCTAACTAGGAGTTTAGGCTCCCGCTTTACAGAATTAACCAGGCCGTTAACGACACCGGACTTAAAAGAATGTTAATTAAATCTCTATATGATGACGGTTGTGGAAATGTCCTCCTGTCGCTGTATCTGCTTCAAATACCCGTAGATTCTGCAGTCTTCAATTCTGCTCACTACCTTGATCATCAAGCTTCATTTATTACCAATTATTCTGTATCTTCCTGCTTTATGCACTTTGGACTGGCTTATCTGCTGTTCACGAGCTTTATCTTCACCTCTAGTCGACTTGCTCCGAGTCCCTTAAAGTATTATCACAGGAAACCACCTAGTTTGTGAGTATTATCATAGGAACCACCTAGTTTGTGAGTATTATCACAGGAAACCTCATGGCTTGTTGCATACATAGGCACAAATTGTTCTGGCAGCTTCACATTCCCATTCAAATATCTTTCCACTTCAATAGCACAAGTCTCAGCATGCATTACAAAGATAGCATCAATTTCTTTTTCCATAACATCATCATAGCAAACCCTGTAACCTGTAGCAGTCATAGACTGATCATCATCCATCACCCCCTCTGAATATGCATCTCCATAATCATAATCTTTGTCTTGGTTCACATCAAATACATATGGTTGAGCATCAAATACATCTACATCATCACTAGTGTCCTGAAATGAAGCCATATACATGAAACCCTCTTGTATAGCATCATCCAAAACAATTGCTTTTTAATGTAATGTTGCATAAGCATTCTCTTCATGCTCTATACCCAAAGAGAACTCCAAATGGGCATCCACATCACATATTGACTCTGACAAACATGTTTCTTGATCACGGCTAGCAACTATGCTTGTATGCAAACCATGTTCTGGCTCTGAGAAACCTGATTTCTCATTTATGTTACTTTGAGAGGATATGACTGCATGCTTAGCATCCATAGAGTCATAGCTGCTTTGGAATAAAGAAGACAATCCCAATCGAGCATAAACAATATCTACTATGAAATCATCATCTGCATGCAATAATGTCTCGTCTTCCAGAAGACATGCATCAATAACAGATTCTAACTTAGCTCGGATAGAATATCGATCACCTGTATGATATGATTTTTGCATTAAGAAAAATGGCTCCTCATCTTGTTTGCTTTGAATTTTTTGAAGCTCCAGGTCTTTATTCACTGAGATCCCCTGTAAAATTGCTTCTGCAAAAGCATCCCAATTATTTGCATATGTTCTTGCAATAACTTGAACTTGCTCCTTAATATCGTCACACACAAGCTATTCAAACTCTTCAATCATTTGAACTTCTGGCACTCTTTCACGCTTCATTTCTTGCTCGTAACACTCTAGGTAGCCTTTTGGATCATATTCACCATCAAGCATTCGTCTTTCATCACACACTGCATCCAATGTTGCATTTAAAGCTTCTTCTATCTGCTTCTTTGTCTTCACGACTTCTACTTCATGTAATGATCCCTGCATCACTCGCATCATCTTGGAAAAATCTGGAACTCCTGATTTTCCATTAGAAACATCTGTGATAAATTCTTCAAATAAAATCTTCATCTCCGTTGGAATCTCCATCTGCATCTCCCACCCCGGCTCATTTCGCGTCAGGTTCACCAAAGATGTTGGGGGATATGTGTTCCCTACGTGAGCCGGGCAGGCGCTGGGCCTCTGGCTGTGGGAGGTGTGAAAGAGAGAGAACAAGAACAACATATGTAATTGAATTTGGAAATCACCATAATCATCAATTAATTGATTAACGTTTGAGTACAACTTAATCCTTAGCCAAGGCGGGCTGTTAACAACACCATCACTTGGATCATCTGCTAACTAGGAGTTTAGGCTCCCGCTTTACAGAATTAACCGGGCCGTTAACGACACCGGACTTAAAAGAATGTTAATTCAATCTCTATATGATGACGGTTGTGGAAATGTCCTCTTGTCGCTTTATCTGCTTCAAATACCCGTAGATTTTGCAGTCTTCAATTCTGCTCACTACCTTGATCATCAAGCTTCATTTATTACCAATTATTCTGTATCTTCCTGCTTTATGCACTTTGGACTGGATTATCTGCTGTTCATGAGCTTTATCTTCACCTCTAGTCGACTTGCTTTGAGTCCCTTAACCCCTGCTTGGACGATACACTTGCTTTCCTCTTCCGAGCTCATGCCAGCTTCATGCAACGCTCCGAGATACTCTCCTTTCCAAGCATGAGAGAGTGAGCGCACCTTTAACTTTCTTGCTTATGTCTGAGAGCAAGAGAAAGTGCCCCTTCCTTGCCGACTCCTTGCTCCCCTCTTCTCTATCATATGCATAAGATGAAGAGAGCTTTACTCTTCTTTGTTTGTCAGAGCCCTTTCTCGAGAGTCTTGCTTCAAGATTCGGCTCCGAGAGCCTTTACTTTTCCTCCTTCTTTATTGCTCGCCTTAACATGCCGAGCTCCGCCTTCTCCAAGCCTTGCTCTCTTCATTTGCTAACCAAGGACAAGAGGACGAGAGAGAGTGCTCGCCCTTGCTTACCTCCTTACTCCCTTGCTTAGCTTGATTGGAGATCGAGAGAGAGAGAGAGAGCCTTGCTTGCCTCCTTTCGCTCTCCCCTTGCCCTATTCTCCTTCACTTTTTGCTTGTTACGAGCCTTTCTCCTTCGTTGATAGCCTCCTCCCTTCGTTTTTTCTTGCTATCTCCGCATGCAAAAAAAAGGTGTCCTATTATTAGCCAATAGCGCCGCCGCTACGGACATGGCACAGGAACGGCCACTATGATGTGGCAGCTCGGACTTTCAAGTAGCGTCGAATTTGGCGGAACCGGTACCGAAGAGGAGCGCTATGGCGAGGGCTGCACTTCGTGTTTCTTCTCCACACCGACTGAGGCCTGAGCCAGCCTACGCAAGCATTTCTCTTCCTCCTGCGTGGCTGCAGCTGCTCTGTATCGACCTACTCTTTCTTCTTTTGTTTCATATTCACTTAAAAAACCCTTTTTAGTTCCCAATGGGTGGCCCTTGAACTACCTGTGGGCGGGCGGCCTTTGGCCATGCCCTTTAGTTGGGTGGCCTTCGCTTACGACTTTGGGCGTCTGCTTGTTGCCTTGGGCGGCCGACCATAGGCAAGCTCTGGAAGCCATTGCTTAGGCGGCTATCAACGACATAATTGTGGCCCTTGGCCATTATTTAATGGCTTGGCACCACACTTGGCATACATATCTTTTAAAGCATTGCAAGAGCTGACATTCTTGAATAATGCCAAAATAACCCAGCTCAGCATTGCCGACAACTAACACCGGGACTCTGCCTGCCAGGCCGTAGACTTCTCAAACTGCATAAAACGCATACTAAACCTGATGAGGAGGCCAAATTTCCCAGATGGCACCCCGACCGAGCCGACCGGATTGGTACACAACCGACCCCCAGTGAATCTTTAACGGCTAGTATCTTGGCGATTGCGACTCCGATTACTGATCTGAAAAGATCGACGCGCTCCAAAAAGTGAGCACTTCAAGCCCGTGCATTCATTTCATTTGTGTCACCTCATCTGCAGTTGTCCAATCCGGTACGGATCTGCAATCGACTCAAACTTCAATATGCCATAACTTCTTCATCGTAGCTTCAATCGACGAGCCGTAAAGACAGGCCGGTAGAGCACTTCAAGCACTACAGTTCTAGACCATAAACTCCCATCTGTGCTCACTTCAAGCATAATCATTTTTGGCATCATTGAGGTATCTGTTTGCCCTTTTAAGCCGCATTTGGCATACATTAATCATTAAACTTTGCCTGTTAACAAGCCCTGATCCTTGACCATTAAATGTGTAGGCTTCAAAGAAGCTTAGCTTGCATTTCTCTGCTCTTTTTCTCTACATGGCAACGGAGCTGCACGACAGCGTGTGTATGTACGTATGTGCATGTGGGCGGATGTGTGTGTGTGTGTGTGTGTATATATATATATATATATATATATATATATATATATATATATATATATATATATATATATATATATATATATATATATATATATATATATATATATATGTATGTATGTATGTATGTATGTATATGGGTGCACGTGCGTGTGTGTGTGTATTTATATGTGTGCGCAAGCGTGCGATGGGAACGGGGGCTTATATATATTATATATATGTTTTTATATTTTTTTTTCTTTGTGTTGGCGGCCAGCTGGCAGCTACGTGAAGATCGGGGTGGGGGAGTGGTGTGTGTGTGTGTGTGTGTGTGTGTGTGTGTATGCATGGTGTGTGTGTGTGTGTGTGATGTGTGTATATTGAGAGAGAGAGAAGAGCTGTGCGCTGCGCCTTCTACAGGCCGAGAGGGAGAGAGAGAGAGGGATTGCAAGCAGGGTGGATCCGAACAGAGCACGAGAGAGGGAGAGGGGATTGGGGTGGTGAGTGAGGAAGAGGATGAGGGTGTGAGAGGGTGAGGGTGAGTGAGTGTGTGGTGTGGAGGGAGAGTGGGCTCCATGGTGGGTGCTACGCCTTTGGGCGGAGAAGAACGAGAGAGAGAGAGAAGGGGATGAGGTGGCGTGGATAGGAGAGAGGGGGCTCTATGGCGGGTGCCCACCATGGGGGGGAAGAGAGTGTGTGAGGGGGGGGTTGTCCTATTCTCTGTCTTGCATGGTGTCTCAAGGATGAGAGGAGGGGAAGAAGTAAATGGTGTGGGGGGCAAAAAGAGGGTGGGGATAGCGGGCCAAGGGGGGGGGTAATAAGGCGGAGGGGAGGGTGAGGCGAGCGGGTGGGGAAGAGAGGGGGGAGGAGAATATAAGTGGGCCAAGGGAGGGGGAATGAGAGGTTGGTGGGGGTGTGGTTAAGAATATGGGAGACCGAGAGTTGACATGTAGCTCGACACAGAGGGAGCGCAAGAGGGAAAGCGAGAGAGGGGTCGGGGTGAGTGCTTGAGGCTTGCGTGTGGCCGAGGGTGGTCAGTAAGGGGGGGCAATGGAGGGTGAGGATGAGAGAGAGGATATTAGAGGGGGGGGGGGGGGGGGGGGGGGGGGGGGGGGGGGGGGGGGGGGGGGGGGGGGGGGGGGGAATATTTCATTCAATGCCCGCCGGGGGAATAAACTACGGGGAGAGAGAGAAGGGGTATCTAAAACCGACGGCAGCCGGCTAGGCTGGGGTATAGACAAGCGGGGGCCTGAGGGTGATAAGGCCGGCCAATTGGGGGGGGGGGGCGATGTGCCATGCTGGTAGAGGTGTCGTGAGGTTTACCAGGCGCTGTCGAGCCTTCCAATAGTGTTGCCAAGGCTCCAGCAGAGGAAAAATTAGTTTTTTTTTTTCTTTGATTTTCAAAAATCGGCCATCATTAGCCCTCTCCCTTTGGCTAGAGGCATTTATGCTTCTAGCCCTTCCTCTGCTTCTTCAGCTGTGGAGTTAGAGGGTTCTCCCTCTTCTGGAATGTGTAGCATGAATTCTGGATCAAACCTAAGAAAACACCTTTTCAGTCTCCATCCATTGACCCTAGTCTTGTGAATTCTCCCATCTGCTTCCATCAGCTTATAGCTGCCGTTGTCATAGGGTTTCTTGATGATGAATGGCCCTTCCCATCTGGGTTGAAATTTCTTATCCTTCCTGGTGTCAAATCTATTGTCGTATCTCAGCACTAACCTACCTTTTTCCAGTCCCTTTTCTTTAAGCCCTTGATTGAAAGTGAGCCGGCGTCGTTCTGCCTGCGCTGCATAGTGATTGATTGCTTCTTCCATATCTAGCTGGAGTCTCTCCAGATCCAAGATGTGGTATCGGACAATTGGACAATGTATCTGGCTAGCCAAAACTCATAAGCTGGCTATCTGTACCTCAATGGATTGAATTGCCTCCTTCCCATAAACTAGATGGAAAGGGGTGAAACCTAGTGATGTTCCGAACGTTGTTCTGTAGGCCCAAAGAGCTGCCATGAGATGTTTATCCCAGTCCCCTGTGTGATTGTTCACCTACTTTGTGATGATTTTTCAAATCATTCCTTTTAACTTCTCTACCAGACCATTGCATTGTGGACAGTATGGTGTGGAATGTCGGCTTGTGATGCCTAACTTCTTCATTAGTTCTCCCACCAAATCACCTCTGAACACTGGTCCTCTATCTGATCTTATCTCAAGAGGAGTGCCAAAACGGCAACAGATATGCTCAAAAATGAACTTTGCTACCTCTTGGGCTGCAATGCGGGTGGTGGCTATTGCTTCTGCCCATCGAGTCATGTAGTCTACACCCACTATGATGTATATGTTACCTGATTGGGCCCTTGGTAAAGGACCGATTGCATCTATTCTCCATTTCTCAAATGGACCATATGAGATGATAGGAGTTTGTGGCTCGTAGGTTAAGGTTCGATCACTGGCCACTTGACAGGCCTTACATGTTTTACACCAATGGTGTACATCCCTGTTCAAACTAGGCCAAGAGTATCCCGCTCGTAGAATCTTCCTACTGGTGATGTCTAGAGCAAAATGGTCGCCGTAGACGCCATCATGGCAACTTGAAATTACCTCTGTGATCTCATTGGAGGTTGGCACCCACCTGAGAATTTGATCTTTGCCCTGACAATACAAGTGGTTGTTTACAAGGTGGTACCTAGGAGTCTTCCTTACCAGCCATTGTCTTTGGCCTTTGGTGTATCCTGCTGGACATTCTCCTGTATGTAAAAAACTGACGACATCAGGCATAGCATCACTACCTTGAAAGAGGGGTAGCTTCAATTTGTTTGATTGCTCCTACGGGAACGTCTTGTATTCTCTCTTTGGCTAGAGCATCTGCCTCCTGATTTTCTGCTCTGGGGACATGAAATAGTTTCACTGCTTCAAACTTCTTTAGAAGGTTCTTAACTTGGCGGAGTTGACTAAGTAAAACCTGAATATTCTTACAATCCCAGGTGGCATTTATCTGCCTTATCAAAATCAAAGCATCGCCAAACACATTTAGGTGTTGAATTCCTTGTGAAATACATTGTTATAACCTAAGAATTAGGGATGCATATTCTACTTCATTGTTGGAGTGGGAGTGTAATAACTGCCCAATGGAGAACCTTTTTTTTTTTGCTGTTCATTGAAAATGACTATGCCTGCTGCAGACTGATCCATTGTTCTCTTGTATGCTCCATCAAAGAAAAGAGAGTGAGCTCTTTCTAGCCTAGGACTCTCTACCATTGGTGTTTCTTCCTTTGCTTCCGTGTTGACCTTCAGCTTCTTCTCATAATGGCGATGAGTGAGAATTCCCGCTAAACTGGCCCTGGTGGAGTTTTCTAGTTGCATGGTGTAGTCAAACTCTTGTAATCTAATCAACCACTTTGAGATCCTAGATGAGATATCCATGTGTCGCATTACATATGGAAAAACTCTTCCATTGTCAGGATTACAAAGGGTCTAGGCACGAGATAGGAGCGGAACTTTGTGGTAGCAAACATTAGTGCCAGAACCATGTGTTGTACTTCGGTAAATCCCTTTTCAGACGGGGTCATGACCCGACTACAGAAGTAAATAGGGCGCATGAAAGAAGTTTGGGGATCCTTTTGCATTAGCACGGCTCCGAGTGTATCACTTCCCACACTAGGGTTTACATAAAATGGCTCGTCCCACTTAGGAGGTGAAATAGTGGGAAGCTTAGCTAGGATTTGCTTTACCTCAATAAACTTCTGCTCGTTCTCTTCACTCCATGAGAAGACATCCCTCTGGGTGAGTTGTTGTAGGGGAAGGACCACTTGAGATAGCAAGTGAATGAACCTGCTTAAGTATCTTACCTTCTGAAGGAAAGAAACCAGCTGCTTAGCGGTGGTGGGTGATGATAAAGATACCAGGGCTTGAATCTTGCTAGGGTCAGCCTCGATCCCTTTTGCTCAAATTACATGACCAAGGAGAGTGACTTTGCTTTCACCAATGTGACACTTATCCACGCTGAACTGACCACCCAAGGTTTGCAGCCTGGTTAAGCCATCATCGACTTTGCTTAAATGAAGGGCTCGTGAAGTATAGATGCAAAAATCATCTATGAAAACCCGTATTGATGTTCCAAAGTAGGGTTGGAAAACAAAAGTCACATAGCACTGAAATGTGGCCGGGACATTAGTGAGGCCAAATGGCATCACTCTGTAGGAAAAACATCCCCAAGGTGTTATGAAGGTTGTCTTCTTCTGATATTCCTCCGCAATGCTAATCTAGAAGTATCCTGAGTAGCCATCGCACACTGTGTATCGCTCGTGACCTGCCACTTCATTGAGGATTTCATCCTGGAATGGGAGGGGAAAGTGATCCCTCTTCATGGCTGCATTGAGAGGTTTATAATCCACACAGACTCTCCACTTACCTTTTTTTTTGGTGTGACTACTACTGGGGAGACCCATTCTGAGTCTTCGACAGGGTAGATGAAACCTGCTTGTAGCAAACTTCTCACTTCAGTGCCTCTTGTTGGATTACTCCAAGTCTTCTGAGCTTTTGTACTATGGGTTTACTGCCTTCCTTGAGCTTTATGTGGTGTTCCACTACTGTAATTCCTATGATCTTATCATAGCCATCAATGAACAAAGTAGTGAAGTTACCTAGCATGGATACATACTCCTTCCTCTCTTCATTGGTTAACTCATTTGATGATCCCTCTTGGTTTGTTGGGGGTGTTTCAGATTGTGTCAATCTGTTTGGGTCTTTAAGAATGACCCCCATCACTTCGATGCTACTGTCACTTCCATCGGTGGTGGTCGTCTCTTCTCCTGAGGTAGACGAGTAGTCGTTGGTGGAATCATCTTCTGAAGCCTCCAAGATCATCTTGCGCTGCTTTCCAGTCCTCATGTCGTAGAATATGGACTTCCCTTTCCTTCATCTGAATCATCCCGGTGCTCCTGTCTTGTTTAGCTTCCATAGCCATAAGCCAAGGCCTCCCAAGAATGATGGGGTAGCCCTCCCCTTTGTGTGGCATGACGAAGATGTCTACCTCCACTTTTGTATTGAATGCTTTTTCTTTGACCGCATTTACAATGCCCACACATTTCACTCTTACATTGTTTGCCATCTTGGCTCGGCAAGGTGCCGGCCTACTTACCTCTAGACCTATATGGTGCATCATCTTTTCACTCATGACGCATATTTGCACGCCACCATCTATGTATACATTTGAGATTCATTGCCCCTTGATGTGAGCATCCATGATTCGTAGGATGTCGTCGAGATCCTTCCAGAGATAGCCACAGCTATCCTGGGCCTTGACTTCCTGGTACTTACTATTTTTGTCCATTGCCTCCTCATTCTGGATGCAAGGTGGAGTAATTGGGGCCAACTTGTCTTTGGGCCCTGCATTAACACATCCTGAACTAAGTCATAGGATTTTGCATACTCACCTAGTGAAAGTCCACGATGTCTATCTTCCACCGCGGTTTAGCTGCTTGCTTGCTAGACTCGGCCTTCCCTTTCATCTTCTCTTCTCTTCTCTTTGAGATTCTTCCTCGTGGCTGGCACGCTTCACTCCCATAGCATCCACTTCTTCTACCTTCGCTTTTCCTTTGTGCTTCTCTCGAACTGATTCTTCTACCTTTGCCTTCCCTATAGCGTCCAAGCTAATAACACTCACCGCTTGGTTCATAGCAAGTGGTGAGGGTAGTGGCGGAATGAGAGGTTGGGGTGGTGGTTGCTATTGTACAGGTGGTCGAAGGATTTGGACCGGTGGGATCAGTCCTAGTGGCCTAGGTGGTGGTGGTCTTGCTCTTGGCGGAGAGATCTGATTTTGTCTCCCCCCTCTATTGAAATTTTGCCTCCATGGGTGAGGGCAGTAGTACATTCCATGGCCATCTTCCCCACAGTTGTAACAGTGGTACTTTTGGTTCTGCCTTCGTTGTCCTCTTTCTTGTTCTGGATTCCTGCTAGGTGCATGCCCTTGCTGCACCAGATGCACAGATAAACTCTCTAGCTAGGTGGTGATGCGACTCAGCAGGTCTTGCTGCTCCTCTGATGCCTCTTGCGGTTGGACTCTATGGTTGGCTGTTGCAGTCACTGGGGTTGGTCGGGCCGAGCCTGTTTCCTCTGACTCGTTTACTCTTGCTTGCATGCACAGATTCTTGTCTTTAAGGCAGGCTACTTTGACTGCCAACTCATATGTTGTAGGAAACCTTCCCTTCACCTTCTCTCTAAGCGGCGACCATAGACCAACAATGAAACGATCCTTCTTTAGGAAATTACGCACTCCTTTGCCTTCCTCCAGTGAGGCAACCCATCTCTCCCTGCTAATTCTGTTAGTAGTAGCTGCCATAGCTTCTCCGAGGTTGTGCCTCCACCAAACTTCTTTACAAAAGCAGCCCTTAACACATCCCATGCATTCTTGGTAGCCTGGGGCAATGCATTATACCAGGACTTGGCCTCTACTTTCATCAGTAGAGGAAAAATTCTAAGTCGTGAAGCGTTGTCATCTTTGTTGGAGACGACACAAGCAATGTCGAAATCATCCAAAACGTCGGTGGTGAGATCCTCTCCTTTATTTCCACTGAGCGTGGGGAAAGAAACACTTGCCATGGTAGTGACTCAGGAAATTACAAACCCTTTTTTTTTAACATTAACAACAGTAGCGGCTCATAGAGGCTTTTTACAGGGGTGGGTGGATAGGTTAAAACAGGATAAAGATAGAAACATTAAATGAATGATGGAGAATGATAGGGTTCAGGGAATTGAGGATTTCTCCTAGTACCGCCGCACCGAATAGGTATACGATCTTCTATTGGTAGCAGACTTTCCTATCTACATAGATATTCACATGCATATGTTGTAGGAATGTGAACGAGAATGCCATCGGCCCGTTTTCCATCATGCACAGAGGGTGGAATACTTACTTATACTTTTACTGTGCCAGTGTTGATGAGTCGGTACATCCACAAGAGGTCGTCGCCTGTTATGGGCTCTACCTTTCCTACGTTGCTCAGCACGTATGGGGTGATGGCGACGCGTCTAACCACTCCCAGCCTCTTGGCTAGTAGCAATTGCAGGTAATTCCATAGTCGGGGTGTTGCATGAATTCTACTCCATTCATTTGCAACTCGTCCCTAGCCCATTGGGTTTCACTCGTGGTGGAAAGCTTCTTCAGGATAAGTTGTACAGGGAGAGGAGGAAGATCCTTCACTCGCTTCCCAAAACAGGGAGAGCAGTAGCCGAACCACTCTTCCCTAGGACATGGGAATCTTCTTACCACTTCTTCTTCCGGATTGTTGAAGTGGATTGGTAGCACTCGCATGCGTCGTGAAAATTGGTAGGCGACCTTCCGCCGCTTAGCTTCGGATGACTTCCTCTTTGGCAAGCAAGGCACAACCCGGATTTCTGTGCTTGAAGCACTTGCTTGGCCAAATGCTTCTCCCTTTGGGGTCATGTGTTTCCAGACTAGCTTAACTTCTCCTTACCCATTAGGAGAAATATGAACCTTGCATGGGCCTTGTAAGGAATCCTAATTTTTAGGGATTAAGGCTAATGTTGTGTGGGGTTTAGGAGGTAAGGGCATTGAAGAAGGTAGTTTTGAGTAGGCTTTTCTAGCCTTTTTTTTAGACAAATGTAGGATGTGGACCTAAAGGGTTGCTTTCTCTCTCTAGCTTTTTTTTAAAGTGAAGGAAGCATAGGGGTGTGTCCACATCAGCAATTCCGTGGGTCAAAAAGAGTCAAAATTTATCTTTTTTAAAAAAAATTCATTTTTATTTTATTTTTACTTAAAACTCCCTCCCAACATATATACATATCCAAAAATCATTTTTTGACCCATTTTTTAACCTAGAAGCTTAGAAAGTCCATTTTTTCAAAAATCTTTTCCCACAAAAAGTAATAAACATTTTGTTCTCTCCTCCTCCTCCCTCCTCCCTCCTCCCTCCTCCCTCCTCTCTCCCTCTTCCTCTCCTCTCCCTCTTTGCCCCTACCTTCCTCCTCCTCCCCAATCTCTCCCTCCCCCCCCTCCCTCCTTCTCTCCTCCCATCCTGCTCGGCCTCTCTACCCTTCCCCCTCTATCTTTTCATCATTTGCTTCCTCACGCAACAGCTTCCATGGTGCTCATGGACATCAAAAATGGTTTGCTTCCACCACCACGTACTCTGCACACCAAAAGCATACATATTCGCTTACCCACGGCATTTGCACCGAAGACCACTAGTGAGGGTGATCAAAGGTCATCACAGGAACGCCGCACCGCTTGTGAGACCAATGTTGACATTTGGGTGGATGGACATTTGTACCCTTACGATCCTATAAGCTGCTTCCATCCACCGTTTAATAGCCTTTCCACATTTCTTCAATTTCTTGGGAGGGGAGAAGCAGGCTTGTTAGGCTATTGCAAGCGGCTGTGTATGGGTGCAGGTGCTTCTTTGCATATGTGGATGCACGAATGTCAAGCTCTTCACCTCAAGACAACGGCATTACAAGAGAGTGTTGCCTCTTCGGAGAGGGTAGTTAAAAGGATTGAACAACAAATGCAAGAAAAGGAGTCCCACATCCAGAAGCTTACCAACACCATCACATACTTGAAAGAAACACCCCTTGGTGCAAGGGAACGCAAATGCCCGTATTCATCCATTGAAACTCTTGCACATTCCGGAGGAGCACGCAAACGATGAGTTACAGCCACAAGGTGATTTGGTCTTTACTTGCATGATGCATTCTTACTTCACACTATTTTCTAACATTTATGTTTATTTGTTGCGAGTAACTTCATCCAGGAGGCATGCGGTGGAACAAGCAAAGATAATCGAGTCAACCTTCTCACTAGTTGTCTCAATACTGAGGACGTGATTTCTATCTTACAATCACCTAGAGGTAAGCACATTAAGGATGCTGTCACCAAGGACCTTATGCGTAAATTAAGAAATGTGGTTAGTGATGATGATGTTCAACAAGCTTGTGATGAGGCTGGAATCAGCACCAAAGCCTATCAGGCTATTTTTCAACTCCTAAAGGATTCCCTCAAAGAACATGGCATTGTGGAAAACCTATTTCCCATTCCTCACAAGGTCAAGCTCTCAAAGCAGGACACAAACGAAGATGTGTTCTCCTGCATTGGGACATACCTACACATTGAGGACACAATGCCAACTTCCCTTTATGCTTCGTGCGCAACAAAGACAAGGGAAAAAGGTAAGAAACAATCCATAAGACCTTCGGAGAAGGGCTTTCCTTACACAATGTGGAACAATATTTTCGTGGATCTTAGAAGGCTTCAAGAAGCCATGCTTAGATTTTACGATTTACCTGAAGAAGGTGACACACTTTACTTTTTTCTTTGGTATTATTCTTATCATAGACGCTGAAGTTTAAGGTCTTAGCACTATTTATTTTGTAGTGCTTGGCACAAAAGTCGCTTTTGTGCTGAAACTCGATGAGTGTCAAATAGTGAAAGGCCGAAGGTTAGAGAGGCTAAGTGTCACTCTAATGAACGAGGCCCTTCTGGAAACCAAACGAAGGGATTCAGTCGAGCCATATCCCACCCTATCTTTTAGCCTGCAATCAGAGAAAGACATTTGGTGGTTGGGTGCTATTGAGGTGCCCAAAGAGACCAATGTAGTACTTTGATGGATTTTTGAGAGAACTCCATGGATCACAGAAGTAATACACTCCCAAATTGCAGGTCAGAAGTTGGAGATTGAGGGCTTTGGTAGTTATGATGTGGAGTGGCACTTAGGTGGGGATTTGAAGACCATAAAGTGTTTGCTTGGCTGCAAACAAGGGGCTTCTTCTCTCATGCCTTGTCCATTTTGCACTCGAGGGTACAAACCTAATGGACAAAAATCACATAAGAGCATTGCAAAGGCCGGTTACATGCTTCCATGGCAAGAGCATGGAGAACAAGGGTTAGATTGTCGTGATGTTGGAGATGAAGGTAGAGAATGGGAAGCGTCTATTCTGAGATGTCCCATGCTCAATACCCTAGACCGTGATCAAAAGGACCACGCTTGGAATCCAATCTTTCGATTTCCTCTATCGAATGTACATTTTTGTACATTACACGCATTCATGTGCATTTTTGATAGGCTATTGAAGCTCCACATTGACTATGCTTTCACAATGAAACCGTTGGAAAAGTCCAAGGAAGCGATCGAAAGAGTGGAGGTACTCTTGAATTCCATTGGCTGTCACGGTGGAAATGTGTCTATAGTTGCTGCAAAGAACACAGGGGAGGCCCATGAAATTGCTCAACAAGTGTCAATGAGTGGACAAAAAGCTAGACACTTTTTGAAGAGAGTTTCCCAAGGAAAGCCAAGTCGATATGATGCTCAAAATAGCTCCAACCAGCAGACAGGTAACCTTTGGGAGCTTTGGAAGGAGTTATGCAAAGCTACTACTGACAATGATTCAAATGGCGAGCTTGCAAACAAGCGTAAGCAAGTTTGGGCCCATTTTGATAAAATGGTCAAGCTTATGGGACTTAACAGCACAACAGAAGAACAACGTCAATCATTTCAAGAAGCTTTGGCGGATTTTACCAAGGTCTTCACCCTTTCTTGGGGTGAAAATAACATCACACATTACATGGTAAGTCATTCATGGTGTATTCATTACTAGGGATTGTTTTTATTTAATAATGTGGATCATTTACTCATGTGAACAACATATCTTGTTTGCGCATGGTGCATTTTTTATGCACAAGTATGGATCGCTTGAAATTTTTAGCACTCAAGGCATGGAGAAGTCCCATTATCGAGCAAGGGGAGTGTACTTCAAAAATACTCGACATGGTGGTGGAATGGTGCAATCCAATTATTTGGAGGAGATGTTCAACTGGTTTTTTCGCACAACATTTACTCGTAAGCTCACAATGGAGCGTGCGCGACAATCCAAGATTGCTATTGAAGTGCGCAAATGGAGTCGTCAAGAGAATAGCAACAAGTGGCAAATGTCGCAAGGTCCCACCAAGCATGTTGCATGGCGGCGATGCAGAGTGCGACAAGGATTAAAGTGGATACTACGCGAGTCACTAAACGTGAACACGGGGTCCAACTCTTAGCAACATGTTTATTTAAAAAATAATACTTCTTTTAAAAAAAATAGTGTGAACAGGGCCCTTTTTAAATGGGCCCTTATATATTGCATGCTCTCATAAATCACTCATTTCTTAAGAACAGGTGAGCTCTTACCAACGAAATGGCTTGCACCAAACAAACCGTGAAAGAGCATCCGCCTGCCAACAAAAACACCCTCCAAGGATGTGAGAAGCCGTCATGGCTTAAAGGCACAAGAAAACAGCCATGAACACCTGGCCGTTCCACGAACTCTTCTCGTATTGGGCATGGTGGTAGGGCACGAGAGTCATCAAGGACTGTTGAATCTCCACCTCCTCAAGATATAACACCTAGAAAGAGAATGAAGCAACGTGCCCAGCGCTGGAGAGAAGCAGAGGGCCAGCAAACATCAGAGTCCAATAGGGAGCAGCCGTCGCGTCCCCAATCACAAGCAGGACCATCCAGGACTCGGGTGGTCCATACAGACACTGAATCAGAGAGTGAGCCACCATGGCTGCGAGAAAAAATACCGCGCACACACCGGGTGGCCGTTGGGGGGAAGACATTGCCTCAAGGCCAGGGAGCTCTCCCCACACGATAAGATCGGCAACCAAGGAAAGAAGAAGAATCAGAAGAGGCTACAGAACCAGCCCCTAAGCATGTAAATAGGCGCAAGTCTAAGTTTTTCAAGAAGCCTAAACGCCGCCCGCCAGCAAATGTGCAAGTGCCCCCAAGACAACCACAGCGGCGCCGAAAAATAGCAAGGGCATTTGCAGAAATCCGCCACTACCAGAAGACGACGGAGCTCTTTATTCGACGCGCCCCCTTTGCTCGCACTGTGAAGGAGGTGCTTCAAAGCTATGGAAATCAGTATAGAATGCAAGCAATAGCGCTAGAGGCTATTCAAGAAGCTGCAGAGGCCCACATCATTTCGATGTTGGAAGATACCAACCTATGCGCCATTCATGCAAAGCGAGTGACAATACAGCCAAAAGATATGCAGCTTGCACGTCGATTGCGATGAGACTTCGAGCATTAGCCAAAGTTATCCCTCTTTTTGTATTGCACACCCTTATCTTTGTAATGATTTGACTTTCCAATGACAATATGATTAACAGTTGTGTCTACTCTGTCTATTATCTTTGTAATTTCAAGTTCTGTATGTAATTGCAGTCAATTTCAGTAAATTTGTGCATTTTAAGTACCCTTGGGGGTAGATAAGCCTATAAGGGGCCAAAAAAAGCCTGGCCACAAGGGCGCGCAAATGGCCCATCCAAAACTGATGGATGGGCCATTTGCGCGCCCTTGTGGCCAGGCCTTTTTCTGCCCCTTTTAGGCTTATCTACCCCCAAGGGTACTTAAAATGCACAAATTTACTAAAACCTATTGGTTTTGCATCAATATTTTATATGGATCCTTGTGGACACTTTTTTTTGGTCATTTCAAGCTTTGAATTCCTTATAGGATATCAAAACAAATAACATATTGTGATACCAAGTGTCTATGCAACATTAATTTGGATTTTTCAAATGTCCAATGTAATTGGACTTTTTGGTGGAGGGGTGTACTAGGTAGAGCTAAAGCAAGTGATAGTGTGCTAGAAAATTCATTTCATAATTGATTTCAGCTTTTCTAGTGTCCTTGAGTCTGAACATATGCTGGAATTGCCATAAAAAGGGTGCATTTAAATGAATGATGCAAAACCAATCCATTGCAGTATATTTGTGCTTTTTAAGTACCCTAGGGGGTAGATTGGCTTATAAGGGGCAAAAAAATGCGTGGCCACAAGGGCGCGCAAATAGCCCATCCAAAACTGATGGATGGGCCATTTGCGCGCCCTTGTGGCCAGGCCTTTTTCTGCCCCTTTTAGGCTTATCTACCCCCAAGGGTACTTTAAATGCACAAATTTACTAAAACCTATTGGATTTGCATCAATATTTTACATGGATCCTTGTGGACACCTTTTTTTGGTCATTTCAAGCTTTGAATTCCTTATAGGATATAAAAACAAATAACATATTGTGAAACCAAGTGTCTATGCAACATTAATTTGGATTTTTCAAATGTCTAATGTAATTGGACTTTTTGGTGGAGGGGTGTACTAGGTAGAGCTAAAGCAGGTGATAGTGTGCTGGAAAATTCATTTCATAATTGATTTCAGCTTTTCTAGTGTCCTTGAGTTTGAACATATGCTAGAATTGCCATATGAAAAGGGTGCATTTAAATGAATGATGCAAAACCAATCCATTGCAGTATATTTGTGCTTTTTAAGTACCCTAGGGTGTAGATTGGCTTATAAGGGGGGGGAAATGCGTGGCCACAAGGGCGCGCAAATAGCCCATCCAAAACTGATGGATGGGCCATTTGCGCACCCTTGTGGCCAGGCCTTTTTCTGCCCCTTTTAGGTTTATCTACCCCCAAGGGTACTTTAAATGCACAAATTTACTAAAATCTATTGGTTTTGCATCAATATTTTACATGGATCCTTGTGGACAGCTTTTTTTGGTCATTTCAAGCTTTGAATTACTTATAGGATATCAAAACAAATAACATATTGTGAAACCAAGTGTCTATGCAACATTAATTTGGATTTTTCAAATGTCCAATGCAATTGGACTTTTTGGTGGAGGGGTGTACTAGGTAGAGCTAAAGCAGGTGATAGTGTGCTGGAAAATTCATTTTATAATTGATTTCAGCTTTTCTAGTGTCCTCGAGTCTGAACATATGCTGGAATTACCATAAAAAGGGTGCATTTAAATGAATGATGCAAAACCAATCCATTGCAGTATATTTGTGCTTTTTAAGTACCCTAGGGGGTAGATTGGCTTATAAGGGGCAAAAAAATGCCTAGCCACAAGGGCGCGTAAATGGCCCATCCAAAACTGATGGATGGGCCATTTGCGCGCCCTTGTGGCTAGGCATTTTTTTGCCCCTTATAGACTAATCTACCCCCTAGGGTACTTAAAAAGCACAAATATATTGAAATTGACTGCAATTACATACAGAACTTAAAATAACAAAGTCACCAATCAAAAAACAATTCATATCACCAATTGAAACAATTTTCAAGATTGACAAATTAGATTCAAAATAATTTGCAATATAGAGAGACAATTTCAAATATTTTTTATTCCTTCCAGCACGGTGATTTTACATCATGTATCTGAGGAGTTCATAATTTTTTTGACCATTTCCTGGCACCTATTTTGTGTGTAAGGCAACTCCCCAGTCAAGAGGGACTGCGCTATGGCATTTGGGTCAGTTGAGCCAATGGAAGCATGTATCCCTATCTGGGCAAGCACTTTACCACGAAAGCCAGTGCCGAACGCTGTGCATACAAGGGATCTATGCACTAGGAACACTTGATGCGCAGTTTGAGCAATGGTGCTCAAACACAAAAACTTGCTCAAAGCTTTTAATGACCAAGTCATAAAATGGGCTTGGGGAGTAAATTCATTATGGATAATGGCCACATCGCCAGGGGGGAGTTGTCCTAGGTAATGCGCAAGGGAAGCTTGAGGTCCAAAGCCCATCCGCTTGCCACCCATCCTTGCAGCAAAATTATCAACCTCCACAACATCCTGTCATAAACCTATGAAGGTAAAGAAAAACGACAATGAAGGATAAAATAGTAACATGAAAATTAGGATACAGTTTACCTCCTGCTCCTTGTCGTCCTCCTCCCTGTTGCCCTTTGCATCCAAGTCAATGCTCCCATGCACCACAGATACAAGCTTTGGATCATCAGATGGGAGGTCGCATAATGGCATAGGCATCCTAGCAGCCTCAACCTTGGATTGGGTGGCTTGGAAATCTTGATCAGCCACCTGCAACTGCTCTGCTGTCAGGACCTCCGTACATACAACTGCAATAGTGTCAGCAACAGAGTCCCCATCTGGCAAGAGCTTGCTTTCTAGGGCATCTGGCGTATTGTCTAAGGGACATTTGCTGCTGTTGCATAGCACGCTCAAGCATTCATCCATGCGCAGGCCAAATGCTTTTTCCAAATCATGCAGGAACACATACTCCTCCCCATCCACTAACACTGAGGAGAAGCGGATGATTTCTACCTCTGGGATTGCCACATCCGTCAGTGGTAGTGGCACTGGAGTGTCACTAGGGCCAGCCGCAACTATGGATTTCTCAAACACTTCCTCAAGACCCCTAGGGTACTCGAGCCGGTGTGCTTTTCCTTCCGCTGCAGGGTTCATGGGGATAACCTGCTGCTCCTTGGTGTCCTTGATAAAGGACCCAACTTGAAGGTGTGGTAAGCGGAGCTCCTCCAAATCAGGTTCCTCGCTCACCAAGAAGATAAATTTTGCGAGCCGAGAAAGGTACTCCACCCCCAACTTGCGCTTCATGAGCGCTGACACCCCAGGGGCTTGCTCGTCCAAGTAATGGCCTGCATCGGTTGCAATTTCTTGGAATCGTTGCAACCGCTTGGAGAATGGGCGATCACCTTTGTGTATATAGCGTAAAAGATCGCAAGGCACCCAGATCCCTGCATGTGGAGGGATAGATACGGAATATTTTATGATGTGCTCCTCCATGAACGCAGAAATCTCCTCAAATGCATCCATGTGAAGGGCAGATGTGGTGTCAAGGTCAGGGAGACGAGTAAAAAAGGTGTGGAGGTCCAGCTTCCCTTTGTATTTGGTGTCCTTGAGGAAGAGGATGAAGCATGACAAAGGGGTGGATGTGGGTGCAGATGCAGAGGCTGTGGCAGCATCCATGTCTAACCTAGGGTGTGGATAGAGAGTGGAGGAGCTCAAGAGTTGCAAAAGTGAAAATAGTGAATGAGTTAGGTGGCCCCCCTTTTATAATGGACCCTTTTTTTAAGACATAAAAAAGGCACTTTCACCAAAAAATGATTTCTCATCCCAATGCAAAAAATTATATTCAAAGGCATGATTGCCGAAGCAAATCATGTTGATTGCAGCGGGGATCAATATGAAAATTGCAAGAGTTACAAAGTTATAAGATCGATAGCATAGTTCCATCTATCCCCCAGTCCTCCTCGACCTTCAATTTGTCTTCCATTCTCTTCCCAATCTGCGGACATTCATTACAATAAGCATCTAATGATCGACAAGCCATGATGTATTGAAAATGTGGTGGAAGGATTCTCACCTTGTGACCTTGTTAATGAAATTGTGCTTGTTGAAGGGCCTCAAAACCCATAATAACCAAATGCTCTTGAACATTACTGAGAGTCCAATGCTTGTTCACTTGGACTGCCTCCAAAGCATCGTTGGGCATCTTCACTGCAATGTCAAAGCTTGCAATAGCGCCGTCTACACTTTGTAAGGGAGTCCACACTCCAAGCTTGCACATCCAACAATCATAGTGAAATCGTATGTACAAGGAGGTGCGGGATTTCAAATAGCGCATTCCAATACCTGAAGCTCCAACCTTACAACAGTACCGGTCCCCGTTGTGCATGCCCTCCACAAAATCCCAGTCCTCTTCTAAAAGCCTTCCTAATTCCTTGTAATACGCATCTTTACATACAAGCATTGTGGTAGTCTCCACAAATCCAAACTCTTTAAAAATGTGCACAAAACAATGAATAGGCAAACACCAACTCAAGCCCACAGACCTAGAAGCTTTAGAGTATTTCAAAGAGTTTTGGACATCCATTATCATCTTTTGCTTGAAAGATGCTACCGACCACAAATCTGGGACCGGCCACTCCATACTTAATAAGGAAGTTACTTTGATGGGTTCAAGCGTTCCAAATGCTTGTGTAGAAGTAGGGACAATATAGGAGTGAGAATAGAAGAAAATCCTTCTTTGAGCCAGTTTGGTTGGGCAAAGATGTGGGAACATTATTGCTCCAATATCCGCATGTATAGCATTGAATGTGCCGGAGAGACTGTAGTGGCTGCTCCTCCACCAACGTGGATGGAAATATGACTATAAATGCATGACAAATGTTAAGTATGAATCCATAATAACATTACACTGTGATTTCACACCTAGCTTTGTATTCTCAAAACATGTACTTACAATGTGTTGAAAATCGAGGTGGTTGTTGCAAGTGCATGGTTGACATTGAGAAAACATGTTGCACAATGGCTACGGTCCCCTTGTCTTTGCGGTTCTTGAAGCCAAGGAGCTTTCCTTTCCAATGAAGATCCAAGTTTGCACGATTCCACACACGATGAGGGCTAACAACAGATGGTTGCATGTATACCCAAGCACCTTTGGTGAACTCTTGTGGCACCCACTCATCATCTACACCTCTAGTGTTGTGGCATGTAAGTGCTGTGACCTCATCCTTTGGCCGCCTTTGCGAAGTAGAGTTGGCCATGGTTGAGCAAAGAAAACTAGGAGAAGGAGAAGAACCTTACTTGTTGCTACAATGTAGGTGGGATAAAGTGATATGAGAAAGTGGTTAACCCTTGTGGAAATGGGAGGAGAAGGTGGACAACCCTTGCTTGGTGTGGCACTGGGAGGAGAAGGTGGATAACCCTTGCTTGGTGTGGCAATGGAAGGTGGTAGGGGAGGAGAGAGGAGCTTCCTTGCTGTAGCAATGGAGATGGTGTAGAGAGAGAGAGTGTTGGAGTAGAGGATGAGTGTGATGGTTGCAACCAAGGAGGGGTTGGAAAAGGGGTTCTAGAGAGAGAAAATCACTTTTTGCCTAATAACTACTTTTGGGGGAGCTCTGGATAGCAAAAAAGATTTTTTAAAAGTTTTTAAAAAAATTTGAATTTTAGGGTTTTTGGATGCACTTTTTGACTTTTTGAGATCAAAAAATGTTTTTTTGACCATAAAATACTTTTAGGGGGGTTTTCAGAAGATGAAATTTGAGTTTTGAAATTTTTGAAAAATTTCAAATTTTTGGGATTTTTTCAAAACCGGATCAAAAAGGAGGGAAGTTCGAGGTTCCATATGGCCCACCCCCCCCCACCCCACCTTCTCACTAGGTAAGAGCCCATTTAAGAAGTGTAAGACTACTTTGTCCCCCTACATTTTTGAGGGCATAGAGTGTGTCCCCCACCCTCTTCTCATTGGCTGGCCTCTAATTAACCTTAATCCCAAAGGGCCCCTAGAGGGTTCATATTTTTCCTAATGCTTTGGCTCGAGCAGCCTCTTTAGGCCACTTTGGAGTTATAACTTTGACTGCAGTTTCTGAGTGCTCAATAGGGTATATGAATCCGCATTCCACAAGCTTCTCAATATCTTCTTAAACGATCTTTGCATATTTAGGATTCATTGGGTAGGGTCGTTGCTGAACTGGTTTAGCCATGCTATTCATGGGGATTATGTGCTGCACCACGGAAGGTGGAACACCTTTCATATCATGATAAGTCCAGGCAAATATATCCCTGAATTCCTTGAGAAGTTCTTTAAGTACACATTCCTCAGTCGCTATTAGATCTTGGGCAATGAAGACAGGTTTAGACTCTTCTTCTGGGTCTGCTAACTCTATTTCCTTAACTATCGTTGGACCATCATAGACTCCATTGCTACCATCGATAGGTTTTCTTTGAGCCTATGTATACATAACCTTACGTTCCTCTGTGATATAGGATTTGAAATGTTCAGGTGTAGGGTGTAAGTCTGTGGGGTCCTGTTGTTCTGTGGACTGTGATTTAACTTCTGATTCCTTTTGTTGTTGAGCTAACTCTCGATTTTGTAGTCTCCTTACGGTACATCTCAACTTTGGCTTCTCTGTAGCCTCTAGTTGTGCGATGTCAATGGGTTGTGGACTACACCACATAACGCTTTGAAGGTATTCACCCCAGTTATCTACCAACTTTCGATGAGCATCACATGCCCCTATATAATTAAGACATTCTGCAGTAGATTTCTTTTCATTTATTCTAGCACGCATATTTGCTCGATATCGTTGCCTCTTATATCTCTTACTCTTCTTGTTTAATTCTCGATTTCTAGTGAAGACTCACTAGATGAATCACTACTTGTGTCTTCTGCTCCATTGGATAGATTATCATCTAGGTTACCACTGGGCCCTGAATGGTTTGTCCCCACATTTGCACTAAGATTTAACTCAGATTCTTTGTCCTCAGAGTCAATTTCAATTGATGATTCTGACCCCAAATCATGTGGGCTATAGTCTTGTGAGGCGCTACTGGTTTCAATGCCAGTCAAACTTTCATCTTGTAGATCATCAGAAGCTATATGCATTGCTTTTAGCATGTTTAAGGGTATAAGTGGTGGTATTTCATCCCCCTCAGGTGTTACCCAGGTCGTCCCCCTATTTCCCCAAGTGTCTATGGTTGCTGCTAGGTGGACCCAATCCACATTGTCCGACTCAGTCATCCCAGGTAGTACATCCATATAAGGAGAATCTTCCCCAACATTAGTGTCCGCTTTACACGTGTAACAATACTGCAATGGGGCCGAGTGAGCTATGGTGTCAGATCTATGATCGATTATAAACCTGTTTCCTAGAGGATGTGCTCGACCCGTCACAAGATCTACTCGAATGACAGAATCTTGGAACTGCAAGTAGACATGGTTTTTAGACCAGTCATGCACCATTTTTGCTTCCCTCATGAAAGGACGTCCTAAGATCATCTCCGATGCCATAGTGTGTTTGGAGAAATCCATAACAATGAAGGTAACCCTTATTTTATGTCCAAACACCTTGATCTTGAGATCTTCTAGCATCCCAATAGGTTTAACAATAGACCCATTGGCCATCTTCACTACTATGGTTGTGGTCGCAAGGTGAGGTCTTCCCATAGTTTCCCAACAATTCTTAGTCACAATGCTAACCTCAGCGCCACCATCAAGGGTTCCCTTAGTAGTGATTGGTATAGTTGCATTGGATTCATCACCCTCAAAGTATTGTCCCAACTTGTTAACAGGTATTTCTATAACAAGGTTCTCATCTAGGTTGGGTTGTGGATCTATGTATTCTTCCCCTATTGGCATCTCCCCAGATCCATCCATCTGTGCAAATTGTGGTAGCCCAAACTTCAGTTCTCCATTGAGGAAGGCTCGAAGAGCTGAAACTGTTTAACGGCACCTTTTGGCCTTGAGTCCCTTGACGTGGGGAAGATGGGATCTCCATTTCTTCGATAGGATCAGGTAGTCCCCCTGTAAACATTCTTTCCATCAAGAAGTGAGTACTCCCACTTTCCCATGACTTTAAGTCACTTTCTTCTTGGATGACACTAGGTATGTCCAAGGGTCTATGGACTTGGTGAGGTTGTTGTTGTGTAGGGAAGACGGTGTCTGTAATCTGGATCTTCCTAGGTGCTGGTTCTAGATCCCTTTGGGTATCTTCTGCCAAACTCCTTAATTGCTTGACTCGCTCAATCTCCTCTGTAGGGTTTGGGTAAGTTCCTATCTTCTTTTTGGATCCTGGCCATTGTGGCTCATGAACATCTTCCTTGTTGGTTTCTATGTTAGTGGTCGTTTTGGTCTCCATGGTTTCACCTGAATCAGAATCTTCTTCAGCGTCGTTCATATATACGGGGTCGTCACCAGTCCCTATATTGGTCTTTGAACTGGGGTCTGACTTCGCTGCTTTTTGCGATCTCTTTCTTCATGTTTTCTTCTTTTTCTTAGATTGGGAAATTGATGCCGTGTCTCTTTCCTCAAGAATATAATTTTGCTTTTGGAGCATCGATCGTGTGAGTACATTTACTGGTACCACAGGTGTACTTTGTGATAGCTCCTCGGTAACTTCAATCAAGTTTAATGGCGTGATCTTCGGTGCATTTGGATTATTTGGACATTGGGCAATCAAATGATCTATGCCACATCGATTACACATGAGTATCGGCATTGTAGACGTACTCGCTTGATTGGTTTGCATTAGTGTGGTGTTCTTTTGTAGCCTAATAGGACACTCAGCTACACGATGTGGACCTCCACACTCATAGCATTGAAGAGGTGGTCTCTTAGCAGTGTAGTTGATATTTTGGCCTCTTGCCGCAAGAGCAGCTACTTGATATACAGGTTTGACTTGTCCCCAATAGTCCTCCATGTAGTATTGTGTACTTTCTTCAAGCACATCCATCCCATAGGCGATATTAGGATCTATATCTTCCTCATAGCCTTACAAACAAGAAATAGATGACTCACAACCCACTTGATTCACAAAAGTGATTCTCGGATGTGGTGGTTGCGGTCCTAGCATTGGAGGTGGTAAGGATGTTGTTTGAACAACATTTTGGGCCCTAGGGACCATGTGTTGTGTTGTTTGTTCAAGAGGTGGCGCCGACATCAAGGCAGGCACTCGAGGTGTGTCTGTCCATGCTAAGGTTGGTCTATTGGCCATCGCACGCTTAAATACTATGCAATCCTTATCTTGATGACCATACCTCCCACATGCATTGTAGCTCCCATTGAATTTTACTCTAAAAGTAGGCCATTCACTGCTACTATGCGGTCCATAGCATACTGAGCACCATTGCTGCTCCCTTCTTGGATACATATGATTGTTCTGCGGACCACGATTGTCTCTAAGACTCTCTTGAATAGCCTTGGTGAGATCTGCTAAAGTCATCTCAGATATCTTTGGCTCCTTAGCAATAGACTTTAGGGTCATTGGATGAGGCCTTGATGCTTGCGAGCTAATAGATTTAGGCTCAACAAACACTCTTTCTCCTTGAATCATTAAATTATCCTCCAATTGGATCGCATTGGTGGTGACTGCTTCCCAAGTGGTGATACCTCTAATGACTAAGCCATTGTAGATATCCTCATGTCGTAATCCCCTAATGAATCTATCAAGCAATTGGTTATTGTTGAAGCGCTCATTTGGATTACAACGAGAATTCAAATGCTTCAAGCGACTTATAAAGTCTCTCACCGACTCTCCTTCCTCTCGTTGGGATACACCCCAAAGCACTCCCTCTCGTACGTATTCCTTTAAGAACAGTCTCCTAAGAGTAGGGTAAATCGTTTTTTCTTCCACCCTTAGGGTTCTATACGTTTTTCCACTTAAGGTTAGGCTTAAAGCATTGCTCTTATGTAGGTCATTGTGTTCTCCTAGAGAATCGCATATTTGTTCAAACACTTCGATATGCTTTCTCACATCCCTGTCTCCACTAAATTTTTGTGTGAGCTTGGCTATTTGTACTGCCTTACTTCTAGGCTCTCTATCAGGCGTGTTACGCATATTCTCAGCAATAGATTGACCAATAGCTTGAGCAAATGTTGCCAAGTCACCTAAGTGAGCAGGTACCGTGGGTGAAGGCGCTCCAGAGACTACATGTGGAGTAGGTATTGGCATTGGGCTTGGCGCATAGGAAGCCCTTGGGTTCCACGTTGGGTACGATGTTGTTCCATGTGGTGGTCCATAATTCATATGAGTGGCCCTAGGCATAGCAGACGTCGGATGTGACATGCTAATGCTAGCCGGTATAGTCCCATGGAAATAAGAAGTTGTGTATTGTGGTTGTGGAGCATAGGTAGTTGAAACAATGGGAGGGGTAGGGACTACATGAGTACGTGGACCCATAGGTGCATACGATTGGTTCGCACTTGTAGGTACTATTGCAGGCATTGAGCTACCATGTAGCGGTGCTTTACTAACAAACGAGGTCCATGGCGTTGTGAGCGGGATGAAAACACACACAGCGCCTCTATAATGACCCGACACACACTCTTGGGAAGATACACACACACACTATGGGGCACCACTCGGCTTACACAACACACCTGGCCGAGACAGGGAACACACCTCTGGAGTGAGAGGAGAGAAACTATCCACTTGCCCACTCCACACAGACACACACACACACACACACACACACACCCAAAAAACTCAGCTCAAAAGAGGAGAATTTCTGATGTTCAGATACAAATGAGCTTGGGCCAACACCAATGGGGCAAACAGCTCACACAATATGGGTAAAAGATACCAGATACAATCACAAACTAGAGCAGAAACTTCGCTCATAGGAGAAACTTACACAGAAAAACAGCAGGAAAAGAGTGAGGAATTTGGCAAAATGGACAGCGCCATCGCGTCCGGAACGGCCCAAAACCCCAGTCTACAATGTCAAAGTGCTCAAATCCGACCTCGGATGAGCAGTTTACGGCCAAAACAGGCTCCAAAATGAGCAAAAACACACCTGCGGCTGTTCCTCCTCTCTTCTCCACGTTTTTTCTGGTCTTCTCTCAGTTTTTTCAGTTCCCACACTTAGCTTTATTACTTGGGCACCCTTGGCCTTTTAGATGACCTCAAACGGACCCCGAACAGGCCAAAAACTGACCTCGCAGTGCATAGTTGTCACCTTTTTGCATCATTCGCACACCTGGCACTCAGCTTTTTTCCAATAATGCATCTCGCCACCACGTGAAGTGGCCCCAAAAAGTGGTCCTAATGATGACCTTTCTGCATAACTCTCACAAGAAAACACCCACGTTGTGTCCGTCCTCATCTGCGTGCAAATATTGACCTCGTTCGCCCTCCTGACGCCACTAGATGCCATCTGACGCACCTGCTGACCTCATGTCGTCGGCCCGCGGATAGCTTCCTCGAGAAGTTTTACGCGCTACCAACTCCTCCTTATTGTAGAAAAAACACACTAGTACTGGTAATAGTGAAAATCAATGCACTATGTACATGCTGTCCTACTTGTACACATGTGGGCCCCACGTAACCACCTGGCTAAGGAAAATGGGCAATCCTTTATTTGATGCACCATGCATGTATATGTACATATGCGCAATCCCTTGCTCCAAAAAACTCCTGACAGCGTGTTTCTTGGCATGCCCATCATTGGGGTAGGCATGGTAGCCGTGGTGTCATCAACGGAAAGATGAGCTAGAGTTGGAAAAGTAAAGCTATCACTTGTGGGCTCAGATTGCATTGAGACCCCATCGAAAAAACATATGGGGGATCGATGGGACTCACTAGGGGAGTCTCCATTTGTGATAGAGTGGGTTGTTTCCCTTTTCCCGTGTCTAAAGATCGCATCGGACCCGTCGAAGGTATGTTTATTCCTCGATTTTGCCTCTCGGACTGGATAATCCTATGGATGACATTGCAGATCATGTGTTGTTGTTCCTCCAGACTAGTTGCACTAGATGTGGATTATACAACTTCTAACCAACCCACATGGTATGTGTAGCCCATGTATAGGTCGGTCAAAGTCTCCGTGTGTAGGTCATATTCCCAATTTTCATTGAGAAATACCTCGTCCAAACTTGGTGTACTAGATGGTTGCCGTGAGGTGGATGCAATGTTGCTTCCCGTGTTTTGACTTTTAGTCACCGCTACCTTAGAGGCGACTTTGGAAGGTGGTAGCTCGGTAGGGCGCTCATTAAATGAGGTAGGTAGAATGTCCACGTGGACACTCTGACGGAGTGTGGGGTCTACAGGAGATGTGAATGGTGATTCTACTTCCCCACCCCCTTCGTTTACTTCACTAGCCATAGGTTCAGAGCGCGTAGCTCTACTAAAAGTTTCCATCAAACGGCTAAAAACACTAGTTCCAGGTTGTTGGGCCCAGCTAGGTACGATTTCATTTGTTCCCCCGGGGCTTTGTGTAAGATGCTCTTCCATAATATCGTAGTCAGAGGAAGAGTCGCTAGCCGCTATATTTGGGTCTTGGGTTGCACTACCTTGGGTCCCGGTCGAGGGCATAGACCCTAGTGTGGAAGGATAGTGAGTACCCCCGTAAATCGAAGCACTAGCTAGTTGTTCGGACTCTAGCACACGACCAGAGCGTAGATACATGTGCTTTGGGTGCCCTACAAGTGTCAGCAAGTACCCTCAAAGGTTACTTGCTTTGTTTTGTGGGTGTTTTGCACCCCGTTTTCTACTTGATTTTTTCTTGTTTTTGATTTTTTTTAATGTTTGATTTTTTTTTATTGAAGTTTGTGATAGCTCGAAACGAGCGTATCACTTAAAGGGTCGCTGTGTGCTTTACAGCACAATTTTTGGGCATCTGACGTTCCGTTGAACCTCAAAAAATCAATTTTTAGCTACGTGTGAAGCTAAAATTCGTTTTTTTAAAAGGCGACTGAGGCCTAGGCCTGAGCGTGAGCTTGGGCTTGGGTCTGGGCTTGGGTCTGGGAGATATTCCCGATCCCGGTTCTACCTTTAAATTTTATTTTATTTTAATTTTTATTTTTTAAAGGATAAGGTCGTCGCGGCCTGCACGAGAGCACACACAGACTCTATCTACCTACTTCTAACTAATATACCTACTCTTACACACTAACACACTCTATTAACTCTCCCTAATCTACTTCCTACTTAATGTACACAGAAAACTAACTACCTTAATACACAAAGAATAAACACAGAACATTTGAAATCTCTATTAACAAAGAAAACTAACTACCTTAATACACAGAGAATAAACATAGAACCTTTGAAAACTCCATTAACAAAAAAAACACACAGTATAACACCAAATCCCTCTTCTCAACACACACACACACACACTCCTTCCTTACCTTTCCTACAATAGAAATTGCACCACGGAGAAGCAGAGAGTGCTACTCGAGCTTCATGTATGGCATTCCCCGGCAACGACGCCAAAAATGTGCGCGTATGTCGCATGTGTCAATGCAAGGAACTTACCGATATGCCGTGTGCGAGCCACAAATGGCTCCAAGCACACAACAAGCCTAAACTAGTAAGCTCAAAGAAGGCGATGGTGTGTCACTCACCGCTCTACGCTTGCTTCATGGAGGATTCCTCGCCGTGAAGAAGAAGGAGACGCCGCTACACCGCGCTCAACCGCTTCACCGCCGTCGTGCCTTCGTAATGCTCGATCGCCCACACACTCTCTCTCTACCTCTCTCTCACACATACACACACACACACAAGGAAGTTAAGAAGAAGAAGATGGAGATAGAGATGGAGCAAGAGCACTCTTCTATTGCACAAATGAGAGAATGAGTGAATTTTAGGTTTAGTTAACTTTTATATGAGCTCGCCCCATTCACACTTGGGCGCCCATGCTTAGCCAACTAATCCCTTGAATGTTCCATTTAGAGTGCGCCTCTCATCGGCGATCACTCTTACCCTTTTCCTATTGGACCGACAAGCCCGGTACCTGACTCTACCAAATAAATAATACAATGTCCGCCGTAGGTTACAACGTCTGTCGTAGGTAATAGGGTGCCCGTGATCCGTGAGGGTTAACACTCCATTAAATACTGCTTCATAGTCTTTAATACCTAATCTACATTCAACATTGGCTATAACCCTCTTGGCTTATCTGAGTCTTTTTCCCAAGCATAGTCAATTGCTGCAAATGATACACATGTTGGGACTTTGGAGGGAGTTTTTCATGTACTATCAATAAGAGTTTTGCAATTTTTATGACAATGAGAAATAGTGTATAAATCTCTCCTCGCCTTGAACTCAAAATTAGGCAAGCTGTAAGGCCTCTAGGGCTTCTATTCGCTTGGTTCTGACCTCATAAGACCCCAGGATTTAAAATGCTATATCTTGAGCTAGAGATGTCAAATTTCAGCGTTTTAAGTAATATCCTAAGGTTTTTGGACGTTTTGGATGCATCCATGGCTTGAAAATGCTATATCTCTAGCTCAACATATAGCATTTTAAAACCTAGGGCGTCATGAGGTCAGAACCAAGCGAATAGAAGCCCCAAGATCCCTCAAGTGCCTCTCTCTAACCCCTTCATAGTCTTAACTAGTACCTATCAATCGCTATCAAGTACAATTTGTTTGAATTGAATTGCGAGGTAGAAAGGTGATTCACACTTGTGCAAGATGCACACGTACAAGTACTTCACTTTATATGATAGCAACAGCGGGTCATTAAAAGGCGTTCATCGCTTGCGCAAGATGTCACTATCAAGCACCTTACTTTTCTGGTGATAGTGACAATTTCAGCAAAATGGTTTTCATAGACGTTTTAAAAATGAGAAAAAGGCTTTTTCTATGTAACGTCAGCCTTTTTCCTATTGGCTAAGGAAATTCTCTCACTAGAGCAAAAAGGTCCAAAAATGAGTCCATTTCTTTCCTAATGTGTTGCAGCATGTTGGTTAGCTACGAAGGCTGGTTTGGGTCCACAACCTCTTGAGATGGAGATCCGTGAATTTCTGCTTTGAATCCTTGGCTAATAAGAGGAGAGGGGAGTTCTGATGAGATTCTATTTAATCAAATAAAAGTAGACTGAGAAGGTTGGCACAATAAGTGTAAAAGAGGGAGGGGAGGAGAATCATTTTTTTTGTTTTTGATGAATAAGGCCATCCTATACACCGTCATAGGCTTGTATCCTAATGGTTTAGCTTGACCCTTGGATATTCAAGGTGATGGGTTCAAATGTGAGTAATGAAAAGTGTTTTTATTGTGGGCCTAATTTTGAAACGGTTTCTTTAACCAAAATCTCCTGAAAATGCTTTGTTTGCGTTAGAAAATTAAAGGCATAGATGTAGGTGGTGTGACACGTGGCGTTGAGGGAATTGGGTGGTGGTGCATAAGGGCTCTCTCTCTCTCTCTCTTTGCCAACGGAGAAAGTGCCTTCGCTACTATAGAGGTTGCAAAATTTCACTTTGTAGTGCACTATGGAAGCAGTGAGGGCAAAGATAGAGAGGGTTCTTCATGTGTAGAAAGTTTTTATGGTGCAATGTAATCAGGCTGCTAGGATTCTCTCTCTCTCTCACTCTCATGCGCAAATCAAAAGCAGGTATAGATTGAGTGAAGGCGGACGTGTAGGCAAAGGATTGAAGGGGATCTTGCAAGTGGTGCAAAAAGTGCACACATGGGTGTTGGATAGTGTTTTTCTTGCAACTTGCATGCACATTGACAATGAGGAAGCTACTCTAGGGTGTTGTATGCATTCTGAGATGTCAAGCAAGGTAGAAAATGTGTTGATACAAGAGCATGTCTATGATTGCTACGATCTGTATGAGACCCATGGCAGAGAGAGAGAGAGAGAGAGAGAGAGAGAGAGAGAGAGAGAGAGATTGTGTGCGATACGAAGCTGTTCAAAAGTGGAGAAGCAATTTTTTTTATTTTTTATTTGGGGGGGGGGGGGGGGGGGGGGGGGGGGGGGGCATGCATAGCTCCAACTGCATACTGAAGACCTACAACTCATGCAGCAAGGATGAGTGGAAGGGCCTGATTGTCTGCACGAGAACCGGTAAGGAAAATGACCTTATGGTTTTGCTATTAGTATTGAATGAAATCTTGCCCTTTAATTAATTAAAAGTTTGCCAGTAGGTTTGTATCCATGTCTTTTAAATAGAAATCTAAAAGATTCCTTGCAAATAGACCCAAGTGTGTTCAAATTTTTAAGCTATCTATACTATATATAATGCATCCTAGAACTTTAGAAAAAGGAGAGGGCTCCAAGTGTCATGCATTGGAAGCTTTGAGCTTTAAAGCTTTTAGAGTTTTGAAATTTTTGTTTCTGTTTTTTTTTAAAAATGACTTTTGTACCTGTGCACTAAAGCTAAGATAACCTTCAACTTGGAAGGAAAAATCAAGTCTTGCCGCCACATCATTGACATCAACCATCTTTTCTCTCCAATCTTTAGCCTTTGAATCAAACACTTTCAAATTTTTGGACCTTTGAAGTTAAAAAACAAGGTGAAGAATGAAAGTGGTCTACTAAGAAAATGTAATGTAAAAGTAGATGAGAGTTGTGCTTGTAGGATATATTTTTACGTGGTAGAAAGAATCCCGAGATCTATCCAATGAGTCTTGAACTGAAGACGTCATAGTGCAAAGGGGGCTAGGATAACCAATCTACCACACTTAGGTGATATAAAGGTTATTCTAAAAACCTTAACAATCTCTAGTCCTTAACAATCTCCGGTGAGGCATGAACTCCAAGATTAATTCCAGAGAGAGAGAGAGAGAGAGAGAGAGAGAGAGAGAGAGAGAGAGAGAGGACTTATATTCCCTTTACAAATGCAAATATGGTACTCAAATCCATTTAGTGGCTTTCTTCTCCTTTTATATAAAGTACAAGGTAGTGTTATAACACAATTGAAAGGACAACTCTTGCTTGGTTTGTGTAAACATATCACTATGTGAAGCAAGAATGGAGTGGTGATGAGTCCTAGCACCCTTATTTGATAAGAGGTGCTCAACAAAGTCATCAATGTGGTGAGGATGATGGAGAGGATGCATGCATAGACAATTATATTGAGGAGAGGTTTTATATGAGTGGAGAAGATCTGGAGACTTTCTCTTGGGAGGAGAAGCTAGGGGTGGCCTTGATAGTAGACTCCAAGCACAATTATAATAGTACTAATATGGAGGCCATGAAGGGGAAGAATACTAGAGAGGCCAAGTTAGAGCCGCAATGCATAGAATAAGGCCTCCACATGAGCAACAGAAAGAGATCATAGAGGAGGTGTCAAAAGCACTTTTCCTTACACCAGTTAAGCATGGTACTAATGTGCTTTTTAGGAGTGATGATGACAAATTTCTTGCACATATACACCATTCAAGCACTCCCTTAATCTCCTCACATGAAGCTTTTATTTTGGATATACACTTCTTCAAAGGGCCTTCTTTCTGCTCTACGGGGATTTTGACACACATTGCCACCAAAAACCTCTTAACTCTTACAACTACATCCCATGGAAATCTTGGCACCCTACCCACCAAAAAATTGCCTTTATTTTATCGGAGCTCAAAAGATATATCATTAGGAAAACTCGGTTGAGGGTTTTATCTCTATTCATAATTTTTTCTTCTCCTAGCTTAGGGCTAAAGGCTACCCTTCACCTTTCTTGAATGCATGTTTTCTCTATGTAACCTATGCATTGAGGCCCTCTCTCCTTTTAAAGGGTAACCACAAGAATGCCCCGCCTTCCATTGTCAAAATCCCCTTTTCACCCTTTACCCATTCCATTAACCAGCCTCTTTCTAAGCTTTTAGAAAGTAACTCCGAGCTACCCCCTATTTCCAAATCAGTCATTTTTTGTTAAATGCACCCAATCTTGGCAACCTTCTCTCAATAACGAGCCCTTCTCCCCCATCTCCTTGCCTCCCCCTCTTTTTTTAAAACACGACCACACCCTTATCTCTCTCTCTCTCTCTCTCTCTCTCTCTCTCTCCCCCCCCCCCCCCCCCCCCCCCCCCCCCCCCCCCCCCCCCAACACCAAAAGTGGTACCTTCATCTCCCTTTCCCCTTCCTACTTCTCCCCTACCATAGCTTTGGTCCCTTGCCCTATTCCAAGGGTACAACCATAAGAATTCTTACTGCAAATACCTCCCCCCCCCCTCTCTCCTTTTCCTCCATAAATTTTGGTCAAAGTACCCATCTTTTTGTACCCCCTTAAAAATGCACTCTTTAAACCTCCCTTTTTTCCTCCTTTTCCTACCCCACTAAAGAGATAATTCTTCCCTATTGAAGAGGCCTCCTCGTCTTTAAACTCTAAATCTTACTACCTTCGTAACCCCTCCATCCTTTGTTGGATACCTATTTAAACCCTCCTTCACCTCCATCCTTTGTTGGATACCTATTTAAACCCTCCTACACCTCTTGTATGGTTTACACCAATGAAGATTTATGTAAACCTTTGTCCAAAATTTCATCCCCTTTCCCTCCTCCCTTCCACCCTTTGAGAATCCTTTTCCCTCACCTCTTCTACTTTTGGCAAGTTAATTTATTTATCGCTAAGTGTTTTAGTTAGTCTTTTTGGGCTATCAAAGTATTTTTTTAAAGAGTGGCACACACTCTCTGATATACAGTAGTGTAGATTTATTGTTGTTCCCCTCTTTACCTTCCTCAACTTCCCTTCCCACGGAGACGCACCTTTCCTTCTCAACCAGCCTCGCCAGTCACCGCAGGAATATGCCCTCAATCTACCTAAGAATTTAAATGTTGCTTTTATTCACTTGTCCATAGTATCTGGCGGCGACAACTGCTCCCACTTTTGCTCTTGCTTTGCGGACCTCTACCCCTCTTCCTCTTGTGCACCGTTTTATTTGCAACCCCGAGTCTCTTCGAACATTCTCTATAGCATAGGCAGTTCGCTTGGCGTTCTTCACCCACCAAGCACCTGCGCATAGACTGTAGCGGTTGACATGGTTCACCTGCTTCTGCCTGTGTCCTCTCACCCACAATCCTCGGTGAAGGCTACAGAGAATTTTCCTATCTCGCTTTCTTCCCAAGCACGTTGGTTACTCCATGGGTTATAGCTCTCTTTGGAACACCCCCCAGCCCTCTGCAATCATTACCTCAAATCCGCATGCACCCCCTAGCCCTTTGTAATCACTAGCCAAAGCCTCTCCTACTACCTAAAGCTTGGCGCCCCTCCACCCCTTGGCTTGGGTACTATGCTTAGCGGCAACTACTTAATAGACGCCGACACTGATTAGTGCTTGTCACGTTGGTGCAGCCAAAGTGTGTTGACCATAGACGATGGCATGGGCAGGTATCTGCAGGCTAGTAGAAGCATAACAAAAGGGCTAGAGCAGCTACAAAGATCATGGGCTGACAGGTAGCGACGGAGATGTATGGCTGATGTGGCTTATAGTTCAAGAAAGGCTCCAAAAGGGGCTAATTTGGGAAGAAAGGGAAGGAGGTATGAGGTGCAGCCTTTTGGTTTAGGAATGTAGAGCTTGAAGTGATGAAGGAGCAAGTCCAGATAAGTCATCAAATAGAGCTATGGATCCCAAGATATTGAAGTTTGAAGGTTCAATGCGTTGTAAATTCTTGCCGGATAGGGCAGCTAGGGGACTGGTGGTCCAAGTGGATGTTAGTGTATAGGCGCATAGTGCTTGATTTATGGAGCCTACACGTCTTTTCAAATTGCAGATCAGAGCTACAAATTGCAGTTTATGGCCAGTTGAAGTTTTGTCTGGGGCTAGGTTGGTGCCCACCTGACCACAGGGGGAGTCATGGCATCTAGTGTTTTTTGGGTTTTGTTAGAGTTTGAGAAGGTGCTATGTAGTGCATGAAGCTAGCAAGAGTTGACTGCTCATTAAATGGAGCTTGGAGCAGGGAGTTACAATAGTCAGAAGGATGGACGCATTGGCTCAAAATTAATTGCAGATGACAGTTCTCTTTTATTACGGTCTCTATTTGGGGGCTCGAGAAGTCTTGAAGTGCGACAAGGTTGGATTAGAAATGAGTCAATCAAGTGAGCTTGCGGCCGAGTTTTTCGATGCGGCAGTCGGTTCACCGAGTGATGTGGCAGGCATGCTCGCTAGGCTTTGTTCCCGCGGCCCCTTTGGAGCCCTTATTTTGAAGACCAAGGAGGTTGAGGGAACTAGCAATATTGCTAGTGCCTGCCCAATGTGAGAGTGAAGAGAATGGTCCGGCGGAAGGTGGGAGACAACAAGTGATTGAGAGAGAGCTAGCCAGAAAGGTGTTCAAAGGCCTAAAGGGTCAATTCAAAGGGCAATTTCAAAGCCGGCCAAGGGGCCTATCCCTCCACAAGGGTAAGTGGAGATAAAGAGGGAGAGAAAAGGTCAGTTCAAAGGTGGTCCCAAAAGGCAATAAGGTGAAGTGAAAGAGGGAAGGAAGCTGGGCGGTTGAGTCGGGTGGACAAGAAGTTTGCACCATGAAAGAGTTGCCAAAAAGGAAATGTGAGAAGTGCTAGCAATGCAAAGATAATTATAAATGAAGTTCAGAGAGAACTACACAAGCTAAAGGAGATCTTAGTTTTTCTTTTTTTGGGTCTCCTAAACACCCCTATAAAAGGATGTACACGTTAAATTTTTGGGGCTTTTTACCTGAGGTCTTTTTGGGGAGCCATTGGGGCTTTTTACCTGTTGAAGATTTTGCCAAGGTTTGTGTCAGCAAGGAATTGGTTGTCTGTGATGTTGTAAATTAAAGAAGGCCATTTATTGTTGTCTCTTGGCATCATTCCCCCTTATCTTCTCTGCTTGTGTATGTGTGTTTCCGAGTGTGCGTCGTTTGTGTGTGCCCCCCCAACGTTTGTCGTGCAAAGGGGACCGAATGGCGCCCCTCGAGCCTGTCATGGTAGAGCAAATAGGGGGCACCACCTAGCTTTAGTGGCTAGGACGCAAACAACACACCACCATAACAAAGTTTTCGTACAAGAGAGATGGATGCTTGGGAGTAATGATGAAGAGGAAGGGAAATGAGATCAAGTGAGAGAGAGAGAGAGAGAGAGAGAGAGAGAGAGAGAGAGAGTGAGGGAGGGGGTATTGCGGCTTAGTACTTAGGCACCACAGAAGGATGGCGAATACGCACACCCTTCACACATACACAAGCTCACTCCAAACACAAGACTAGGTGGCGATTCCGCACACCTCACATGGGCAAAACATTGCAGGAAAACATACTCACAAAACCTCAAGCTTTATTTAGAGAATAAGGCGATGAAATGGGGAGCATAGGGTAGGGGAATGAGAAGGGAGAGAGTGGTAGAGCACATGGCGGATAGGTGGGAGTTGATGGCAAAGACTCGCACGAGGGTTACGACCATCATCCTTCATTTAGCTGCCCTTCATCTTCCATAGCCCAAGGGTGTAGAGGTCATGCTCAAGACGAGCATGGTGATTGCGGTGATGGTGATGGTGTGGGTGTGTGTGTGCGCACTAGGCACACACAATGCGTAGTGTATTCTTTGGTGATGTTGTGTGTGTTTTTTTTGTGTCCTGGTGAGCTCTCATGGCCTCCTTATATAGGGAAGGAGGAGAGGATTTAGCAATATTTCTAATTGAAGTGAGTGTCCCACTCTGGTGACTAGGAAAATGGGGTGCATGTGACTGTGGCTCCCATCTTGTCTCCTCATTATTTAAAATACCAGAGTCAATAGAGAGAGAAGAAGAGAGAATGTGGGTAGGATGTAGAGGATAGGAAATATTTACAATAGTCTAGCTTTGGCTAGAAATAAGCTTATCAGGGAGAGAAGAGAGAGGTAAGAAAATTATAAGAGAGGTTGTCGAAGGTGGATATTTGTTGATGAGGATGGATCCTCCAAAAATGGTGATAGAATCAGTCTAGACTTGCCAAGACCTCATTAAAAGAGCCTTGTCTCTTTTAATCATGCTTGAAGACTTGTAGAACCATAGCCATTCTAGAGGGAAGAAAATTGGGGATGGCCCGTGTCACCATTACACGAGAAAAATGGGGTCCACTACAAAAATCATATCTCCGTGTTCATAACTCCAAAAATTCAGAAAACAATTGAGCTAAAAGTTGAGATCACGAGCTACATCTTTCATGTTGAACGCTCCTTCAGATTCGGGGTTTTTCTTTACTTAAAAAATTCAGCCAAATAATGTATTATGTGTGGCTGCAAAAGTCTTTTGGTGGTCCCCTTTGAGTGGACTTCTCTCTTGCCTTCAAGTGTAAGCTCCTTCATGTGTATGAAAACATGACCTAGATTGTTGAAAAGATTGGCAATCATCTAGATGGAGGTATTATTGAAATTTGAAAGTGGGGTTGAGGTTTGAAAATGAAAACTAGTGAATAAAATATTTGGTAGGGTAGAATAATATACATACATGAAAAATGTATTAGAAAATACTAAAACATATAATGTAATTTATATATGTTTAATATTTAAGGTCAAAAGAGAGATAAAAAAAGAAAGCTTACTTATTTATGCTACATCGTGATTGATTAGCATAAGTCTTATTTATTTAATAAAGGCTAAAACGTTTGTGAAAAAGGAAGAAAAAATCAAAAGTAACTTATATAATGGGAAACATTTTGGTAAAAGGGAAAAAATATATTGGGGGGTTCCCATGCATGGAAAAGCTTGCCTCATTAGCCCTCCCCCTAAGGCTAGAGGCATTCATGTCTCTAGCCCTGTTTCTTCTTCCGCTTAGCTATAGGATCCGATATCGAGTTGCCTTATGAACTAGCCATTCCATTTGGCCATTGGTGAGATTTGTGGGATATTCATGAATCTATAACAGGTCCGGGTGATAGCTTGTTCCTTGGAATAGTGTCGGTTGATTAAAGGGGAAGCCCATGGCTTCCAGAACTTTGTGCCAATGTCCTCCTGGATCCCAAGTGAAAAATAGGATCATTGTCTGCAGTGTCCGAACAATAAAATTTGCATGCCAAATTGGACCAAATTTGTAACCACCAGTAGCGAGAGGGGAAATGAGAATCTTGGCTCCTGCAAAGACAAAACTGAAAATTATGATTCCCAAGAGTGTGCCAAGAATCCACCATATATGGCCGCCTTGTTGGTGTGGTGAGCTCCAGTTGTTTTCAAAATCCTGCTTACTGCCATGATTGGAAAACACTGCAAGCATATCATGCTTCTTTTGGGTGTGCTGAAACATGTCAACTTCCTTTACTGATGCTAATAGCAAGCCACCTACCTTGCGGCTTAAATACAAGCGTAATCCACTTACCTTTCTCCAAAGAGAGGATGCACTATTTGTAAAAAATTGCACCAAATTGCGAAGGAGATCTTCATTCTTGCATTCTATCCAGTTTTTGTATATCCATGGCTCCTTTTCTCTTATGTCCATGCTGATCTTCTCTCTATATGTTATAGTGGCTAGCCATAGCCATAGGTCTGATGCATCCCATGCAAACACAATGCTGTGTTGTGGAGGAGTTTGGAACATCCTTAAAAGGTTGGCAACATATTGATCATCAAACTTACTATGAACATCCTCACATATACTGGAGGCATTACCCATCTCCAAGTTTATAACACCCTTCAGTAGACTAGAGGCATTACCCATCTCTAAGTCTATAACACTACACAATAAAGTCTTGCTCGACTGCCAAGCCTCTGGAGCAATATCCAACTCCAAACCTTCAGTCATACTTACCTCTTCGTTATGGTCCTCAAGTGAAACTGCCTTGATGCAAGATTCCTTTAGCTTGCTACACTATGCTGGGTCCATGCGGGTGCACTGCAAGCTTCCGTTTTCAAATCCCTCCCCTTTGCTTGATATGTTGTCCACCTTCTGCAAAGCCTTGCTAGCAGGCTGGTCTTCCTCTTCTCTTGTATCTTTCATGCCCTTTGCATTCCTCTTACTCTGACGAGGCCTAATCAACACTCTACACCTTCTTACCCTTAGTGCCCAATGCTGTCGATTGATCGCTTTGGTGCCTATTTCATTCAAGGTTAAAGATGTACTCACATTTGTAACACAATTTTCTTGACTTACCTCCCCCACCTGGGTAGCATCTTTTGATTCTTTAACCTCTTGTTCCACTGCTTAAGTTCTTTGAATAAACTTCTCGCTTGATCCTTCTTCGGTTACCTTCATCTTGACCTCTTCTACAAGACCAATGATACTTGGTGTGCGGGTACCAATTGATGGTGGGCGTAGGATGATTGTAATTGGTGATTGTGGCGGACGTAGAATTTGTGTTGGTGGGGCTGGTGCTCGGGGTGGGGGTGTTCTTTCTCTAGGGGGTGACAATTGGTTCCTCCTACCTCCTCTATTATAGTTTTGTCGTGGTTTGGGACAGTAGTACATACCGTGACCGTCTTCTCCACAGTTGTAGCACTGATACTCTCTATTTTGTCGTCGTGCTCTTCCAGGGTCTTGGTCTCTTTCTTGACTCCTCCCTTGCTGTATTAAGTGGACAGACAAACTCCGCAGTTGGTCAGTAATATGGGCCAACATATCTTGTTGGTCATCTCTTACCCCAAGAGCCGGTGGTGGTGGTGGAATGGTGGTTGTCATGGTTGCTGGTGGAGGCGATGTTCCTGCTTCTATTGACTCGGTTTCTTTGGCTTTCGTTCGCAGCTTCTTGTCCTTAAGGCGAGCAATCTCAACGGCTAACTCGTACGTAGCTGGGAATCTACCTTTCACCTTCTCCTTGAGAAGCGGCCATAAGCAATGCATGAACCGATCTTTTTTTAGGAAATCGGGTGCAGCTTCCCCCCTAGCCAGTGACTCAACCCACCGTTCCCACAAATCCACAAATTTGGACTCATAGGTGGCATATTCTAAAAGACCCTCCTGCTTCAAGTCTCTCAACTTGTCCCACAACGTTTCTGAAGTGGTACCTCCCCCAAAGCGCCTCTTAAAAGCGGTTTTTAAGGGTTCCCAGTCATCCTTGGTTTCTTGTGGAAGTGCATTGTACCATGATCTAGCTTCTAGCTTCATGAGATGCTTAAATATTCTAACCTGGGATTCATCCGTATCTTTGTTGCTCTCTACACATGCTACTTCAAAGTCATCTAGGAAGTTTGTTACCAAATCCTCCCCCTTCTTTCCTTTAAATGTTGGAAATGCTACACTTGCCATGATTACTGAGAGAGAGCTAGAAAGACACACTGCTTAGCTTGCAAAAGTTTTTTTTCTTCTTTACAAGGAGGCGTGTATACCCTCTTATAGTAGGACATAGATTAAAACTTCAAACGGTACATTGCCTTGTACCAAAGGTAAGACAAATGGTTGATCTGATGACAGAACCTCCAAAAACCGCTCCCCACCCGGCATGGTGTCAATGACGTGCTGGTAGTGAGCCTTCAAATCCAGTATTACCTTGATTGAGCGTACACGTGTTGGTATGTGTGATATGTCTTGAGGTAGGTTGTACTGATTCATGTGAAGCTTAGAGGTGCTTAGTCACTGTCCAAGCTTGTGGGAGAGGGTGGTGTTCTTTCCTGAAACAAACTCAGTAGATCCCTAGTTTCTCTTGTGAGAGTGTGAGCCAATGATTCCGTTATCTGTGCTACAGCATCAGGTGTGACTTGAAAACTGACTGTGATAATTACCTCGGTGACTTGAGCTACCCGATTCTCAAAGTAGAATAGTGTTGATTCTCTATTGTGTAGAGCTCCTTCCATTTTGTTGTTGTGGGTTGGTTGTAGGTTGCAGACATGGTTTCGACCTTCTCCTTCTTCTTCTTGGCACTTAGCCTATGTATATCCACTGGGTTTGGCGTGTTGGTTGACTCTCCCACTGCAAATTGATTACCGCTACGCCTGGCACTCGAGCTTCGATGGAGATGTGGAGTTCTTCTAGTTGTGCTTGGAGCTCTTCTTCTTCTGTCGTCCAATTAGCAAATCCTGCTAGCCATTCATCCATTCATAATAGTTTAGGGGTTTCAGTCTTGTAAACTGAAGGGTTTCATGAAAAGTTCCTCAGTGGGGGCACCAAATAAAGGGAGCAAAGAGAACCCCGAACCCCGACAGCCTCTAAAACACCGGGGACTGAATGGCGCACCTCGAGCCTATCATGGTAAAGCAAACAGGGGGTATCACCTAGCTTCAGCGGCTAGGACGCAAACAACACACCACCATAACAAAGTTTTCGTACAATAGAGATGGATGCTTGGGAGTAATGATGAAGAGGAAGGGAAATGAGATCAAGTGAGAGAGAGAGAGAGAGAGAGAGAGAGAGAGAGAGTGAGGGAGGGGATATTGCGGCTTAGTACTTAGGCACCACAGAAGGATGGCAAATCCGCACACCCTTCATACATACACAAGCTCACTCCAAACACAAAACAAGGTGGCGATTCCCCACACCTCACATGGGCAAAACATTGCAGGAAAACATACTCACAAAACCTCAAGCTTTATTTAGAGAATAAGGCAATGAAATGGGGAGCATAGGGTAGGGGAATGAGAAGGGAGAGAGTGGTAGAGCACATGGCGGATAGGTGGGAGTTGATGGCGAAGACTCGCACGAGGGTTACGGCCATCATCTTTCATTTAGCTGCCCTTCATCTTCCATAGCCCAAGGGTGTAGAGGTCATGCTCAAGACGAGCATGGTGATTGTGGTGATGGTGATGGTGTGGGTGTGTGTGTGTGCACTAGGCACACACAATGCGTAGTGTATTCTTTGGTGATGTTGTGTGTGTTTTTTTTGTGTCCTGGTGAGCTCTCATGGCCTCCTTATATAGGGAAGGAGGAGAGGATTTATCAATATTTCTAATTGAAGTGAGTGTCCCACTCTGGTGACTAGGAAAATGGGGTGCATGTGACTGTGGCTCCCATCTTGTCTCCTCATTATTTAAAATACCAGAGTCAATAGAGAGAGAAGAAGAGAGAATGTGGGTAGGATGTAGAGGATAGGAAATATTTACAATAGTCTAGCTTTGGCTAGACATAAGCTTATTAGGGAGAGAAGAGAGAGGTAAGAAAATTATAAGAGAGGTTGTCGAAGGTGGATATTTGTTGATGAGGATGGATCCTCCAAAAATGGTGATAGAATCACTCTAGACTTGCTAAGACCTCATTAAAATAGCCTTGTCTCTTGTAATCATGCTTGAAGACTTGTAGAACCATAGCCATTCTAGAGGGAAGAAAATTGGGGATGGCCTGTGTCACCATTACACGAGAAAACTGGGGTCCACTACAAAAATCATATCTCCATGTTCATAACTCCAAAAATTCAGAAAACAATTGAACTAAAAGTTGAGATCACGAGCTACATCTTTCATGTTGAACGCTCCTTCAGATTCGGGGTTTTTCTTTACTTAAAACATTCAGCCAAATAATGTATTATTTGTGGCTGCAAAAGACTTTTGGTGGTCCCCTTTGAGTGGACTTCTCTCTTGCCTTCAAGTGTAAGCTCCTTCATGTGTATGAAAACATGACCTAGAGTGTTGAAAAGATTGGCAATCATCTAGATGGAGGTATTATTTAAATTTGAAAGTGGGGTTGAGGTTTGAAAATGAAAACTAGTGAATAAAATATTTGGTAGGGTGGAATGATATACATACATGAAAAATGTATTAGAAAATACTAAAACATATAATGTAATTTATATATGTTTAATATTTAAGGTCAAAAGAGAGATCAACAAAGAAAGCTTACTTATTTATGCTACATCGTGATTGATTAGCATAAATCTTATTTATTTAAGAAAGGCTAAAACGTTTGTGAAAAAGGAAGAAAAAATCAAAAGTAACTTATATAATGGGAAATATTTTGGTAAAAGGGCAAAAATATATGGGGGGGTTCCCATGCATGGAAAAGCTTGCCTCAGCACATACGTACACACACACACACACATGCATAACGCACATAAATACAAGGAAAACAAAGGATTCCACGACTACGACGACAACAAAAAAGAAGGAGGACCCAAAGCACGTACCGCCAACAATAAAAAGAGGAAATGCGCCGAAGGCATGCCCCAACCGACCTCGAAAAGAAGTACGCTCTACACCGATGCACCGGCAACACACCATTTGCCAGCAACACGCAACCACAATGCCGTTTCCAGTAATTTATAGGGTATTTTCATCATTTCTTCAGTTTTCACCCGAGCCATTGTAAAATTCTCATTTTTGTAATTTCCTCTCTCTAGGTGATGGTCACAAAGGCCCACCTAGAGATTTTCATCTTTCAATAACCTCCGAAAACAAAGCAAGGGTCAACCAGACGGGGCCCACCACTTGCTTTGTCTCCCTGATTAAGCTTACCCTAATCACACTGGGATTACCATAATCTAAGCAGCCAGCACCTATAAATTGGCACTAAGAGGTCACTACGGGGGGGGGAGGGGGGGGGGGGGGGGGGGGGGGGGGGCAGTCCATGAGAAGTCAGCACTTAGTAGAGTGTAGTGGGAAGAGTTGACACTATCACCATCACGGGGAGGGGTCTTGTGTGTTGGGTTTGCCTTGGGAATTGCACCATGCAAAGGGAACCACGTCCATCTCTCGACTCCAATGGTCGGTGCACACACGTATACACGCTCTTGGTAGAAAGCTTCACAATCATTGAGTCGTCTTAGAGAGCGCACCAAGTAGTTTGCACCATCTTTTCTTCCTACCTCTCTATCACCACAGCGTGCCATTTGTAAATACTGCAGAAATAATTCTCCCTCACACCCCCGAGGGTTTTCATCATTCGCAAACATCTCTCTCTCTCTCTCTCTCTCTCTCTCTCTCTCTCTCTCTCTCTCTCTCTCTCTCTCTCTCTCTCTCTCTCTCTCCCTCCCGCCCTCCCTCCGTGTGTAAGTTTGCGGTGTTCATATCATCATGGTTTGCGTCCTAGCCACTCAAAGTTAGGTGGTGCCCCCTGTTCGCTTTACCGTGAGATAGGCTCGAGGCGCGCCATTCGGCCCCCGGCGTTTTAGAGGTTGTTGGGGTTCGGGTTTCGATTTGCTCCCGTCATTTGGTGCCCCCACAGAGGAGTGCTTTCTAAGACCTTTCAGTTTACAATGCTAAAAGTGACGCCCACTATCAATAATGGACGAATGGATGAAGGAATTTTCTAACTAGAGGAAGGAAGCAGAGGAGACGAAGGAGGCACTAGCCGCCTTCATTGAAGTGCTACTGCTAGGCTGCAGTGTCGTGAGTATTCAAGAGGTAAATTCTCCATCTCGTGTTGCTCGTTCTAACCATAAATTGAGAGCATCAGGTGGGAGGTCGGTGAAGTTCCATCACTATTGTCAACCAAGACACACTGTCAATGAGTGCCAGCAACGAAGACAGCGAAAGGGTTGGAATCGTCTACATCGACATTCATCGCGAAGAAATCATTCACATCAAGGAAGGGAAGAAAACGGTGAGGCCTCTTTTCATTATGCACTTCCACAAGCAACCAAGGATGACTGGGAACCCTTAAAAACCGCTTTTAAGAGGCGCTTTGGGGGAGGTACCACTTCAGAAAAGTTGTGGGACAAGTTGAGAGACTTGAAGCAGGAGGGTCTTTTAGAATATGCCACCTATGAGTCCAAATTTGTGGATTTGTGGGAACGGTGGGTTGAGTCACTGGCTAGGAGGGAAGCTGCACCCGATTTCCTAAAAAAAGATCGGTTCACGCATGGCTTATGGCCGCTTCTCAAGGAGAAGGTGAAAGGTAGATTCCCGGCTACGTACGAGTTAGCCGTTGAGATTGCTCACCTTAAGGACAAGAAGCTGCGAATGAAAGCCAAAGAAACCGAGTCAACAGAAACAACAACATCACATCGACCAGCAAATACGACAACCACCATTCCACCACCACCACCGGCTCTTGGGGTAAGAGATGACCAACAAGATATGTTGGCCCATATTACTGACCAACTGCAAAATTTGTCTATCCACTTAATACAACAAGGGAGGAGTCAAGAAAGAGATCAAGACGCTGGAAGAGCACAACGACAAAACAGGGAGTATCATTGCTACAACTGCGGAGAAGACGGTCATGGTATGTACTACTATCCCAAACCACGACAAAACTATAATAGAGGAGGTAGGAGGAACCAATTGTCACCCCCTAGAGAAAGAACACCCCCACCCCGAGCACCACCCCCACCAACACAAATTCTACGTCCACCCCAGACACCACTACAAGCATCCATCCCACCTCTTCCACCAGCCCCACCACCTGATCGCCCTGTAAACATCATAAGGCTAGAAGAGAAAGGAAAAGCCATAGTAGTGGATCCACCCAGAGCAAAGGAGAGGGACAAGGGTAAGGAGAAGGTAACCTTTTTAGAACCACTTGAAGACATGACTGTGAAAAGAGCTAGGAGAGAGAAAGCTACACAATCAGATGACGAGAGAAGCATGAGAGGAGAAACTAGCAAGAGGCCATCCAGGCCACGACAGAAATTGGACATCACCGACTTCCAGCTAGGGGAAATTTCTAAGCCCTATGATCTAACATTGGATGTGGCAGAGCAAGGGCCGAAGATTACATGGCCACAGCTGCTACATCTTGCACCAAAAGTAAGGCGACAATGGTCTAAAATGGTAAGTACAAGACGCTCCAAAAAAAAGGTAGCCGGAGCAATTTCGGGATGCAGCATGGATGACATCCTTCCAATTGTCGACGTAAACATAAAAGGAAAGAGGGTTGGAAACAACTACATTGATAGAGGTGCACAAATCTGTGTAATGAGCGAAGCTATGATGCTTCGATTAGGGCTCGAGGTTGACAGGCCTTCTCCATGCAAGGCAAAGATGGCAAACAACGCAAAAGTAAAGTGGGTGGGTGTGGTAAGTGCCGTGAAAATCAAAGCTTTCAACACTGAGGTAGAGGTAGATGTTTTTGTAATGCCTACTAAGGGGGAGGGCTATCCACTAATTTTGGGAAGGCCATGGTTGATGGCCATGAAGGCAAAACAGGACTGGGGTACTGGCCTTCTACGCATGACCGGTAAGAAAGGGGAGACAATCTACTACGACATGAGGATTGGCAAGCAGAAGCAAATGAATCTGGAAACATCGGTAGATGAAACCACTAGCGAATCTTCCAGTTCTGAGGAGGAGACCACATCCACCGACGAAATTGACAGTTCCATTGATGTGATGGGTATCATTATGAAGGATCCACAAAGGGTAAGCACAACTGGTGATCCATCACCAAAAGGGCAACCCAATGAAGAGGAGAGCAAATCACTTGGCCTAGGAGGAAGTAAGTTGAAGGGTATGTTGTCTACGGAATTAACACTTGAGGAGAAAGATAGTTTTTTGCAAATGTTGATGGGATTTCCTAACCTGCTCATTGACAACTATGAAAGAATCACAGGCATTACAGTGGTGGAACATCATATTAAGCTGAAGGAAGGAGTAAAATCAGTTGTGCAAAAGCTACGACGACTGGGGGTCATACAAGAAAAGGCACTCTTGGCCGAGGTAAGGAAACTGCTGGAGGCGGGATTCATCTATCCTGTAGAAAACTCAGAATGGGTGTCACCCGTAGTGGTGACGCCTAAAAAGAATGGTAAGTGGAGGGTCTGTGTTGACTACAAACCACTAAATGCAGCTACAAAGAGAGACCACTTTCCTCTCCCTTTCTTGGATGAAATTCTGAATGAAGTAGCGGGTTTTGAATGCTATACCGTCTGTGATGGTTATTCAAGATACTTTCAAATACGCATAGCCTTGGAAGATCAGCTAAAAACCACTTTTATCACGCCATGGGGTTGTTTTGCATACAGGGTTATGCCATTTGGTCTCACAAATGCACCTTCCACATTCCAAAGATATGTCACATCTATTTTTCAACCGTTCTTTGGAACATCCATAAGAGTGTTCATTGATGATTTTTGTATATATAGCTCCCGTATTTCACATTTAGAAAAGGTAACTGAAGGTTTTGCCAGGTTACAGAGCCTAGGTGGGCAATTAAATGTGGATAAATGTCACATTGGGGAGAGTAAAGTCATTCTACTAGGCCATGAAATTTCAGCAAGAGGTATCAACGCCGACCCAAGTAAGGTGTCCGCACTCATAGCCCTACCTTCACCAACGACCGCACGTCAACTGGTCTCTTTTCTACAGAAGGTGAGGTATTTAAGTAGATTCATACATCTACTATCACAACTTGTTCTACCACTGCAACAACTCACTCAAAGATCAACTTTCACTTGGGACGAGGAAAGCGAACATCACTACAACAAGGTAAAGGAGGTCTTAGCCACTCTGCCAACTATCTCACCACCTAAGTGGGATGAAAAATTCTATGTCACCTCAAGTGTTGGTGATGACTCATTGGGGGCTGTGCTACTCCAAAAGGATACGACGACATCTTTCATGAGGCCAATCTACTTCTCTAGTCGAATGATGACAGCAGGAGAGAAAGGTTTCACCCATATGGAACACTTAGTCCTAGCTCTTAGATTTGCAACTACAAAGTTTAGGTCATATTTGCTGCCTAAGCAATTTGTGATTCTAACCACGGATGAAATATTTCCCTATGTTGTACAACACATGGATGTGTCTGCTAGAATTACTAAATGGCTAGTTCGTCTGCAAGAGTTTGACTACACGGTACAGGTAGAAAGCACGACAAGGGCAAGTTTGGGGGGACTCATGACCTACCAAGTCTTTGAAAGGAAGGAGAAGCAATCTAAGGAAGGAGAAGTCCGATTACCTCCAGTACCACCGATGGTAGAAGAAGCATACTCTCTCTACTTTGATGGAGCCTACAAGCGAGCGTCCGACAAAGCAGCTGCAGGCATAGTGGTGTTTGATGACAAAGGGACAAAGGTATTTTCATTGGGCCAATTGTTAGATTCACATTCTAACAATGAAGCTGAGTATGCAACACTAACCAAGGGTCTACAATGGTGCGTCTCGCATGTTGGGGTATAGGCGCCTGTGCCTTGCCCGGCCGCCCAGAGTCTGGGCGTCCACTGACTTGTATACCTTATACATAGCATAAGTGTATAGGGGGCTGCTCACTCTTGGAGTCTCCCCACCCACATCGTGTCTGTCTCCTTCTCTCTCTCTCTCACTCTCCGTCTGTGGTGCTCCCCGATCCCCTTCAATTGGTATCAGAGCTTTGGCTTCACGACAGATGGAGTGCTACAGAGAAGTGAGCTTTCGGCTATGGTGAGCTCGCTTTCGGTGGAAGCTTGAGATCGGTGAGCAAACACCAGATCTGTGCTCATGGAAGCTTGAGGAGAATTCCCAAGGTTGAGGGAAGAGTGTATTGCAAGTGTGTATGGTTATTTGCAGCCATACTTGCAGGAAGAATGCAGATTTTCATTTCCGCAGGTCATTTTTCGGGCCCCAAAAACAATGTTTTTTGCATAACTTTTGCATACGGAATGCGATTTATGCAAAGTTAAGGTGTAACCTGGGGTTTTGGCACGCTCCGGACGCAATGGTGATGTCCATTTGAGCTGATTTTGACCTCTGAAATTTCTGCAACAGCAGCAAGTTTTTGTTGCGTTTTTGGGCCGAAAACAATGTTTTTGGCATATTTTGCACACTCGGACTCGGATACATGTGATCCAGGAGTCTACCTTGGGATTTTGGTACGCTCCGGACGCGCTCGTCATATCAGAATTTTAAAATTCTGAACGTTGAATTTTTTGCAGCAGCAGTTGTTTATTGTGTGTCGAGGATTCCACACATGGTTTGCTCTCAGATGTGAGAGTGATATTTGCTGCAAGTTTCCTCACAGGTGGGAGGATACGATGTATGCCTTATGTGGTTTGATGCTCAGGGAGACTAATGTGATTGCATTTTGAGCTCGGTAATGTATGCCTTGAGCATGTTTTTTGGCAGTCACAGGTAGAGCAGATATTTGTGTACTAGATTTGCAGGTGTTTGCAATGATATATGCAAAGTGTGGAGATCGGTGCATGAATTTGGAGTGTGATTTGATGCGCTTTGGTTGCTCATGGTTTTGAGCGTGCAGTCAGTTTGGTTACTGGTTTTGTGGCCGTTTTACTGACGAAACTCTGGCGAAATTTTCCCAGGAGTTTTATGCGTATCATTTATGCGATCTAGGTAGAGATTGCGGGTTGCACTCAGCATTTGTGTGCGGTGTTCTCTGCAGGTGGGAGATTTGTGCGTGTGTATGCATCGATACCGCACAGTGTGGGCTTGGTGATTAGCTCACAGATTGCAGTGTGATACTAGAGCAGGCGAGGCTTGTATTGACATTGCGGGAGCTCTATTTTGGAGTGTGTCTCACAGGTTTTACATTGTGTTTCTGGCCATATTGGTAGACAGTTTTCAGGTGTTGTTGGTGAGGTGGTTTTGCTTTCTAGTTTGCTACATTGTGCTCATGGCAGAGACAGGTGATCGATCAGATTGTGACCTCTCACAGATGCGCGTGTTTGATGGGTCAGACTTTGCGGCATGGAGAGAGTGTATGCTTGATGCATTGACACAGCGAGGGTTGCATCGACCATTGAGTGGTGATGCAGGTAGACCTTCAAACATGTCTGACGATCAGTGGCAGGAGCTAGAGGAGATGGCACTATCTACGCTCTCTTTGCACCTTGCAGAATCTGTATATGCTCTTGTTATGTATGAGACTACTACGAGAGCACTTTGGCGCAGATTACATGATATGTATGATAGATCTGAGTCATCACGGACTTGTGTGAGACATGTACATTCACGAGCACGCCGACAGGTGACATGTTGGTATTGTGGTCATTCTGGACACGTTAGACGGCGTTGTTTTCGTCGTATGCGACATCGTAGGAGACATGGCAGTCTCAGAGATGTATGTAGTGATGCCATGGACTCAGTTGCTTTGACAGTTGATGCAGATGTAGTGTCGGAGTATACTAGTGACGGGGATGTCACTTTTACCTCGAGCTATGCACGAGATGCTATACATGTGGATAGTGCACTCCCTTCGCAGTGGTTGCTAGACGCATATGCTATGTTTCATGTCACGCCGCATCGTGCATGGTTTTGTAGCTATTCTAGCGGGATGCTTGGCAGTGTACGTTTGACTGATGGATCGGTGCATGCGATAACAGGTGCAGGAGATGTGAGACTGTCATTACCGAGTGGTGCATCTTACTTGTTACGACATGTGCGCTATGTGCCAGATCTGAGACGGGATTTGATCTCAGTCAGACAGTTACGGGATAGTGGATGTCAGATTTCGCTACGAGAGCGAGATTTTGTGATGCATTTGGATTCGCTAGTGATTGCGAGAGGTGCCAGGAGTGGTACAGGTTACCCATTGCATGTGGATCACGCGAGAGACGGTGTTGTCTCTGTGATCATGCAGCCAGGTAGACAGCGAGAGAGCAGGCGAGTCTCTTTTGCTTGTGGGTTGCAGGATGCTTTGCATGGAGTGCAGAGTAGTGAGCTCGTTGTGCACACAGTTGGGGCACGACTTGAGCAGTCACACAGAGAGGTGACAGAGTCAGACATGCATGCTTTGCTAGTGACTGAGCAAAGCAGAGACTCAGTTGTGCTAGATACTTCTATGCAGGATAGACAGGTAGAGCGGTCTTGCTCTAGTGAGTCACGACAGGAGGACGTTGTGCAAGAGTCTATGCATACGGAGTTAGAGCATGAGAGCTCTAGTGAGTCACAACAGATTGAGTGGTCATGTTTGCAGTGGATGATTGCAGAGGAGGCTGAGATGTCAGCGATTATGCAGTCATTCCTTTCTATGCTCGACAGTGAGCATGGGGATATAGTTGTGCAGGATATGTCTTCCAGCAGACACCTAGAGCAGCTGGTTTGCTCTGAGGTTGCACGACAGGTTGATGCGTCTTTTGCGGACAGTCAGGAGATGCATGTGGCTGACACGCCTTGTCAGTCAGAGATGCCTATTGCCAGGGACATATATGTTGATGCATGCTCCGTAGAGCTAGCAGGGCCCGCTAGCATTGCATCGGCATTCGGTGGTCTCATGTATGAGATGCTGATCTTGAGACCGGATATCGCAGCTACAGTGGGAGCATATGTAGTTGGGATTGTCAGTCGTTTGTTGACTGATGATGGCATAGTGCACGAGGGAGATATGCAGGTATTGCGTACATACTTGCAGTACGTGTGCGGTACGTCTGGTGGTGTATGGACTTACACAGGAGCAGGACAGCCGGATGCACACGATCACAGCCAGCCAGTGGGCATCGGTTGAGAGCGGTTTTCTCTCACCTTTTTTAGTCTTTAGACTAGGTTCCCTTGCTTAAAGGCACAGTCGCCTTTAAGTGGGAGGTTGTTGGGGTATAGGCGCCTGTGCCTTGCCCGGCCGCCCAGAGTCTGGGCGTCCACTGACTTGTATACCTTATACATAGCATAAGTGTATAGGGGGCTGCTCACTCTTGGAGTCTCCCCACCCACATCGTGTCTGTCTCCTTCTCTCTCTCTCTCACTCTCCGTCTGTGGTGCTCCCCGATCCCCTTCATCGCAAGGTGTACAACGCCTTAATGTATTTGGGGATGCTCTACTTCTGGTAAGGCAAGTAAATGGAGCATGAACATGCAAGAGTCCTAGTTTAAGGACTCACTTAAGTGGTGTAAAAACCTTGTTGGGTAAGTTTGAAGAAGTTCAAATACACCATATCCCAAGGGCTCAAAACCAAGAAGCAGATGCCCTGGCAAGTGAAAGACTACAGGAAGTGGTGGTTGGAGCAATAAAGCTAAAGCTCCCTCTATTTCAAGGCAGCAATGCCTTGCCTGACATCATGTATTTTTTGGAAACAGGAGAATGCCCATCAGATTTAACAAAGGGACAGAAGCAATGGCTGACGCGGAAGGCCACAAGGTATCGACTCATCAATGACGGTTTGTACTGTAAGGGTAAGGACCAAATACTCAGGAAGGTCCCTCTCTCTCAGGAAATCACGGGAGTAATTGCTAGCTGTCACGACGGGGTTTGTGGTGGTCACTTTGCCCTAGAGATAACAAGTAGGAAAATCTTGCAGGCAGGCTTCATATGGCCTAGCCTCAACCGTGATGTACACCACTGGTGCAAAACATGTAAGTTGTGTCAAAAGGCCCGCACTAGGTCACTTATGCCTGAACCACAGACACCTATTCTCTCATATGGCCCATTTGAAAAATGGGGTATCGATGCCATTGGGCCATTACCTAGGGCCAACTCAGGAAAATTCTACATTATCATGGGGGTCGACTACATGACTGGATGGGCAGAGGCTACAACCACCACTAGAATCACAGCGATAGAGGTAGCTAAATTTATCTACGAGCACATATGCTGTAGGTTTGGCACACCTTTAGAGATCATCTCTGATAGAGGGCCAGGTTTCAGAGCAGACTTGGTAGGAGAATTAATGCAGAAACTGGGCATTACAAGGAGGCACTCTTCACCATATTACCCTCAATGTAATGGCCTAGTTGAAAAGGTAAATGGAATGGTTTCTAAAATTATTACCAAGCAGGTAAACAATCATCCTGGAGACTGGGATAAGTATCTACTACCAGCTTTATGGGCCTACAGAACTTCATTTCGTACATCCTTGGGATTCACACCGTATCATCTAGTATTTGGTAAGGAAGCAATCTTGCCCATTGAAGTGCAAATACAAAGTCTCAGAGTAATGGCAAGACAGCTTCAACAGCCCAACATGCATTTGAGAGATCACATCATCAACTTGGAAAGACTGCAGCTGGACAGAGAAGAAACAATAAATTATTATGCAGCACAAGTAGAGCATAGACGGCTTCGCTTTAACGACCACCTCCGAAAAAAAGAATTGAAGAAAGGATTGTTGGTGCTCCGCTACGACAATTGCTTCGACACGTGCAAGGATAAGAAACTCCTGCTCCGATGGGAAGGCCCTTTCATCATCAGGAAAAAGTATGCCAATGGAAGCTACCAGCTTATGGAGGCTGATGGAAAACTTCATAAAACCAGGGTAAATGGTTGGCGACTTAAACCTTATTTTCTTCGATTTGACCAAAATCCACCTATTGACATTCCAGATGAGGACACACCATCAGCCGCCACCTCCGACGATAATGATCAAACAGATGAGCTAGAGACATGAATGCCTCTAGCCAAAAGGGGAGGGCTAATGATGGGGGCTTTTCACAAGCCAAGCTCCCATACCCCTCTTCTCTCGTCCCCACCCCATGAAAACCCCCTCTTAGGGAGGGAGTGATAAAAAAGAATTGGAAAAAGTAAGAAAAAAATAAAGTATGATTATGTAAATATATAAGAAAGGTAAAATAGGCCACCTCATGTCTGCGGGGTAGCCCATCTCCACCTTGCCTCCTTTTTCTTCACTGTTGCCCCGCCAGGTGTCCCTTTTCCTCTCCTCCACTCAAAAGGTCAACCCCCTCTCTCTTCCCCTTGTCCTTTCTCCTTTCTCTCTCCCCTCAAGCTACCCCACCTCTCACCAATAATGCATTATAACTCACCAATAATGCACCCTAACTCACATGCAACTTACCCTATCTTCCAAAATAGTATACCCCACCCCCTCTTTCTCTCTCCTATCATATCCCATGACCCAAATACCCCCCTCTCTCTCTAAAGGGCGCCATGTCTTTTGTCTTGTAGCTAAATAACCTCCCCCACACTCACACACACTTAGTTTCACTGAAAAAGGTGCCCACAGACCCATACCCACCCGGTGGTTACCTGATTTTTCTTGTGTTCACACACATCTGCACAGAGATTCACCTTTGAACACACTCCGCTCTCTCCCCTCTTGTAATTACTTTATTCTCCATGTCACCTCTCACTTTTTTCATCAACCCATCTCTCTCTCTCTTAGTCTCTCTCTCATGAGACTGCTGTTCTGGCACATATACACACAGCCAGACAAGTGGGGCCCACAGTCACATTGCCTATGTAGAGAATGATTTATTCATTTCTAAATTCTAGAATTTCTCCCCCCTCCTCCCCTATATAAAGAGGGGTCACCATCACACTAAGGACACAAAACATCACCAAAGAACACACTATGCACTGTGTGTGCCTAGTGCACACACACACACACACCCACACCCACACCATCACCATCACCATCACCGCAATCACCATGCTTGTTTTGAGCATGACCTCTACACCCTTGGCTATGGAAGATGAAGGGCAACTAAATGAAGGATAATGGCCATAATCCTCGTGCGATTCTTCGCTATCAACTCCCACCTATCCGCCATGTGCTCTACCACTCTCTCCCTTCTCATTCCCCTACCCTATGCTCCCCATTTCATCGCCTAATTCTCTAAATAAAGCTTGAGGTTTTGTGAGTATGTTTTCTTGCAATGTTTTGCCCATGTGAGGTGTGCGGAATCGCCACCTAGTCTCGTGTTTTGGAGTGAGCTTGTGTATGTGTGAAGGGTGTGCGGATTCGCCATCCTTTTGTGATGCCTAAGTACTAAGCCGCTTTACCCCCTCCCTCACTCTCTCTCTCTCTCTCTCTCTCACTTGATCTCATTCCCTTTCCTTTTCATCATTACTCCCAAGCATCCATCTCTCTTGGATGAAAACTTTGTTATGGTGGTGTGTTGTTTGCGTCCTAGCCACTGAAGCTAGGTGGTGCCCCCTGTTTGCTTTACCATGACAGGCGCGAGGCGCGACATTCGGTCCCCGGTGTTTGAGAGGCCGTCGGGGTTCGGGGTTCGCTTTGCTCCCGTCACCGGCTCTAGGAGGGACCATTACCCCTTGTCATATTTAGAACATGTGCTTGAAAGAGTTGCAGGGAAGGAAGCTTATAGCTTTTTAGATGGGCACTCTAGCTACAATCAAATCACAATTGCGCTGGAGGACCAAGCTAAAACAGCCTTTATAACCGAATTTGGAGTGTTCGCATTTCGTGTTATGGCTTTTGGCTTAACCAATGTCCCGGCTACCTTTCAAAGATTAATAAACACTGCTTTTAGAGAATATTTGAGGGAGTTTTGTAAAGCTTTCTTAGATGACCTTTGTGTTTATTCCTCTCGGAAAGAACATCTATCATGCTTACGAAAGTGTTTGAGAAGTGTAGATTGTATCGCATCTCCTTAAACCCTTTTAAATGCCAATTTTGGGTTAAACATGGAGTCATTTTGGGGCATATAGTGTCCAAAAATGGAATTTCCACAGATGAGAGCAAAATTAAAGCCATTGCTGAATTGCCACCACCTACAAACTATAAAGGAGTTCAAAGGTTCATGGGCCATGTTGGTTATTACCGACGGTTTATTTTAAACTTTGCTGAGATAGCTCGTCCTTTGTACAAGCTTCTTATTGAGTTCCAATGGACTACGGAGTGTGACCATGCTTATGAGTCATTAAAAACGACCTTGACTAGCGCTCCTATTCTACGAGTGCCCGATAGGAATGTAATTTTTCATGTGCATATTGATGCATCGAACTTTGCTATTGGGTGTGTTCTAGCTCAACCAGGAGAACATAAACTGGACTACCCCATTAGCTTTGCAAGTCGTCAGTTGAATGATGCCGAAAGAAACTACACCACTACAAAGCGAGAAGGTTTAGGTATGATTTATGCAGTGGAGAAATTTCGCTACTACCTTCTGACCAACAAGTTTGTGTTCTATGTTGATCATCAAGCCTTGTTGTATCTAGTAAATAAAACTTGTTCCACATGAAGAATTACACGATGGTTGTTAATTCTCCTTGAGTTTGATTTTACCATTATGGTGAGACCTGGTAAAAGACATGTCATGGCTGATCATTTGTCTCACATACCCAATGGGGAAGCCCCTACTGGAGTCGATGATGAATTGCCTGATACTTCTCTATTCCTAGTCGAAACCATACCTGAATGAAGTGAGAAGATTGTGAACTTTTTAGTTAATGGTTTTCCACCCAAAGAGCTTCGTAAGGACATAGCTCGAAAACTGTTAAAAGAATATGAACCTTACTCTCTCATTGCAAGAACTCTCTATAGGCTAGGGAAGGATGATATTCTTAGACATTGTGCCCGTGAGGATGAGTATTTATACATACTACAAGAAGCCCACATGGGTATAGCCGGAGGACATTTCTCAGGGGAACTAACAGCTAGAAAGGTATTGCAATCAGGCTATTGGTGGCCAACCTTATTTAAGGATGCATCACTTTTTGCAAAAGGATGTGATGAATGCCAACATTACAAGATCACACAACAAAAGGATAGGATGCCCTTACATCCTGTTAAAGTGACTCAACCATTTGAAAAATGGGGTTTAGACTTTGTAGGCCCAATTAGTCCGACAGCTCGTAGCACTCAATCTCGATATATTATCGTTGCCATTGACTATGTGACAAAGTGGACGGAAGCCAGGGCGACACGTAAGGCCGATGCAAGGTCAACTGCCAAGTTTCTCTTTGAGAACATTGTTACAAGATTTGGTTGTCCCTTTGAGATTGTGAGTGACAATGGTACTCATTTTATAAATGGAGTAATAAAAGAACTCACTACCAACTTTATGATAGCTCACCATAAATCCACACCTTATTATCCATAAGAAAATGGCCAAGTTGAGAGCACCAATAAGACCTTAATCTCTATCTTAACCAAAACGGTGGAAGCTCATCGCACAGATTAGGATTTAAAGCTTACATCAGCTCTATGGGCTTATTGTACTGCATATAAAGTTGCCATTAACAGCACACCATTCAAGATGGTGTATGGCCAGGAAGCGGTTATGCCATGGGAGTTTGTCGTTCCTAGTCTTCGAGTAGCTTCTCAAGAAGCTTGGGATGGTAACCCCTTAGTTGAGCGATTATATATCCTTGAAAGGCTAGATGAAGAGAGGCAATTAGCTGTGAAAACTTCACTTGTGGAGAAAGATAGGAGGAAGAAATGGTTTGACCGTCATCTAAAGAACAAAGATATCAATGTTGGTGATAAGTATGGAGTGCGTAACGAAAAGAAAAAGTTGAAATATGCGGGAAAAGGACCATATAGAGTATGTGAGATCAGCCCACAAGGAACCATTCGTGTGGAGACTATTGATGGAGTTGAAACCATTGGATTCCTCAATGGGAGCAAATTTAAAAGATACTATGATCCTTTAAGCCAAGAGGAGTTTCGTGCCATCCATACAAAAAAGGCAGCCAAGGCACAAATAGAATTGAAGAAGATACAAGCTCAAGCTGAGGCTAAGGAGCGACAACAACGTATAAGACAAAAACGAGAGGCTAGCCTTGGAGTCACACATGCATTCCACGTTGAAATCAACGAGGATTGGTTGGAATCTGACACACCTCTACGATACCCTATTGAGTTAAATAGTGCCTATGGAAAAGTTCTATATAACGCCTTGTTGGACACGGGTGCTAAATATAATCTGCTATCATATGGGGTGTGGTGTCAGTTAGGGAAGTCCCCCTCTATCTGAGAGTATTATCCAAGTCAAGGGTGTCAACAAGAAAAAAACTACGGTTTTTGGAATCTAGCATACTTCTGTCAGTTATGACAATGGGGTTGTAGCTCAAGACTTTTTGGTCATGCCTGTTGGAACTATGGAGGGTAATATAAACCTAGGACGCACGTGGATGATAGCCACCAAATGCACTATTGATTGGGGGACTGGGGGTGTCACAATGCAAAAACCAACTCTTATCCATACCACTCAAGCCATAGTCCCTGAGATATTGCCTAAGGAAATAAAACCCAAGACATTGCATGTCCAAGAGGTTGAACCATACGTCCCCATAGACCAACTCTCTAGAGCTTCAACTGATGTAGTTGAAAGAAACCTTGAGACACACAAGAACCATCCTAATATAACAAAGAAAACATACAAGTGGGTCCCTAAAGCCTCTTTAGTAACCATGGCTGATGCCAAAAAACGGAAGCCTCGTAAGAAACGTCCCCCTCACTCCAAGAAATGTAAAGAAACATTGCATTGGATTCCTAAACGACTATTGGAAGCCCAAGGATACTATGAAGGAAATGATCAAATCTGGGTGCCCAAACGTAAATTGTACTCTTACCTGTCACCGGGCCCATGTGAGCTCAATCCTGTGGCTTCAAAACAAATTGAAGATCGTGGAAAGGAAAAAATCACAGAATGCGACACACCTGCTCCAGAGCTAGTTTGGGTACCAAAGAAAGAACAATTTGTTCCACCTAGCTCAGGAACAGGGAAAGCAAATGAAGCTTCTTGCTCTTCATGTAGTTCCTATACGGAAATAGAAGCTTCGATACAACCTCCATCTACCATTGTACATATCCATACAACAAGAAAGAGTTTACACCTCCCGTTGTAAGTTCACCACCTACAACGATGTTGCAAATAAAATCATGGGAGAGTACCTTACCACCCTTGCAACTAGATGAAACGCATAGAGCGGTCGAAAACTATTGGTTAAAGCCTTCACATATAACAACTTGGAACAACTGGTTTCAAAGGGTGACAACATCATTTCAAACGGTATGATCTACCCAAGGAAGGGGGGAGTGTTTGTTGACATCCATCATTCACTTGCTTCCCTCTCAACCTTTCTCCCTGACCTCTTAATCCCCCATCTTAGGGAATGTATATATAAAGCCTTATACTCACAAAAACAAGATAAAAAATTAAAAGAGCAAGAGTGACTAGTAACGAGAGAGCACCCTATCAGATCCTACACATAAGTCTAAATTCACCATGTCACATCAAGCAACACACAAAAACAACTCATGTTTTAAAGACCTAACCAAATCTATTTGTATTCTCAGAGATGGCTAGTTCACCAGAGGAATGCGCTTCTATTTTTGATGAAAGGTACCCTTTTTCTTTTTCTCAAGTGTTTTACATCTACTACCCTGTACTTTCTTGCGAATGGGATTTGGTAGAGAGACTTGCACGTGAGCGAAATTTTGAGGAGTTAGAATGGCCGATACGTCTATGGATAACTAGTGATCCCTACCTAATAGTAGAGAATGTTTCTCCGGTGGCACATGCTTATTCTTTTGCACAGGATGAGTATCCACGCATCGCGAGGTTCTTGATTAACACGCTTGCGCAAGAGGATGATGAAGAAGAAATAATAGAGACCGAGGAAGACTATGGCCTCACGGAAAATGATTTCGTTTATCTAGATGATGAGGATAGAGGCCTAGCCTTAGGGTGGCCACCCGGTTTATATAATATCCTCTTTCCTTGATTCTAAAAGGGATGACAAATAGGTAGGCTAGGGGTCTGGATTGTGTTTTGAGTTTGTTTTCTAGGAGTTTTAATTTTTTCACACTGACATGCCTCCTAGAGGTATAGTGCTTGTTTTTTTGGATGTGTTAGGTAGGACTTATATGGATCTCCATCCACATGGCTGAGCACATCTGCTTCGACAAAATGAGCAACTCCATACCTCCAAGTGTACTACTTTCCATGATTCATGTTGGTGGATATGTATAATTGCTAATAATGATTTTTTATGGTTTGTTTGAGTGAAATAGTTATGTTTGTTATCTGCCATTATAGATGTATAAATTTGTCTTTGCTTAAGTTGATGGAACTAGAGTTTAATCTTATGGATGAGCCTTGAGATTAGGAGACCGTGACTTTAGGTTAACTCATTTACTTGACCACTAGGCCTAGCTGATAAAATTATCTAAGTATTTGAGACCTTAGGAATGTTTAAGCCATAGAGAAGCTTGCTCACTTAAACAACAAAAACACTAGTGAGAATACAAAGGAAATGGAAGCAAAAAACATAAGTGCCACAAATGAAAAATCTAATGCTGGAAGAGAAATCCTGGCTTGATTTGGTACTTCACTCACATGTATTGTCTATGGTACTAGATCCCTAGAGGTTCCCAGTGTGGGTGCTTTTCTTTGAGAAGCAAAAAGCCCCGGACATACAAAATAAGCACACACATCAAATGATTCTGAACCAAAGTAAAAAAGAGAAAAAGAAAAACATGAATGACATTTAAAAGACTTCCATCGAGCTTACAGTTAACATTTCAAGATTTTGTTTGCAGTTGTGAGAGCTAGTTGGCTAATCAAAGCTGAAAAGCACAATTATGGAATCTTGCATTTAGATAATCTTCTTAGCTTAGCTAGTACTAGAGTAGTTGTTTTAACCTTACTCATAGCTAACTAATTGATAGACTCACCCATAAGCCCAAAAATCTTGATTAATTAAGTTACTAAAAGTGCGATTTATTTGTCCTTAATGGAAATTTAACATTTCATAAATCTTGCTTTTACTCATTTCCACATGTACTTTACATTCCCCTCATGATTTATGGCCATATAATTCCACTTGCTGAAACAACGACTTTGCCTTGCAGATTCAAATCCAGATGCTCTACAACATGGACATAACAAGCTTCAACTCAATAGCTTTCGAGGACGGAATCTACATCAGGAAGGGGGGCATGTTAACCCTCACGGCTCACGAACACCCTATTACCTACGACGGACGTTGCAACCTACGACAGACATTGTATTATTTATTTGGTAGAGTCAGGTACCAGGCTTGTCGGTCCAATAGGAAAAGGGTAAGAGTGATCGCTGATGAGAGGTGCACTCTAACTGGAACATTCAAGGGATTAGTTGGCTAAGCATGGGCGCCCAAGTGTTAATGGGGCGAGCTCATATAAAAGTCAACTAAACCTAAAATTCACTCATTCTCTCATTTAAGCAATAGAAGAGTTCTCTTGCTCCATCTCCATCTCCATCTTCTTCTTCTTCACCTCCTTGTGTGTCTGTATGTGTGAGAGAGAGGTAGAGAGGGAGTGTGTGGGCGATCGAGCATTACGAAGGCATGACGGCAGTAAAGCGGTTGAGCGCGGCGTAGCGGCATCTCCTTCTTCTTCGCGGCGAGGAATCCTCCACGAAGCAAGCGTAGAGCGGTGAGTGACACACCATCGCCTTCTTTGAGCTTACTAGTTTAGGCTTGTTGTGTGCTTGGAGCCATTTGTGGCTCGCACACGGTGTATCGGCAAGTTCCTTGCATTGACACGTGTGACATACGCGCACATGGAGACCTAAATCACTTTGATTATTTCTATAAAGAAACAATTTACAATGGCCTCCAAGATGATTATATCCGAGCTCAACTTCCATCTCCTCTTTATGACTATAATTTTGTCATAGAAGAAGACACCAACGAAGTTGAAATTGATTCACAGATATTAGTTTCTTTAGTACTAGACAACTCAAAGGTGTATAACTTTGAAGTGCCTTTACATATGGAAAAGGATGAGCCAATGGGAGATGCCTCTACTAGGGCTCCACCCATTCCACCAACTCCCCAATTTGTGCAAGTCATTAGAAAAGTAGGAGATATCACATTCTACAACATTGACAATTTGGAATAGGTTGGCGGGGTGGATGACATCATCACTTACTTAAGCGAGAGGAATCTTACCGATGACATAAGCACTTATGTTATAATCCACACAGTTGGGCTAGCACTCAATGTCTAGAATAAAACGTGTGAGATAAGATTCTCCACCTCTCTCTACCTTTGGATCTGTCCACTTTGTAAAGCAATAAACCACTTTGGACAACTACACCCACTAGCATAAAGTGATGCCCACTGATATAAAGTGACATCCACTACGTTACCCACTACGGTGTTACCTTGAGCCTCAAGCCAAGCCTTTCCTATATAAATGAGGCCATGTCTCATTGTAAATCAATCTCGGGTTTTGAGTCTTCATGTCGATCTCCTTGAGTCTTAGTGAATGCATCTCCTTAGCTTGTGATACCTCTTTGCATTACTCATAGTAAGCTTAGCCTTAACCATTGTACAAAGCTTTACTAATATAAGCTTTACCCTTTTGTATAAATCAATCCACTGCACACTTTGGGCTATACCTTGAGCTAGAGACATCAGATTTCAGTGTTTTAAAGTGCTATCATAAGGTTTTTGGAGGTTGTGGATGAATCCATGGTATTGTTTTTGTATTTTAAAAACATCTCTGATGTGTTTTCTCTCATCGCACATCACACAACTCATTAAGATCCACAGAAATGGATTTTTAAGTTGGGCTCTCGAAAATCATTTCGTACGAGCATGCATTTAAGTGATTGACAAAGCTTTTACGTATGTACTATGAGAAATAGAATTTCAAAAAACTACTTTTGTATTTTCTAGGATTAACTCTCTCTATGCTCAATTGGTGTTTCTTATAGGGCCCAAAATTGAGTCCAACTTTCTCTTAATGATGTGATTGTTTCTCCGGTGATGCACTAAAAAAAATAAATATTTTGTGTGTTGCCCTATGGCACGTCTCTCATTTGCCCTTCCTTCAGTCCCACAGTCCCCCTTCCAAAAAAAAAAAATCCCATTTCATTATTAGGAATCTATTCATATTCTCTCCTCTTGCATTTTTGAAGTCCCAACATGCTCACTTGCATGGTGTTCATATCCTCTCAATGCATCCAGATCTCGCATTCATCTGCACAGTGCTCTTACCGTCCTCGTCATGCTCACAAACAGAAGAGAACGGGTTCAAGGTTGTATCCTCCCTTACTTTGCATACCTATCCTCCCTACAATGCCTAATTTCCTTCTTAGAGGCGGAGACATGCTCTCCCTCCCTTTGCCTATGTAGCTTCTGCAAGTTTTCCTGTAACACTTTCTTGCCCTACCCCACGACTCAAACGTTCCACGATATGCGGCACACCTTGGCTGTCTTGGTTCCATAAATTGCGGGGGAAAAGTAGGCATCCCAACTCTGTTGGCAGCTATTGGAACCATCCGCCTTTAACAAAGAGGCCTGCAAGCTTTACGCCTTCTCTCCTCTGTCTCATCAAGATGCCTCTCCCTCTAGTAATGCTACGAGATTTTCCTCAATTAGATGAGGAGCTAGGTGTAAAAAAGGAAGTAAAGGAGTTGGGAGTAGCTAAAGAGTTATCTCTTTTAAAAGCAGGGGAATCATCTTCTTCAATACATGGTTTTAGCAGATTAGTGATGAATTTGACTCCTTTGTAATTTGCATATGTGGTGAGGTAAAGACCGGGTTCCTCCGTTTTGAGTTCTTTCAGAATATCATGCATCAGTCCTTGGAAGATGTTAAAGGCAATTTGCGCAATCACAAGCTGCTTGGCTTGTCCACCTAGCCAAGAGCAGATGAGGGATAGATGAAAGTCAACTGGTTTCTCTGGGAATAAAAGTTCCAAATGGTTGAGGACAAACCATATAGCATGGTCAAACCACATAATGCTTGATTCACGGGAAGCCTTGGGGTCTAGAAATCTGCAAGCACATTTTACATAGGGGCGAAAGATATTCCAGATAGACTTTGTGTAGAAGTCTGGATTACTTTTAGCAAACTCCATGCTACCTTTAGTATGTATGTACAATCCAGTGTTCGATGGGCATTTGGAGTGATCGATCAGGTGTAGGTTAAAAGGAGATTTAATCAGTTCACCTTTGTCCAAGAAATGTCCTCCTTTTAGAATTTTAAGTTTGCAGTCCGCCACCATTGATGCAGGGAGGTTGGCCAAGTATACCCAGGTTTCACTAAGAATAGGAGCCAAGAAGGCTTTGTTTGGTAGAACCCAGAGTTGATGGTCTACACGAAGAGATTCAATTTCTATTTGTCTTAAAGGTAAGACATGGAAGACTTTTGAGATTTTAGGGACCATCTCAAGGAGATTGACATCATTGAGAGAGTAGAGGTTAGATTGAAACTCTTTTATTGCCTCTAGAGTGGAGCTATCCCGACAAAAGATGCCACCTGTTGAAGGGATGGCGGGGGTATTAAGGGTGCAAACAAATGATGGATTAAGTCCACAGAGTTTTCTAAGAAAATTTGTCAGCTCAGCACCAGATGAAGCGAACAGGGCAAGTTCTTGCTGATATTGTGAAGCAAGGACGGGAAGTTGGGCAATTTATTGGGATAGTAGATTAACACCTTCTAGAGGGTCTTTGTCTAAAGATGCTAGAATTTTTACGCAATCATTAAATGATAACATATGTAAGACTGAAAGTTTCTTGTCTAAATTTAGGGCAGAATCATAAATAAGTTGTGACGCATCCAAACTGCTAATACATCTGAGGACCAGAGACGAGGCCACAGAGAGGGGCTCCGAAGTGAGTTCCAAACCTTGAGAAAGAGAAAGAGTCTGAAAAACAAATTGAGGTCAGGTAAATTATTTCTTGTCATAGTATGTGATACATGTTTTCGCTTTCCTAGCAAGGAAAGGTCTAGTTCTAGAAGCTATGGTATCTTTTGGTGCATGGTCTTTAATGAAGAGCTTGATCTGGTCAAGGATCTTTGCGTGATTCTTAGGGTTGTGATTTGTACTCATGCAATCTGTCAATCTATGTTGTGAGCAGTCTTGAAACACAGTTGATATAAAGATTAGAAAAAGTGTCTTTTTTTTGTCCTACAAACCTTAAACCGGCTGAGTCAGAGACTATGGTAGCCGTGAGCAGGGGACCAGAAGAGAGTCTAACAAAGGGGCCACCTACCACCAGTCTATCGATGAAGGATTTAATGACTGTGGGTCCCAATTTAGAGCTCTATTCTACCAAAAATTTCCTAGGCCAGCATCCCGGCTTCCCCAGAGGGGAGACCGTATGTATAGGATGTGTGTGTAGCTGTATTAAATCTTACTTAATAAGACATAATTGAACTTTTACATTCAAAAGACAACTGGACAAGGATCAATGAACTGATTTGTACAAAAATAACTCAATATCAGAATTATCTAAGTACAATGATTGTAAGAAAGAGATCCTCTTTCAATGTGGTAGGTAGTAAAAAAACTTCCCCGTTTTTCAATGGATATTTCATAACAATAATATTGCTTGCCAAAGAAAAGAAACCCTCCAAGATAAGATAGAGTCCTTACCTGCAACCATCCAAACAAGACAACAATTCAGTTAGCCTTGGATGTGTTTTACAGGTATCAATGGACCATATCAGTTGTTATCCATGTCCATCTTATAGGATTTAATTACTTTAGACAAGCTAGGTTATTTAATAGTCTTTTTTTTTATAAATGAGTGATATATTTTACTTTTTAATGTGAGTGGTGAAGTTCATCAAGAGTCAAAAACATTTCAAGATCCATAGCTCGGTAGCTATGATTATGCCCAAAAATAACAACCATATACTTACCTTCAGACTTAGTAATCGCATGGTATCATTGGTATCCCTTTATTCAAACATGGGTCATGCCCGACCTTTTCTAGCACATGGAATCCCAATTTTTTGAATCATAGCTTGGAAGCTATGCCAAAGCTAATAATACCATCCATATACTTATCTTTATAATGCCAATGATATCCACAAGTCATTATCCATTTTACAAGAACGACAGTGTCCGGCCGTTGACTGAGTGAGATACCTTACTTGTTTATCAACCAGAGGTACTAGATGCAATGAGTACCACCCCAACCATTTGTTTTTATATGAAATTACAAGCACCAAGCTGTACTTAAGCCCAGCAATTTATCACGCTAAGTTAACACAAGTAGTTTTTAACATATAACTTCCAATCCTGCACGTCATGCAATATGTCAAAAAAATGTAAATTAACACCCTGTAATGGTTCAGAACAGTGCCCCAATCATTCAGTATGCGCACACACGTCACTTTTACAACCAGTAGCGCACCACTTGCAGAGCCAACAACAGACAGTAGCTATAAATCAACGATTGCTCGAGAAAGAGCCAGTACAACACTCAGTCGGTAGCAAAAAATTCCATCTACCAATGTATGTCAAATCATTCCAGCCAGTCATTATTTTTTACTAGCCAAAAAGGTGCCAACCACACACAGTATGAACAGCCGACATACCCCGACAGTTTACTGAAGACACGAAAAAACCAATTCAAGGTCAGGAGCACCTCGCATTTGCATTATCATGATGTTATATCATACCATGTTAGCCCATAGCAGATGGGGGTGTACCATGCCCTAGTTACCATACTAAGAAAACACCATTACCTCATGTGTTTGTCTCCATTAGTACAGCCATATGAAAGGCCAAAAAACCCGTTGTTTTTTATGCACAAGCAGTCCCAAGGCTTACCATAATGTCCCATTCTATGCATATGAAGTTTTAAGGCAATGTTAAAACATGCCTCGGCCTAGTAAATTCATTCAAAAAAACCAGTTAATGAGTGTGTATACCAACAAGCAGTTATACCAACAACCAGTTAATGAGTGTGTATACCAACAAGCACTTAATGAGTGTGTATACCAACAACCAATTAATGAGTGTGTATACCAACAGGATCCCGATTGAAGCCAACCATGCCATAATTCATAACAAGGTGCCTTACCACAAAAAATCCATAACAAAAAACTCATGCCCACCATATTGTCCCATTATATGCATATGAATATTTTAAGGCAATGCTAAACCATGCCCTGGCCCAAAAGAACTAGTTACTTAGTGTTATATACCAACTGTTTACCCATTGTTGTGCTACTATAATCTATCTCTAAGAGAGCCCGTCAGGCAGAGTACTCAAAAAAACCAAAAAACCAGTAAAATTCCTAATCTGCAATCAGTTTAACGACTGCAAAAACAGCCTTTGAGTAATTAGAAACCATATATTATGCTAAAATATCTTAAGAACCACAGTCGGTCACGGAATAACACCCATTAAGCTTGATCAAGCCCCATGTTAAAATATTTTTTAGCAAAACACAATAGTCGGTCTCTGATGACAAAAGACAGTTTAGGTAAACTATAATACTTGTGGAGTGTGAGCAGCAAGCTCCATTGTTTTCGGACTTGGGCAAAGGAGTGCCTTCACCTTTAGAATTTATAGGTTGGTATGCACACTTCCTGAGTGTCTGAAGTGAAGAGAGCAGAGCCGCCCCTTGATGTGGGAGTCCTCTCACGCATCAGAAGCCATTACTGCTAGGGGAGAGAGAGCGCCTTTGCACGGTCCGAGGGTGGAAGGAGCCACCTTCTTATTGTCATGATAGTTTTGAGGATTTTTTACGAGCCATTTTCCCAATACCCAAGTCGGTGTTGCAATGTAGCAATGAAGGCCCTATTTTGTCAATAGGGGGGGGTGTTGTTTTTTTTGTTTTTGTTTTAAAAAAAAAGGGAGGAACCTTATGAGGGAAAGAAGTATCTGACTTCATGATGTTTAACCATAGTGTGTGTGTGTGTGTGTGTGTGTGTGTGTGTGTATTGAGAGAGAGAGAGAAGAGCTGTGCGCTGCGCCTTCTACAGGCCAAGAGGGAGAGAGAGAGGGATTGCATGCAGGGTGGAGCCGAACAGAGCGCGAGAGAGGGAGAGGGGATTGGGGTGGTGAGTGAGGGAGAGGATGAGGGTGTGAGAGGGTGAGGGTGAGTGAGTGTGTGGTGTGGAGGGAGAGTGGGCTCCATGGTGGGGGCTACGCCTTTGGGATGAGGAGAGAGAGAGAGAGAGAGAGAGAGAGAGAGAGAGAGAGAGAGAGAGAGAGAGAGAGAGAGAGAGAGAGAGAGAGAGAGAGAGAGAGAAGGGGATGAGGTGGTGTGGATAGGAGAGAGAGGGGGCTCTATGGAGGGTGCCCACCATGGGGGGGAAGAGAGTGTGTGAGGGGGGGGGGGGGGTGTCCTATTCTCTGTCTTGCATGGTGTCTCAAGGATGAGAGCAGGGGAAGAAGTCAATGGTGTGGGGGGTAGAAAGAGGGTGGAGATAGCTGGCCAAGGGGGGGGTAATAAGGCGGAGGGGAGGGTGAGGCGAGCGGGTCGGGAAGAGAGGGGGGAGGATAATATAAGCGGGCCAAGGGAGGGGGAATGAGAGGGTGGTGGGGGTGTGGTTAAGAATATGGGAGAGCGAGAGTTCACATGCAGCTCGACACAGAGGGAGCGCAAGAGGGAAAGCGAGAGAGGGGTCGGGGTGAGTACTCGAGGCTTGCGCCTGGCCGAGGGTGGCCAGTAAGGGGGGGAAATGGAGGGTGAGGATGAGAGAGAGGATATTAGAGAGAGGTATGTAGGGAAAATGAGAGAGAGAGAGGGGGGGGGGGGGGGGGGGGGAGGGGGGAATATTTCATTCAATGCCCGCCGGGGGAATAAACTACCTGGAGAGAGAGAAGGGGTATCTGAAACCGAGGGCGGCCGGCTAGGCTGGGGTATAGACAAGTGGGGGCCTGAGGGTGATAAGGCCGGCCAATCGAAGGGCGGGGGGGGGGGGGGGGGGGGGGGGGTGTGCCATGCCGGTAGAGGTGTCGTGAGGTTTACCAGGCGCTGCCGAGTCTTCCAACAGTGTCGCCAAGGCTCAAGCAGAGGAAAATTTGTTTTTTTTTTTTCTTTGATTTTCAAAAATCGGCCATCATTAGCCCTCTCCCTTTGGCTAGAGGCATTTATGCTTCTAGCCCTTCCTCTACTTCTTCAGATGTGGAGTTAGAGGGTTCTCCCTCTTCTGGAATGTGTAGCATGAATTCTGGATCAAACCTAAGGAAACACCTTTTCAATCTCCATCCATTGACCCTAGTCTTGTGAATTCTCCCATCTGCTTCCATCAGCTTATAGCTGCCGTTGTCATAGGGTTTCTTGATGATGAATGGCCCTTCCCATCTGGGTTGAAATTTCTTGTCCTTCCTGGTGTCAAATCTGTTGTCGTATCTCAGCACTAACATACCTTTTTCCAGTCCCTTTTCTTTAAGCCCTTGATTGAAAGTGAGCCAGCGTCGTTCTGCCTGCGCTGCATAGTGATTGATTGTTTCTTCCCTATCTAGCTGGAGTCTCTCCAGATCCAAGATGTGGTATCAATGGTTTACAATTGCACGATGTATCTGGCTAGCCAAAACTCATAAGCTGGCTATTTGTACCTCAATGGATAGAATTGCCTCCTTCCCATAAACTAGATGGAAAGGGGTGAAACCTAGTGATGTTTGGAACGTTGTTCTGTAGCCCAAAGAGCTGCCATGACATGTTTATCCCAGTACCCTGTGTGATTATTCACCTTCTTTGTGATGATTTTGCAAATCATTCCGTTTACCTTCTCTACCAGACCATTGCATTGTGGATAGTATGGTGTGGAATGTCGTCTTGTGATGCCTAGCTTCTTCATTAGTTCTCCCACCAAATCACCTCTGAACACTGGTCCTCTATCTGATATTATCTCAAGAGGAGTGCCAAAACAGCAACAGATATGCTAAAAAATGAACTTTGCTACCTCTTGGGTTGTAATGTGGGTGGTGGGTAGTCGACACCCACTATGATGTATAGTTTACCTGATTGGGCCCTTGGTAAAGGACCGATTGTATCTATTCCCCATTTCTAAAATGGACCATATGAGATGATAGGAGTTTGTGGCTCGTAGGTTAAGGTTCGATCACTGGCCACTTGGCAAGCATTAAATTTTTTACACCAATGGTGTACATCCCTGTTCAAACTAGGCGAAGAGTATCCCACTTGTAGAATCTTCCTACTGGTGATGTCTAGAGAAAAATGACTGCCATAGATGCCATCATGGCAACTTGAAATTACCTCAGTGATCTCACTGGACGTTGGCACCCACCTGAGAATTTGATCTTTGCCCTTACAATACAAGTGGTCGTTTACAAGGTGGTACCTAGGAGTCTTCCTTACCAACCATTGTCTTTGGCCTTTGGTGTATCCTGTTGGACATTCTCCTGTATCTAAAAAACTGATGACATCAGGCATAGTATCACTACCTTGAAAGAGGGGTAGCTTCAGTTTGATTGCTCCTACGGGAACGTCTTGTATTCTCTCTTTGGCTAGAGCATCTGCCTCCCGATTTTCTGCTCTGGGGACATGAAATAGTTTCACTGCTTCAAACTTCTTTAGAAGGTCCTTAACTTGGCAGAGTTGACCAAGTAAAACCTGAATATTCTTACAATCCGAGGTTCCATTTATTTGCCTTATCAAAAGCAAAGCATCGCCAAACACATTTAGGCGTTGAATTCCTTGTGAAATACTTTGTTCCAACCCAAGAATTGGGGCTGCATATTCTGCTTCATTGTTGGAGTGGGAGTGTAATAACTGCCCAATGGAGAACATTCTTTCTTGATGTTCATGGAAAATGACTATGCCTGCTGCAGACTGATCCATTGTTCTCTTGTATGCTCCGTCAAAGAAAAGAGAGTGAGCTCTTTCTAGCCTAGGACTCTCTACCATTGGTGTTTCTTCCTTTGCTTCCGTGTTGACCTTCAGCTTCTTCTCATAATAGCGATGAGTGAGAATTCCCACTAAACTGGCCCTGGTGGAGTTTTCTACTTGCATGGTGTAGTCAAACTCTTGTAATCTAATCAACCACTTTGAGATCCTAGATGAGACATCCATGTGTAAAATTACATATGGGAAAACCTCTTCCATTGTCAGGATTACAAAGGGTCTAGGCAGGAGATAGGAGCGGAACTTTGTGGTAGCAAACATTAGTGTCAGAACCATGTGTTCTACTTCGGTAAATCCATTTTCAGACGGGGTCATGACCCGACTAGAGAAGTAAATAAGGCGCATGAAAGAAGTTTGGGGATCCTTTTGCATTAGCACGGCTCCGAGTGTATCACTTCCCACACTAGGGTTTACATAAAATGGCTCGTCCCACTTAGGAGGTGAAATAGTGGGAAGCTTAGCTAGGATTGCTTTACCTCAGTAAACTGCTGCTCGTTCTCTTCACTCCATGATAAGACATCCCTCTGGGTGAGTTGTTGTAGGGGAAGGAACACTTGAGATAGCAAGTGAATGAACTTGCTTAAGTATCTTACCTTCTGAAGGAAAGAAACCAGCTGCTTAGCGATGGTGGGTGATGATAAAGATACCAGGGCTTGAATCTTGCTAGGGTCAGCCTCGATCCCTTTTGCTGAAATTACATGACCAAGGAGAGTGACTTTGCTTTCACCAATGTGACACTTATCCACATTGAGCTGACCACCCAAGGCTTGCAGCCTGGTTAAGCCATCATATAATTTTCTTAAATGAAGGGCTCATGAAGTATAGATGCAAAAATCATCTATGAAAACCTGTATTGATGTTCCAAAGTAGGGTTGGAAAACAAAAGTCACATAGAACTGAAATGTGGCCGTGACATTAGTGAGGCCAAATGGCATCACTCTGTAGGCAAAACATCCCCAAGGTGTGATGAAGGTTGTCTTCTTCTGATATTCCTCCGCAATGCTAATCTAGAAGTATCCTGAGTAGCCATCGCACACTGTGTATCGCTCGTGACCTGCAACTTCTTTGAGGATTTCATCCTGGAATGGGAGGGGAAAGTGATCCCTCTTCATGGCTGCATTGAGAGGTTTATAATCCACACAGACTCTCCACTTACATTTTTTTTTGGTGTGACTACTACTGGGGAGACCCATTCTGAGTCTTCGACAGGGTAGATGAAACCTGCTTGTAGCAAACTTCTCACTTCAGTGCCTCTTGTTGGATTACTCCAAGTCTTCTGAGCTTTTGTACTACGGGTTTACTGCCTTCCTTGAGCTTTATGTGGTGCTCCACTACTGTAATTCCTATGATCTTATCATAGCCATCAATGAACAAAGTAGTGAAGTTACCTAGCATGGATACATACTCCTTCCTCTCTTCATTGGTTAAATCATTTGAGAGCATTTTTTGTAACTTACCTGCATCCTCCAAGGACTGCATACCTGATGATCCCTCTTGGTTTGTCGGGGGTGTTTCAGATTGTGTCAATCTGTTTGGGTCTTTAAGAATGACCCCCATCACTTCGATGCTACTGTCACTTCCGTCGGTGGTGGTCGTCTCTTCTCCTGAGGTAGACGAGTAGTCGTTGGTGGAATCATCTTCTGAAGCCTCCAAGATCATGTTGCGCTGCTTTCCAGTCCTCATGTCATAGAATATGGACTTCCCTTTCCTTCATCTGAATCATCCCGGTGCTCCAGTCTTGTTTAGCTTCCATAGCCATAAGCCAAGGCCTCCCAAGAATGATGGGGTAGCCCTCCCCTTTGTGTGGCATGACGAAGATGTCTACCTCCACTTTTGTATTGAATGCTTTTTCTTTGACCGCATTTACAATGCCCACGCATTTCACTCTTACATTGTTTGCCATCTTGGCTTGGCAGGGTGCCGGCCTACTTACCTCTAGACCTATATGGTGCATCGTATTTTCACTCATGACGCATATTTGCACGCCACCATCTATGTATACATTTGAGATTCTTTGCCCCTTGATGTGAGCATCCATGGTTGGTAGGATGTCGTCGAGATCCTTCCAGAGATAGCCCCAGCTATCCTGGGCCTTGACTTCCTGGTATTTACTATTTTTGTCCATTGCCTCCTCATTCTGGATGCAAGGTGGAGTAATTGGGGCCAAGTTATCTTCGGGCCCTGCTGTTGAAGATGATGAAACAGGAAACAGAAGGAAGACAGCAACTCAGAGTAGGAAGAAGATGGAGAAGGAGAAGACACAGAGCTTGTGTACGAGATCTCTGTAGTCTCTCTCTCTGTATTGGAATAATAGTATGTTATGTACAAACTCAGAGCTACAAAGCTTATATGAAACCCTAAGAGATAAGGTGTCCTTTCACACCAGATGTCCAGGGGGAAAAACCCAATGGGAGAAAAGTGCCCCTGGTGAAGCGCATATACACACTAACACTACTACATGTCTACAAATCCCCCCTGTAGTGATAGTGTGAATCCGTACAAGGTAGCAGATCATCATGTGTATGAGAGTAAGCCCAAAGCTTTTCGGAAAGCTTCAAACTTTTCTCGTGATAACGCCTTCGTAAATAGATCTGCAATGTTATCCTGTGTAGGACAGTAAGTTAGTGTGATCTCCCCTGCATGTAGCCTTTCCCTGACATAGTGGTAGTGAACCTCTATGTGCTTTGTTCTTGCATGAAATACTGGATTCCTTGCAACTGCAATAGCACTCTGACTGTCAGTGAAAATGGTAGTGGGTGCCTGTTGACACTCACAAAGATCTGCCAATAACCTGCGTATCCATACACAATCAACTGTTGCCATGAAAGCTGCCCTGTACTCAGCTTCACAAGTTGATGTAGCCACTGTGGGTTGCTTCTTGCTTAGCCAAGATATACATGCATTTCCCAAGAAAAAACAATTGCCACTTGTGGAATGTCGTGTGTCAAAATCACCAGCCCAATCTGAATCGCTGTAACCAAGAAGCTGCATAGAACTGTGCTTTCCATACATATCCCCCCTTGGAAAGAACATGGCAAGATTAGGGGTACCTGAAAGGTAACGAAGTATGCGCTTCACAGCCTGCCAATGATGCATACCTGGGTTGTGCATAAATCTGCTTGCTTGTGAAACCCCAAATTGAATGTCTGGACGAGTGTTGCCTGCCAAATATATCAAGCAACCAACGGCTGCTGCATAAGTATGTACATCAAAAGGTTCTCCAGCATCATGCATGCTCAACTTTGATCCAGTTTCTACGGGTGTAGAGATTGGCTTACAATTTTGCATACCAAACTTGTCCAAAATTTTATGCAAATATTTTGCCTGCAACATGTATATGCCATCCTCTGATTGCACAAACTGAATACCCAAGTAATAATGTAGCAAACCAAGATCAGACATCTCAAAGGTTTTTCTCAAAGCATCTTTAAACGCTTCAATTTCATTTGCATTATTTCCTGTAAGAAGCATATCATCCACATAAAGTGTTAGCATAATGAGAACTCCATCTCTCTTTTTGACATACAAAGTACTTTCTGTTGGGCTATTCTGAAATCCTTGGCCAATCAAATAAGTATGTATCTTCTCATACCATGCTCTTGGAGCCTGTTTGAGACCATACAAAGCTTTACGCAATCTACATACCTTTTGCTCTTGACCTTTTACAACAAAACCACTTGGTTGACTTACATAAACTTCTTCCTGCAAATCACCATTCAAAAAAGCAGTTTTGATATCCAACTGATGCACTTTCCAACCATGATGAGCAGCAATTGCAACTAGTGATCTAACTGTGGACGCACGAGAAGTAGGAGCAAAGGTTTCATCATAATCTATGCCTTTCTGTTGCACATAGCCTTTTGCCACAAGCCTTGCTTTGTACCTGTCAACAGTACCATCTTGTTTCCTTTTTACCTTAAAAACCCACTTTGTACCAATAGGCTTTTTACCTGTAGGCAAGTCCACTAGATCCCATGTATGATTCTTATGAATAGAATCAATTTCTTGCTGCATAGCATCTTTCCACTGAACACACTCTAAAGCTTGTTCAAATGAATCAAGCTCATCTGCATCACAAAGAGTACTAAAGCAAGCCAAATCTACTTGCTCTCTGCCAAAAGTAGTACCAGCACGTGTTTTCCGTGGCAACGGTGCATCCAACTTGCTATCCTGCAAAGTTTTCTGAACCCATTTAGGCAAGGTTCTTTCTTCCCTGAGAACTTCTTGCTCTTCACGCACAATTTCCTCTACATCATGAGGTGTCACATGCTGATCAAAAGATTGATCAAGATTATCAACCTGTTGTGATTCTTGATTCTCCACAAAAGAAGGAAGCAAACCTTCAAATACATCATGTGTCTGCATATGAGGTACATCAAAAGCAACCATAGGTTGAGCAGTAGTTTCTGCAAAAATTACATCACGACTTTCAAAAATCTTGTTTGTAGCAGGATTGTAAAGTCTATAACCTTTACTTCCACTACTGTACCCCACAAATATACATTTGATTGCCTTATCATCAAGCTTTCCACGTAACTACTGAGGGATGTGAGCATAAGCAAGACAACCAAAAACACGAAGATAACTGACTGAAGGTTTTTTGTCATACCAAGCTTCATATGCAGTAATGGTCTTCAAGGCACGAGTAGGACACCTGTTCAAAACATGTGCTGCACAAGCAACTGCCTCCATCCATAGCTTATGAGGCAAACTCTTAGCCTTGAGCATACATCTAGCTGTCTCCATTAAAGACCTGTTCTTCCTTTCTGCAACACCATTCTGTTGTGGTGTGTATGGCATAGTGCATTGGTGTTTAATGCCTTTCTTTCCCAAAAAATCCTTAAATGCACCTGACATGTATTCACCTCCTCGATCGGTACGAAGAGTCTGTACTTTGCAACCTGTTTCATTTTCAACCATGGCGACATAATGTTGAAAAACTGCAAACACATCTGACTTTGCTTTGAGTGGATACACCCAACAAAACCTGGAAAAGTCATCAATGAAGGTCACAAAATAAAGGCTGTTTCCTATAGATGGCGTCCTCATAGAACCACATACATCACTGTGTACAAGTTGCAACTTTCGTGTCGCTCTAACTGAACCATCCTGCGAAAATGCAAATTTGTGCATCTTTCCAAGAACGCAACCTTCACATACATGTCTTGGTGGCATCTCCAATAAAGACAAATCATGCACCATATTATGACGTTGTAAAGTCATCAAACTGCCATAACCAACATGCCCAAATCTAGCATGCTACAACTCAGTATCCTGCATGGCCTGAGTCTTTGTTTCTGCAATACATACCTGAATCTACTTTTCATAACGATCTAGCACAAATAGTCCATTTTCCAGCGTACCTGTAGTGATAAGAGAATAACCATTCTCTCGATCTCGTACAACACATCTGTCATCCTCAAAAATAACCCGAAGACCATTTTTTGCAAGAGAGGATACAGACAACAAATTCTTCTTGATCCCTGAAACATATAAGACATCTGGCAAGCATAAATCTGAACCATCTGAAATGGTAATCAAAATCTTACCAACGCCTTTGATTGGATAAGAAGCATTATTTGCACATGTCACCTTCTTTCCTGCTGGAGCTGCATCCAATGAACAAAACAAATCCTTCCTTGAAGTAATATGCCTGGATGCACCACTATCAAAGTACCAAATCATTTGTGTCTTGTCAACACTGTAAGCAGAAAAATTTGAACATACTACAAAAGCATAAGAATCCTGCACAAAGTTTGCAGACTCTTCTTTAGCTGTAGAAGAATCACCAGAAGCTGAAACAACCAAACTTGACTCTTTCTTCTTTTCTTTAGCAATTCGCTTTTTACACTCACTAATGTAGTGACCAGGTTTCTTGCAGTAGTGACATTTACCTTTCTTCTTGGACTTGTCGGAATCACCTTTAGACTTCTCTGAAGATTGTCCTGCACTAGACTTGGAGTGATGAGCACTCTCTTTACCCTTGTTTTTGTTCTGTACAACAAGAGCATGATCCATACCATCCACCTGTAAAGACTTGTTCTTACGTGATTGATCCTCCTGCAATAGCAAAGCCACTAACTCTTCAAAATGAAGAGGGTCAGGATTAGCTCGCAAAGACAGATTCAAAGAAGTCTGAAAAGTCAAATAAGATGGTGGTAGTGAATTGAGTGTTTTGGAAACCAAGTCCTTCTCTGGAATCACTTCATCAATGCTAAGCAATTGCTCTTTAAGATCCCTGATTTTTGTAAGATGCTCGACAATATTGTCACCTTCGTCCATCTGTATTTTGTCAAGTTGTTTCTTCAAAAACTCTATTCTGCCAGCGTTTCTTCCTCCAAACATAGCTTGCAGAGTGTTCCAAGCATCCTTAGAAGTTCTGCAAGATCTGATATGTGGTGTGATTGTCCTCTTTATGGTTAGGCAATCACAGCCATAGCCTGTGCATCTTTAGTATCCCATCTCTTTTGCTCTGGAGTGACTTGTGAGGGTCCTGCACCAACAGCTGCACCACGACCAGGCGTGGCAGGTGCAATGCTACCTGGACGAACTTCATCTCCAGATACATAATCCCACAATCCTTTACCAACCAAAACATTTTTGGCCATAAAAGACCAAAGAGAATAGTTGGTACCATCCAATTTGTCTTCGGATGTAAACGCACCAAAAATCTCTTTCTCCGTAGATTGAGCCATACTGTAGATGCACACAAGAGAGCAAAAGAACCTCCAAGAGATTCACAAATCTCCTCTCCAATCCAAGCAAAACTCTACACAAAATCTCAGCACAAAGCTAAGACAAGCTGCTTCCCAAAAGAACTGTTTACCTGAAGAAAATCTGTCAAAAAGCACACCCTCTTGATCTAAACGCCTCGGAAAAGTAACTTCTGCTACGCTGCTCAGAACGAAATTCTGAGGGCTCGAACGGCTTCGAAAGGGGGGTAAAACCCCAGGTCGCTTGGTCAGAATACTCCCGGAACGTCGAGGATGCTCCCACGAACAAATTTTCCGAAAACTGCCTAAAAACTGCGATTGCACACGCGGACGCGAAAACGCAAGTAGAGGCTTTGGAAATCACCTCGCTCTGATACCAATTGTTGAAGATGATGAAACAGGAAACAGAAGGAAGACAGCAACTCAGAGTAGGAAGAAGATGGAGAAGGAGAAGACACAGAGCTTGTGTACGAGATCTCTGTAGTGTCTCTCTCTGTATTGGAATAATAGTATGTTATGTACAAACTCAGAGCTACAAAGCTTATATGAAACCCTAAGAGATAAGGTGTCCTTTCACACCAGATGTCCAGGGGGAAAAACCCAATGGGAGAAAAGTGCCCCTGGTGAAGCGCGTATACACACTAACACTACTACATGTCTACACTGCATTAACACATCCTGAACTAAGTCATAGGATTTTGCATACTCACCTAGTGAAAGTCCACGATGTCTATCTTCCACGGCGGTTTAGCTGCTTGCTTGCTACACATGGCCTTCCCTTTCATCTTCTCTTCTCTTCTCTTTGAGATGCTTCCTCGTGCCTAGCACGCTTCACTCCCATAGCATCCACTTCTTCTACCTTCGCTTTTCCTTTGTGCTTCTCTCGAACTGATTCTTCTACCTTTGCCTTCCCTATAGCCTCCAAGCTAATAACACTCACCGCTTGGTTCACAGCAGGTGGTGAGGGTAGTGGCGGAATGAGAGGTTGGGGTGGTGGTTGCTGTTGTACAGGTGGTCGAAGGATTTGGACCGGTGGGATCGGTCTTGGTTGCCGAGGTGGTGGTGGTCTTGCTCTTGGTGTAGAGATCTGATTTTGTCTCCCCCCTCTATTGAAATTCTGCCTCCTTGGGTGAGGGCAGTAGTACATTCCATGGCCATCTTCCCCGCAGTTGTAACAGTGGTACTCTTGGTTCTGTCTTCGTTGTCCTCTTTCTTGTTCTGGATTCCTCCTAGGTGCATGCCCTTGCTGCACCAGATTCACAGATAAACTCTCTAGCTGGGTGGTGATGCGACTCAGCAGGTCTTCCTGCTCCTCTGATGCCTATTGCGGTTGGACTCTATGGTTGGTTGTTGCAGTCACTGGGGTTGGTCGGGCCGAGCTTGTTTCCTCTGACTCGTTTACTCTTGCTTGCATGCGTATCTTCTTGTCTTTAAGGCAGACTACTTCGACTGCCAACTCATATGTTGTAGGAAACCTTCCCTTCACCTTCTCTCTAAGCGGCAACCATAGACCAGCAATGAAACGATCCTTCTTTAGGAAATTAGGCGCTCCTTTGCCTTCCTCCAGTGAGGCAACCCATCTCTCCCATAAGTCCACAAATTTGGACTCGTAGGTGGTGTACTCTAGCAGACCTCCGTGCTTTAATTGTGTTAGTAGTAGCTGCCATAGCTTCTCCGAGGTTGTGCCTCCACCAAACCTCTTTACAAAAGCAGCCCTTAACACATCCCATGCATTCTTGGTAGCCTGGGGAAATGCATTATACCAGGACTTGGCCTCTACTTTCATCAGTAGAGGAAAAATTCTAAGTCGTGAAGCATTGTCATCTTTGTTGGAGACGACACAAGCAATGTCGAAATCATCCAAAAAGTCGGTGGTGAGATCCTCTCCTTTCTTTCCACTGAACGTGGGGAAAGAAACACTTGCCATGGTAGTGACTCAGGAAATTACAAACCCTCTTTTTTTTTTAACATTAACAAGAGTAGCGGCTCATAGAGGCTTTTTACAAGGGTGGGTGGATAGGTTAAAACAGGATAAAGATAGAAACATTAAAGGAATGATGGTAATCCGATATGGGGAGAATGATAGGGTTTAGGGAATTGAGGATTTCTCCTAGTACCGCCACACCGAATAGGTATACGATCTTCTATTGGTAGCAGACTTTCCTATCTACATAGATATTCACATGCATATGTTGCAAGAATGTGAACGAGAATGCCGTCGGCCCGTTTTCTGTCATAATAATCAATATCCACTTCTCCTAAATGATTTTCTCATATTAAACTGATCATTTAATGTGGGGAAGTGCCAGGGGAGAAAAAGCTAGAATATTGGTTAAGCTAGCAGACCGGCCACAGTAGGGATCCAAAGGAGGGAAAATAGGGTCGAAAGGGGGGGCCATCTGCAAAAGAGCCATGTGCAACAATGGGCTAAAAAGACCCTAAGGTTCAGCCCATTAAGACTTCCAAAATGCTAAGGTTCCAAAATTCAAAGGTTGTGTCCAAAGGGTTAAAGCTTAGGGGAAATTGGATGCTTTGTGTGCTCTCCAAAGTCAATGCATATCCCTACATGGGAGGGGGCAAGCCCTTCTTCTAGGGGATGAGAGAGAAAGACACACACACACATGCTCCCTTTACACAAAGGGAATTAGGGACACATGTCAGCTCCCTAGCCCAGATGCCCACAAGGTGTGCCCAATTCCTATTGGATGGCCTTGGAGGTGGACCAATGAAATTTAAGCTAGAGTAAATCTAGTTTAATTAATTTAAAAAAACACTTAATAAAAGAACCAAGGAGAATTAAGTCTCCTACATGACTATTGGGCAGTCTCCCAAGGGGTCCAATGAGCCTTCAGGAGCCCAATGGCTTGCCTGATTCCTATTGGCCAGGAGGCAAAGGGGTCCAATGAGAGTTTAATTGAATTATTAATTAACCTAAAGCTCTCACAAAAGGGGAAAGGGGGACACATGTCAAAAGGCTATCACTTATGCTGCTTAATGGTGATAGGCTAGCCCTGGGGAGGTCCAATGGGATGAGAGCAAAAGCATTTAGCAAGACGGCTCGCCCAAGAGAGAGAGGGGACTGATTTTTGCAAGGCATTATCACACACACACTCACACAATCTCATGTGTGAAGAAAGAGAAGACTATCTCTTCCCAAGCTTTAATGGAGAGCTCATCACCTACTCCAAGCTTGTGAGATAGAAGCCTACATCAACACACTCTTGTCATGTGGATGCAAACCCAACCAAGAGCCAAGCTTCAATGCATGCTCATCTCCTCTACCAAGCTAATTACTAAGCTAAAGCTATTCTAATATGAGTGATTATGTGAGGAGATGTAAATCTTTCTCGTAGGATACTCCTTCTTCCTCTCAATCTACTCTCATACCCTGCTAGCTCTCACCATCTTCAAAGGTGTGTGAGGTCTTGGGTCTGAGAACATGGATAATTAAAGTTCTGTTTACTAAGTGTTTTGCTTAGTGCATGAAGCTTTCATCTTCATTGCACTAGCTAGTCTTGAAGGAACACAAAGAATTGTATTGTACAATGTCTCTCTTGATGGGAGAAACCATAATACAAAGCCTTTTGGAGGGAGGACCGGCTCCATGCAAATCCGGTCCTCAACTGTTGTCATTATCTTAATTTCTCTCTCTTTTGAAAGTATTGTCGATGCTATCTAACTAGGTGTTATGCTTTTTGTTGCTCTCTCCACCCAAGCACTCTTGTAATTCTCATTAGGAATCTATTCTAATGAAATTCCCACTATGTTCATGCTCATTTCCGCTACACACAAGTTATTAGGCCATTAAATGTTACATTGGTATCAGAGCACAAGGTTTCTCTTTTCTTGCTCAAGAAGGGAGGTCCTTAAGCTAGCTACAAATGGTTGGTATTTTTAATTGCCTTTGAGTAAGTAGAATAGAGATTTTTCAGCCTTGCAGTGCGCCTGCCTTTGTGCAGTTAACGGGGCATCATCGTCAAGAGCTATGGTCTTAATAGTGGAGTCCTACGGGGCTTGCCTACGGCTTAACCACTATTGAGCTATTAGAATCTTGACAGGAGCCGGTGCTGTTTTGGTGTCGAAAGACCCTCTCTTCTATTCCTTGCAATTAATGGTATTCGAGCCGCGGGTACAGTAGCTTGAGTGCTTTTTCTAAAGGGGTAAAGAGGAGTAGCAACCAGGGCTTGAAGTGCCAAAGTACACCTAAAAGTTGTTAGAATGGCTAACAATAGTAAAGAGAGTGAAATTAATGTTGATAACTTTGATTTTGCTCATGAGCAAGCTACTAATGATGCTTCAATGCTTGTTAACTATCTTGTTTCTAGGCTTCAACAAGCCATGGGCAATCCATCTCTCCAAAGTGAAGTGCAATGGCAGCTTCGTGCTCATGGGATTCTCCAAGCTCATCACCATGACGAGAGAACACCTAGGAAGCCTCCTTGTGAGACTACCAAAAGAGGTCTCTCTCCTATTCGGGAAGAAGAAGAGAATTCATATGAAGGGCTCAAGAATTGACTTCTTGATGATGCATCTCCTTCCCAAAGGAGAACTCAAGAGCCTCCACCGAAGGAACGAGAAAGAACTGAGTCTTCCGCCACCTCGGCGGAGATAGCTCCACGAAGACGGTGGGCTAAACGCTCTCCATCACCACCAAAGCGGAGAAGACCATCACACTCTTCTCCACGCCATAATTAAAAGAGGGATGATAAAAAGCAAGAGAAGAAAAAGGCAAGAAAGAGGACACCCTCGTCTCCATCTTCTTCATCCTCTTCCTCTTATGAAAGCTATGGTGAAGAAGACAAAGATCAAGACAAGAAAAAGGAGAGAAAGAGATCACCCTCTTCTCCACCTTCTTCAAATCCTTCACCTTCTGAAGAAAGTGATGGTGCAACCTTTGAACCATCAAAAAGAAGAGGCCACAGGAAATCCTATGCCGCATGGAAGAGGTCGTCCAAGCTAAAGAAATTCAAAGAGGGAGGGAAGAGCATCTCTTTCCTTACCTATGATGGCACCTTTGGTGCTACGAACAAAGTCTTGGCCTTTATCCAGCAATTCGATGCGGCGTTTGGAGATGAGGGCTTTATAGAGTCCTCTAAGCTACGTCATGTAGCTATGCACTTTCAAAAGTCCGCCAGACAATGGTGGTCTAGCCTAAGAGCCAACGGTGAAGCTCCATGAATATGGAAAGCTTTAAGAGCTTCCATTATGAAGCAATTTTTGGCCACCGATGCCAAAGACAAAGTACTCACCGAATGGCGAAGCTTAAAGCTCTCTCCCAATGAATCCATCCACAAATATGTAGACAAGTTTTGGGACCTACAACTCAAAGCCACTGTCTTCAAAAAGTTGGATTTTGGAGAGAAAAAGCAACAATTTTGTGCGTGCTTAACTGAAGAAATGGCGGAGTATGTCAACTCCCAAAGGCCACATACCATATCGGCGGTAATACACCACACTATGGTGGCCTCTCGAATCAATTTCCAAACGGGGGCTAAAAGAAATAATAAGCCCCCGGACAACAAGGGTTCCAATGAGCCTAAGGGGAAGGACAATGTCCAAAAGTCTCCTAAGGGAAACTCCAACAAAGCTAAAGAGAAGGGAGTTTACAAAGGTAAGAATAAACTCTCTCCTGAAGAGCTTGAGCGTTATCATAAGGATAACCGGTGTTTCAAGTGCGGCGAACAAGGGCATGCGTACCGCGCTTGTCCCCAAAAGAACAACCGCCAAGATCCTCCTAGAGCTTCCTTGGTTGAAATCCAAGAGGAGGAGACTCACCAAACTCACCACAAAGGATCTCCTCTATGCCATGCTTGGGGAAAGGTAAGAGAACATGATGCTTTTATTCTCTTTGACCCTAGTTCTACTCACAATTTTATATCTATGGAGTTAGCCACCAAGCTAGGCATACAATCCTACGAGATGGGAGATGTCCTACCCGCAGACAGTGCCTTCAAGGGGCAAGAAGCTTCAGTCACTCCCTTGATTGGGATATTGAGGCTTCATGTCCAAGGCTATGTGGACAAAGAGGACTTCTTTATCTCTCCTCTCAAGCATGAGGATGTAATCCTAGGGGCACCATGGTTTGACCGCCTGGCTGCCGATGTTAAATTTCCTGAAAGGAGAATCTCCTTTAAGTTCACGGAAAAAGACATGTATATAGATGCTAAGGAAATGGGTAACACTATCCCCATTGTACATACACCAGCTTTCAACAAGTCAATAAAGAGCTCTATTTCCGTGTAGATGATTTTTGTTAAAGATTCTCAAAATGAACCTAATGCTTTAGCAAAAGAAAATAAAAGAAACCAAAAGGAATTAGAGTTATCCAATTTTCTCAAGTGGTTTCAAGATGTTTTTATTGACGACATCCCTTGTGAGCTACCTCCTAAACGAGGTAATGATGACCATGCAATTGAACTTCTTCGAGGAAGCTCAATGCCTAACAAACCTCCTTATAGAGTTTCTCAAGCTCAACAAGAGGAGATTATGCGGCAAGTGCATGAGTTAGTTGAGAAGGGTATGGTTAGGCCAAGCTCATCTCCATTTTGCTCACCTGTACTATTAGTGCAAAAGAAAGACGACACATATCGTGTGTGTGGCGACTATAGAGCACTAAATAGGATCACTATCAAGAATAGGTTTCCCGTTCCACGGGTAGAAGACCTATTTGATAAGCTACAAGGATTGACCTACTTCAGTAGGATTGACCTAGAAAGTGGCTATCATCAAATAAGGATAGTTGATCAAGACATTGTAAAGAAGACCGCATTTCGCACCACATTTGGTCTTTACAAATACATTGTCATGCCTTTTAGCTTGACCAATGCACCAACCACATTCAACCGCTTGATGGAGAAGCTGTTCAGGCCTCATCGAACCTTCACTGGAGTGTTCTTTGATGATATTATCATCTACTCTAATTCATTGGAGGAACACAAGCAACACCTCCAGGTAATATTTCAAGTTTTAAGAGAGAATAAACTTTATGGTAATCGAAAGAAAAGTGAATTTTTCTTGCAAGAGATTCAGTATTTAGGTCATATTATCTCTCAAGATGGCATCCAAATGGATCCATCTAAGTTAGAGGTAATAAAAGGATGGCCTAAACCAAGGAATCTTCATGAACTAAGAAGCTTTATAGGTATGTGTGCATACTATAGACGCTTCATAGAAAAGTTCTCACAAATTGCGGGACCATTACATGACCTAACAAAGAAAAGAGTTAGGTATACATGGTCTGCTAAGGAGAACAATGCTTTCGAAAAGCTTAAAGAAAAGCTTATCTCTCAACCTGTGCTTACACTACCGGATCTCTCAAAACCATTTGAGGTCCAATGTGATGCTTGTGGTGATTGCCTTGGAGCTGTTTTGCTCCAAGAAGGGCATGCCATAGGCTATGAGAGTCGAAGGCTCGACCCTGTTGAGCAAGCTCTAGGCATATATGAAAAGGAACTCCTTGCAGTTCTGCATGCCTTAGACTCATGGAAGCACTATTTATTGGGGACTCCTTTCATTCTCCGAACGGATCACCAAAGTCTTAAGTACTTCATGACGCAGACCAAGCTCTCCAACAAACAAATGATGTGGGCAAATTTCCTTTCGCAATTTCATTTTCATATTGCTCACATTGCTGGCAAGCATAATCAAGTAGCTGATGCACTCTCAAGATGGCCGAGAGTGAATGCGGTTTCCATAGCAACTCACAATGATCTATCTTCAATGATAGAGGAGTACGCTCCCGATTTTAGAGATGTGATTTCAGCCCTTGCATTAGGGAAGAAAGAAGAACCATTTACTTTACAAGATGGTTATCTTCTCTATGGCAATAGACTATGCGTTACTAACTCACTACATGAGAAAGTAATGTATGAATCTCATGCTCCACCTTATGCGGGGCATAGAGGGATTTAGTCTACCTTAAAGGTAATTGAAACATATTTCTATTGGCCTACCATGAAAGTGAACATACAAGATTATGTTTCTAAATGTGTGGTATGCCAAAAGACAAAATTTGATAGAGGGAAGCAACTTGGATTGCTTCAACCCTTGCCAATCCCTAATTCACCATGGGAGAGCATATCCATGGATTTTATCTTTGGATTGCCTAAGTCTATCCATGGGAATATGGGAATATGGATGATAGTAGACAGGTTCAATAAACAAGCTCATTTTATACTTGTCAAAAAGACTATCAAACCATCAAATGGCAACCCTCTTCATTTCACAAATTTTCAAGTACCATGGCTTGCCAATATCCATAGTGTCGGATAGAGATCCTAGAATGACCAGTAATTTCTGGAAGGGTCTCTTTGAGAATTTAGGGACAAGGCTAAACTTCTCTTCGGCCTATCATCCACAAACGGATGGCCAAAGTGAAATAGATAACCTAACCATTCTCAATCTACTAAAAGCCTATGTAACGGAAGTAGATCAAAGATCCCAATGGGAGAAGTACTTACCCTTAGTGGAGTATGCTTACAATAACACTGTACATACTTCCACGGGAAAAGCACCTTTCGAGGTAATTGAGGGAAGATCAAAAAGTCCCTTGCTACTTAAGGTACATGGGAATGTCTTTGCTGTAGATGAGTATAGCCGAGACCTACAAGAATCTTTTCAAAAGATTAAGGATGCTATCTCTATCTCACAGCAAAGGCAAAAGGCTGCTGCTGACAAGCACAGAAGAGCCCAACCTTTAAAGAAAACGATTGGGTCTTGTTAAAGTTTCCCAAGGCTCGATTAAGGCACACGACGGGCAAGAATCCTACGGGCCACCAAAAGTACTATGCTAAACTAGCAAAAAGGTACTATGGTCCCTTCCAGATTCTTAGGCCAATCAATGAGATGGCCTATCAACTCAAGTTGCCCAATCATTGGCTCATACACAATGCTTTCCATGTGAGCCTATTAAAGCCTTACAAAGGAGAGCCACCTCAAGAACCAACTATTGAAGACCCACCGGAGATCGAGGACCAAGAGGAGGTGCTGCAGCCCGAGTCCATTCTCTGACATGAAGACAAGGTATTAAGAGGCGGTAAGACTATGCGACGATATCTTATTAAGTTTAAGAATTATCCTTTTGAAGATGCTAGATGGATGCAAGGCATACAATTAAAGGATAACCTAAACCTTGTCAATGCTTACAATGCTTCTCAAGAGTAAGAAAATGTACAAAATGTTAAAAATGAACAAAGTTTTTGTCTTATAAGACTCTCTTTTTCTTTATTGTGCACAAAAATGAAGTAGTATGCACGCTTAGATCAAGTTGTGGAGACGACGTCTCCCAAACACCAAGTAGAGCTTGTCACTCTACTATGGAAGACTGATAGGACTAATGTGCAGACATGGGCAGCCGCAGGATCTCAAGCGCCAAATGGACTAGTCATCCATTGTGGAATGATGTCGTAGGGTAACATAGGGATCCTCTACCCGCTAAGAAAAGGACTCATGAATATGCTTTATCTTCTCTACACCATAGACGAGGATGACTATGATTTCAAGAGAGAGGTAATGTCATAATAATCAATATCTAATTCTCCTAAATGATTTTCTCATATTAGACTGATCATTTAATGTGGGGAAGTGACAGGGGAGAAAAAGCTAGAATATTGGTTAAGCTAGAAGACCGGCCACAGTAGGGATCCAAAGGAGGGAAAATAGGGATCCAAAGGGGGGCCCATCTGCAAAAGAGCCATTTGCAACAATGGGCTAAAAAGACCCTAAGGTTCAGACCATCAAGACTTCCAAAATGCTAAGGTTCCAAAATTCAAAGGTTGTGTCCAAAGGGTTAAAGCTTAGGGGGAATTGGATGCTTTGTGTGCTCCCCAAAGTCAATGCATATCCCTACATGGGAGGGGGCGAGCCCTTCTTCTAGGGGATGAGAGAGAAAGACACACACACACACACACACAGGCTCCCTTTACACAAAGGGAATTAGGGACACATGTCAGCTCCCTAGCCCAGATGCCCACAAGGTGTGCCCAATGCCTATTGGATGGCCTTGGAGGTGGACCAATGAAATTTAAGCTAGAGTAAATCTAGTTTAATTAATTTAAACAAACACTTAATAAAAGAACCAATGAGAATTAAGTCTCCTAGATGACTATTGGGCAGTCTCCCAAGGGGTCCAATGAGCCTTCAGGAGCCCAATGGCTTGCCTGATTCCTATTGGCCAGGAGGCAAAGGGGTCCAATGAGAGTTTAATTGAATTATTAATTAACCTAAAGCTCTCACAAAAGGGGAAAGGGGGACACATGTCAAAAGGCTATGACTTATGCTGCTCAATGGTGATAGGCTAGCCTTGGGGAGGTCCAATGGGATGAGAGCAAGAGCATTTAGCAAGAGGGCTCGCCCAAGAGAGAGAGGGGGCTGATTTTTGCAAGGCATTATCATACACACACTCACACAATCTCATGTGTGAAGAAAGAGAAGACTATCTCTTCCCAAGCTTTAATGGAGAGCTCATCACCTACTCCAAGCTTGTGAGATAGAAGACTACATCAACACACTCTTGGCATGTGGATGCAAACCCAACCAAGAGCCAAGCTTCAATGCATGCTCATCTCCTCTACCAAGCTAATTACTAAGCTAAATCTATGCTAATATGAGTGATTATGTGAGGAGATGTACATCTTTCTCGTAAGATACTCCTTCTTCCTCTCAATCTACTCTCATACCTTGCTAGCTCTCACCATCTTTGAAGATGTGTGAGGTGTTGGGTCTAAGAACGGGGAGAATTAAAGTTGTGTTTACTAAGTGTTTTGCTTAGTGCATGAAGCTTTTATCTTCATTGCACTAGCTAGTCTTGAAGAAACACAAAGAATTGTATTGTACAATGTCTCTCTTGATGGAAGAAACCATAATACAAAGCCTTTTGGAGGGGGGACCGGCTCCATGCAAATCCGGTCCTCAACTGTTGTCATTATCTTAATTTCTCTCTCTTTTGAAAGTATTGTCGATGCTATCTAACTAGGTGTTATGCTTTTTGTTGCTCTCTCCACCCAAGCACTCTTGTAATTCTCATTAGGAATCTATTCTAATGAAGTGCCCACTATGTTCATGCTCATTTCCGCTAGGCCATTAAATGTTACATTTTCCATCATGCACAGAGGGTGGAATACTTACTTATACTCTTACTGTGCCAGTGTTGATGAGTCGGCACATCCACAAGAGGTCGTGCCTTTCATGGGCTCTACCTTTCCTTCGTTGCTCAGCACGTATGGGGTGATGGCGATGCGTCTAACCACTCCCAGCCTCTTGGCTAGTAGCAATTGCAGGTAATTTCCGTACTCGGCGTGTTGTATGAATTCTACTCCATTCACTTGCAACTTGTCCCCAGCCCACTGGGTTTCACCCGTGGTGGAAAGCTTCTTCAGGATAAGTTGTACAGGTAGAGGAGGAAGATCCTCCACTCGCTTCCCAAAACAACGAGAGCAGTAGCCGAACCACTCTTCCCTAGGACATGGGAATCTTCTTACCACTTCTTCCGGATTGTCGAAGTGGATTGGTAGCACTCGCATGCGTCGTGCAAATCGGTAGGCGACCTTTCGCCGCTTAGCTTCGGATGACTTCCTCTTTGGCAAGCAGGGCACAACCCGGCTTTCTGTGCTTGAAGCACTTGCTTGGCCAGATGCTTCTCTCTTTGGGGTCATGTGTTTCCAGATTGGCTTAACTTCTCCTTACCTTTGGCTCAAGAAGCCCCTTTAGGCCACTTTGGAGTTATAACTTTGACTGCAGTTTCTTTAGGGAAAAGAGGCCTTACCGTTTTCTTCCCTTCCTTGATGTGAATGATTTCTTCACGATGAACATCGATGCAGACGATTTCAACCCTTTCGCTGCCTTCGTTGCTGGCACTCATTGACAGTGTGTCTTGGTTGACAATAGTGGTGGCACTTCACCGACCTCCCACCTGATGCTCTTAATATATGGTTAGAACGAGCAACACGAGATGGAGAATTTACCTCTTGAATACTGATGACACTGCAGCCTGGCAGTAGCACTTCAATGAAGGCGGCTAGTGCCTCCTTCGTCTCCTCTTCTTCCTCCCTCTAGTTAGAAAATTCCTTCAGCCATTCGTCCATGATTGATAGTGGGTGTCACTTTCAGCATTGTAGACTGAAAGGTCTTAGAAAGCCCTCCTCTGTGGGGGCACCAAATGACGGTAGAAAATCGAACCCCGAACCCCAACAACCTCTAAAACGCCGAGGGCAGAATGGCGCGCCTCGAGCCTGTCTCACGGTAAAGCGAATAGGGGGCACCACCTAACTTTGAGCGGCTAGGACGTAAACCATGATGATATGAACACCGCAAACTTACACACGGAGAGAGAGAGAGAGAGAGAGAGAGAGAGAGAGAGAGAGAGAGAGAGAGAGAGAGAGAGAGAGAGAGAGAGAGAGAGAGAGAGAGAGATGTTTGCAAATGATGAAAACCCTTGGGGGTGTGAGGGAGAATTATTTCTGCAGTATTTACAAATGGCACACCGTGGTGATAGAGACTGCTCATTTGATGCATCCCTGTTCAATGGCAAAGGAGCTCGCTAGCACAGTAAAGGAAATTCTTGGCACTGCGTTTCTGTTGGTTGCTCTGTGGATGGGAAGGATCCCAATGATTTGCAAATAGGGATTGATGATGGGGATGTTGAGATTCCACAGAATTAGCTTAATTAGTCTTAGGTAGGTGTCTCTCTAGAATGTAGCGCTTCTAAAGTAAGTTTCACTTTGTGGTACTGCTGCTGGGTTTTTCTTGCAAATCGTTTTTGGACAAATGTCAGCTTGTTATACTTCTAATGAGTGTATGCTCAGCGTGGAGAGAGAGAGAGAGAGAGAGAGAGAGAGAGAGAGAGAGAGAGAGCACCAATTCACATGCTTAAGACAGTGTTCTCGGGAAAAATCAATTTCACAAACATCCATAGAGGAAAATTCTCAAAATAACGGCATTTTTGACAATTAAACTCTATTTTTATTTCTTCCATTATGAGGTGCGTATGGAAATTGGACTAAAGAGACTAAAGCCTAATCATAGCTCTAGGTCATGTTAAAAATGAATATTGGAGTATTAAGACTATCACTAAGAGTCTAGGACTAATGAGAAATGAACCTACATTAATCTAAGGTCAAGGCCAATTACCTATGATTAGCACACATAAAACCTAATTTTATGATGAGTTAATTTTCACAAAGCAAAGTGTTGAAACTTTAAGATGCTTAGCTTTTGAACATGAGAAAACCTTATTTTTTGAATTTTCAAACTGGATTCTATCCTCTTTCCCTCCCTTCAATCGGTTGTTTTGAGTTTTCAATTGGCTCCAGAGAGAGAGAGAGAGAGAGAGAGTGAGAGAGAGAGAGAGAGAGAGAGAGAAGATCCTACAAGGTAATTTGGTTGTGCTCACATGTTGGCTTGGTTGTGCTCACACGTTGGCTTGGTTTTCATGAGGACTAAAACTTAAGTGGGAGAATGTGCAAGGTGAAGTGAAAGAGAAGAAAGATAAGTCAACGCTCGAAGTAGACTTGGTCAGCTTTGGCCCCTGGAAGTGAAAAGACTTTTTCTTGGAGATTCTCCAAGCTTAACATTTTGTTGTAAACATGTTTTGTATATGATGAAAATAGTCGGTGATAATGATTGTTTCTCTTTTTTTTTTAGAGAGAGAGATCGAAGCATCTTCTCTCACTTAATAGCGCTCTTCCTAGTGGACATACATGGTAGCTCTTGGTTTGGCAAGTCTCTATCATCTCCAAAAAATGGGATGTCAATACGATGCAACCCTTTTCCTCATCCAACTAGCAATATTTCCTTACCACCTTGACTTGAGCAGACACAAGCTGAAAAGAGATTGAAATTTACTGCAAACAAATTATGGCCTTCTAGATAGTTTTGCTAGATTTTTCCAAACAATGATCCAAAATGGAAAGGAGTCGCATCTTCCATCTTTATGAACTAAGATGTTCAATTGATCTATATTTAAGTTTTCAAAAAAACATATTTTTGCCAGCAATGGTGACATGTATAAGGACGACTATATTTGTATAATCACGATTGGGGAGCAATGGTGCTGACATTTATTGATTGGATTTAGAGAAATCTATCTCTCTCTCTCTCTCTCTATCTATCTATCTACCTCTCTGTGTGTGTGTGTGTGTGTGTGTGTGTGTGTGTGTGTGATATCTCTTTTTAGAAAAGAAGTATATATATACGTGAGAAACTCACTTGGAAACTTTGCTCGGTTTTGAACTTGCTCGGATAAGTTCGCTCGATGTTTGGTAGAACTCCCAGAAAAGTAAGGTGCTTGATAGTGCATCTTGCACAAATGACGAATGCTTTCTTATGACCCGTTGTTGCTATCATATAAAGTGAAGTACTTTTATGTGCACATCGCGCACAAGTGTCAATCACCTTTTTACCTCGCAATTCAATTCAAACAAATTGTACTTGATAGTGACGAGAGCAAAGTGAACCCCGACGGCCTCTAAAACTCCGGGGACCAAATGGCGTGCCTCGAGCCTGTCACACGGTAAAGCGAATAGGGGGCACCACCTAGATTTGAGCGTCTAGGATGCAAACCACGATGATATGAACACCGCAAACTTACACACACAAAGACGGGGAGAGAGAGAGAGAGAGAGAGAGAGAGAGAGAGAGAGAGAGAGAGAGAGAGAGAGAGAGAGAGAGAGAGAGAGAGAGAGAGATGTTTGTGAATGATGAAAACCCTCGGGGGTGTGAGGGAGAATTATTTCTGCAGTATTTACAAATGGCACGCCGTGGTGATAGAGAGGTAGGGAGAAAAGATGGTGCAAACTACTTGGTGCGCTCTCTAAGACGACTCAATGGTTGTGCTACCAAGAGCGTGTATACGTGTGTGCATCGACCATTGGAGTCAAGAGATGGATGTGGTTCCCTTCGCATGGTGCAATTCCCAAGGCAAACCCAACACACAAGCCCCCTCCCCGTGATGGTGATAGTGTCAACTCTTCCCACTATACTCTACCAAGTGCTGACTTCTCATGGACTGCCCCCCCCCCCCGATAGTGATCCCTTAGTGCCAATTTATAGGTGTTGGCTTCTTGGATTGTGGTAATCCCAGTGTGATTAGGGTAAGCTTTATCGGGGAGACAAAGCAAGTGGTGGGCCCCATGTGGTTGACCCTTGCTTTGTTTTGGGAGGTTATTAAAAGATGAGAATCTCTAGGTGGGCCTTTGTGACCATCACCTAGAGAGAGGAAATTAAAAAAATGGAAATTTTACAATGGCTCGGGTGAAAACTGAAGAAATGATGAAAATACCCTATGAATTACTGGAAACGGCGTCGTGCTTGCGTGTTCCCGGCAAATGGTGTGTTTTCGGTGTGTCGGTGTAGAGCGTACTTCTTTTCGGGGTCGGCCAAGGCATGCCTTCGGCGCATTTCCTATTTTTGTTGTTGGCGGCGCGTGCTTTGGGTCCTCCTTTTTTTTCATTGTCGTCGTAGTCGTGGAATCCTTCGTTTTCCTTGTATTTATGTGCGTACATGCATTGTCGGGGGATATGTGTTCGCTACGTGAGCCGGACAGGCGCCAGGCCTCTGGCTGTGGGAGGTGTGAAAGAGGGAGAACAAGAACAACATATGTAATTGAATCTGAAAATGACCATAATCATCAATTAATTGATTAACGCTTGAGTACAACTTAATCCTTAGCCAAGGCGGGCTATTAACAACACCGTCACTTGGGTCATCTTCTAACTAGCAGTTTAGGCTCCCACTTTACACAATTAACCAGGTCCTCCTTCTTTTTCATTGTCGTCGTAGTCGTGGAATCCTTCGTTTTCCTTGTATTTATGTGCGTACATGCGTTGTCGGGGGATATGTGTTCGCTACGTGAGCCGGGCAGGCGCCGGGCCTCTGGCTGTGGGAGGTGTGAAAGAGAGAGAACAAGAACAACATATGTAATTGAATCTGAAAATCATCATAATCATCAATTAATTGATTATCGCTTGAGTACAACTTAATCCTTAGCCAAGGCGGGCTATTAACAGCACCGTCACTTGGGTCATCTTCTAACTAGGAGTTTAGGCTCCCGCTTTACAGAATTAACCGGGCCGTTAACGACACCGGACTTAAAAGAATGTTAATTCAATCTCTATATGATGATGGTTGTGGAAATTTCCTCTTGTCGCTTTATCTGCTTCAAATACCCGTAGATTCTGCAGTCTTCAATTCTGCTCACTACCTTGATCATCAAGCTTCATTTATTACCAATTATCCTGTATCTTCCTGCTTTATGCACTTTGGATTGGCTTATCTGCTGTTCATGAGCTTTATCTTCACCTCTAGTCGACTTTCTCCGAGTCCCTTAACCCCTGCTTGGACGATACACTTGCTTTCCTCTTCCGAGCTCATGCCAGCTCCATGCAATGCTCCGAGATACTCTCCTTTTCAAGCATGAGAGAGTGAGAGCACGCTTAACTTTCTTGCTTATGTTTGAGAGCAAGAGAAAGTGCCCCTTCCTTGCCGACTCCTTGCTCCCCTCTTCTCTATCATATGCATAAGATGAAGAGATCTTTACTCTTCTTTGTTTGTTAGAACCCTTTCTCGAGAGTCTTGCTTCAAGACTCGGCTCCGAGAGCCTTTACTTTTCCACCTTCTTTATTGTTCGCCTTAACATGCCGAGCTCCGCCTTCTCCAAGCCTTGCTCTCTTCATTTGCTAACCAAGGACAAGAGGACGAGAGAGAGTGCTCGCCCTTGCTTACCTCATTACTCCCTTGCTTAGCTTGATTGGAGATCGAGAGAGAGAGAGCCTTGTTTGCCTCCTTTTGCTCTCCCCTTGCCCTATTCTCCTTCACTTTTTGCTCGTTACGAGCCTTGTTCTCCTTCGTTGATAGCCTCCTCCCTTCGTCTTTTCTTGCTATCTCCGCATGAAAAAAAAGGTGTCCTATTATTAGCCAATAGCGCCGCCACTACTGACGTGGCACAGGAACGGCCACTATGACGTGGTAGCGCGGACTTTCAATAGCGTCGAACTCGGCGAAACCGGTACCGAAGAGGAGCACTATGGCGAGGGCTACACTTCGCGTTTATTCTCCACCACCGACTGAGGACCGAGCGAGCGTGCGCAAGCGTTTCTCTGCCTCTTGCGTGGCTACAGCTGCTCGCCATCGACCTCCTCTTTCTTCTTTTGTTTCACATTCACTTAAAAGACCCTTTTTAGTTCCCAAAGGGTGGCCCTTGAACTACCTGTGGGCGGGCGGGCCTTTGGCCATGCCCTTTAGTTGGGTGGCCTTCGCTTACGACTTTGGGCGGCTACTTGTCACCTTGGGCGGTCGACCATAGGTAAGCTCTAGAAGCCATTGCTTAGCCGCCATAATTGTGGCCCTTGGCCACATAATTGCGACATAATTTAATGGCTTGGCACCACGCGTGGCATACATATCTTTTAAAGCATTGCAAGAGCCGACATTCTTGAATAATGCCAAAATAACCCAGCTCAGCATTGCTGACAACTGACATCGGACTCTGCGCCAAGCCGTAGACTTCTCAAACTGCATAAAATGCATACTAACCCTGATGAGGAGGCCAAAAATCCTAGATGGCACCCCGACCGACCGACCGGACTGGTACGGAGCTGGCCCCCCAGTGAATCTTTAACGGCGGCTAATATCTTGGCGATCGGGACTCCGATCACTGATCTGAAAAGACCGACCCACTCCAAAAAGTGAGCACTTCAAGCCCGTGCATTCATTTCATCTCTGTCACCTCATCTGCAGTTGTCCAATCCGGTACGGATCTGCAATCGACTCAAACTTCAATATGCCATAACTTCTTCATCGTAGCTTCAATCGACGAGCCGTAAAGACATGTCGGTAGAGCACTTCAAGCACTACAGTTCTAGACCATAAACTCCCAGCTGTGCTCACTTCAAGCATAATCATTTTTGGCATTATTGAGGTATCTGTTGGTCCTTTTAAGCCGCATTTGGCATACATTAATCATTAAACTTGGCCTGTTAACAAGCCCTGATCATTGACCATTAAATGTGTCGGCTTTAAAGAAGCTTAGATTGCATTTATCTACTCTTTTTCCGTACATGGCAGCGGAGCTTCACGACATTCACCCCCTCTGAACCTGCACAGCCTCCGGTCTGTGCCAACAACACTTTAATATGCATCTGCTATAGGTACCTTAAGCTCCTTACCCATCATCAGACTCACGTAACTGGTAAACATATAAAAAATGAAATAAGTCTTATACCCTATCATCAATGTTCTAGCTTAATCATTAGGTAGCTGCCCATCAAAAATCGTTGAACTGTATCTGCCATATCTGCAAAGCATTCAATCATGGATAACTTGTTTAGTGAACCCCGCCAGACTCAAGTGCTCCAGTTAATGATGCACACAGCTTGACCATTAAGCTCTCTTTAAGGAACCCTGTCAAGCTCAAGTATGCCTTACTCTGTCTGCACACGGAATGGCCGTCAAGTCCTTTACCTCAAGTTCTGGTAGCAGAACCAACTCAAAAGATGTAAAGATACTTCAACAGTTGTCCAAAGAAGTCAGTTGGAAGCCAACCATGTAAGCTTATTGACCGCATAACAAAACCTATTATGACTCGGCATAATCTAGAAAACAAAATCTTGTACCATGCAACCTGCTACAATATGTAACTGGTACTCTTCAAATCTGCAACTGGCACTTTAGTAGCCCCCGAGATCAAACGGGAAACTAACTAATCATTTGCCCAACTGTGAGCATTCCTTTAAAAAATTTGCACCATCCTCCAGGAACATAGGGCATATAAAGTAGCTGCCAACAATCATAGCTAGCATGATAACCTCCTTGGTCATAAGGTAGTGGATGATCGTATTTCAAGTATATTGCATCTCCACAAACTTTCTCATAGCATAGGAACAAAAAGTCCCAAATTCCCATCATAACAGAACCCAGTGGGAAAATCAATTCAATCACTATGGTTTCCAAAATATCAATCTGCATTTGTGAGTCACTGAATTCCATCACTTCATTTGATACCACAAACGCTGCATGGTTGCCTTCTCTAGTAGGCACAAACTTCTCTAGAGCCTCATTCAAAATAAACATAAGCTCTTCATCATATGTTGTAGGATGTTCTTCACTACTCTTGTCACAAGGAACTCGAAATTCCTCTAGCAGCACATCATCAAGCAGATCCATAAACTCCATATCTTCCTCCTTGGAGGAACCACCTAGTTTGTGAGTATTATCACAGGAAACCACCTAGTTTGTGAGTATTATCACCGGAACCACCTAGTTTGTGAGTATTATCACAGGAAACCTCATGGCTTGTTGCATACATAGGCATGAATTGTTCTGGCAGCTTCACATTCCCATTCAAATATCTTTCCACTTCAATAGCACAAGTCTCACCATGCATTACAAAGATAGCATCAATTTCCTTTTCCATAGCATCATCATAGCAAACCCTGTAACCTGTAGCAGTCATAAACTGATCATCATCCATCACCCCCTCTTAATATGCATCTCCATAATCATAATCTTTGTCTTGGTTCACATCAAATACATATGGTTGAGCATCAAATACATCTACATCATCACTAGTGTCCTGAAATGCAGCCATATACATCATCCAAAACAATTGCTTTTGAATGTAATGTTTCATAAGCATTCTCTTCATGCTCTATACCCAAAGAGAACTTCAAATGGGCATCCACATCACATATTGACTCTGACAAACATGTTTCTTGATCACCGCTAGCAACTATGCTTGTATGCAAACCATGTTCTGGCTCTGAGAAACCTGCTTTCTCATTTATGTCACTTTGAGAGGATATGACTGCATGTTTAGCATCCATAGAGTCATAGCTGCTTTGGAATAAAGAAGACAATCCCAATCGAGCATAAACAATATCTACTATGAAATCATAATCTGCATGCAATAATGTCTCGTCTTCCAGAAGACATGCATCAATAACAGATTCTAACTTAGCTCGGATAGAATATTGATCACCTGTATGATATGATTTTTGCATTAAGAAAAATGGCTCCTCATCTTGTCTGCTTTGAATTTTTTGAAGCTCCAGGTCTTTATTCAGTGAGATCCCCTGTAAAATTGCTTCTGCAAAAGCATCCCAATTATTTGCAGATGTTCTTGCAATAACTTGAACTTGCTCCTTAATATCGTCACACACAAGCTATTCAAACTCTGAAATCATTTGAACTTCTGGCACTCTTTCACGCTTCATTTCTTGCTCGTAGCACTCTAGGTAGCCTTTTGGATCATATTCACCATCAAGCATTCATCTTTCATCGCACACTACATCCAATGTTGCATTTAAAGCTTCTTCTATCTACTTCTTTGTCTTCACGACTTCTACTTCATGCAATGATCCCTGCATCACTCGCATCATCTTGGAAAAATCTGGAACTCCTGATTTTCCATTAGAAACATGTGTGATAAATTCTTCATCTCCGTTGAATCTCCATCTCCATCTCCCATCCTGGCTCGTTTCGCGTCGGGTTCACCAAAGATGTCGGGGGATATGTGTTCGCTACGTGAGCCGGGCAGGCGCCGGGCCTCTGGCTGTGGGAGGTGTGAAAGAGAGAGAACAAGAACAACATATGTAATTGAATCTGGAAATCGCCATAATCATCAATTAATTGATTAACGCTTGAGTACAACTTAATCCTTAGCCAAGGCGGGCTATTCACAGCACTGTCACTTGGATCATCTGCTAACTAGGAGTTTAGGCTCTCGCTTTACAGAATTAACCGGGCCGTTAACGACACCGGACTTAAAAGAATGTTAATTCAATCTCTATATGATGATGGTTGTGGAAATTTCCTCTTGTCGCTTTATCTGCTTCAAATACCCGTAGATTCTGCAGTCTTCAATTCTGCTCACTACCTTGATCATCAAGCTTCATTTATTACCAATTATCCTGTATCTTCCTACTTTATGCACTTTGGATTGGCTTATCTGCTGTTCATGAGCTTTATATTCACCTCTAGTCGACTTGCTCCGAGTCCCTTAACCCCTGCTTGGACGAAACACTTGCTTTCCTCTTCCGAGCTCATGCCAGCTTCATGCAACGCTCCGAGATACTCTCCTTTTCAAGCATGAGAGAGTGAGAGCACCTTTAACTTTCTTGCTTATGTCTGAGAGCAAGAGAAAGTGCCCCTTCCTTGCTGACTCCTTGCTCCCCTCTTCTCTATCATATGCATAAGATGAAGAGATCTTTACTCTTTTTTGTTTGTTAGAACCCTTTCTCGAGAGTCTTGCTTCAAGACTCGGCTCCGAGAGCCTTTACTTTTCCACCTTCTTTATTGCTCGCCTTAACATGCCGAGCTCCGCCTTCTCCAAGCCTTGCTCTCTTCATTTGCTAACCAAGGACAAGAGGACGAGAGAGAGTGCTCGCCCTTGCTTACCTCATTACTCCCTTGCTTAGCTTGATTGGAGATCGAGAGAGAGAGAGAGAGAGAGAGAGAGAGAGAGAGAGAGAGAGAGAGCCTTGCTTGCCTCCTTTCGCTCTCCCCTTGCCCTATTCTTCTTCACTTTCTGCTCGTTATGAGCCTTGTTCTCCTTCGTTGATAGCCTCGTCTCTTCGTCTTTTCTTGCTATCTCCGCATGAAAAAAAAGGTGTCCTATTATTAGCCAATAGCGCCACCGCTACTAATGTGGCACAGGAACGGCCACTATGACGTGGCAGCCCGGAAAAGCCTTGTTTTCCTTCGTTGATAGCCTCCTCACTTCGTTACTTCGTTAGCTTAGTGGAGATTTTCAGATCTCTCCCCTCCCATTCACCCACGTGGCAGCTATTTCAACGCTTAAAAAAAAGCTGCGCCGTCAAAAGCTGGCAGCTATTTCGAGCACTAAAACAAAAGCTCTGCGTCGTGAAGCTGGTAGCTATTTCTAGCGCTAAAACAAAATCTCTGCACTGTGAGAAGCTAATAACAAAGTAATAACGCTCTCCACAGTTCGGTTCTCTCTCAGCTTCAGGTTCTCAAAAGCTAATAACGCTCTCCACAGTGCGCAGTTACGTCAAGTATGCTCTCCATAGTGCGCGGGTCCCTTCAGAGTTCGCAGCTAGGCTTAGGTTCTCTCTCAGCTTCATGTTCTCTCTCTCTCTCTCTCTCTCTCTCTCTCTCTCTCTCTCGCCCCCCTCTCCCTTATCCACAGTTTTACAGAGTAGCATGGGTCTCTAGTTCTTTTTGCTACCTGCTTTGTCTGATGGCGTTTGTTTACTCATCACTTTATTCCTTGTGTTCAATCAGTTGAAAAGGCCTCAGGTTCTCTCTCTCTCTCTCTCTCTCTCTCTCTCTCTCTCTCTCTCTCTCTCTCTCTCTCTCTCTCTCTCTCTCTCTCTCTCTCTCTCTCTCTCTCTCTCTCTCTCTCTCTCTCTACTTGCCTCCCAACTTTGTCTTGGCTGCGCGAAGCATCTTTCATGCTGAGCCTGCTAGAACCTAGACATCTACTTGAAGTATTTTTCATGCCGACCTGCTAGAGCCTAGACATCTACTAGAACCTAGACATCTACTTGAACTGTGGGAGCTCGCAGGGAGAAGGGTTGGGGGAAGCGGTGCCGGCAGCACGTCCCTTGGCAATGGAATCGCCGGCGGCAGCAACATGCTGCGTTTCTACACAGACGACGTCCCTGGCTTCAAGATGAACCCCACCTTCGTCCTCGGCATGAGAGTCTTCTTCATTGCAGCTGTCGCACTCCTCCACGCTGTTTATGCATATCGATCTGCTGCTTAGCTATTAAGGCCTCTTTTCTTGGTTTTAGTCATAATTTTGTAAGGTTGTAAGGATCTGTAAGGTTGCGAAATTGACTGCCTACAAGTCTGTTGTAAAATCTCTTGAGCAATTTTGCATTGGATACATCTGATTCATCACGAGACGTCGTCATTTTTGACAAGTTTGGGTATGGCCGGATGGTTGTGAGTCTTTGTGCATACAATAACGTATATGTATGCAAGTTTCAAAGTATGTATGTGTGTTGCTTTTCTTGCGCGAAGCATCTTTCATGCCGATCCTGCTAGAACCTAGACATCTACTTGAAGCATCTTTCATGCCGAGCCTGCAAGAACCTAGACATCTACTAGAACCTAGACATCTACTTGAACCATGGGAGCTCGCAAGAGAAGGGTTGGGGGAAGCGGTGCCAGCAGCACGTCCTTGGCAATGGAAGCGTCGACGGCAGCAACATGCTGCGTTTCTACACAGTCGACATCACTGGCTTCAAGATGAACCCCACCTTCGTCCTTGGCATGAGTGTCTTCTTCATTGCAGCTGTCGCACTCCTCCACGCTGTAGGAAAGATCTATGCATATCGATCTGCTTGTTAGCTATTAAGGCCTCTTTTCTTGGTTTTAGTCATAATTTCGTAAGGTTGTAAGGATCTGTAAGGTTGCGAAATTGACTGCCTACAAGTCTGTTGTAAAATCTCTTGAGCAATTTTGCATTGGATACATCTGATTCATCACGAGACGTCGTCATTTTTGACAAGTTTGGGTATGGCCGGATGGTTGTGAGTCTTTTTGCATACAATAGCGTATATGTATGTAAGTTCCAAAGTATGTATGTGTGTTGCTTTTCTTGCGCGAAGCATCTTTCATGCCGAGCCTGCTAGAACCTAGAAATATACTTGAAGCATCTTTCATGCCGACCTGCTAGAACCTAGACATCTACTAGAACCTAGACATCTACTTGAACCGTGGGAGCTTGCAAGAGAAGGGTTGGGGGAAGCGGTGCCAGCAGCACGTCCCTTGGCAATGGAAGCGCCGGTGGCAGCAACATGCTGCTTTTCTACACAGACGACGTCCCTGGCTTCAAGATGAACCCCACCTTCGTCCTCGGCATGAGTGTCTTCTTCATTGCAGCTGTCGCACTCGTCCACGCTATAGGCAAGATCTATGCATATCGATCTGTTGCTTAGCTATTAAGGCCTCTTTTCTTGGTTTTAGTCATAATTTTGTAAGGTTGTAAGGATCTGTAAGGTTGCGAAATTGACTGCCTACAAGTCTGTTGTAAAATCTCTTGAGCAATTTTGCATTGGATACATCTGATTCATCACGAGACGTCGTCATTTTTGACAAGTTTGGGTATGGCTGGATGGTTGTGAGTCTTTATGCATACAGTAACGTATATGTATGCAAGTTCCAAATTATGTATGTGTGTTGCTTTTTTGAGATGTTATGTTGGTCTCTGTTGCTCACATGTGGAAAGTTAAGTCAGACCACTTCACTTATGCTTGTGGGTGACTCTGATCGGCCTTAATGTGAACTCCCAGTGTGCTGCTATACATTTGCGAGATTGATTTTCTTAGCAGCTATGGGTAATTTGTTTGTCTGAGGCAATCATCATATATCAAATGCAAGATGTTTGCTGATCTCGTTGCCACGTAGATGGAAAATACCTCTATTGATACGATGCAGTCAGAAGTGAATCGCCTCTTTTTTGAGTGCACGTGGCTCTGCAGATATGGTGCTTGAATGTTAGAACCTGAGGATTTCCCCTCAGTGAGAACTCATCATGTCCACTGTACTCGTTGTTCATGATGTGATTATGATGCAAATATGGAGTGATGGCAAAAGAGTTGAAAATCTTGCAGGGAGCAGATCTTCCAGTCTTGTGCTCTACAGACATTATCGATGGTGATGCATACAGATGCTCCTGATGTTTGTAGAGTTTCCAGCCTTTCTTTCAATTTTCCTTTCCCCGCCAGCACACTTTGGAAGTATGTGGCTTGACCTCCTAATTGCCACAACAGGGATGATTGCGTCTCTCTGATCCCCATACTATGAGGGCTTTCATTCACAAATTCCACATGTGACACAGATTCAATGCACATTGCGATTGTTGCATCTCTTCTAAAATGTGAGCCAAGACCGTCTCTTTGCCGAGCCCACCTTCGCCCACTATACCCACTAGACAGAGCCATCATTACCCTAAAACTCAATGCTCTGAAGGAGTACAAGCGGAAGTTCGACGCGAGAGAGAGAGTGCGAGAAGAAGAGCACGACGATATGGTGAACTCGCTCTACTGTAATGTGTAGAGCATAGTGAGTTCTTATTAGGTTTTTACAAAAGAATATGTGTACATACCTGACGGCCCGCCCACTTACCTAGGCAACCACATTGGGCTTTATACCCCAACAACCTCCCACTTAAAGTCCAATGTGGTACTTTAAGTGTGAGAGAAGCTACTATACAAGCTAATATACAAGAGATGTAGAGAAGTGATGTACTACCCTACACCTAATTTCTTGTGAAAATGCGCAAAGCTCTCTGAGGGAAGTCCTTTTGTAAGTAGATCAACATGATTTTCTGTGGTGTGAACTTTGACAAGTTGAAGTTGCTTATCCTCAAGCATTTCCCTGATGAAATGATACTTCACATCCACATGCTTTGTCTTTGAGTGATAAACTGGATTGCGAGCCAATTGTATAGCACTTTGACTATCACAATATAACACAGTCATCTCTTCTTTGATTCCCAAATATGTTACTAGTCGATTAAGCCAAATTGATTCTTTGCATGCCTCTGATGCTGCAACATATTCAGCCTCTGTAGTAGACTGAGTAACACAATCTTGTAATCTAGAACGCCATGATACTGCTCCACCATCCAATGTAAAGACATACCCTGACGTAGACCTTCGGTTGTCTAAGTCACCTGCATAATCTGAGTCTGTAAAACCCTTTACACTTAGCTCCTGACTCCCATAGCATATACGCATACTCTTTGTAGCTTTCAAGTATCTCAATATTCCTTTCACTGCCTCCCAATGTTTCTTGCCTGTGTTTGACATGTATCGACTTACTACTCCCACTGCAAATGCAATGTCTGGGCGAGTAGCAATCATTGCATACATCAAACTACCCACTGCAGGCGCATATGGAATCTTATCCATTTCAGCCTGCTCTTCCTCAGACAGAGGACAATCTTGTTTGCTAAGTTTCACATATGGTGGCAATGGAACACTCAGTGCCTTTCCCTTCTCCATATTGAAACGTTGCAAAACCTTGTCAATATACTTTGTTTGAGATAACCAAATCAACTTCTTTGATCTGTCTCTCTCAATGCGCATACCAAGTATATGACTTGCCTCACCCATGTCTTTCATGTCAAACGATTTTGCCATCTTTGACTTCAAAGCTGAAATTTCTTCCAAGTGCTTGCCAGCAATCAACATGTCATCCACATACAAAATAAGGATCAGCCAACTGCCATCCGTAGCCTTCTTTGTATATAGACAGTGATCGAACTCACTATGTTTGTAGCCTTGAGAAAGCATAAACTTGTGGAATTTATGGTACCATGCCCTCGGTGATTGTTTTAAGCCATAAAGACTCTTTAACAACTGGCATACCCAATCTTCCTTGCCTTTCTCAACAAACCCTTCTGGCTGCTACATGTAAATTTCCACATCTAAATCACCATGCAAGAACGCTGTCTTGACATCCATTTGGTGCAACACCAAATCTAATATGGCAACCAATGCAAGAAAGCATCTCAATGTAGTCATCTTGACCACCGGAGAGAAGACTTCATCAAAGTCAATGCCTTGTTCTTGCTTAAAGCCCTTGGCAACAAGCCTTGCTTTGTACTTTGGCTGACTATCATGAGCGGTGATCTTATACCTGTAAACCCATTTATAGGGTAGAGCCTTTTTGCCCCGTGGTAATTTAACTAGCTTCCATGTCTGGTTTTTATGCAAAGCTGTCATCTTTGACTGCATGGCCAATTGCCAATTCCCGGAGTCCTTCATTTGCACTGCTTCCTTGTAACATGAAGGCTCATTGCAATCAGTCAACATGACATAGTTCATAGATGGAACAAACCTATCAGGAGGTCGCGTGACACGTCCAGATCTACGTACAATAGGTGGCTCAGGCTCAGCCACAACCTGTGGTTCCACTCTATCCTGTCCTTGCTCCTCTTGAGCTCTGACATTTTGTCTTGCACGTGCAGGTCCATCTTCTTGGAACACAACTCTTCTAATCTCCTCAACCCTCTCTGGTTTAGAATGATATTTGGATTCATTAAAGTGAACATCATTGCTGCGGAAAACCTTTCTAGATTCGGGATCCCAAAGTCTGTACCCCATCTCACCAGAATTACCATAGCCTAGAAAGATGAACTTTCTACTCTTTGGCTCAAGTTTGTTCCTAAATTCCTTTGGAACGTGAGTATATGCCTCACAGCCAAAGACTCTGAGATGCTTGTATGAGGGCATTTTGCCTGACCATACCATCTCTGGCACTAAATCCTTCTGCAAAACCTTGCTAGGAGATCTATTTACAAGATGAACAGTTGTTGATACAGCTTCAGCCCAAAACCCATTAGGCAGTTGTGCATTAGACAACATACTTCTGACCTTCTCTTGTATGGTCCTATTCATCCTCTCAGCAACACCATTTTGAGGAGGATTGTAAGGAGCAGTAAGTTCACGTTTTATACCTTTTGACTCACAAAAGTCCTGAAAGGCCTTTGAAACATACTCTCCACCATTGTCAGTGCGTAAGCATTTAAGCTTCTTGCCACTCTGATTCTCCACAAGTGTCACAAACGTTTTGAAAGCACTAAACGCTTCATCCTTGTGCTTGAGAAAGTAAACCCATACTTTCCTCGAGTAATCATCTATAAATGTCATAAAGTAAGAAGCTCCCCCTAGAGATAGGTTAGGCATAGGTCCACACAAATCACTATGAACAAGTGCCAACTGTGTATCTCTTCTACTGCTTCTATGCTTATGTGGCTGCTGTGTTTGCTTACCATACAGAAAATGTTCATAGAATTCAAAATCATTAAATGAAAAGCCAGGCAAATAACCAGAACGAGACAAGATTTCCATTCCCTTCTTGGACATATGTCCTAACCGGCTATGCCACAAAGAAACGTTAGGCTGCTCGGTTACATTGATTACATTTTTAGAGACATTTGATACATAAATCATGTAAAGTCCTCTAGACTTTACTCCATGTGCTATTGTCATAGAACCCTTGGATATCTTCCACATGTTCTGTCCAAAAGTGGTGACGTAGCCAGCATCATCAAGTAAACCTGTGCTGATCAAGCTCTTTGTAATTGCGGGAACATGTCTCACATTCTTCAGCGTGAAAGAAGAGCCATTCTGAAACTTCAATTGAACATCTCCAACACCTAAGATCTCACATGTCTGCCCATTGCCTAGCCGAACATGATCTTTAGTGGTCACATAAGAAGTAAACCACTCCTTGTTTGGAGACACATGAAGTGATGCCCCTGAGTCTATAATCCAGTCACTCAGTGCATTTCCATCAGATGCTGTAAGAAGAGCTGAGTCCATTGTATTCTTCAAGAAGTAGATGTCTCCTGACACTAGACTGTCATCCTTTGCAAGAGTGTTTGTCACATTTATTTCTTGAATCTTCACTGAGGACTTGTTCTTCTCACCATGGTCTTCAGCTTTCTCTTTTCCTTTTTCTGATTTCCATTCTCTGCAGTCTCTTTTCATGTGACCCTTCTTGCCACAATGGTAGCATTCTATGTCACTCTTGCCTTTAGCACTGCGGGACTTGCTACGAGACTGATTCCTCTTTCCACCTTTGTGCTTTTCTTTGGTCCTTCCCCTCACAACTAAGGCTGTTCCTTTGCCTTTGTCCATTGTCTTTCTATTGGTTTCTTCAGTAAGCAGACTTCCTTCTACACCTGCTATGTTCAAACCATCTGGTGGTGCAGAATTACTCAAAGCTGTGCGAAAAGTGTCCCAACTTTCCGGCAATGTGATCAACAGGAACATAGCTCTAACAGGTTCATCAAGCTTGACACCTTCAGTTGACAACTGACTATAGATTGTGTTGAATTCATTCAGATGATTGGACATAGGTGTCCCTTCTTTCATCTTCAAGTCAACAAGCTTCTTAAGCCAGTATACCTATGAATGTGCACTCTGCTTCTCATAAAGATCAATCAGCTTTAACCATGCTTGATAAGCCGACATCTCGTCTGCTACATTGAAGTAAACGCTTTCTGCCAAAGTCAACATAATGGTAGAAACTGCCAATTCATCCATTTCGCTCCATTCATCTTCGTCCATATCTTCTGGTTTTATCCCCTTGAGCTTTATAGGTTTTATCTGCTTCTTTTGTACCAACACGTGCCAAATCTGCTTCTTCCACAATGGGAAATTGGTTCCATCCAGCTTCTTGATATTGTAAAGAGCAGTGTCCTGTGATCCAGCCATAGCTACGCTTCACACTAGTTTACTTTTCTGGGAAAAATTCGGCAGAGTTTCCCCTGTAAACTGACCTCTGAACCAATATCAACCTGGCATAGTCTCCTTTGTAAAATGGCTCTGGTGTACTAAAAAACAGACCAAAAAACAACTCAAAAAACACTGTCTCTCTGACACTGTAAGCTGCGGGTAAACTTGTCCTGCACCTGTACTGTCTCTGTCACTGTCCTATAAGCATAGACTGCGACAATGCCTCAACGACAGTAAAGCAAAGATGCAATCCCAACTGTCTAACTCACAGTCAATACATCCTAGCTGCCTATCTAAGGGTGCTCGAGGGATCGCTCCAAGACCTGTATCACCGAAAGGATCTCAACATTCGAGAATCCCCCAACTCAATAAAACCTCACTCGACCCTCAACAAAGGTTGCAGTACATAGACTTCCCACAAAATCATACATCCACAAATTTCCCATTGTATGTTGTAACCGCTGCGGTGGTTGTTTGCTGCGTGACTCACAGCCAGCAAACCCTCAACAGACATACATCATCTCTGACAATACATCCCATGTGGAAGTACCTGCAATGTCAGGATGAAATCTGGAATATCAAGCAGCAAACACAAGCTACCTGATGAACTAGTGGATGTCGCCTATAGTCTGTGTGTAGATGCGCCCGTGTCGTATGTGACACGCCTCCAAGAACTGTGATCCGTCCTTCGATGTGTAAACAGCCACAAATCAACACTCTGGGAGTGTCAATATCCTCAACACCTGCAGTCGTAGGCCGAAAACCCCAAATTTGCAGAGTCGGATCTGCACCCGCCGAGACCACGTAGTCGAAAATGGCCTGCGTAGACCTTTGTCGAAGCCGAACGATGGCCGAGATGACCTCAGAATGAAATTCTGAGCACACTAAGCCCTTCGGGCTTGATCACAAGATGTGGGGCCGTGTCTTCGCTTGTCGAATTTCACTCCAATCTGAGCTGGTGACTCTAGCCTCCTGCAGTGCTGCCCCGAGCCTCGATCTGAGCTCTGATACCAGTTGAAGGAGTACGAGCGAAAGTGCGACGCGAGAGAGAGAGTGCGAGAAGAAGAGAACGACGCTATGGTGAACTCGCTCTACTGTAATGTGTAGAGCATAGTGAGTTCTTATTAGGTTTTTATAAAAGAATATGTGTACATACCTGACGGCCCGCCCACTTACCTAGGCGACCACATTGGGCTTTATACCCCAACATGCTCCAGGGTTTGTGGCGATGATGCAGGGTGTGGTAGTAGCGTTGGGGCAATACGATATACTGCATGTTGTCCATAAGAGTATTTGGAGGACCTTGAGGGCCATGGAGTACAGAGATGGCTTTAGCAGACCAAGGCTAGTCATAGCTCACAACACTTCTACCAAATCCCTCTTATCAACTCTAATTGTTTGGTTGGTGATTCCTCGTTTCACAATGCTGCCAATTGTCCTTTAGATCTTCATTACTTGCTAGTTCATCTTGCATGGATAACTAATTTGATGTTTTGAGACCACGTCCACCTTGTGCAACGTCTAGGAGGGTAGAGTTATTATGCACGGGTAGGGGGTGTCCATGCTGAGGATAAAGGGGTCTCACTAGCAATTATAGAAGCTATGTGTGTATGTCCACCTTCAACTACCTTACTTAGCTCATTTCTGCAGGCGCAACTAATTATGGCCTAACTCTTACCGTGTTTCATTGCAGACAGATCAAGAGAAACTTGGACACAACTCCTCTACATTTGCAACGGCGACATATTCCAACGTGCGGTGAGCACAAAGTGCCACATTTTAATCTTGAACGCTGAGGACACATTAAAAAGGAACACACCGAAAATTGCATGCTGCCGTGGGAATGGCACGTTCCCTTGTATTATAAAAATTGGGGAGGACTGTGCAAACTCCCCCGTGTAGGGACACCAGCACGTTTTCTTTTTTTTCTATAACATAAGAGATAAAGAACACATACAAATAATGAGATTACTCTCAGAACCTTAAACATTGTGCTATTACTTTTCTAACACTTCGTACTTATTCTTTGCAAGGGACATTCAAGAACTCAACTACCGCTTGCCTCTTCTCAGTCCGAAACCCCACAAGAGCGCAATCCAGCACCAGGTACATAGTTGTTTCAAACGCTTGAACTATCTGTTGCTTAGCCGTGATTAGTAACTAAATATCACAAGGTTCTGATTGCATTGAACCATTAAGATTGAGTCCGACTGAAGCCGTCAATGGACCATCACCGAAAGCGTAGGATACACCTCAGCAGATTGAAAGCGAGACATCGCACTTCAATGAAGAAGAAGGCTAGATTTCTACCATGCTCACAATCATGGATTGAAATCGTCAATTTAGTACACCGATGGAGTTCAAAAATAGCAACGACATTCAGACCTTTAAGCATATACTTTGTTTGTGGTGTAGTTTTCATCCAAAGAAGTGCCTCTTTCATTGTACTCAAGCTCCAAATGAGACATCGGTTGCAATGTTTGCTAGCAGTCTACTGGTATCCAGCTTAGAGGCTACACAAATAGAAACACAATGGGTGCAGTGCTCCGCTTGTGAGAACTCAAGTGCATGTCGCAGATATTGTGTGCCGTTACTTCCCGACTACACGAGAAGAATACTGAACGGGAATCAACTTCACATACAGCTATTGAGCGTCATTGACATATCTATCAACGCCATTTCAATAGTGACAACAATAGCACGTGGTACACTAGACAGACGTTCAATATTAGATAACCCTTTGCTATTGACGGGAGCAAAGAGAACCCCGAACCCCGATGGCCTCTAAAACACCGGGGACCGAATGGCGCGCCTCGAGCCTGTCATGGTAAAGCAAACAGGGGGCACCACCTAGCTTCAGCGGCTAGGACGCAAACAACACACCACCATAACAAAGTTTTCATCCAAGAGATATGGATGCTTGGGAGTAATGATGAAAAGGAAAGGGAATGATATCAAGAGAGAGAGAGAGAGAGAGAGAGAGAGAGAGAGAGAGAGAGAGAGAGGGAGGGGGTATAGCGGCTTAGTACTTAGGCATCACAAAAGGATGGCGAATCCGCACACCCTTCACACATACACAAGCTCACTCCAAAACACAAGACTAGGTGGCGATTCCGCACACCTCACATGGGCAAAACATTGCAAGAAAACATACTCACAAAACCTCAAGCTTTATTTAGAGAATTAGGCGATGAAATGGGGAGCATAGGGTAGGGGAGTGAGTGGTAGATCACATGGTGGATAGGTGGGAGTTGATGGCGAAGACTCGCACAAGGACTATGGCCATCATCCTTCATTTAGTTGCCCTTCATCTTCCATAGCCAAGGGTGTAGAGGTCATGCTCAAGACAAGCATGGTGATTGCGGTGATGGTGATGGTGATGGTGATGGTGTGGGTGTGTGTGTGTGTGTGTGTGTGTGTGTGTGTGCACTAGGCACACACAGTGCATAGTGTGTTCTTTGGTGATGTTGTGTGTGTTTTAGTGTGATAGTGACCCCTCTTTATATAGGGTAGGAGGGGGGAGAAATTCTAGAATTTAGAAATGAAGAAATCATTATCTACACAAACCATGTGACTGTGGGCCCCACTTGTCTGGCTGTGTGTATATGTGCCAGAACAGCAGTCTCATGAGAGAGAGACTAAGAGAGAGAGATGGGTTGATGAAAAAAGTGAGAGGTGACATGGAGAATAAAGTAATTACAAGAGGGGAGAGAGGGGAGTGTGTTAAGAGGTGAATCTGTGTGCAGATGTGTGTGAACACAAGAAAATCAGGTAACCACTGGGTGGGGATGGGTCTGTGGGCACCTTTTTCAGTGAGACTGAGTGTGTGAGAGTGTGGGGGAGGCCATCTGGCTATAAGACAAGAGAGATTTCGAATTTTAGAGAGAGAGAGGGGGGTATTTGGATCATGGGAGAGTGTAGGAGAGAGAAAAGGGGGGTGGGGTATACTGTTTTGGAAGATAGCATAAGTTGCATGTGAGTTAGGGTGCATTATTGGTGAGTTATAATGCATTATTGGTGAGAGGTGGGGTAGCTTGAGGGGAGAGAGAAAGGAGAAAGGACAAGGGGAAGAGAGAGGGGGTTGACCTTTTGAGTGGAGGAGAGGAAAAGGGACACACGGCGGGGCATCGGTGAAGAAAAAGGAGGCAAGGTGGGGATGGGCTGCCCCGCAGACATGAGGTGGCCTATTTTACCTTTCTTATATATTTACATAATCATACTTTATTTTTTTCTTACTTTTTCCAATGCCTTTTATCACTCCCTCCATAAGAGGGGGTTTTCATGGGGTGGGGACGAGAGAAGAGGGGTATGGGAGCTTGGCTTGTGAAAAGCCCCCATCATTAGCCCTCCCCTTTTGGCGAGAGGCATTCATGTCTCTAGCTCTGTTTCTTCTTCCGCTTAGCTGTAGGATCCGATTTCGAGTAGCCTTCTGAATTAGCCATTCCATTTGGCCATTGGTGAGATTTATGGGATATTCATGAATCTGTAATAGGTCCGGGTGATAGCTTATTTCTTGGAATAGTGTCGGTTGATTAAAGGGGAAGCCCATGGCTTCCAGAACTTTGTGCCAGTGTCCTCCTGGATCCCAGGTGAAAAATAGGATCATTGTCTGCAGTGTCCAAACAATAAAATTTGCATGCCAAATTGGACCAAATTTGTAACCACCAGTAGCGAGAGGGGAAATGAGCATCTTGGCTCCTGCAAAGACAGAACCGAAAATTATGATTCCCAAGAGTGTACCAAGAATCCACCATATATGGCTGCCTTGTTGGTATGGTGAGCTCAAGTTGTCTTCAGAGTCCTGCTTACTGCCATGACTAGAAAAAATTGCAAGCATATTATGCTTCTTTTGGGTGTCCTCAAACATGTCAGCTTCCTTTACTGATGCTAATAGCAAGCCACCTACCTTGCGGCTTAAATACAAGCGTAATCCACTTACCTTTCTCCAAAGAGAGGATGCACTATTTGTAAAAAATTGTACCAAATTGCGAATGAGGTCTTCATTCTTGCATTCTATCAGGCTTTTGTCTATCCATGGATCCTTTGCTCTTATCTCCATGCTGATATTCTCTCTATATGTTATAGCGGCTAGCCACAGCCATAGGTCTGATGCATCCCATGAAAACACAATTCTGTGTTGTGGAGGAGTTTGGAACATCCTTAAAAGGTTGGCAACATATTGATCATCAAACTTACTATGAGCATCCTCACATAAACTGGAGGCATTACCCATCTCCAAGTTTATAACACCCTTCAGTAGACTAGAGGCATTACCCATCTCTAAGTCTATAACACTACACAATAAAGTCTTGCTCGGCTGCCAAGCCTCTGGAGAAATAGCCAACTCCAAACCTTCAGTCACTTACCTCTTCGTTATGGTCCTCAAGTGAAACTGCTTGGATGCAAGATTCCTTTAGCTTGCTACATTGTCCTGGGTCCATGCTGGTGCACAGGCTTCTGTTTTCAAAGCCCTCCCCTTTGCTTGATATGTTGTCCATCTTCTGCAAAGCCTTGCTAACAGGCTGGTTTTCCTCTTCTCTTGTATCTTTCATGACCTTTGCATTCCTCTTACTCTGACGAGGCCTAATCAGCACTTTACACCTTCTTACCCTTACTGCCCAATGCTGTCGATTGATCGCTTTGGTGCCTATTTCATCCAAGGTTAAAGATGTACTCACATTTGTAACACAATTTTCTTGATTTACCTCCCCCACTTGGGTAGCATCTTTTGATTCTTTAACCTCTTGTTCCACTGCTTCAGTCCTTTGAATAAACTTCTCGCTTGATCCTTCTTCGGTTACCTTCATCTTGACCTCTTCGGCAAGACCAATGATACTTGGTGTCCGGGTACCAATTGGTGGTGGCCGTAGGATGATTGTAAGTGGTGATTGTGGCGGACGTAGAATTTGTGTTGGTGGGGCTGGTGTTCGGGGTGGGGGTGTTCTATCTCTAGGGGGTCACAATTGGTTCCTCCTACCTTCTCTATTATAGTTTTGTTGTGGTTTGGGATAGTAGTACATACCGTGACCATCTTCTCCGTAGTTGTAACAATGGTACTCAGGGTTCTGCCTTCGTTGTCCTCTTCCTTGTTCTGGGTTCCTGCCAGGTGTAAGCCCTTGCTGCACCAGATGCGCAGCTAAACTCTCTAGTTGGGTGGTGATACGACTCAGCAGGTCTTGCTCTTATGATGCCTCTTGTGGTTGGACTCTATGATTGGCTGTTGCAGTCACTAGGGTTGGTTGTATCGAGCTTGTTTCCTCTGACTCGTTTACTCTTGCTTGCATGCGTAGCTTCTTGTCTTTAAGGCGGGCTACTTCGACTGCCAACTCATATGTTCCAGGAAACCTTCCCTTCACCTTCTCTCTAAGCGGAGACCATAGACCAGCAATGAAACGGTCCTTCTTTAGGAAATTAGGCGCTGCTTCACCTTCCTCCAATAGGCAACCCATCTCTCCCATAAGTCCACAAATTTGGACTCGTAGGTGGCATACTCCAGCATGCCTCCCTGCTTTAATTCTGTCAGTAACTACCATAGCCTCTCCGAGGTTGTGCCTCCACCAAACCTCTTTACAAAAGTAGCCATTAACACATCCCATGCATTCATGGTGGCCTGGGGCAATGCATTATACCAAGACTTGGCCTCTACTTTCATCAGTAGAGGAAAAATTCTAAGTCGTGAAGCATCGTCATCTTTGTTGGAGACGATACAAGCAATGTCGAAATCATCCAAAAAGTCGGTGGTGAGATCCTCTCCCTTCTTTCCACTGAACGTGGGGAAAGAAACACTTGCCATGATAGTGACTCAGGAAATTACAAACCTCTTTTTTTTTCTTTTTTTTTACATTACATTAACAGTGCGGCTCATAGCAGCTTTTTTACAAGGGTGGGTGGATAGGTTAAAACAAGATAAAGATAGAAACATTAAAGGAATGATGGTAATCTAATATGGGGAGAATGATAGGGTTCGGGGAATTGAGGATCTCTCCTAGTACCGCCGCACCGAATAGGTGTACGATCTTCTGTTGGTAGAAAACTTTCCTATCTACATAGATATTCACATGCATATGCTGCAAGAATCTGAACGGGAATTCCGTTGGCCCGTTTTCCATCATGCACAAAGGATGAAATACTTACTTATACTCTTATCGTGCCAATGTTGATGAGTCGGCACATCCACAAGAGGTCGTCGCCTTTCATGGGCTCTACCTTTCCTTCGTTGCTTAGCACGTACGGGGTGATGGCGACGCGTCTGACCACTCCCAGCCTCTTGGCTAACAACAATTGCAGGTAATTTCCGTAGTCGGCGTGTTGCATGAATTCTACTCCATTCAGTTGCAACTCGTCTCCAGCCCACTGGGTTTCTCCCCTGGTAGAGAGCTTCTTCAGGATAAGTTGTATAGGGAGAGGAGGAAGATCCCCCACTCTCTTTCCAAAACAGCGAGAGCAGTAGCCGAACCACTCTTCTCTAGGACATGGGAATCTTCTTACCACTTCTTCTTCCGGATTGTCGAAGTGGATTGGTAGCACTCGCATGCGTCGTGCAAATCGGTAGGCGACCTTTCGCCGCTTAGCTTCGGATGACTTCCTCTTTGGCAAACTGGGTACAACCCGACTTTCTGAGCTTGAAGCACTTGCTTGGCCAGATGCTTCTCCCTTTGGGGTCATGTGTTTCCAGACTGGCTTATCTTCTCCTTGCCTTTGGCTTGCGCAGCCCCTTTAGGCCACTTTGGAGTTATAACTTTGGTTGTAGTTTCTTTAGGGAAAAGAGGTCTCACCGTTTGCTTCCCTTCCTTGATGTGAATGACTTCTTTGCGATGAATGTCGATGTAGATGACTTCAGCCCTTTCATTGCCTTCGTTGCTAGCACTCATTGACAGTGTGCCTTGGTTGACAACAGTGATGGCACTTCACCGACCTCCCACCTGATGCTCTCAATTTATAGTTAGAACGAGCGACACGAGATGGAGAATTTACCTCTTGAATGCTGACGACACTGCAGCCTGGCAGTAGCACCTCAATGAAGGCGGCTAGTGCCTCCTTCGTCTCTTCTTCTTCCGTCCTCCAATTAAAAAATTCCTTCAACCATTCGTCCATGATTGATAGTGGGCGTCACTTTCAGAATTGTAAACTGAAGGGTCTTAGAAAAGATCCTCCGTGGGGGCACCAAATGATGGGGGCAAAGCGAACCCCGAACCCCGATGGCCTCTAAAACACCGGGGACCGAATGGCGCGCCTCGAGCCTGTCATGGTAAAGCAAACAGGGGGCACCACCTAGCTTCAGCGGCTAGGACGCAAACAACACACCACCATAACAAAGTTTTCATCCAAGAGAGATGGATGCTTGGGAGTAATGATGAAAAGGAAAGGGAATGATATCAAGTGAGTGAGAGAGAGAGAGAGAGAGAGAGAGAGAGTGAGGGAGAAGGTATAGCGACTTAGTACTTAGGCATCACAAAAGGATGGCGAATCCGCACACCCTTCACACATACCCAAGCTCACTCCAAAACACAAGACTAGGTGGCGATTCCGCACACCTCACATGGGCAAAACATTGCAAGAAAACATACTCACAAAACCTCAAGCTTTATTTAGAGAATTAGGCGATGAAATGGGGAGCATAGGGTAGGGGAGTGAGTGGTAGATCACATGGTGGATAGGTGGGAGTTGATGGCGAAGACTCGCACAAGGACTATGGCCATCATCCTTCATTTAGTTGCCCTTCATCTTCCATAGCCAAGGGTGTAGAGGTCATGCTCAAGACAAGCATGGTGATTGCGGTGATGGTGATGGTGATGGTGATGGTGTGGGTGTGTGTGTGTGTGTGTGTGCACTAGGCACACATAGTGCATAGTGTGTTCTTTGGTGATGTTGTGTGTGTTTTAGTGTGATAGTGACCCCTCTTTATATAGGGTAGGAGGGGGGAGAAATTCTAGAATTTAGAAATGAAGAAATCATTATCTACACAAACCATGTGACTGTGGGCCCCACTTGTCTGGCTGTGTGTATATGTGCCAGAACAGCAGTCTCATGAGAGAGAGACTAAGAGAGAGAGATGGGTTGATGAAAAAAGTGAGAGGTGACATGGAGAATAAAGTAATTACAAGAGGGGAGAGAGGGGAGTGTGTTAAGAGGTGAATCTGTGTGCAGATGTGTGTGAACACAAGAAAATCAGGTAACCACTGGGTGGGGATGGGTCTGTGGGCACCTTTTTCAGTGAGACTGAGTGTGTGTGAGTGTGGGGGAGGCCATCTGGCTACAAGACAAGAGAGATTTCGAATTTTAGAGAGAGAGAGAGAGGGGGGTATTTGGATCATGGGAGAGTGTAGGAGAGAGAAAAGGGGGGTGGGGTATACTGTTTTGGAAGATAGCATAAGTTGCATGTGAGTTAGGGTGCATTATTGGTGAGTTATAATGCATCATTGGTGAGAGGTGGGGTAGCTTGAGGGGAGAGAGAAAGGAGAAAGGACAAGGGGAAGAGAGAGGGGGTTGACCTTTTGAGTGGAGGAGAGGAAAAGGGACACACGGCGGGGCATCAGTGAAGAAAAAGGAGGCAAGGTGGGGATGGGCTGCCCCGCAGACATGAGGTGGCCTATTTTACCTTTCCTATATATTTACATAATCATACTTTATTTTTTTCTTACCTTTTCCAATGCCTTTTATCACTCCCTCCATAAGAGGGGGTTTTCATGGGGTGGGGACGAGAGAAGAGGGGTATGGGAGCTTGGCTTGTGAAAAGCCCCTATCACTATCATGGAGTAAAGAGCATAGAACAACCTTCACAGAGCAAGACCTAGCTACATCACAAGTGGCAGAAATACTTGCATTCAATCTTGAGAACAACTTCGTACTACAGAAGTACATGTCGATGGCTGAACGACCGAATAAGAAGCTTGGCCTCTGCATACTAAGTCAAGATAGTGTGAGCAAGATCATTCAGCACCAACAAGACAACGCACCGTTTGCACTAATGGCACAGCTTGACACGAGTTTGATGTTTGGTATCATCAAAAACATCGTTGAACCAGCCAGGAGAAGAGCATTCACCGCTAGTGATACTTACGAATTTGCTTCTCTGCAGATCCGTGGCTGTCAACAATTGCTTGAGAGAACAATTACTTTCAAGCCCAACGGCATGCCTGCCGCAGCAAGCTCCGTGAAGGACATCACGATAGAGACGACAATGTTTCCATTCCTGTTTCCTTTCGGGAAAGGCCAATATGATGGTAAAATCAACGTCAGTATATATGTAAAGGTACGTGCATCGACTTTGTTCTCCGTTTACACCCTGTACAAGCCATACCTTCTCATAATGTACCAAGTAAAGCAGGCTCTTATGTTGGCTAACAATACACACACAAGCTTGTTGCAAAGGGACATTGACAACTACAAGAAGGCCAATCGTACAACAACTGACGAGGACACTGTGAGACATGTGCTTCGGTACAACACCCCTTCCAGCATGCCAGGCTCCTACTCGTGGCACCGCAAGAACCTAAAGAACTTGATAGCAATGGTGGACGAATGGGGAATGCCTAATTTCTTCTTGACTTTCACTGAATTTGAGGTCACAGACACAAGATGGCATGAGATTGACACGATCGAGCTAATTGCACGTCATTTGAACGCCTCCTTCACTTGGACAGACTGCCCGATCGAATGCGCCCTCACCTTCCACACTAAATTCCAAATGCTTATGTCCAAATATATACTTGCAAAAGGTGTGTTGGGCCGTGTGCAACACCACTTGGTTAGATATGAGGTCCAAAATAGAGGATCACTGCATGCTCATGTCATATTGTGGATGCATGAAGAAGACAAAGAGCAACTATCTGCTGAGATAATTGCATACATCTCGCCAGAAACTAGCACTGTGGTTTTGCCAGAAGTGAGCCGCCTCCGACAACTAGTGCTCAGGAAACAACTTCACAAGTGCCGTACAAGTTGTTACCACAATCAAAGAGATGGAGTATGTAAACACGGTTTTCCATTTCATGCACAGCCAAATCCAAACCCAGTCTTCAACGAACAAAATCACAGATGGCAATACTTCAGGCCCCGGAATGAAGACAGAAATGTCGTACCGTACCACCCTACACTGCTTCTGCTATGGGGTGCACATATGAATATACAGCGGGTCACCAATTCATCATTGTCCTATTACCTCCTGAAGTATGCACTCAAAACTGAACCAATGGGCCATCTCAACATCCGCTCAGAAGATGCAGAGCGCTTAGGCCTAGGTGGCCTTGACACTGTGAAATTGAAGATGATCTCAACCTCTTTACTGTCGAAGCCTATCTCAGCAACATAAGTGGCATTAAATTGTTTGCAAATCCCAATCATTTCAAACAGTGACACCGTCCAATACGTCGACTCATCACCCCCGGCACTACGACAACGAATCATTTCTCACAACAATGATGTCGTGCTGCACCCTGTTGATCTGTACTGCGCATGACCACAAAGTCTGGAGAATCTTACGTTCTACGACTTCCACAAGAATTACACAGTGACGAAGGGGAAAAAAGAAAAAAAAAATATTTCGGAGGTGAACACCTACGGACAATCGCCGGAGCGGCAACACCGACTAGTCCGTTTCACAGACTTCCACCCAGGGCATCATCCAGAGGCTTTCTTTTACAACGTGCTGCTAAAGAGCATCACCTTCAGAAACGAATCCCAGCTCCTCTCACCGGAGAACACGTCCAAGTCATACTATCTTGAGTGAAAACTTAGAAATTTGATACTGACAGATGAGGACCTTGAGATGTACATCACAGAGTATACACAACGAAATATGCTCGCGACAGATCAAACACACCAATTTTACAACATGATACTATAGAAGATATCCTCAACAAAGGCTACCTCATTTCAATCTCCAGATGTGCAAACAGACTACGAGCAACAGGACACGACTTCTCGTATCTCTGCCCTTCTAAGCGAGCTTCAAAACGTCCAGAACGCGTCACTGACATCTGAACAAGCAGAGATCTACAAGAAGCTCACAGCAGCAAAGGGTGGTCTGCATGTGATCACAGGCACTCCTGGCAGTGGCAAAAGCTTCCTCATAAGATATATCACAAGCCAACACATAATGCAAGGGAAAACTGTCACACTCGCTGCTTCGACTGGTGCAGCGGCCACGAGGTTAAGCAGCATCGCAACAAATGTCCATTACCAATTCAAGATACCGGTGCGCACACAGCAGTATCCCCTGTCAATCTCCGAAACTGATGACAGATACGTCAGTATCAAAGAAGCAGACACGATTATCATAGAAGAGATTTCTATGTTGACAAAGCAAACTTTTGATCTCATAGTACGACAAATTGTGAATGTCACCAACGGCACACTGCTAGACCCATTCGAAGATAAAAAGCTCTTCTTGTTCGATGATTTGGCACAGTTGCCGCCGGTATGCAGGCATCAAAATGATCATTGCTACTCATGCCACATCACAAGATCCACTTATTGGTCCACTGCTACTACGTACATTATGTCTTGCTTAGTGCACCATGCAAAAGATATCTCTTTCATAGAGTTCCTCAATACAATAAGAGTCAGGCTCCCCACAAAGAAAGAGATCCATGATGCGCTCGGTGACCTCATCATAATGCAGGATCAAATAGATCAACACATGGATAGGAATATGACAATCATTTGCACACACAAGAGTGACGCTCGATATTATAATAACCTTCTCTTGGAACGCTTCCATCGGCATAGTCACATCATCCAAATCGGCCTCAAGACAAACGCACACAACGTCCCTGAGCTCCAAGCATGGCTTAAAGATCCCGACTTCCACGCAATTGACAGAATAGCAGAAGGAGCAAAGGCGCTGATAACAGAGAACATAGACTTAACAATTGGAGCAGCCAATGGATCACTTTGTCGCGTAGACGAAATCCTCCAAGATGAAGAAGGAGGCGTCAAAGCAATCAAAGTCACACTCGACACATCCAAACAGGAACTTACACTTCGGCGGTCAAAGCATAGCAGACGGACATTCAATGGGCACTGGTACCATAAATCCACATTCCCACTAGCTCTCGCCTACGCTATGACTGGACACAAGTCCCAAGGCGCAACAATCAACTCCAACGTCTTGCTCATTGTAAAAGAAATTTTCGCCCCTGGCCTTCTATATGTGATGCTATCACGCGTCACTGAGCGAACCCGGCTACATTTACTAGAGCTACCTACGCCAGAGATGTTCACACCATCTAGATTTTTGAACTTCTAGCCGGGAATGTTTCCTACGCCCTCTTCAATATCAATTCTTGTTTCTTTTAAACAAATGAAATCGCCTTGTAACTGCCTTCTATATAAAGCAGGAATTTTTGTTTAACTGCTTGTCTTCTCTTCTATGGACTTATCATGTTCAATATGTTGCATTGCAGAGACACCTTCCCAATCACCCCTGCTCACTCTGATCCACCTTTTGTAAATTTACTGCTCTTCCCTTTTTCACTTCATTCATTTTTGTTTAAACGTTTGTCAGATCTTATGCTTCAGAAATACTGCAAGAGGTCATCAAAATATTTTTTTTAACGTGCAGGAAACTGAATCAAACAATGGATCACAACACGGTACATTTTGCACGCTTCTTTGATCTTGCATCTGCCTGCGTGTACACATGCAAATCAATCACTCATTTTACTATGCAGCTCTTCAAGCAATATACGAACAACGCAAAGGAAACGCAACCAGCGATACAACCTAAGAGATTTTACCTCACGACTAAGCAGATGAGATTGGCAAACTCAGCAGGCGAGAAACCCCATGCGTATATTGAGGGGTTCCATACTTTTCAAGAACTTCGCAACTTCATGAACAAGTGCGACGCAAGATATAAAGCTCTAGACCAAACAATGGCCACACCAAACACAGAAAGGATGACAACAGGTACTATTAGAAAAGGAAAATATAATGCCTTCTATGTGTAGTGCTAACAAGCTTGCTCCTGCATCCTGTAGGTCTCATGAAGCAAATACTTGAAGAGCTTGATATCTAGTACGAGGATGATGAGAGTATGTTGCATAATGTTGAAGCACAACAACTCCTCGACACAAAATCTGAAGGAATTACATTGTACGCGATGGAACAGCTGCGGTTTGGTTACAACATTGACTTGGTTGAACTTTCAAAAGCCACTCAAGAAAAATGTGCCGGTATCTTGACAAATTTCATGACTTCGGCAAACCACACGCACGACGCAACTAATCCACCTATCACAATCCAGAAGGTAGCATGGCACTACAGCGAACACAAGGCAATAAATTATGGACAACCAGCCTCCCCATACGAGCCAGTTGCAAGAGACCAAGGCATGTATGGATAACAAGTATCACTAGATTCTATTCACTTCTCCGCAGCAATGTCATTTTTTTTATTGACCTAACCAATCTGGATGTACTACAGATTTAGACACTCATCAACAACCAGAGACAAGCATCGGCCTTCCACCCCAGAAAAAGCAGCGTTGCGGGAAGAATACATAGTCTACAATATACGCTGCACGAAGAACGATAGAAGATATATCGGAGTCACGAATAACATCCATAAACGCATTGGCCAGCACAAGCGCAATCCTTCGAAGAGAATGCGAGAGGACATTCGGACACACATTCCTTTCGAGGACAATTTTGAAATTACCACTTTAGCAACCAGTACCAATATTCATAAAGCTAGAAACTTAGAATTTTTCTATATTAAACAACAGAAGACAACAATTGCATTAGGTTATAACGTTTGTTCTGGACATCCACCAAGGTTGAGAAAATATTATTTTTTGAAAAAAAACACGAAGGTATAGCTGTAAACTTCTGCCGTCTTTATTTCATTGTTTTGTTCACTGTCTTTGTCACATAATTTTGATCATTGCCTACAACAATGTCTTTCTGTTTCCATTCAAACTATGGCAGACATGACAACTTATCAACTGTTTTGATTTAAATGCCTTTTCTTTTCAGTTTAGAATGGGTAGGCCAATTCCAACTGATCTGATTGAGTAGCAGCCAGAATTTGAGACTGCAATGTACAAGTTCCAATACTGTCTTTACCCACATTTGCAAGAGCGGGTGCTCAAACACTACATGCATAAATGGAGCGAGTTCATTCCATGGCCAGTTCAACCACCTGCCCCATGGTATCCACATTACATCACTTGGGATACACTCAGTCGACAAATCAACATCGACATCGCCGTGCTGGCTAGTTGCTCCACAAAACACCATTGTATGTTGTTCGTGCAGATTGCAGACGTGCTCGGCCTACTCGCGCCTTCACATAACTAAACAATTCGTTTCGCGTTATTTCTCTATCAACGAGTTCCCCACACGCGCCACTCTGAAGAGCATCTTACCGATATAGTCCTCCTCCTCTTCTCCACAGAAGATTTGTCCATTTCATTGTAAAGAAATCATTGCATGCTACATACAATGTTCCGTTCATAATTCTTCAATTTTTTGGCATACTATTTTCATCAAATCGTTTCAGTCACTTATACTCACTTGGCATAAGAAAGTTTGTGCAAAACAAATAATACGTGCTCTCTCTCTCTCTCTCTCTCTCTCTCTCTCTCTCTCTCTCTCTCTCACCTTTCATTTCGACAATCTTCTTTACGATCTATACTCTTGTTCAGTGCTTGCTCTCTCTAATTGAAATCGCCTTGAAGGCTTGTACCTGTATACCAATTTGTTATCCACTTCCGCTTATACACGCTGACGAAGCACTCTAGTTTTTTCTTGCCATCTCCGCATGCAAAAAAAAGGTGTCCTATTATTAGCCAATAGCGCCGCCGCTGCTAGCATGGCACAGGAACGGCCACTATGATGTGGCAGCTCGGACTTTCAAGTAGCGTCGAATTTGGCAAAACCGGTACCGAAGAGGAGCGTTATGGCGAGGGCTGCACTTCGCGTTTCTTCTCCGCATCAATTGAGGCCCGAGCCAACTTGCGCAATCATTTGTCTTCCTCCTGCATGGCTGCAACTGCTCTCCATAGACCTGCTCTTTCTTCTTTTGTTTCACATTCACTTAAAAAACCCTTTTTAGTTCCCAATGGGTGGCCCTTGAACTACCTGTGGGCGGGCAGCCTTTGGGCATGCCCTTTAGTTGGGTGGCCTTCGCTTACGACTTTGGGCGTCTGCTTGTTGCCTTGGGCGGCCGACCATAGGCAAGCTCTGGAAGCCATTGCTTAGGCGGCTATCGGCGCCATAATTGTGGCCCTTGGCCATTATTTAATGGCTTGGCACCACACTTGGCATACATATCTTTTAAAGCATTGCAAGAGCTGACATTCTTGAATAATGCCAAAATAACCCAGCTCAGCATTGCCGACAACTAACACCGGGACTCTGCCTGCCAAGCCATAGACTTCTCAAACTGCATAAAACGCATACTAACCCTGATGAGGAGGCCAAATTTCCCAGATGGCACCCCAACCGAGCCGACCGGACTGGTACACAGCCGACCCCTAGTGAATCTTTAACGGCTAATATCTTGGCGATCGCGACTCCGATTACTGATCTGAAAAGATCGACGCGCTCCAGAAAGTGAGCACTTCAAGCCCGTGCATTCATTTCATCTCTGTCATATCATATGCAGTTGTCCAATCCGGTACGGATCTGCAATCGACTCAAACTTCAATATGCCATAACTTCTTCATCGTAGCTTTAATCGACGAGCCGTAAAGACAGGCCGGTAGAGCACTTCAAGCACTACAGTTCTAGACCATAAACTCTCATCTGTGCTCACTTCAAGCATAATCATTTTTGGCATCATTGAGGTATCTGTTGGCCCTTTTAAGCCCCATCTGGCATACATTAATCATTAAACTTGGCCTATTAACAAGCCCTGATCATTGACCATTAAATGTGTAGGCTTCAAAGAAGCTTAGCTTGCATTTCTCTGCTCTCTTTCTCTACATGGCAGCGGAGCTGCACGACAGCGTGTGTATGTACGTATGTGCATGTGGGCGGATGTGTGTGTGTGTGTGTGTGTGTATTTATATATATATATATATATATATATATATATATATATATATATATATATAGATATATATGTATATATGTATATGTGTGCGCAAGCGTGCGGTGGGAATGGGGGCTTATATATATTATATATATGTTTTTATAATTTATTTTTTCTTTGTGTTGGCAGCCAGTCGGCAGCTACGTGAAGATGGGGGTGGGGGAGTGGTGTGTGTGTGTGTGTGTATGCGTGGTGTGTGTGTGTGTGTGTGTGTCTGTGTGTGTGGTGTGTGTGTATTGAGAGAGAGAGAAGAGCTGTGCGCTGCACCTTCTACAGGCCGAGAGGGAGAGAGAGAAGGATTGCAGGCAGGGTGGAGCCGAACAGAGCGCGAGAGAGGGAGAGGGGATTGGGGTGGTGAGTGAGGAAGAGGATGAGGGTGTGAGAGGGTGAGGGTGAGTGAGTGTGTGGTGTGGAGGGAGAGTGGGCTCCATGGTGGGTGCTACGCCTTTGGGCTGAGAAGAACGAGAGAGAGAAGGGGATGAGGTGGCGTGGATAGGAGAGAGAGGGGGCTCTATGGTAGGTGCCCACCATGGGGGGGAAGAGAGTGTGTGAGGGGAGGGGGGGGGGGGGGGGGGGGGTTTGTCCTATTCTCTTGTCTTGCATGGTGTCTCAAGGATGAGAGGAGGGGAAGAAGTCAATGGTGTGGGGGGAAAAAAGAGGGTGGGGATAGCGGGCCAAGGGGGGGTAATGAGGCAGAGGGGAGGGTGAGGCGAGCGGGTGGGGAAGAGAGGGGGGAGGAGAATATAAGTGGGCCAAGGAAGGGGGAATGAGAGGGTGGGGGGGGGTGTGGTTAAGAATACCTCTGGGCGGGCGGGCCTTTGGCCATGCCCTTTAGTTGGGTGGCTTTCGCTTACCACTTTGGGCGGCTACTTGTTGCCTTGGGCGGCCGACTTGCCATTGCTTAGTGGCCATAATTGTGGCCCTTGGCCATACGACACTTGGCATACATATCTTTGAAAGCATTGCAACAGCCGACATTCTTGAATAATGTCAAAATAACCCAGCTCAGCATTTCCGACAACTGACACCGGACTCTGCCTGCCAAGCCGTAGACTTCTCAAACTGCATAAAACGCATACTTACCCTGATGAGGAGGCCAAAATTCCTAGATGGCACCCCGACCGAGCCGATCGGACTGGTACGGAGCTGGCCCCCAATGAATCTTTAACGGCGGCTAATATCTTGGGGATCGGGACTCCGATTACTGATTTGAAAAGACCGACGCACTCCAAAAAGTGAGCACTTCAAGCCCGTGCATTCATTTCATCTCTGTCACCTCATCTGCAGTTGTCCATTCCAGTACGGATCTGCAATCGACTCAAACTTCAATATGCCATAACTTCTTCATCGTAGCTTCAATCGACGAGCCGTAAAGACATGCCGGTAGAGCACTTCAAGCATTACAGTTCTAGACCATAAACTCCCATCTGTGCTCACTTCAAGCATAATCATTTTTGGCATCATTGAGGTATCTGTTGGCCCTTTTAAGCCGCAGCTGGCATACATCTGGCATCTGTTGTCCCTTTTAAGCCGCATTTGGCATACATTAATCATTAAACTTGGCTTGTTAACAAGCCCTGATCATTGACCATTAAATGTGTAGGCTTCAAAGAAGCTTAGATTGCATTTCTCTTCTCTTTTTCTCTACATGGCAGCGGAGCTGCACGACATTCACCCCCTTTGAACCTACACAGCCTCCGGTCTATGCCAACAACACTTTAATATGCATCTGCTACAGGTACCTTAAGCTCCTTACCCATCATCAAACTCACGTAACTGGTAAACATATAAAAAATGAAATAAGTCTTATACCCTATCATCAATGTTCTAGCTTAATCATTAGGTAGCTGCCCATCAAAAATCTTTGAACAGTATCTGCCATATCTGCAAAGCATTCAATCATGGATAACTTGTTTAGTGAACCCTGCCAGACTCAAGTGCTCCAGTTAATGATGCACACAGCTTGACCATTAAGCTCTCTTTAAGGAACCCTGTCAAGCTCAAGTATGCCTTACTTTGTCTCCACACGGAATGGCCGTCAAGTCCTTTACCTCAAGTTCTCGTAGCAGAACCAACTCAAAAGATGTAAAGATACTTCAACAGTTGTCCAAAGAAGTCAGTTGGAAGCCAACCATGTACGCTTATTGACCGCATAACAAAACCTATTATGACTCGTCATAATCTAGAAAACAAAATCTTGTACCATGCAACCTGCTACAACAGGTAACTGGTACTCTCCAAATCTGCAACTGGCACTTTAGTAGCCCCCGAGATCAAACGGGAAACTAACTAATCATTTGCCCAACTGTGAGCATTCCTTTAAAAAATTTGCACCATCCTCCAGGAACATAGGGCATATAAAGTAGCTGACAGCAATCATAGCTAGCATTATAACCTCTTGGATCATAAGGTAGTGGATGATCATATTTCAAGTATATTGCATCTCCACAAACTTTCTCATAGCATAGGAACAAAAAGTCCCAAATTCCCATCATAGCAAAACCCAGTGGCAAAATCAATTCAATCACTATGGTTTCCAAAATATCAATCTGCATTTGTGAGTCACGGAATTCCATCACTTCATTTGATACCACAAACGCTACATGGTTGCCTTCTCTAGTAGGCACAAACTCCTCTAGAGCCTCATCCAAAATAAACACAAGCTCTTCATCATATGTTGTAGGATGTTCTTCACTACTCTTGTCACAAGGAACTCGAAATTCCTCTAGCACATCATCAAGCAGATCCATAAGCTCCATATCTTCCTCCTTGGAGGAACCACCTAGTTTGTGAGTATTATCACAGGAACCACCTAGTTTGTGAGTATTATCACAGGAACCACCTAGTTTGTGAGTATTATCACAGGAAACCTCATGGCTTGTTGCATACATAGGCACGAATTGTTCTGGCAGCTTCACATTCCCATTCAAATATCTTTCCACTTCAATAGCACAAGTCTCAGCATGCATTACAAAGATAGCATCAACTTCTTTTTCCATAGCATCATCATAGCAAACCCTATAACTTGTAGCAGTCATAGACTGATCATCATCCATCACCCCCTCTGAATATGCATCTCCATAATCATAATCTTTGTCTTGGTTCACATCAAATACATATGGTTGACCATCAAATACATCTACATCATCACTAGTGTCCTGAAATGCAGCCATATACATGAAACCCTCTTGTATAGCATCATCCAAAACAATTGCTTTTGCATGTAATGCTGCATAAGCATTCTCTTCATGCTCTATACCCAAAGAGCACTCCAAATGGGCATCCACATCACATATTGACTCTGACAAACATGTTTCTTGATCACTGCTAGCAACTATGCTTGTATGCAAACCATGTTCTGGCTCTGAGAAACCTGCTTTCTCATTTATGTCACTTTGAGAGGATATGACTGCATGCTTAGCATCCATAGAGTCATAGCTGCTTTGGAATAAAGAAGACAATCCCAATTGAGCATAAACAATATCTACTATGAAATCATCATCTGCATGCAATAATGTCTCGTCTTCCAGAAGACATGCATCAATAACAGATTCTAACTTAGCTCGGATAGAATATTGATCACCTGTATGATATGATTTTTGCATTAAGAAAAATGGCTCCTCATCTTGTCTGCTTTGAATTTTTTGAAGATCCAGGTCTTTATTCACTGAGATCCCCTGTAAAATTGCTTCTGCAAAAGCATCCCAATTATTTGCATATGTTCTTGCAATAACTTGAACTTGCTCCTTAATATCGTCACACACAAGCTATTCAAACTCTGAAATCATTTGAACTTTTGGCACTCTTTCACGCTTCATTTCTTGCTCGTAACACTCTAGGTAGCCTTTTGGATCATATTCACCATCAAGCATTCGTCTTTCATTGCACACTGCATCCAATGCTGCATTTAAAGCTTCTTCTATCTGCTTCTTTGTCTTCACGACTTCTACTTCATGCAATGATCCCTGCATCACTTGCATCATCTTAGAAAAATCTGGAACTCTTGATTTTCCATTAGAAACATGTGTGATAAATTCTTCAAATAAAATCTTCATCTTCGTTGGAATCTCCATCTCCATCTCCCACCCCGGCTCGTTTCGCGTCGAGTTCACCAAAGATGTCGGGGGATATGTGTTCTCTACTTGAGTCAGGCAGGCGCCGGGCCTCTGGCTATGGGAGGTGTGAAAGAAAGAGAACAAGAACAACATATGTAATTGAATCTGGAAATCATCATAATCATCAATTAATTGATTAACGCTTGAGTACAACTTAATCCTTAGCCAAGGCGGGCTGTTAACAGCACCGTCACTTGGATCATCTGCTAACTAGGAGTTTAGGCTCCCGCTTTATAGAATTAACCGGGCCGTTAACGACACCAGACTTAAAAGAATGTTAATTCAATCTCTATATGATGAAGGTTGTGGAAATGTCCTCTTGTTGCTTTATCTGATTCAAATACCCATAGATTCTGCAGTCTTCAATTCTGCTCACTACCTTGATCATCAAGCTTCATTTATTACCAATTATCCTGTATCTTCTTGCTTTATGCACTTTGGACTGGCTTATCTGCTGTTCATGAGCTTTATCTTCACCTCTCGTCGACTTGCTCCGAGTCCCTTAACCCCTGCTTGGACGATACACTTGCTTTCCTCTTCCGAGCTCATGCCAGCTTCATGCAACGCTCTGAGATACTCTCCTTTTCAAGCATGAGAGAGTGAGAGCACCTTTAACTTTCTTGCTTATGTCTGAGAGCAAGAGAAAGTACCCCTTCCTTGCCGACTCCTTGCTCCCCTCTTCTCTATCATATGCATAAGATGAAGAGATCTTTACTCTTCTTTGTTTGTTAGAGCCCTTTCTCGAGAGTCTTGCTTCAAGACTCGGCTCCGAGAGCCTTTACTTTTCCGCCTTCTTTATTGCTCGCCTTAACATGCCAAGGTCCGCCTTCTCCAAGCCTTGCTCTCTTCATTTGCTTACCAAGGACAAGAGGACGAGAGAGAGTGCTCGCCCTTGCTTACCTCCTTACTCCCTTGCTTAGCTTGATTGGAGATTGAGAGAGAGAGAGCCTTGCTTGACGCCTTTTGCTCTCCCCTTGCCCTATTCTCCTTCGCTTTCTGCTCGTTACGAGCCTTGTTCTCCTTCGTTGATAGCCTCCTCACTTCGTTTTTTCTTGCTATCTCCGCATGCAAAAAAAAGGTGTCCTATTATTAGCCAATAGCGCCGCCGCTACTGGCATGGCACAGGAACGGCCAGTATGATGTGGCAGCTCAGACTTTCAAGTAGCGTCGAATTTGGCGGAACCGGTACCGAAGAGGAGTGCTATGGCGAGGGCTGCACTTCGCGTTTCTTCTCCGCACCGACTGAGGCCCAAGCCAGCTTGCGCAAGCATTTCTCTTCCTCCTGTGTGGCTGCAACTACTCTCCATCGACCTGCTCTTTCTTCTTTTGTTTGACATTCACTTAAAAACCCTTTTTAGTTGCCAATGGGTGGCCCTTGAACTCTACCTGTGGGCGGGCGGCCTTTGGGCATGCCCTTTAGTTGGGTGGCCTTCGCTTACGACTTTGGGCGTCTGCTTGTTGCCTTGGGCGGCCGACCATAGGCAAGCTCCGGAAGCCATTGCTTAGGCGGCTATCGGCGACATAATTGTGGCCCTTGGCCATTATTTAATGGCTTGGCACCACACTTGGCATACATATCTTTTAAAGCATTGCAAGAGCCGACATTCTTGAATAATGCCAAAATAACCCAACTCAGCATTGCCGACAACTGACACCGGACTCTGCCTGCCAAGCCGTAGACTTCTCAAACTGCATAAAATGCATACTAACCCTGATGAGGAGGCCAAAATAATCAGTTTTGGCATCATTGAGGTATCTATTGGCATACATTAATCATTAAACGTGGCCTGTTAACAAGCCTTGATCATTGACCATTAAATGTGTAGGCTTCAAGAAGCTTAGCTTGCATTTCTCTGCTCTCTTTCTCTACATGGTAGCGGAGCTGCACGACAGCATGTGTATGTACGTATGTGCATGTGGGTGGATGTTGTATATATATGTAAACTTCAAGCATAATCAGGTTTTGGCATCATTGAGGTATCTATTGGCATACATTAATCATTAAACGTGGCCTGTTAACAAGCCTTGATCATTGACCATTAAATGTGTAGGCTTCAAAGAAGCTTAGCTTGCATTTCTCTGCTCTCTTTCTCTACATGGTAGCGGAGCTGCACGACAGCATGTGTATGTACGTATGTGCATGTGGGTGGATGTGTATATATATGTATATATATATATGTATGTTTGTATATGGGTGCGCATGCGTAAGTGCGTGTGTGTGTATTTATATGTGTGCGCAAGCGTGCGATGGGAACGGGGGCTTATATATATTACATATATGTTTTTATATATTTTTTTTCTTTGTGTTGGCGGCCATCCGGCAACTACGTGAAGATGGGGGTGGGGGAGTGGTGTGTGTGTGTGTGTGTGTGTGTGTGTGTGTGTGTGTGTGTGTATTGAGAGAGAGAGAGAAGAGCTGTGCGCTGCACCTTCTACAGGCCGAGAGGGAGACAGAGAGGGATTGCAGGCAGGGTGGAGCCGAACAGAGCGCGAGAGAGGGAGAGGGGATTGGGGTGGTGAGTGAGGGAGAGGATGAGGGTGTGAGAGGGTGAGGGTGAGTGAGTGTGTGGTGTGGAGGGAGAGTGGGCTCCATGGTGGGGGCTACGCCTTTGGGCTAAGAAGAACGAGAGAGAGAGAGAAGGGGATGAGGTGGCGTGGATAGGAGAGAGAGGGGGGGCTCTATGGCGGGTGCCCACCATGGGGGGGAAGAGAGTGTGTGAGGGGGGGGGGGGGGGGGGGGGGGGTGGGGTTGTCCTATTCTCTTGTCTTGCATGGTGTCTCAAGGATGACAGGAGGGGAAGAAGTCAATGGTGTGGGGGGCAAAAAGAGGGTGGGGATAGCGGGCCAAGGGGGGGGTAATGAGGCGGAGGGGAGGGTGAGGCGAGCAGGTGGGGGGAAGAGAGGGGGGAGGAGAATATAAGCGGGCCAAGGGAGGGGGAATGAGAGGGGGGGGGGGGGGGGGGGGGGGGGGGGGTGGTTAAGAATATGGGAGAGCGAGAGTTCACATGCGGCACATAGGGAGCGCAAGAGGGAAGCGGAGAAAGAGAGAGGAGTCGGGGTGAGTGCTCGAGGCTTGCGCCTGGCCGAGGGTGGCCAGTAAGGGGGGGAAATGAAGGGTGAGGATGAGAGAGAGGATATTAGAGAGAGGTATGTAGGGAAAATGAGAGAGAGAGAGGGGGGGTGGGGGAGGGGGGAATATTTCATTCAATGCCCGCTGGGGGGAATAACTATGGGGAGAGAGAGAAGGGGTATCTGAAATCGAGGGCGGTCGGCTAGGCTGGGGTATAGACAAGCGGGGGGCATGAGGGTGATAAGGCTGGCCAATCGAAGGAGGGAGGGGGGGGGGGGGGGGGGGGGGGGGGGGGGGGGTGTGTGCCATGCCGTAGAGGTGTCGTGAGGTTTACCAAGCGCTGCTGAGCCTTCCAACACTGTCGCCAAGGCTCCAACAGAGGAAAAATAAGTTTTTTTTCCTTTGATTTTCAAAAATCGGCCATCATTATCCCTCTCCCTTTGGCTAGAGGCATTTATGCTTCTAGCCCTTCCTCTGCTTCTTCAACTGTGGAGTTAGAGGGTTCTCCCTCTTCTGGAATGTGTAGCATGAGTTCTGGATCAAACCTAAGAAAAAACCTTTTCAGTCTCCATCCATTGACCCTAGTCTTGTGAATTCTCCCATCTGCTTCCATCAGCTTATAGCTGCCGTTGTCATAGGGTTTCTTGATGATGAATGGCCCTTCCCATCTGGGTTGAAATTTCTTGTCCTTCCTGGTGTCAAATCTGTTGTCGTATCTCAGCACTAACATACCTTTTTCTAGTCCCTTATCTTTAAGCCCTTGATTGAAAGTGAGCTGGCGTCGTTCTGCCTGCACTGCATAGTGATTGATTGCTTCTTCCCTATCTAGCTGGAGTCTCTCGAGATCCAAGATGTGGTATCGGAGGTTTACAATTGGACGATGTATCTGGCTAGCCAAAACTCATAAGCTGGCTATCTGTACCTCAATGGATAGAATTGCCTCCTTCCCATAAACTAGATGGAAAGGGGTGAAACCTAGTGATGTTCGGAACGTTGTTCTGTAGGCCCAAAGAGCTTCCATGAGATGTTTATCCGAGTCCCCTGTGTGATTATTCACCTGCTTTGTGATGATTTTTCAAATCATTCTATTTACCTTCTCTACCAGACCATTGCATTGTGGATAGTATGGTGTGGAATGTCGGCTTGTGATGCCTAAATTCTTCATTAGTTCTCCCACCAAATCACCTCTGAACACTGGTCCTCTATCTAATATTATCTCAAGAGGAGTGCCAAAACGACCACAGATACGCTCAAAAATAAACTTTGCTACCTCTTGGGCTGTAATGCGGGTGGTGGCTATTGCTTCTGCCCATCGAGTCATGTAGTCTACACCCACTATGATGTATACTTTACTTGATTGGGCCCTTGGTAAAGGACCGATTGCATCTATTCTCCATTTCTCAAATGGACCATATGAGATAATAGGAGTTTGTGGCTCGTAGGTTAAGGTTCGATCACTAGCCACTTGACAGGCCTTACATGTTTTACACCAATGGTGTACATCCTTGTTCAAACTAGGCCAAGAGTATCCCGCTTGTAGAATCTTCGTGATGTCTAGAGCAAAATGACTGCCGTAGACGCCATCATGGCAGCTTGAAATTACCTCTGTGATCTCACTGGAGGTTGGCACCCACCTGAGAATTTGATCTTTGCCCTTACAATACAAGTGGTCGTTTACAAGGTGGTACCTAGGAGTCTTCCTTACCAGCCATTGTCTTTGGCCTTTGGTGTATCCTGTTGGACATTCTCCTGTATCTAAAAAACTGACGACATCAAGCATAGCATCACTACCTTGAAAGAGGGGTAGCTTCAGTTTGATTGCTCCTACGGGAACGTCTTGTATTCTCTCTTTGGCTAGAGCATTTGCCTCCTGATTTTCTGCTCTGGGGACATGAAATAGTTTCACTGCTTCAAACTTCTTTAGAAGGTCCTTAACTTGGCGGAGTTGACCAAGTAAAACCTGAATATTCTTACAATCCCAGGTGCCATTTATCTGCCTTATCAAAAGCAAAGCATCACCAAACACATTTAGGCGGTGAATTCCTTGTGAAATACATTGTTCCAACCCAAGAATTAGGGCTGCATATTCTGCTTCATTGTTGGAGTGGGAGTGTAATAACTGCCCAATGGAGAACGTTCTTTCTTGCTGTTCATCGAAAATGACTATGCCTGCTGCAGACTGATCCATTGTTCTCTTGTATGATCCGTCAAAGAGAAGAGAGTGAGCTCTTTCTAGCCTAGGACTCTCTACCATTGGTGTTTCTTCCTTTGCTTCCGTGTTGACCTTCAGCTTCTTCTCATAATGGCGATGAGTGAGAATTCCCACTAAACTGGCCCTGGGGGAGTTTTCTACTGGCATGGTGTAGTCAAACTCTTGTAATCTAATCAACCACTTTGAGATCCTAGATGGGGGTCATGACCTGACTAGAGAAGTAAATAGGGCGCATGAAAGAAGTTTGGGGATCCATTTGCATTAGCACGGCTCCGAGTGTATCACTTCCCACACTAGGGTTTACATAAAATGGCTCGTCCCACTTAGGCGGTGAAATAGTGGGAAGCTTAGCTAGGATTTGCTTTACCTCAGTAAACTGCTGCTCGTTCTCTTCACTCCATGAGAAGACATCCCTCTAGGTGAGTTGTTGTAGGGGAAGGACCACCTGAGATAGCAAGTGAATGAACCTGCTTAAGTATCTTACCTTCTGAAGGAAAGAAACCAGTTGCTTAGCGGTGGTGGGTGATGATAAAGATACCAGGGCTTGAATCTTGCTAGGGTCAGCGTCAATCCCTTTTGCTGAAATTACATGACCAAGGAGAGTGACTTTGCTTTCACCAATGTGACACTTATCCACGTTGAGCTGACCACCCAAGGTTTGCAGCCTGGTTAAGCCATCATAGACTTTGCTTAAATGAAGGGCTCGTGAAGTATAGATGCAAAAATCATCTATGAAAACCCGTATTGATGTTCCAAAGTAGGGTTGGAAAAAAAAAGTCACATAGCACTGAAATGTGGCCGGGGTGTAAGTGAGGCCAAACGACATCACTCTGTAGGCAAAACATCCTCAAGGTGTGATGAAGGTTGTCTTCTTCTGATATTCCTCCGCAATGCTAATCTAGAAGTATCCTGAGTAGGCATCGCACACTGTGTATCGCACGTGACTTGCCACTTCATTGAGTATTTCATCCTCGAATGGGAGGGGAAAGTGATCCCTCTTCATGGCTGCATTGAGAGGTTTATAATCCACATAGACTCTCCACTTACCTTTTTTTTTTTGGTGTGACTACTTCTGGGGAGACCCATTCTGAGTCTTCGACAAGGTAGATGAAACCTGCTTGTAGAAAACTTCTCACTTTAGTGCCTCTTGTTGGATTACTCCAAGTCTTCTGAGCTTTTGTACTATGGGTTTACTGCCTTCCTTGAGCTTTATGTGGTGTTGCACTACTGTAATTCCTGTGATCTTATCATAGCCATGAATGAACAAAGTAGTGAAGTTACCTAGCATGGATACATACTCCTTCCTCTCTTCATTGGTTAACTCATTTGAGAGCATTTTTTGTAACTTACCTGCATCCTCCAAGGACTGCATACCTGATGATTCCTCTTGGTTTCTCGGGGGTGTTTCAGATTGTGTCAATCTGTTTGGGTCTTTAAGAATGACCCCATCACTTCGATGCTACTGTCACTTTCGTCGATGGTGGTCGTCTCTTCTCTTGAGATAGACGAGTAGTCGTTGGTGGACTCATCTTCTGAAGCCTCCAAGATCATGTTGCGCTGCTCTCCAGTCCTCATGTCATAGAATATGGACTTCCCTTTAGCGTCCTTCATCTGAATCATCCCGGTGCTCCAGTCTTGTTTAGCTTCCATAGCCATAAGCCAAGGCCTCCCAAGAATGATGGGGTAGCCCTCCCCTTTGTGTGGCATGACGAAGATGTCTACCTCCACTTCTGTGTTGAATTCTTTTTCTTTGACCGCATTTACAATTCCCAGGCATTTCACTCTTACATTGTTTGCCATCTTGGCTCGGCAGGGTGCCGGCCTACTTACCTCTAGACCTAGATGGTGCATCATCTTTTCACTCAAGACGCATATTTGCATGCCACCATCTATGTATACATTTGAGATTCGGTTCCCCTTGATGTGAGCATCCATGGTTGGTAGGATGTCGTCGAGATCCTTCCAGAGATAGCCCCACCTATCCTGGGCCTTGACTTCCTGGTACTTACTATTTTTGTCCATTGCCTCCTCATTCTAGATGCAAGGTAGAGTAATTGGGGCCAAGTTATCTTCAGGCCCTGCATTAACACATCCTTAACTAAGTCATAGGATTTTGCATACTCACCTAGTGAAGAAAGTCCACGATGTCTATCTTCCACCGCGGTTTAGCTGCTTGCTTGCTAGACTCGGCCTTCCCTTTCATCTTCTCTTCTCTTCTCTTTGAGATGCTTCCTCGTGGCTGGTACGCTTCACTCCCATAGCATCCACTTCTTCTACCTTCTCTTTTCCTTTGTGCTTCTCTTGAACTGATTCTTCTACCTTTGCCTTCCCTATAGCCTCCAAGCTAATAACACTCACCGCTTGGTTCACAGCAGGTGGTGAGGGTAGTGGCGGAATGAGAAGTTGGCGTGGTGGTTGCTGTTGTACAGGTGGTCGAAGGATTTGGACCGGTGGGATTGGTCTTGGTTGCCTAGGTGGTGGTGGTCTTGCTCTTGGCCGAGAGATCTGATTTTGTCTCCCCCCTCTATTGAAATTCTGCCTCCTTGGGTGAGGGCAGTAGTGCATTCCATGGCCATCTTCCCCGCAGTTGTAACAGCGGTACTCTTGGTTCTTCCTTCGTTGTCCTCTTTCTTGTTCTGGATTCCTCCTAGGTGCATGCCCTTGCTGCACCAGATGCACATATAAACTCTCTAGCTGGGTGGTGATGCGACTCAGCAGGTCTTGCTACTCCTCTGATGCCTCTTGCGGTTGGACTCTATGGTTGGTTGTTGCAGTCACTCGGGTTGTTCGGGCTGAGTCTATTTCCTATGACTCGTTTACTCTTGCTTGCATGCGCAGCTTCTTGTCTTTAGGGGTGGTGATGCGGACCTCAGCAGGTCTTGCTACTCCTCTGATGCCTCTTGCGGTTGGACTCTATGGTTGGTTGTTGCAGTCACTCGGGTTGTTCGGGCTGAGTCTATTTCCTATGACTCGTTTACTCTTGCTTGCATGCGCAGCTTCTTGTCTTTAAGGCAGGCTACTTCGACTGCCAACTCATATGTTGTAGGAAACCTTCCCTTCACCTTCTCTCTAAGCGGCGACCATAGACCAGCAATGAAACGATCCTTCTTTAGGAAATTAGGCGCTCCTTTGCCTTCCTCCAATGAGGCAACCCATCTCTCCCATAAGTCCACAAATTTGGACTCGTAGGTGGCATACTCCAGCAGACCTCCCTTCTAATTCTGTTAGTAGTAGCTGCCATAGCTTCTCCGAGGTTATGCCTCCACCAAACCTCTTTACAAAAGCAGCCCTTAACACATCCCATGCATTCTTGGTAGCCTGAGGCAATGCATTATACCAGGACTTGTCCTCTACTTTCATCAGTAGAGGAAAAATTCTAAGTCGTGAAGCGTTGTCATCTTTGTTGGAGACGACACAAGCAATGTCGAAATCATCCAAAAAGTCGGTGGTGAGATCCTCTCCTTTCTTTCCACTGAACGTGGCGAAAGAAACACTTGCCATGGTAGTGACTCAGGAAATTACAAACCCTTTTTTTTAACATTAACAACAATAGCGGCTCATAGAGGCTTTTTACAGGGGTGGGTGGATAGGTTAAAACAGGATAAAGATAGAAACATTAAAGGAATGATGGAGAATGATAGGGTTCAGGGAATTGAGGATTTCTCCTGGTATCGCCGCACCGAATAGGTATACGATCTTCTATTGGTAGCACACTTTCCTATCTACATAGATATTCACATGCATATGTTGCAAGAATGTGAATGAGAATGTCGTCGGCCCGTTTTCCATCATGCACAAAGGGTGGAATACTTACTTATACTCTTACTGTGCCAGTGTTTATGAGTCGGCACATCCACAAGAGGTCGTCGCCTTTCATGGGCTCTACCTTTCCTTCGTTGCTCAGCACATATGGGGTGATGGCGACGCGTCTAACCACTCCCAGACTCTTGGCTAGTAGCAATTGCAGGTAATTTCCGTAGTCGGCGTGTTGCATGAATTCTAATCCATTCAGTTGCAACTCGTCCCTAGCCCACTGGGTTTCACCCGTGGTGGAAAGCTTCTTCAGGATAAGTTGTACAGGGAGAGGAAGAAGATCCTCCACTCGCTTCCCAAAACAGCGAGGGCAGTAGCCGAACCACTCTTCCCTAGGACATGGGAATCTTCTTACCACTTCCTCTTCCGGATTGTCGAAGTGGATTGGTAGCACTCGCATGCGTCGTGAAAATCGGTAGGCGACCTTCCGCCGCTTAGCTTCGGATGACTTCCACTTTGGCAAGCAGGGCACAACCCGGCGTTCTTTGCTTGAAGCACTTGCTTGGCCAGATGCTTCTCCCTTTGGGGTCATGTGTTTCCAGACTAGCTTAACTTCTCCTTACCTTTGGCTCGAGCAGCCCCTTTAGGCCACTTTGGAGTTATAACTTTGACTGTAGTTTCTTTAGGGAAAAGAGGCCTCACCGTTTTCTTCCCTTCCTTGATGTGAATGATTTCTTCGCGATGAATGTCGATGTAGACGATTTCAGCCCTTTCGCTGCCTTCGTTGTTGGCACTCATTGACAGTGTGTCTTGGTTGACAATAGTGATGGCACTTCACCGACCTCCCACCTGATGCTCTCGAGTCTCAATTTATGGTTAGAACGAGCAACACGAGATGGAGAATTTACCTCTTGAATAATGACGACACTGTAGCCTGGCAGTAGCACTTCAATGAAGGCGGCTAGTGCCTCCTTCGTCTCCTCTTCTTCCTTCCTCTAGTTAGAAACTTCCTTCAGCCATTCATCCATGATTGATAGTGGGCGTCACTTTCAGAATTGTAAACTGAAAGGTCTTAGAAATCCCTCCTCTGTGGGGGCACCAAATGACGAGAGCAAATTGAACCCCGAACCCCAACAACCTCTAAAACGCCGAGGGCCGAATGGCGCGCCTCGAGTCTATCTCACAGTAAAGCGAACAGGGGGCACCACCTAACTTTGAGCGGCTAGGACGCAAACCATGATGATATGAACACCGCAAAATTACACACAGAGGGGGAGAGAGAGAGAGAGAGAGAGAGAGAGAGAGAGAGAGAGAGAGAGAGAGAGAGAGAGAGAGAGAGAGAGAGAGAGAGAGAGAGAGAGAGAGATGTTTGCGAATGATGAAAACCCTCGGGGGTGTGAGGGAGAATTATTTTTGCAGTATTTACAAATGGCACGCCGTGGTGATAGAGAGGTAGGGAGAAAAGATGGTGCAAACTACTTGGTGCGCTCTCTAAGACGATTCAATGGTTGTGAAACTTTCTACCAAGAGCGTGTATACGTGTGTGCACCGACCATTGGAGTCGAGAGATGGACGTGGCTCCCTTCGCATGGTGAAATTCCCAAGGCAAACCCAACACACAAGCCCCCTTCCCGTGATGGTGATAGTGTCAACTCTTCCCACTACACTCTACTAAGTACTGACTTCTCATGGATTGCCCCCCCCCCCCCCCCCCCCCCGATAGTGACCTCTTAGTGCCAATTTATAGGTGCTGGCTGCTTGGATTATGGTAATCCAAGTGTGATTAGGGTAAGCTTAATCAAGGAGACAAAGCAAGTGGTGGGCCCCGTCTGGTTGACCCTTGCTTTGTTTTGGGAGGTTATTAAAAGATGAGAATCTCTAGGTGGGCCTTTGTGACCATCACCTAGAGAGAGGAAATTACAAAAATGGGAATTTTACATTGGCTCGGGTGAAAACTGAAGAAATGATGAAAATACCCTATAAATTACTGGAAACGGCATTGTGGTTGGGTGTTGCCGGCAAATGGTGTGTTTCCGGTGCGTCGGTGTAGAGCGTACTTCTTTTCGAGGTCGGTCGGGGCATGCCTTTGGCGCATTTCCTCTTTTTATTGTTGGCGGCACGTGCTTTGGGTCCTCCTTCTTTTTTGTTGTCGTCGTAGTCATGGAATCCTTTGTTTTCCTTGTATTTATGTGCGTATATGCGTGTGTGTGTGTGTGTGTGTGTGTATGTATGTGCATGTGGGTGGATGTGTATATATATATGTATATGGGTGCGCATGCGTGAGTGCGTGTGTGTGTATTTATATGTGTGCACAAGCATGCGGTGGGAACGGGGGCTTATATATATTATATATATGTTTTTATTTTATTGTTTTGTCTCTGTGTTGGCGGCCAGCGGCAGCTACGCGAAGATGGGGGTGGGGGGGGTGGTGTGTGTGTGTGTGTGTGTGTGTGTATAGAGAGAGAGAGAGAGAGAGAGAGAGAGAGAGAGAGAGAGAGAGAGAGAGAGAGAGAGAGAGAGAGAGAGAGAGAGAGGAGAGAGAGAAGAGAGAGAGAGAGAGAGAAGAGCTGTGCGCTGCACCTTCTACAGGCCGAGAGGGAGAGAGAGGGATTGCGGGCAGGGTGGAGTCGAACAAAGCGTGAGAGAGGGAGAGGGGATTGGGGTGGTGAGTGAGGGAGAGTATGAGGGTGTGAGAGGGTGAGGGTGAGGGTGAGTGAGTGTGTGGTGTGGAGGGAGAGTGGGCTCCATGGCGGGGTGCTGCGCCTTTGGGCTGAGAAGAACGAGAGAGAGAGAGAGAAGGGGATGAGGTGGTGTGGATAGGAGAGAGAGGGGGCTCTATGGCGGGTGCCCACCATGGGGGGGAGAGAGGGTGTGAGGGGGGGGGGGGGGGGGGGGGGGGGGGGGGGGGGGTGTCCTATTCTCTGTCTTGCATGGTGTCTCAAGGATGAGAGGAGGGGAAGAAGTCAATGGTGTGGGGGGAGAAAGAGGGTGGGTTAGTGGGCCAAGGGGTGGGAGGGTAATGAGGTGGAGGGGAGGGTGAGGCGAGCGGGTGGGGAAGAGAGGGGGGGGGGGGGGGGGGGGGGAGAATATAAGTGGGCCAAGGGAGGGGGAATGAGAGGGTGGCGGGGGTGTGGTTAAGAATACGGGAGAGCGGGAGTTCACATGCGGCTCCACACAAAGGGAGCGAGAGAGGGATCGGGGTGAGTGCTCGAGGCTTGCGTCTGGCCGAGGGTGGCCAGTAAGGGGGGGAAATGGAGGGTGAGGATGAGAGAGAGGATATTAGAGAGAGGAATGTAGGAAAAATGAGAGAGAGAGGCGGGGTGGGGGGGTATTTCATTCAATGCCCACCAGGGGAATAAACTACGGGGAGAGAGAGAAGGGGTATCTGAAGAGGGCAGTCGGCTAGGCTAGGGTATAGACAAGCGGGGGCCTGAGGGTGATAAGGCCGGCCAATCGAAGGGGGGGGGGGGGGGGGGGTGCGCCATGCCTGTAGAGGTGTCGTGAGGTTTACCAGGCATTGTCGAGCCTTCCAACAGTGTCGCCAAGGCTCCAGCAGAGGAAAAATAAGTGTTTTTTCTTTTTTTCTTTGATTTTTAAAAACCGGCCATCAATAGGTACTAGTTAAGACTATGAAGGGGTCAGAACCAAGCAAAGAGAAGCCCTTGAGGGGTCTGTGGGACTTCTATCGCTTGGTTCTGACTTCATGAGGCCCATGGCTTAAGAATGCTATATGTTAAGCTGGAGATATAGCATTTTCAAGCCATAGATGCATTTGAAACGTCCAAAAACCCTCGGATAGCACTTTAAATGCTGAAATCTGACATCTCTAGCTCAAGATATAGCATTTTAAATACTGGGGCCTCATGAGGTCAGAACCAAGCGAATAGAGGTCCTAGAGACCTTGCAGCTTTCCTAATTCTGAGTTCAAGACGGAGAGAGATTTATACACTACTGCTCATTGTCATAAAAACTGCAAAAATCTTATTGACAATACATGAAAAACTCCCTTCGAAGTCCCAACAGGTGTATCATTTGCAGCAATTGACTATGCTTTGGAAAAAGACTTAGATAAGCCAAGAGGGATATAACCAATGCCGAATGTAGATTAGGCATTAAAGACTATGAAGCAGTATTTAATGTAGACCTAAATCAATTTGATTACTTCTATAAAGAAACAGTTTACAATGGCCTCCAAGACGATTATATCCGAGCTGAACTTCCATCTCCTCTTTATGACTATTATTTTGGCGTAGAAGAAGACACCAGTGGACGTGAAATTGATTCACGGGAATTAATTTCTTTAGAACCAGACAACTCAAAGGTGTATACCTTTGAAGTGCCTTTACATATGGAAAAGGATGAGCCAATGGGAGATGCCTCTACTAGTGTTCCACCCATTCTACCAACTCCCCAATTTGTGCAAGGCATTAGAAAAGTAGGAGATATCACATTCTACAACATTGACAAGTTTGAATAGGTTGGTGGGGTGGGATGACATCATCACTTACTTAAGCAAGAGGAATCTTATTGATGACATAATCACTTATGTTATAATCCACACGGTTGGCCTAGTACTCAGTGTCTAGAAAAAAGCGTGTGCGATAAGATTCTCCACCTCTCTCTACCTTTTGACTTGTCCACTTTGTAAAGCAATAAACCACCTTGGACAACTAGACCCACTGGCATAAAGTGATTCCCACTTATGTGAAGTGACATCCACTACCTTACACACTAAGGCGTTACCTTGAGCCTCAAGCCAAGCCTTTCCTATATAAACAAGACCAGGCCTCATTGTAAATCGATCACGGGTTTTGAGTCTTGGTGTTGATCTCCTTGAGTCCTAGTGAATGTATCTCCTTAGCTTGTAATACCTCTTTGGATTACTCATAGTAAACTTAGCCTTAACCATTGTACAAAGCTTTACTAATATAAGCTTTCCCCTTTTGTATTTCGATCCATTGCACAATTTGTGTATTTATCTTCTGTATATGTTAATAGAACTACACTATTTCCATCTGAAAATTATGTGTGTGTATTTCTTGGTATCAGAGCCCCTCTAAGACCTCTATTTTCTTGGTTTTGACCTCATGAGGTCCCATGCTAAAAAATGCTATACCTTGAGCTAGAGACATCAGATTTCAGTGTTTTAAAGTGCTATTATAAAGCTTTTGGACATTTCGGATGCATTCGTGGTATTCTTTTTGCATTTTGAAAACATCTCTTATGCGTTTTCTCTCATCGCACACATCACACACTCATTAAGATTCACAGACATGGATTTTTGTGTACACTTAAGTTGGGATCTCGAAAAGCATTTCATACGAACATGCATTTAAGTGATTGAGCAAAGTTTTATGTATGTACTATGAGAAATAGAATTTCAAAAAACTACTTTTGTATTTTCTAGAATTACCTCTCTCTATGCTGAGTTGGCGTTTCTTACAGGGCCCAAAATTGAGTCCAAGTTTCTCCTAATGATGTGATTGTCTCTCCAGTGATGCATTAAAAAAAAACACTTTGATAGCACAAAAAGACTAACTAAAACACTTAGCGAGCATAAATTAACTTTCCAAAAGTAGAAGAGGTGAGGGAAAAGAATTCTCAAAGGGTGGAAGGTGTTGGGAATGGGATCGTGTTAGCTATGGTGGATGAAAGAGAAACATAGCATCAATGTGTGAGTGTGTGTGTGTAAGCAAGGTTATCACTCAAGTGAATTAGGTTCCAAGATAGAATTAGCTTGGATACATAAACACAATCTTGAGTATTGACTTGGCTTAGCACAAGCTCACACATTGACGCTATGTTTCTCTTTCATCCACCATAGCTAGCACAATCCCATTTCCAACAATTGGTATCAGATCTTTAGGTTATGCTAGCTAGATTTGTCATTATGCATTAGTGTGTTAATTATTAGCATCTCCATTAGATTGATCGGCATTTCATAATTATTGTTATGGTCCATTGACATTTTCATAACTAGTTGCATCTCTCACTAATTAAGCACTAATCTAGCTATGTGTGGGCATGTCCTTGGCACACCCAAGAGGCCACTACCCTCCATGGCTAGGTAGGCTTGACTAGGGAGAGGATTAGCATCTTTTTGTGTTGCATTTTAGATTTCCCTTTTGTGTCAACTTTTGCACCATTTGCCTCTTCGATTAAATTCATTGAACTCATTTTCTTTTTGCATTGCTCACCTCATCCCAAAGTGCTCACGTCAAGCTTTCCATAGAGCCTTCAAGCTCTGCAATCTGAGCCCAGGAACTCCATTAAACCTATCCTCAATGCTACCTATTATTAGGTGTGTGCGTGTGAGTATGGAGCCTGCTAGCTTGAGTTTAACATTCTACTTTTAGGAGCTCCCTCACAAGCAAAGCTCGTGGGCTTGTTGGTTAGTGTGCTACAAACGGCGCATTGACCCGGTGGGGTCTACGGTTCAAATCAACTTGGCTATTTCGAGCAAGCTGGGCGGACCCGAACTCGCATCAAGTCCGATTTTTTGGAGTAGGTCGATTCCGCTAGGGACTGTTCCTACAACACCTTTTTTGCCCGCATGACCGGTGACCTGCCTGCGCATGCCCGACAAGCTGCCTTGCTGCCCACGCCTGCCCCAATTGACCGGACCTGCCAACCTTGCCCGTTGGAACTAGCACCAGATCACACGGCCCCGAGAACCATAAGGCCTTGCAAAAAGGTCCTCCTTTGGATCCCTTTCCCGTGGCCCCACTACTCTAAAGGCTCGAAGCCATTCCCATAGCTTACACAAAGAGCTCCAAGTGGAAGAGATAAAGCAACCAAAGGCCTTAAGAGTTGAGCATCTCCATCAACTTTGACAAAGGCATCTCCAAGACAAATACGCCAAGGTAAAACAAAACCGTGAAGGGTGATTTCACGCAAGTGAAGAGGTACTTCACATTGAAGGGAAATTCTAAAGTACACATTGATCTTGCAGACAAGCACAACAACTTCTTGCAATGTATGTAGTTATATTCGTCTACATGGATGACATTATAAATGTGCTTTTGTAAGGGGATAGACATTGGCATTGGAGAGTCTCCAAATTGCTAAAACCTCTCCATGTGTGAAGACTTTGTGACAATGTGTATGAGAAACACCGCATGCTTGGGGTCTCGGAGTATGACCAAGATGGAAGAGAAAGAATTAATTTTTTGCATAAACCTTTTCATAAGATATCTTTGCATATTGTTGCATGTCATTATGATGCATAGAATAAAGCCTGATTGCACAACAAAAAGGGGGACAGAAGCACTTGTTCGAGGGGAGGATACAAAGTCAAAGACCATGAAGCACTTGAAAGCAACAACAGAAGCAACAAAGGTAAGAGACCAAACAAAGGATCAGCTCACATGGTAGAAGACGAAGAAGACAAAGGAGAGACCCACCTTCTCTTTTATGAAGACGTACTTTGAAGATGCAGCTTCTCTACTTGTAGGGGAGGAATTTTATTTTCCTGTGTGGATATTATCATCCTATGTGGATTTTGTTAGCCTATGTGGATTTTACCATCATGTGTGGGTACGAGCTTATTATCCTATGTGGATCATGCATTTTCAGTATTTTGTCATAGTCCAAACCTCAAGGGGAGGATTGTAAAGTGTGAGCTTTGTCCTAAAGTGTGAGTCAAGGAGAGAAGAGTGGAATTATCCCACATGCTGTGGAGCAAGGCTGTAGATCTACTTAAAGCTCACTTCATGACTGAATAAATACAACTCTATTTTGCACTACATGCTTGTCTATGGTGAGCTTGTGCTAAGCTAAGTCAATACTCAAGATTGTGTTTATGAGTCCAAGCCAATTCTATCTTGGAACCTAATTCACTTGAGTGATAGCCTTGCTTACACACACACTCACACATTGATGCTATGTTTCTCTTTCATCCACCATAGCTAGCATGATCCCATTCCCAACAGAAGGAAGGAGGAAAAGGGGGTGAAATTTTGCAAAAAGAATTACACCAAACACATTTCACAATTAGTTCTTCATTGGTATAAATCATACAAGAGGTGTAGGAGGGTTTAAATAGGTATCCAACAAAGGGTGGAGGGGTTCCCAAGGTAGTAATTATAGAGTTTAATGAGGAGGAGGCCTCTTCAATAAGGAAGAAGAGGGGGAGGCAAGGAGATGGGGGAGAAGGGCTCTTTATTGAGAGCAGGTTGCCAAGATTGGGTGCATTTAGCCAACAAATGACTGGTTTGGAAATAGGGGGGATCTTGGAGTTGCTTTCCAAAAGCCTAGAAAGAGGATGGTTAATGGAATGGGTAAAGGGTGAAAAGGGGATTTTGACAATGGAAGGCGGGGAATTCTTGTGGTTACCCTTTAAAAGGAGAGAGGGCCTGGATGCATAGGTTACATAGAGAAAACATGCCTCCAAGAAAGGTGAAGGGTAGCCTTTAGCCCTAAGCCGGGAGAAGAAAAGGTTGCGAATAGAGATAAAACCCTCAAGTGAGTTTTCCCTAATGATTTACTTCTTGAGCTCCGATAAAATAAAGACAATTTTTTTGGTGGGGGTAGGGTGCCAAGATTGCCACACTAAATGTAGTTGTAAGAGTTAAGAGGTTTTTGGTGGCAATGTGTGTCAAAAATCCCAGTAGAGCAGAAAGAGGTCCCTTTGGAGAAGTGTATGTCCAAAATAAAAGCTTCATGCGAGGAGATGAAGGGAGCTATCTTTATGTGATCTTGGAGAGGATGACCATACTTTTAGGCTAGTGGGGAGGGGGGGGGGGGGGGGGGGGCATCCCAAACCCCAAAAGTCATCTGTGAACCTTTTAAAGTAAAGGAGATAAGGGGAAGAGACAAGGTTCCCAAGGAGCAAAGAAAAAGACATGCATACACCACCGCAATATTCGACCCCATAGTGGTGCCTTTAACCTGATGCTAGAACTTAACTTTGAAAGAGATGTAATGATGGTTGAGAATGATAAAGGCAAGGGATAGGATGAAGTTGACTTTAGGATAGGAAAAAAGACCTTGGATAGAGTTTCTAAGAGTGTAGAGCCCTTCACGGATAGGGATGCTAGGGTAAAGTGACTCAACATCAAAGATAAAGAGAGTAACATGGGGGGAGAAAGTGATGGAGGTTAAGTCTAAGATAAGAGAATGAAAGTCCTTGAGGTGTTGTTTTTTAGCTAAGATTATGGGGAAGAGTTGTACATGTAACCATTTTGAGGCATTTTCTAGATATACCCCTTGTAGGAATAAATGGGGCGGCCTACAAGGATAGGTTTTTGAATTTTGGATAAAAGGAAGAAGGGACAAGATTTGGGAAAGATATTGAGAGCAGGAGAGGATGAATGATCTCTCTTTGGAAGGGAGAACATGAAAGTGTGCAACAATGTAAAGAGGAGTGGATTGGAAAAATGACAATGAGGTGAAGAGATATGAGAGTAGGTGAGAGGGTCCAAGAGGTGGCGTAGAGATTCTTTATTGTACCAAGATTGGGAGAGAATGACGGGGCCACGGTTCTTATCAGCCGTTTTAATTATAATCTTACGATCATTTTTGAGGGAAGAAATGGCGTCTAACAAGAAGGGTTTAGCAAGAAAAGGGGGAGAAAGAGTAAGGAGGGGTTTTAAACGGGAGAAAGTACAATAAAAAACAATCCTAATGGTACTGGAGTGAGAAGGAGGGTTCCAAGAGGGATTGGGGAGAGAAAAGGAAGAAGAGAGAGGGAGTGACGTATTGAATAAGAGCTTGAGTTGTAGGCTCCTCTCGAGATTGGAACATGCCCCGAAGATATAAGAAGAAGGCGGAGGAGGGGAGGGGGGAATGTAGTTAAGTCCAACGCCCAAAATTTTACGCTCCGAGGAGGAGAGAGAGCGATTGGTCAAAGTTGTGAAAGGAGAGGTTGGTTATCTTATGATCAAGAGAAAAAATGGTTTGCTTACCCAAGGCTAAGATTTTGTAGAGATGTGGGTTGGTGAGGGGGAGACAATATTTTGACCATTTTCTATTATTGTGGTAAGAGAGGGGAAGAAAAAAGGAGTTACATGGAGGAGGGGTCCAAAGGTTAGGAAAGAGAGGGGTTCGGGAGAAGAGCAAGTGGACCCAAGAGGAAGGGTGCTCAAAACCTATTTCTTCCTCCTCCATTGCAAGCTTTTTGACATTCTAGGATTTTTAGGGAGGCTATGCTTTGGATGGGAATGTTGAGGGTGAGGGAAAGGGGTGGAAGTAGTATAAGGGCTCAAAGGGTAATTAGGTGTTTTCAAAAGGGGAGGAACAAAGGTGAGGTTGGGAGAAGGGGGAGGAAGAAGGTGGCTCTTGGGGGAAGAAGTATTGGGATGTTTACAAGGGGTGGAGGAGGAAAAGAGGATCCCCGGGGAAGAGGGTTTTGGGCTGTTTGAAGGGTTGATGCATGATCTCCTCATGAGAGGCTCTTGCCAAAGGGAGGGGTTTTTTATTGTGGACTAAATGGCGAGAGACTTTTTGGTAAGGCGGCCTCTTTGGGGGAGGTGAGAGAAGGTTCTTTATTTGAGTGGTGACCTCATAATGCACAATTCTCCAACCATTTCCTCTTTGGGTAGAGACTCCGCTTCTTCCAAAATGGTAGCTTGTGCCCTCTTACTTGCATTATGTGCTACGAGTTCAAGGAAGAGGCCAAATGGGTTTGGAGGATCGTATTTTGATGTAGAGCATCAAATTCATGAAGTGAGGAAAGCTTCCAAGAGAGGAGTTAATTGGCCCATGCCGAAGGTTGGACTCTTGGAAAGGAGATGGTAGCAAGCTTCTTGGTGAGGTCTAAGAGCCTTTCTTCTACAAGGTTGCGGTATGAATCAAAGCTTTTTTAAAGGTTGTTGATAAGAACACTCTGGGCATGGATTTAAGTTTGGGTGCAATCCAATTGAAATTGGATATTAAGGGCTTCGATCTTGGCACTCAAGAGTGCTTGTGCTTGAGAGTGCTCTATGGAGAGGTGGGGAGGCTTCATGCAAAGACTAAGTGGGGTCTTTTGGTTGCGAGAAGATTTTGCAAATGAGCGAGATATGCAAAGTGGCTTTGTGAAGCTTATGGTTAAGGGTTTTAAACTCTACTAATGAGAGTGATACAATCTTGTCAAATTCCAAAGGCTTGTTGATGGCAAGAAGAATGGGTCGAGTTTCATTTTGTGGATTAGTGGCTAGGGGTGGGGTAAAGGCCAAGGAAGAGGAGCTTGCAGTGGAGAGAGAGCCAAAAGCGGTTGGGAAAGTGCGGGGGGGCTTGAGAGGATGACACCTTGGTTTGACTTGGAAAAGGCACCACTCCGTGATACAAAAGCCGCAATAGCGGTGCCAAAGGCTTTGGTAGAGGGGAGGGAGAGTTGATCAAGATCCTCAAGGGGTAGGTTGGACATGAGGCCCCGTAGCTCCTCCGGGACAAAAAGAGATTTCTTACATGAGGTTAGGGTAGAGAAGGCGGGTAAACCGGGTGTGTGTTAAACCATGAGGGCGGGTTGATGAGGGCCACCGCCGAGATGAATCCCGGGAGAGAAACAACAAGGTTGGGAGGGCCAAAGGATGAACAGGAGCTTGCAGAATAGAGGGTCGTTGAAGGGGTTGTCGTGCCAGAGGCTTGAAGATAAAGGGGGATCAACAGGCTACCGTCCCAATGGAGGGGGTGATTGGGGATACATTGCTAGCTAGCAAAGGCTCATATGGGTTATTGGGAGATTCGGTGGCCCCCACGATCTCCATTGACGTAGGCTGCAAGGTGTTGGCTGCACACGAGGAAACAAGAAGGGTTTCCATGCAAGAATAATGCCTCAATAGGGGGAAAAACCTTGAGAGCAGTAGAGGGAGAAAGGGAGCCGCCACACATGAATACCTGGAGGATCTCTCAGCCGAGGACTTCCGTGTTAAGAGGAGAGTGTTGTTGTAGTACCACCGGCTTTTTTTCTTACCCCCTAACAAAGGAGAGTTATCGTCTGCGAGGGGCTGCCACCTCGTTAGAGAGAGGCAGGCTCTGCTGCTTGGAGAAGCTTTCTTGGAGAGTCCATAACCGCTAAGAGAGCTGAGGTGGTAGTTGTTGTCAGGGCAGACCCGCTGTAGTGGTCACCTTGCTGAGTTCAAAAATTGCCATCCTTTTAACTGTTGTAACTCCTTGCTTTGAGCTTCATTTGACACGTAGTCAACTCCTTCTAGCTTCATGTATTGCATAGCACCTTCTTGAACCCTGTCAAAACCCAAAAAACACCAGATGGCACGATTCCCCATGTAGTCGGTGGGCACCAACCTAGCCCCTGGCAAAACTGCAACTGGCCATAAGCTGCAATCTAAAAATATGGGTAGGCTCCATAAATTGAGCACTACGTGCCTATACACTGATATCCCCTTGGGCCACTTGTCCCCTAGCTACCCTATCCGGCAAGAATCTACAACGCACTAAACCTTCAAACTTCAATATCTTGGGATCTATAGATCTGTTTGATGAGCTGTCTAGACATCCTCCTACATTACTTCAAGCTCTACATTCTTGGACCCAAAGACTGCACCTTGCACCTCCTTCCCTTGCTTCCCATATTAGCCCCTTCTGGAGCCTTTTTTGGCCTATAAGCCACACTCAGCCATACATCTCTGCAACTACCTGTCAGCCCATGATTTTTATAGCTGCTCTAGCCCTTTGCCATGCTTCTGCTAGCCTACACATACCTTCCCATGCCATCTTCTAGTGTCAACATACTTTGGCTGCACCATCATTGCCCACCCCCTAGTTGAGCATTAATGCTCAACAAAAAAGAGCTTTATTCACCTTCGAACCACAAAACATGGCACACACTATGGGAAAATCAAAACCATATTTACATAGTCTTATTTTTCCTATTGCCAAACCGTCAAGTGAGCTGCCCCACCCCCTGCATCACATAGATTCCATCTGGGTCAAACACCTGCCATTGATGTCTTCCACCCATCTGTACCTGCTCACCATAGTTCCATACCCCAGCACATAGCCCATCACGTGTGTAGGCTGCCCATAGCCTACCTTCAACACTCCATGCATCCCTCAGCAAACAAGCATCCACTCCATACCAAGCAGCATCAAGCATACCACCATCCAAAAAACATGTACCTGACACAAAGCTCCAACACATTTCTGACCCTCCCTTCAACCAAATAAAGTGGAGACCTCAACCATAGACCCCTGCAATTGCTGGTTTGTCCACTTAATAGTTGTTTCTACCACCATATTCATCAACCAAAGCTTACATACCTTCAACGAAAGCAAAGCCACTGCCTGGGAATCTCCTTTCTCCACCACTAGACATGTTTGCTGCATCGGAAACTCCCCCGTCTTTGGAAACACAACCTCCTCTTTGGCCACACACTTGATTCTAGCATCATCAAGCCCTTGCTTGTCAACAACTGGCCCTTCAAGGTTGATCAACACCATCTGCTCTTCCGCTTCAGTCACCTGCTCTTCAAGCACCTCCTCTACCTCTACATCATGCTCTGCCAAGAAAGAGAGAAACTCGTTCTCTACCGCATCCACCTCAACTTCCTCCATAGGAAAAGCTGATCAATCCCTTCTGGTAGCACTCTGCACCTGTTGCACCACCATGGCACATTCCACCACCACTTTCATCAGCATGGCCATTAGCATGGCACCACACACCACCTTTACCTGCATAGCATCATGTGTTGGCCTATACCACTCCCTTTGGTCTTCATCATGCACATCGGCTTGCTCTGTTTCCTGCTCTTCTTGCACATGGTCTACTACCATATCATCAAACACATAAGAGGGCAGCTTTACCTTTACGAACTCAGGTTCATCAGACTCCATCTCCTCCTTGCTCTATCCTCCTTGCTTGTATCTTCATCATCACCGGCATCATGTACCGACTCTGTATCTACATCTTCATCCGCTTGCTGCTCCACAAAGGCTTGACCATCTCCATGACTTTGCTCACTTAATTCACCTACTTCTGAGCCCTCGATATCTGCAACTCAACTGCACTCTGCTACCTTTTCATGCAAATTGTTCACAAGAACGGGATTTACCTCTTCAATCCGCACCGGAACCTCCACATCTGCTACCACTTTTGCACACTGGTTCTCTTCAACATGGGGCTTCTTCTCTTTGACAAGCTTGTCCACCCTTAGCATATGCACATCACAAACTGAAAATCTCCAAGGAACATAACCAACCATAGGCCTTACCTCAACAGGCTCCGCACTTTGAGCAATTGAAAACGCCCTTGATCGGACCAAAGAACACTTTGCTACCTCCACAACAAGCACATAATTGTTGTCTTCAACAGGCCCCAACTCCAGCTTCCACTTTACCTTCCTGCTCTTATATCTTCATATGTATCTGCACCATCTTCCACCTTTTCTCTAATCCTCGGATACAAGCACTCAAGCAGCTTCAACAACTTTAATTATTGATTGCTTTTGACTTTATTTGTAAAATAATGAGATTTTCAAAAATGATAAGGAAAAAGAGACATGGTGTGATAACAATGTGATAAGTGGTTGTAGAGTATGATAAAGACTTTCACCTATTCTAGCCATGATAAATATGTACTAACATCCAAGCATATTTTTGTACCCGTGACAATAGGTACATCATCAACCACATGCTCTATGGTTATCTACTTGATCTTGTCCAAAGAGCTTATTGCTTCAAAAACAAAACAATTGTTAAAAAGACTTAAAGCAATCAATCGACTACTTGTCGTCATAGGGTTGAACAAAACTTACAAGCTTGCACGGATCTACTAGATGCAAGAGGGCAAGAGGGTGAATCAACAACATTTGTGAGAAAGGATGGACGGATGTTTGCTGTGAACAAGGCTCCCGTAAAGTGTACATCATATAACTTGCGCTCTCTAGCAAGGGATTTGGAATAGTTTCACCAAGGCCATATGTGGTGGTTATCTAGCTTCGTATAGCCTATTGGAGCCTATTTAAAAACAGAAAACAAAAAAGCTGCTTTGAATAGGGTGTTGAAAATCTAAGTAAGTGTTATACATGTGCATTAGAACTAAGTCTCTCTCTCTCTCTCTCTCTCTCTCTCTCTCTCTCTCTCTCTCTCTCTCTCTCTCTCTCTCTCTCTCTCTCTCTCTCTCTCTCTCTCTCTCTCTCTCTCTCTCTCTCTTTGTCTCTCTTATATATCTTTGAGATCTCTTAAAAGTGTTCATACAACATTAAAATTCACTTCTCCCTTCCTCTCTTTGTCTCTGTCAAGTTCCTCGACCATAGCCTTTGTGCTAAAGTGACTATAATTTGACGGTTTTTCCAAAATTTGTAGGAGCTCGTCACGCATCAACCACATGTTGCATGAAGCCTCATGCATGTACCCACATCAAGTTACTCCACCTCCATGTTATGCCACTTTTGGAATCAACAAACCTGCACACGTGCACACACACACACACACACAAACAGACTGAGCACGTTTGCTCATTGAACTTCTGGTTGGAGTCAATGCATGCACAAACTAGCCAATCTCTCTCTCTCTCTCTCTCTCTCTCTCTCTCTCTCTCTCTCTCTCTCTCTCTCTCTCTCTCTCTCTCTCTCTCTCTCTCTCTCTCTCTCTCTCTCTCTCTCTCTCTCCCCACAGATATAGAGACACTCTACTAGGGAGAGCTAGACATAGATAGTCCTAGAGACAGATTACAGATTTCTTTTCATTAGATATGGGACAGCCAGAGGAGCACCCATCATGCAGAGCTCGGCCCACACTCATTCGACCACTACCGACATTCTTATCGACCGAGCATTGAAGCTACGAAAATCTAGATGGCCATGATTGAGGAGACGGGCTACACATCATCGATGGAGACTACAATAGAGGATTCGAGCCATACTCTCTCGACATGGAGAGTGCAATGTGGATGGATTCTAGTAGTAGTAGTATTTTGTTCTAGTCTTTTTGTACCCAGACATGGTATCAGATTCACAATTTTGTAATAGTTTGGTCTCATAGGTCATTTTGGCCATTTGAAGACGTTAATATAACATTTCATTTCATTTCATTCTCTCTCTCTCTCTCTCTCTCTCTCTCTCTCTCTCTCTCTCTCTCTCTCTCTCTCTCTCTCTCTCTCTCTCTCTCTCTCTCTCTCTCTCTCTCTCTCTCATGACCTTGTCATCCTTGCACTAGGGAGCCGCTTGCTACAATTGTAGACCACCCTCAACACCGGCATCGTACAACACGTACTGAATGTGTACCCTATTTTTTCGCTAGTGTTGCAATTACCTTGCAAGTAAAACTCATCTAGATGCACTCCAGTCACTTCACTCTGTAATTGGCTTCCGAGAGCTCCATAACTACTAAGCCTACAGATACTCGTGCGCGTGCGTGCGTGTGTGTGTGTGTGTGTGTGTGTGTGTGTGTGTGTGAGAGAGAGAGAGAGAGAGAGAGAGAGAGAGAGAGAGAGAGAGAGAGAGAGAGAGAGAGAGAGAGAGAGAGAGAGAGAGAGAGAGAGAGAGAGAGAGAGAGAGAGAGAGAGAGAGAGAGAATCCTTGTAGCAGGCATCCGCTTGCTAGGAGTTGTAGACCACCCCTCATCACTTGGTTCAACACAAGCTTAGTTGTATCCAAGTCCCAGTCTACCACGCCATTGCTTGCGCCTTTGCTGCCTTGCCTGACCTGCACATGCCTACATAGAACTAGCCGGTCGCATACTACCCACGCGATAGCTGTCGCAAAACCTTTCTTTTTTTAGCAGTAGATATACTGACTATTGCATCATATTTTGTGGCCAATGTTGCCATTGCCTTGCAGGTAAAACACAGCAAGCTGCACTCCAGCCGCTTCACTCTCTAATTGGCTTCCGAGAGCCCCATAACCGCTGAGCCTGCACATGCGCGTGTGTGAGAGATTTACCTGGCTGGTGCAGCCCATGAGGAGTAGGGGATGCATGTCAAAATCATTCCGCGCCTGCACTCCAAACCACTTCACTCTCTCAGAAATGCTGAGCCTGCACACACGCGCGAGAGAGGCTGGCGCAGCCAATGAGGAGTAGGGATGCATGTTGGAACCATTCCGCACCGGCGTGGAATGGTTTCGACATGTTTCACAAGCGTAAAGACAAAAAGGAATTAGAGGGGGGCGGGTGTGCGGATAGCGGTGCCCTGTAGTTATACATCGACGTAGGAGTCCTGGTGGCTACTTTCATGACTCATCAACTGTAGAGACTGGTCTGCAAAGGCCTCCATATCCATGTAGAGTGTGTAACTAGATGTGCTCCTATTGAATATGATGATGCGCATGCAGCATTTTTCCATAAAGGTAGTATCAATTCTCTTTGCTACATGCAATTCCTTTTTGACTTTCCCTTCACGCACCATCTAGTGCTCGAAACAAGGAGACGTGTCTATCAATGCTCGAAACCGGCTCCTAGCATGCAAACTGGACGCACGCACATGCTTGCCTGTGGCTAGCACGTGCTTGACTACCCTGAGCAACCTCCCCTTCGAGCACACACCGACTTGCGTGACTGCCTTGCGAGCATGCAGTACTTCATGCCGTCCTCCGTTAGGCTCGCCCTCCTCCCTGCGTGCAATATTTGTGAGCTCTCTCCACTTGATTCACTATTATGCGAAGCTTTTCCACGCTCTCACTTTCAGAAGATGAAGCCCATCTGTTGAACCGGAGCGATGCATGTTGGAACCAGTCCACGCCAGCGCGGAATGGTTTCGACATGTTTCACAAGGGTAGAGACAAAGAGGGAGGGGGGGGGGGGGGGGCGCAAAAAATGTAACTTTCTAAAATTTCCTCTTAGCAAATTCAAGGATCTTTGTATGTTTGGAAAAATGATTTTTCCCGAACAGTACTGCCTTACTAGACACACAACTATCAGAAAAAACCTCAATATTGGGGCTCACACTTTGGGTAATGATTGGTATTGGCGTTTGAGTGTTCATTGCTCATCCTTTTCTTTTTGTCAATAGGGCTCATCTCGAGAAGCATGTCTAGGAAATAGAGAAAATCCCATTTGTCATGATTCCCGTTGTGTCCAAGGAGATCAATGTAGATCAAGTGAGGAATACCAGCCTTCCTCAAGACGGCCTCGACAATCCCTTCAATGGTGCACCGGTTCATGCTGAAAATTTTGACATAGAGAGAGCAGGTGGTTCATGCTAGTCAAAATATTGAAAAGGATGTGGAAGACTAGATACTAGAGTAAACCATGCAGCTTCATAGTCTCCTTTCTTTGTTACCTTGGAGTTACCTTGTAAGTAGAAAGGCAACAATACTGTTGGGATGGCTTATCTAGCGATCCATAGAAAAATCTAGCGATAAATTATGAGAGCTCATACACTCCATGCTTGTTCAATACTCAATTGGTCTCTTCCAATGTCTCACTTTTGATAAGAAGACAAAAACACATACACGTTCAAGTGTGTGTGTGTGTGTGTGTGTGTGTGTGTGCACCTGTGTGTACAACAGGTACTTTAGTGTTGCAATTTGCAAGCCCAAAAAGAGTTAAAGGAAGCTGTGTCCTCGGCAAGGCTCCCTTCACATGGAATGTTGTTGCCAACCCGCAAGAAAATGCACTTGGCCTACATGTTGTAGCAAAAAAGAACATGCCCCATTAGCTTCAAAAGAAGGTCCATCATGTCAACCCCTAGCGTTTGCACTTCTGACATCTGTAAGGTTCTAACATGCAATGCTTTTTGTTGATGCAAGGAAAGAATTTCAAGAGCAACGAGAGGAAAGGGATTTCAGATGAGAGGGCGGAAGATCTTAGCTATCTATGGTGACACATCCATAAGTAACCGCATTTTAGATCTCTTATGACTTGGGATTTTGTTAGGGCCTCAACATGTAAGAAGATTAATATTTTAAAGCCTTAGCTACTTTGTGGTAATTTTAGATGTACGACCATTTTTCATTGATATGCTGGGAGGTCGAATCCATCATGCATACATAATTATTTTCTTCAATATAGCTTGCGCTTGCAACAATTTGTCAAGGGTGTTAGTCATATTTACTCAAAAATTGGCTTTGCTTGGTTTTCTTTGCTCGTTGATTGGAAACCCTCTGCAAATGTAATAGTTACAACACCATTATCATTATTGAGAAAATATTCATGGTTTTCTAATAGTTACAAAAAGACGTATACACTTCATCTCATGGTCCATATGCTATGACAAAAGGAAACTAATGATATCTAGCTACGGCTAGACTGACGTCGTCTAATCAGACGTCTCATCGCGTCCAAGCGGCGTATCTGTCAGATTTTGCAAAAAAAACAAAACACAATAAGACAGCTTTCTATAAGTATAAACATATAATTTACAAAACAATACAACAAATAGAAAAGAGTAAACCCTAATACTAACCATGCCATCGGAAGAACTCAGAATGTCCATCAGGGCGTTTAAGCCCTTACTGCCTGGGTACTCACGCTCGTATGGTGTGGGGTCACGTTCTGTCATCAAGCACTGTTCAAAACATACAAGAATCCATTATGCTAAAATTTGAAAGTACAAATAGACGTAACTACCAAACCTAAAGAGCAATGCAAAAACACTTACAAAATAGGCCTCAAATGATGCCCACCCGCCGCTCCCCAAGTTGTGCAAGCTCCCTGCCTCTACTTGCGCTTTGGCTGCCTCCTTTTGTTGCTTCCACTTGTCAGGATTCTTGCGTGCTGCTTGCTTCTCATTCTTCCACTCTTCTTTGGCTAGCCAATCTGGTCTGTTGCACCTATGCTTTATTGATTTTTGCAGTTCAGAACGCTTGTGCTTATAGTATTCGCGCATTTGAACCTTCATTAGGTCTTCATTGAAGTGATCATCCCGTGTTGACGCGGGAAACTCGTCATGCAGTATGCTGATGACTCTGTCTTTTAATTCACTTGGTACTTCGCTCTAGGTGTTTAGTATGTAGTGTCTAAACACATGAGAGCAAAGACCACGCATGCGTGAGATCACCTTCTTGCCGTCATCATCCAAGATGATGCCGCCGTTGAAGTCGATGTAGTAAGGCAAGCCCTCTCGCCTGTGACGTGTAAACCTAAGTGTCCTGGCAGGTGTCTCTATGTGGCATGTCGATGGGGATACGGACGTCAGGTGTCTCCACTCGAGTCTGGGCTCCGAAGCGAGGAGTTTTTGACAGGGGTGACTCTCAGAAGAGTAGGTAGTGGTGTGTAGCCAGGAAGGGTCATCAGCCGTGCAAAACATTGCGTAGATGGCGATGCCGTGGTTGGAGTGGGGGCGGGCAAAGAAGGGGAAGGTAAAGAGCCTTGTCGAACATGAAGTGGTGTTGAGGAATCAGCGGTGGCATCCCCACAACAACCGTTGCCGCCACCACTAGAGCGTCGGTGCCTAGACAAGTGTAAAGATCGTCTCATCGACACCGAAGCTTTAGAGCGCACTGAATTCTCCAAACAGAGGGAGATGCTGAAGGAGTAGAACGACATGATGGTGCTCCAGAGCGATGACGATCCTCGTACCACTACCGCTTCCGGGGTGACAAAGAAGAAAGAAACTCATCATCATCCATACCTGCATTAAACAACCGAACATTTAATCTTAATATTGAATGGAGAAGAAAACATGGACAAGTAGAGAGAGAGAGAGAGAGGGAGAGAGAGAGAGAGAGAGAGAGGACTCATGAAGAGGGAGGGATTCCTGTGTAGAGAGATTCCTGTGAAGTTCTTGTGAATTTGTCTCCCATGTGCATTCTACGTATCTTGTAAAAGCATACGCTCCGGGTGCGATGGAGACTGAGGCTGTAATCGCGAAGGAGGTGATCCATCTCTGCTCATAGATTCTGCTCATCCCTCCACTAGATCTAGTTGATCGGATGAAAGGGATACTAAGAAGCACTACTACTGCTTCTTAGCCTCTCTTTCACCCGATCAACTAGATCTAGTGGAGGGGCGAGTAGCATCTATGAGCAGAGACGGATCACCCGGGATTGCAGCCTCAATCTCCATCGCACGCGGAGCGTAGTGCTCGTTGGCAAGGAGTGCCCCTGCTTGTGAGAACATACCTAGAGCATACGTACCTGGAGTGGATGCAATGCACAATTTAAATTTCTCAAGTATAGCCACGTGAATACGATATATATTATAAAACGGAGCAAATTTGTTCAAATATAATGTTTATAGCTTTAAGAGGTCTCTCTCTCATCCTTGCACAGCTCAACATAAATCCCTATATATATAGAGAGATCTCCCTTTTAGGCAGATGTCCTCCGTTTCATTTTGTAGATCCTCTACATGCACCCCATAGAGAGTAGCAGCTTGATGCTCATCTGGCATCGCCTCAACGACTTCTAACTGAGCATCTTCTCCAATCTCCTCCATTGATGCTGTTGTGATTGGCACATGGTAGCCCTCATATGTCCATGCACTACAAGGAGCTACCTCTATGACGTACCACCAATTTGATGCAGACTTTGTAGGATGAAATATCACCTGCCAGAGCCACATAACTTACATGAGAGCTTCCAAGCACATAGCTTTTAAACTTGGATAGCTTCGAAGCACATAACTTACTTGTTCACAATGCTCGGGTAGTACGAAAGTGTCTCTTAGGTCGGTTCATTTTTTAGTTGAATCCACTTCAAGGAAACCAGACTCTCTTTTGCACACAGTAGCGTTGTGACCCTCCATGTTTATCTTAAACCCTTTCACGTCAAACAAGTCAACAAAAAATACTCTATAATCGATCCTCAAAATCTCTTGAAGCGTGCCGAAGTAAGTGAGTTCCGCCACCACAGGATTTGCATCACAGGACCGTCATCGACTAGACTATTCAAATTTTGCCATGACTCCACAATCTTGAGGAAGATTCTTTTTGTCGATTCATTCCACCCTAAAATGTCGATCTTTACACCATGCTGCTATGTATGACTTATACTACAACCAACAAAGATTTTGAGTGGCCGTTCAAACATCTTAAAAGTCGCTAGTCGTACATTGCAAACCTACCTTGTCGCGCAACCCAGAGAGTACTCCCACTCCTCCTCAGTCACTTCTTCAATTGTTGTACGTTTTTCAATTGGTTGTGCAACCATCTTAAGCTCATGAATGTTGGTAGGTAAATTTCACGATGTTTTTCCTAATGATTTTCCATCAAAATTACCGCCAACACGATCGGTGCAACATAGCATCGATGTGGTTGCAGGCAGTAAACCAATCAGTAAACCACCCTACCGTATGACTCACTCTAAAGCTGCTGAGCTGGAATGTCAGCTTGCTGACTACCTTAGCAGAGGGTTTATCCAACCTACTTCTTCACCATGGGCTTCTCCTAACCTATTAGTGAAGAAAAAAGACGACAGTATGCGCATGTGCGTAGGCTACCGTGACTTTAATGCGGTTACTGTTAAGAACAAGTACCCATTGGAATGTGTGGATGAGTTTTTCAACAAGCTCACTCATGCTCGTATTTTTACGAAAATAGACTTGCGGTCGGGTTATCACCAAGTACGTATTCGACTTGCTGATATATCCAAAACTGCATTCCAAACAAGGTTTAGACACTGCGAGTGTTTGCTTATGCTTTTTGGGTTAACCAATGCGCCCGCAACATTCATGACACTTATGGATAGTGTCTTGAAGCCGTACTTGGGCAAATCGGTGGTTATCTTCCCCATCTCCACTCGATCCGTGCCCTTTTTCGCTCTTGCTTTGCATCCTCGTATTGTAAAATCCACTTTTGCATCACTGGATTGTGAAGCATGCAAAATTGATTGATTTTAGCCTCTAGATCTTCCGTCATCTTCTTCTCAACACTGAGATTGCACATGACAATCCCAGAAATACTCTCATCATCTATGGTTCTCCATAGCGTGTCCCGGGCTTTATCAAATCCGTCTAGCCACTCTCCAATGTAAACTAGGGACTCTGATACCAGCCAACCTTCTGCCATGCTACCCTCTGGACATGCCTTCTAACACACATATCACTTAAGTGTTTTCATGAAACGTTCTAAAAAGAACATCCATTTGGAATGTATTGTGCCAGCTATTTCCACCTCATCAACTATGTGAACAAGAAGATGCACCTGAATGGTTAGCATGGTAGTAGGAAAGTGTTTCTCAAACATGCACACAACCTCCACAGCATTTAGTTTGGCGAATGGTATGAAGTGTACATTGATCTCCTTTTGTGAGATCCATTGCACCAACTTCACAAGTTAGTAGGTTGTGTTACGGACGTCAGGAGACAAACATCCCTCAATGGCCACCGGTAAACTAAACTACAAAACACATGTAGCAATGCTATTAAAGTCCACACATGAATTTATTAGACAATTCCCACTATGATATATTCCCCTTCAAACATACGTGACACATTTTATGCCAGTCGTGTGACTTCAAATCGGTAAGCTTTCCTTCATAAGTGAAACATGTTCGGAGCGAGTGCATTACGCCAGTGGGGGTCCGCACAGATTGAATGGTCTCTTTTACTTTGCGTTCTTGGGCTCTTGTGAAAATCCATGGCACTTTAGGGATTTTTATCTATCCATCGGATGCTATCTGTGGCCAATATTGCTCCATACGATCCACATTTCTAAGGTCAACCCTGGCTCCCAAAGTATCTTTTTTACCAGTGGGATGGTCCCATAGCAAATTACCCACATTCTTGAATATGTGCATTGGATTGAGTGAGTGATTGATTATGAGTCGGGGCCAATATGGTAACCCGTGTTAGGAAATAAGACATAGCTAAATAGATAATTGAGTAGATTACTTAATGGAGAGAGACAGATTTACATACACGAGATTATAGAGTAGAGAGAGAGAGAGAGAGAGAGAGAGAGAGAGAGAGAGAGAGAGAGTACACACGGTATACGTGGTTCACCCAATGTGGGCTACGTCCACGGGAAAGCAGCCACTCAATGGCTTTAGTACTTCAAAACAAGAAGTAGTTTACAAAGGGATTATACCCTTAATGGAGCTCTCGCCTTGCTTCACTCTCACCACCTCACACTCACCTTGTTGCATCAACTTCACACTATGAAATGTGTGTAGAAATGGCCTCCTTTTATAGGCCAAAAGGTCTACCCTCTCTCATGAGAGGCAGCCATGTGTAACCACCCTTGTGTAGATAAGTCCAAATCGGACCCTCCAATCCGCCCATGTGTGGCCGCCCTTGAGAAGACAAGTCCGCTTTTGAATTCGGCCACCGGCCATTGAATTCGGCCACCGGCCACGGGCCATTGACTTCCGAGCACCGGCCATCGGCCATTGACTACCGGCCACGGGCCAACCGACGGTTGTTTTCCGACCACTTTCCGCCGGCCGCTGTCCAACCATAATATTCCGGTGAAAAGGAATATTCCGGCCGTGAAAATTTTTTGCCCCTGATTTTTGGCCGTGAAAATTTTGGTTTCCGGCGAGTGATTTTTCTTCACGCACGATGGCTTCTCCTCATAATGGGGGCCTTACAAATGTGCGCTTTTACCACAGAAAATTACAAGGGTAAATCAGGCTCCATACTTAACAACCCGTACCACAGAGAGAGTCTCTTCATCCCTGGGGGCAAATTGTCATCACACATCTCCTTCTGCTCTAACTATGCTTGTGCAGACATCCTTGGTAGCTCTCTTCCCGAAAAGCCATCAAGTAACACATGATTCTCTGGAAGATACGCTTGATGACTTTTGTATATTTGCTTCTTCAATGAGGGCGCCCGACGTGCATTCAGTCTAGGTCCACGTGTGACACATGCTCTGTATCCGCTTGTTTGAAGCCCTACATGTATACACATGAAAATAGATAAGCTTGAGAAAAACCAAGATTTACAGTGTCTGAGTTTGAGTGTAAATCACCTGAGCATTCTGTTAGTCCGGGATAGTCATGCATGGTCCACATTAGAATGCCCTTGATCAAAGCATTCCGTCGACCTATGTGTCAGCTCATATCCACCACTTCTATGCCAATCCACAATTGTTGTAGCTCTTCCAATAGTGGACAAAGATACACATCCATATTCTTCACTTTATACCACCCCGACACAAACAAGCTTAGAAATAGGTGTCCCTTCTTGGTAGCCAACCACGGGGGAATGTTGTAGTTGACGATGACAACGGGCCATACACTGTAAGATGTTGATCTTTGACCAAATGGATTTATGCCATCCATAGCCAAGCCTAGGTGCAAATTTTGAGCTTCCCTGGCAAAATCCGGCCATCTTTCGTCTATATGTTTTCGGGCTATGCAATCTGTAGGAATCTGTAGCACACCATCCGAAGATTTATTCTCCTCATGCCATGATGCTAGGGCGGCCATGGACTTACACTCAAAGAAATGCTTGATGCGAGGAAGTAGAGAAAAATTTCACAAAACCTTTTGTGGAATTTTTGTTCTATGGAGATCTACTCGATATCTCTCGGAATCACATTTCAAACACTTCTCCATGTCTATGTATTCCCCTCTGAAAAGAATGCAGTCATTAGGACAAGCGTGAAACAAATTGTAATCCATACCCAAGTTTTGCAAGATCTTTCTTGCTTCCTCTCTGGATTCTGGCATCACATTATCAGCTAGCAGTATGTGTTCTTTGAGCAATCCACACAGCGAAAAAAATGTGGTACACTTGTCTAAGTAATCTATCAGATCATTATACATCTAGATTTTTTTTATTAAAGTAAACACATTGTAATAGATCACCTGAAGAGTGTTGTGACGCTAGTGTCACTCCATCCAAACTTTGCATGCATGTTGAGAAGAACCAAGAGTGCCTTCAATCTAGACACACGTGCTCCATCATACAATGGCGTATCGGCTTCACTTCTCATCATCATAGATAAGCCTTTCTGAATCCATGATCGTCTCGATCATTTCATCGATCTCGGGCTCAAACATTGCCTCGTTGGGAATGTGATCTGCATGATCATCCTCCGAGCTGTCAGAGGCTACATCTTGTGGCCTCACGTATGCTACTTGACTAAAGCGCCTGTGAACACGTCTATTGGGTTGCAAGATTGCTGCATGTTGGCCAGCGTCAGAGTCCGACAAGTTATACTTGACTAAAGCGCCTGTGAACACGTCTATTGGGTTGCAAGATTGCTGCATGTTGGCCAGCGTCAGAGTCCGACAAGTTATAATTGGCAACAAATTAATCTATAATAGATGGATTGAACTCACCCAATTTGCGAACGTGCTGCAAAGAAACATGTCTTGTCCATCGCACAGCATGCTTGCATTGATTACAAGGACATAAGATCCTTGTTGAGAGATAGGTGTTTCGGTTGGACGGCCCCACATCCTTGTCACTACTCATAATGAAGGTAAAAACCTTATAACTTGGACATAAATTTAATCTTCTATCGGAATCCAACGTCTTTTATCTCTCTCTCTCTCTCTCTCTCTCTCTCTCTCTCTCTCTCTCTCTCTCTCTCTCTTTGTTCACACTGTAAACTACTTCACATTAGGAAGGGAATGGGGTATAGGAGGGTCTCTTTATTTGGCAATTTAAGGAAATGCTTAAAGCTTAAGTCAAGTTTGACCAAGCCTAAAAGAGAGGGCAAAAAGGCCTATGCTGAGATTTGAAAAACTACCATTTGTATATTTTGTATTTTGAAAATAGGCTACTTTAACACAAAAGAGAGCTGGGTAACTGAATTTTAAAATGTCTTTCCCCATCTCTCTCCTCTCTCTCTAACATATAAAACAATCTCTCTCACTTAGTTCTCATTAAAAGAAGCACTTTTCAACCCCCTACCAAAAAAGCAGATTTTGCATATTCTCTCTCTAAAACATGAGCCAACTCTTTCTCTTTCCGCCCCTTTTCTCTCTTGTCACTTCCACCTCCCAATCATCAAGAGGATATTCTATGCTGCCTACATCTAACAGAAAGTGCAGATTCTCCAAGGCTGCAGATCTACGAGATCTCTCTCACTCTCTTCCTTTATGTCTCTCTCTCTCTCTATCTCTCTCTCTCTCTCTCTCTCTCTCTCTCTCTCTCTCTCTCTCTCTCTCTCTCTCTCTCTCTCTCTGTGTCTCAGGCTCTCTCTCCTCCCATTCCAGCTTCAGGTGAGAGCAATGGAGAACTCCATTACCTCTATGTGCAGCTGCATTTCTCTCTCTAAATCCCTCATGATCAATATTTTGAACTCAAAAGAGATTGAGCTACACTCCATCTCTTCCTTCCCTCCACAACATAATCCTTCTCTAATATCTCTGAGTACCTTCCACTTTTTTCCTCCATAGCCAGATTTTCTTGCTTGTAGCAGGTCACCATTACACATTCTCCCACTATTTTTCTGGATTAGCTAGCAAACATGTCATTCAATCTTCCTTCACTACAAGACATTACTAACATACCAAAACGATATCAATTAAATGCTAATTTGGAGCAAGAGTATGCTGCTGTGCAACTTGGCACATCGAATCCCAATGCTGCAGATCAGCTACAAAGCATTGGATGCAAGGCAATCAACTTATGGGTTGATGGCCACATTTACCCAGGTGATTCAACGACTAATGCACCACTACCCTTTCGTAATGTCACTGAGATTCTGCGTTTTATTAAAGATGGAAGAGGCGAACTGTTTGATTACTGCTGGAGATTGTATTTAGCTTTTTTCAATGAAAGGGAAGCAAGTAAACATATCTTGGCTGCCTATTCGTCACTACAAGAGAAGTCTGCGAAAGATCTACAACAATTTAGAGAGGAAGCCAACAAGAAGATGAAGCAACTGAATGATGAGATGGCGAATCTCAATGAAAAAGTACAGCAACAAAAAAAAGAGCAGGAGCGTCGACTAGACAATTATATTCAACCACAACACACTTCACGCAATATGCATCAGCGAATCAATCATCTCACACACATTCCCCTTGGCTACCACATTCGTAAGCGCAAGAGACAATAAATGTCCTTGCTATCCTCAAGTGGTGGAGCTCAAAAGAAACGTGTCCGTCTGTTGAGCCACCAGAGGATCACACCCACATTTTTGCTCACACTCATCATTTTGTAACCATTGATTGTAATAAATGTCTTTCCGACATTAATTTTGATTTGAGTCATTCATTAAGTAACGGGACTCAATTGAGTTTCCAGCTTGTAATCCCGAAGTAATTTCACTTGCTGATGTAATTAGTTAGAGATGTTCTCACCTCCAAGGCTGAGGTATATAAGCCAAAGTTTTTGTAACCTAAGGAGGCAGATTATTAATCAAAGTGAGTTTTTGAGCGCCGTGACTGTGTCAGAGAGAGAGAGAGAGAGAGAGTCTTATCTACTTGCTACGCGAGCTATGGAGCCGCCATTGGAGAAGCGACACCGCCATTGTGTTAGCAACGGCGAGAGCTACGCACAGATACCAAGAGTGCGCGCTATTGGCTTCTATGTGTGGTAAGTTCCTACGAGCTTCGGTGTGAGTTTTCTTCCAACTCGTGTGTCGGAATTGAGCATGCAGCATATCTATAGAACCACAACGAGTAGAGCTACGCACTAGTACCATCGGGGTCAAGTTTCGGTCACCTGTATATTTTGGCCTGTCTTCATACGCATTTACCGCACGGAGTGGTTATAGGTTGAGTTTGCAGTTCAAGTCTTTAGGGTGTTGTTCTTACCTAGTGTATAGACTTCCCCTTGAGTTTGAGCTCGATTCAATGATTCTAGATCCTGTTTCGTATAGCATTCGTTCGTAGTACGGATTTCAGTCACTTGCGTATTTTAGAACTTAGATTTGATTTCCTTAGTAGTGATTGTCATTAGAAGGTCGAGTAGGTGATTTGACACCCACCTAGTTGTTTCCATGCGCCTGCGGGTCAAGCTCCGTCCTCGTCTGACAAATTCTGTTGTTGGTTGAGTTCTCGCTATTTAGCTTCCGCTAGCGGCGTAACCGCCTTCACATTTGGCGCCGTTGCCGGGGATGAGAGCCCTAAGTAGGTGACCTTAGACTAATCCTACGAGGTGAGTCGTATAAACTACTTTGTATACTTTAGTTAGAAAAGATCTAGGAGTGGTGGACTCTGAAGATCTCGAGAGATACTAGGAAGTGGGGTATTCCTAGGTCTTCCGTGTTGACAGTATTTTTAGTTTAGCTTAGATTTGTTTGTTGTTTTGTTGGTGTTGAGTAGTTGTTGATAGAAGAAGAATTTGCTAGTCCGTGAGTGGCAGTGGATCTCTTTAAAATCACAATTACCAAACCCATTTTATGATTAGGAATAGCTTAGGTAGGACTTCATTTGATCCTGATCTAGAGCTAGTAATCATTCGAGTATTTGCTTGATATGGTTGATTGCATGTTAGATCACTAAATCGTCGAGTTAGTAGTGAAACTTGCAATAAACAAAAGTCAGAGAAATTTTCTGTGTATCTGGGAGTTGCTGAGCACTTGAGAAAGCTTTAGGAAGGATTCTGTGCCAAAAAACTGGAAATCTGCAACTTTAGACATCATACGCGTATGATGTCTAAATGACCAAACAGAGACCAAAACAGAAATTTTGACTTTACCAGAGTGTTCAAAAGGGGGGTTATACCCTAATTTCAACTTAAAACAAGAGCATTAACACTCAAAGAAACCCAAAAAGACAAGTCGGAGTCCAAGAAATGCAAAGAATAGGAAATTTTGGATTCAGATCTTGTTTTTACATTCAAACCTGACAAAAACACTTGAAACTCAATTATAAACATTGGAGAAGGCTTAAAACCAAGAATAGTCAAAATCTGGGACAAAAGACATCATACGCGTATAATGTCTTTTAGCACATCCACTGCTTATTTTTTATATCTGACCTGACAAGATTGTTACAAACACTGTAGAAAGCAAAAATATCAAGTCTTGACCCAAATTGATGAAAAAGACATCATACGCGTATGATGTCTTTGACCTAATTTTGGACATATTTTGATACTTTGCCAACACAGATCCATTGTAATAGCTGTCTAGAGGTTATATTTCAAGTTTCATCCCATTTGGATCACAATTGACCCAAAACAAGTCAAAAGCGGAAAATTGCCAAGAAAAGCCTAAATTAGCCATAACTTGCTCAAACAGAGTTCAAACTGAATTTTGTGAGTGGACAGAGCATAAGGGGGCTACTGAGAGTGAGCATAACCAAAATAGTCCAAATCTGTGAAAAAAGACATCATACGCGTATAATGTCTTTTTCAGCATAACTGCAACAAAATTCTCACTTGATGAAACAGAAGTTGTCCAACTGACAAGATTAAACAATTGACCAAGTATCAATCAGTTTGGATCAATTCTGACCACAAAAACTTGGGAAAACAAATTGCCGAGACGGAAAAGTTAAAGTCCTTTAGGGGAATTGATGAATTTGAGATCGGGCAGGAATCTCCAAAATAACCAACCAAAACAAGGGGAACAAGCAAGTGTCATATCAATCGAGGGAAGTGTAAACCAAAGTTGGGTGCAACCATTAGAGCCAATCTTTGAAGGAAGTGTTTCTGATACTTCTTCGGAGAGATCTTATGAGATTTTCACCGAACACTTGGAACACTTGAACCTGAACAACAGAGAAAATATGACAGCAGGACCATCAAACCCTTTCGCCACAATGAAGCTATTGTTCATAAAATACCAGTACGACAATGAGCAAGGTGCCAAGATCTACAAAGATGGAATGGACCGCTATTGTGTAAAGATAGAAGATAGACCTAGTGAGTTCAAGGACTTAGTGCCTATGAGCTATAGCGGAGATAGATATCTAGATGACGAGGGTACCATGTATTTGGTAGTTCTAAACCCTAACATTGTGGACAAGTGGGGATTGATGGGCACAAAAGCCAAAGTAGATGAAGAACTTGAGGAGAAAGCACCAATAATGAACTCCCTGATGCAAGGTTAAGAAGAGAGAATGAAACTACAAGGATCAACACTGATAACATCTATGTGGGGCTATACAAATATAATAATGGGGAGCAATATCTCTATTATAGATGTGAAGAACCCTACAGTGGAGAGTTGACAGACCAAAAAAGACTTTATGTCTTTACCTACACAGAGGGATCGGAAGTGAAAATTGCCGCTTACGACAAGTATGGGAGGCAATACTCAACAATGGGCAAGAAAGAATTAGAAGGATATACATACTTTGGGGGACCACTACATCAGTATTATGTTACTTCTAGCTCACAAAGACCAGCACCAAAAAATGGAGTGCAAAACCCAATGACAACAGGAGGACAAAGAATTCAGGCTGCTGACTCTTTCAGTCAACCTCAGTACGCGAAGCCCGGACCAATGGGATCATTACATTCCAGAGAGTCAATGGATACGAATCGAGGTAGTGCAGTTCCAATCCCCACATATACCACTCCAGGTCCAAGGTTTGAAGTGGAACCATCACATTTACCTCCTAGTAGTAGACTCAGGGCAGGGGAACCGACAAGGGTAACCCATGAAGTCCATGATGCTAGAGAAAGATTTAGCCGGGACACAGGAGCAATGAGATTGGTAGCAGACCATAGACGTATGAGACCATCTCAAGTAGCCAAGTGTATGCCAAAGAAGTATGGTGGTTCAGGAGATCCGTATGCACATATGTCACTCTTTAAGCAAGTCTTAAGAGCTGAGCAGATAACAGATTTCCATACACAATACGAGGGATTTGGTCTTACTCTAGAAGGTATGGCATTGACATGGTTTCAACCACTGAACAGAGGGGGATTCCATGACATTGACCATTTGCTAAGAGAGTTTGCTGAGGAATTCTCAAAACGAGGAATTAAGCACAATACGGTCTCAAAAATATATGCTTTTAAACAGAGAGAACACGAAAAAGTGAAGGAAGCTTCACTTCGCTTCAAACAATACATTGAGAGATGTCCAGTATGTGAACGACCACAAGATGACAGACTATCTGTTCTCTTTATTGAAGGATTGAGAAACGACACTCTCAAGAAGAACTTGCACTTGAAAGCTTGTACAAGTTTCGAGCAAGTAACAAGAGAGGCATTGTACTTAGTGGATAACTGTACGGTTTATGGAGAGGTGTCAGCGGATACAGATTTTGCATCTAGTAGCTCTTCCTCCGTAGCGAGCGAGACTACCACTAAAAAGAATGTTCAAACAACAACCATGCCAAATGTAGAGAAAATGATAGAAGATGCTCTAAAAAGGATGGCACCATACCAAAAACCATTGCCAAAACCATTGAAATGGTGTGCTATTGAACAAAAATGGACAAACCATCCAACAGAGGAGTGCTATTACAACAAAGGGTATGTAGGGGAGCGTCAGTATGCACCTTCTGCTCAATTAGCACCACCTCAGGGACATCTAGTACCTCGATACCCAACGGGAAATGTACCAGGACCTATGGGGATAGAAAGACCGCAACCGGTATTGGGACAACAACCACCTTTACCAGGAGCAAGACCAGTGGGCATTAGATATGCACTAACCTTAGGAGAATCAGGAAGAACAAGCCTTAGTGCCTATTCAAGCCTATTATGAAGAATCTGGTGCACATATGTCTCCAACTGTGTATTACCCACCAGAAGAACCCAAGCAACCAGAACCATGGGGCATGATTGGGAATGTTGGAACACCAACAGTTACAAGTGCTTCTGACGAAGAGAGATACAATTTGGACGCAAGAACATTGATGTTCATAGCTCATGGAGGGTTAACAGGACAAAGACCATCCTATCCACAAAGACGAATCAAGTGGGACCAAGACCAGCACTAGGACCCTGTTACAAGTGTGGAGGTGACCATCTGATGAATGTTTGTCCACATACGGAAATCATTAGAATTAACGCTTATTGCACTGAGTGTGGGGTTACTCACTTCATTGAGGATTGTTCAAAGAATCCAAACAAAGTGCAAAAGACGACATTGAATATGCTAGAAACTATTCCTACCAGCAGTGGGTCTGAAAATGAAACTCTGATACCAACGCAAGTTGTTACTAGAGCTCAAGCTAAGAAAACCACTAGAGAACCTGAGAATGGAAAGTTAGCGACTGAAGTGGTTAGTCAAGGACCGCGGAGTCAGAGAAACACATGGAAAGCTAGAAAAGCACGCATGAAGTTGAGAAAAGAACGTGAAGACGCTATTCTAGCTGAGGAACTAAAGCGAACTAAAGATAGATTAGAAAAACTTGAGAGTCAAAACGGGAAACGAGAGATGAGCCCGGAAAGAACGAAACAAAAGAGTATCAAAGAAACAACGAGCTTAAGCTCAGGGGGATCAGTGCTAGTCGACAAAGTACACGAACCATTGGACGCACTGATGAGAGCTTACGAAGCTAGGTTAAAGAACAAGCAAACACAAGAACAAAGGTGGATGACATACCCAAACGCGGAATTGGAAAAGCAGAGACTTGAAATGTGCCAGAGAATGATCGAGACTGCACAAGCCTTATTAGAACCACCAAGAGAAACATTGAATTGTGGAACGGAAAACCCAATTCAGTAAGAGACTATCATTTCACGGGTAGCTGAAAAGACTCCCAGTGCACAAAAGCCCGAAGATACACACAAGGATGACCGCATATTATTGAACACAACCGATCAGGAGATAGAGAGTTTTCATCCAGTCATACAGAGGATTTATGGAAGAGATGAGGATTACAATGAATTTTGGAAACAAGTGAGAGAGGCAAACTTTGCAAACGAGCTAAGTTGCCAAGCTAATCAGACAAATTTGCAATAGTGGAATTTGAGGCAGGATCTCAAGTGGACTTGGATCTGCAATCTTACTGGGGAGATGGGGGCTCTGTTAGAACAATGGAGAGCAAACCTCATTCACTGAATACCTTACCTTCATACTTAGGAGAGTATGAAGCAAAATCCGAGATTAGAGCACTTCCCTCACGAAGAATCTCATCAGAAAAAGTCATGGACTCGCAAGGATTGATACAGATCTTGTCAACACCAGTGACATGCACTATCACTTTAGCTAAGCTTTTGAGGCTAAGACCACATATGTGGACCACTGTAGGAAAATACTTGGAGAAATTTGGGATGAAAGACCCAACATCGAGACTGCAAGACGGTATACAAGAGCTGAGCAAACCACAAAAGAACGCTAAGCCTGTACCCTTAAACAAGGTCGGAGAGTATTGCGAAGGTGAAGAGGGGAATACAACCTTACCAGTTGAATTCCAAGGAGTGAACACGATGGCAATACTAGACAGTGGAGCTGGGGTAGCCATTGCTACAAAAGAAATCTGGAAAAAATGGGGGAACCAGCAATAAGGAAGACTAGGTTGAAACTCCAATTAGCAGATGGACACATGGAGAAACCTATGGGGTTATTAGAGAAAGTCGTAGTAACTTCTTGCGGCATTGAATACGAACATACTTTTGCTATTGTCGATTTTGGCAAGGAGAATAACTATGATATCATACTGGGAAGACCATTCATGAGACAGTTGAAAATGGTCCAGGATTGGGGCTACGATCACATATACCTGAGAAATATGGAAACCACTACACGTGTGAACCTAAGAGACCATAGCTACAAAGATGTGAACCGAACACCGGTAGAGGAGTTTGATTCAGCTACTTTGGCGGGATCCGAATTTCCAGCTTGGTTAGGTAAGCCCAAGGAGTTATGGATGTGTGGAGCCTCGAAATGTGGAAGTCTGAGGCGAGAAGAATATGTTTTAGAAAGGGCTATCGAAGACGAAACTTATATAGGAGAACCCTTTCCAGAGGACACGCTTGAACCATTAGAATGGACACACATTCTAGCAACCCTAGATGTTTGTGCAATTCCGGATGGTCCCACAACGAAATTTTGCGACAAGGACGGGTACGACGTGGTTCCGTACTTCATGTTGAGAACTGTACTCGAAAAAGAAACTGAAAAGAACGATACACTGGAAAAGGAAGATGAAGAAGAGGTGTTTCACGACATTCCCGATCATCCAGAGTGGGGAAATGAAGCAGACAACGAGTCAACGGACAATTCAAGCGGAAACGAAGAAACTATAACGGATGTCCGATTTTATGATTTTCCGAACCAAACTAAACAACGCCAGAAACGCTATAGAGCAAAGAGAAAAACAAAGGGGGTTAGAACCAATCCGATGCCTAGAATAAGAGGAAAAAATCAATTCCTAATGCTAGTAAAGGCGGAAGATTGTGTTAAGGACAAGATTTCTGGAAGAATGAGAGGCAATGATCAAAAGAGCTTACGAAAAGACAAAAGAAGCTCAAGAAATCAAGTTCAAAGGAATGAAACGAAAACTGAAACAGAAAAATCAGAAAAGAACAAGCGCAACAGAGAACACACGGAGTCCAAGTTAGAACGTAGAAACAAGTACAGAGAGCTCAAGAAAACTCTGAAAGAAGTTTGGACGACAGAAATTGAGAGTGGAGAGGACGAAAACGCCAAAATCAAGGAAAACATGGATGTTCCCTCTCACTACAGGAAATTCACAATAGAGGATAGGAAGGTGGTATTAACCCAACCTATTCGAGAGAGAAGGGAGAACGAATCTTATGACGGACCGGAGGATGCAAAAAAAGTTGATTTAGCAGCTCCACGTGAGACACCTAGACCGGTGTACATAGCCACAGATTTGTCTCCAGGCGAGGAAGAGAGACTTTTGAGTCTTCTCAGAGAGTACAGGGATGTGTTTGCATGGTCTTATAAGGACTTAAAGGGAGTTGACCCATCGATATGCCAACACACAATCCCACTAAAACAAGACGCAAAGCCTAGCAGACAGAGACCATACACATACAATGATACGTTTGCTAAGCGAATCAAAGAAGAGATAGATAAGCTAATGGAAGCTGAATTCATATACGAGATTGAACACACCGATTGGGTATCTCCGATTGTGGTGGTACCCAAGAAGAACGGAAAACTCCGAGTGTGTGTCAACTTAAAGAAAGTGAATGCTGCAACAATCAGGGACAATTATCCCCTGCCGATAACTGATCATGTTCTAGAGCGTGTATCAGGGAAAACAACATACTCCTTTCTTGATGGTTTTTCAGGATATAACCAGCTAGCCATAGCATCGGAAGATCAACATAAAACAGCTTTTGCAACGGAGTGGGGAATTTATGCTTATCGGGTTATGCCTTTTGGTCTAACCAATGCTCCCGCAACCTTCCAGAGGCTGACGACACATGCTTTCAAAGAATACTTAAGGTTGTTTCTAGAAATATACATGGATGACTTATGTGTAGATTCTCTTTTGAGAGATGAGCATCTAGAACACCTAAGAAAAGTATTTGAGAAATGTAGGACATATCGCATTTGTCTCAATCCTGAGAAATGTGTGTTTATGGTCCGACAGGGCAGAATTCTGGGACATATTGTCTCACAAAACGGAATATCCACGGATTTAGAGAAGATAAAAGTTATAGTGGATATGCCTAGACCAACCAATGCGAAACAAGTACAGAGCTTTATGGGACATTGCGGATATTATAGACGATTCATTTACATGTACGCTATAATAGGCCAACCACTTTACAGGCTAATAGTGAACTTTGAATGGATAGAGGAGTGTGAGGAATCATTCAAGAAATTGAAAGAGGCACTCATTACTGCTCCAGTCTTGAAATCACCAGATTGGGAGAAGATATTCCATGTGCATATAGATGCTTCGGCATATGCAATAGGATGCATTTTGGCTCAGCTAGAAGAAGGAACCTGTTACGCCAGTCGACAGCTCAACAATGCAGAGAAGAATTACACCACAGCAGAGCGAGAGGGATTAGGAATGATATATGCTGTGAAGAAATTTCGACATTATCTTCTAGCCAACAAGTTTGTGTTTTTTACGGATCACCAAGCCTTGCTCTACCTAGTGAATAAGCCATGCAATACCGGGAGAATAGTGAGATGGTTCATTATCTTACTGGAATTCGACTTCACGGTAGTAGTAAAGAAAGGAAAAACACATCTTAGAGCTGATCATCTTTTGCGATTGACGAATGGATAAGACCCTATAGGAGTGGATGACGACATGCCATACGCGTACTTGTTCAACATAGAAATGATACCGAAGTGGTCTCAAAATGTTGTTAGCCTATTAACCTATGGAGGAGAGTTTGATAGAAGAGAATACAATCAGAAACATATTGCTATTCAGCAATCCAAGAATCTTCAATTGGTTGCAGGAAGGTTGTATCAATTGGGAAATGATCATGTTTTACGACTATGCATCAATCCTGAAAAATATAATATATATCTGCGCGAAGCACATGTTCAGAATGTGCATTTCATTGTTCAAGAAGGAACACATATAGGAATTTGTTACAATTGGGAGTCTATTGGCCAGGAATGAAAGAAAGCGTACATGAATATGTCACTATATGTATTGTATGTTCATCAAAACCGCCAATAGAGTATTCGACATTATATCAGATAATGATCGCTCCGGAATGGAGTCAGTATATTGTTGAATATCTCACAAATAGAACTTTCCCAGAAGGAACGTCAAAAGCTCGTCAGAAATCTGTAGAGACAGAAGCTAGAGATTACGCTTTAATAGGAGATCAACTCTATAAGAGAGGTAAAGACAACCAGCTTAGGATTTGCGCATCAGAGTCTGAGTATGTGATAATCCTGGAGCAAGCTCATGGAGGAGTAGGTGGAGGCCATTTCTCAGGTGATAAGACAACAAAACTTGTCTTAGCCGCAGGAATATGGTGGCCAACATTACATATGGACGCTGAGGAATACGTTAAACGGTGTGATGACTGTCAGCGGACCAAAGTACCACTTAAAAGAGATGATATGCCGCTTAGACCAATGATGGGGGCAAGAGCTTTTGCAAAATGGGGGATTGATTATGTCGGACCCATTTCACCTCCTGCATATAAGACTCATGCACAATACATCGTTGTGGCTACAGACTATCTAACAAAGTGGGTCGAAGCAAAGGCAACTCAAAAAGCAGATGCCAGGACCACGGCACAATTTCTATATGAATACGTCTTTGTACGATATGGATTGCCAATAGAAATTGTGAGTGATCGAGGCACACATTTTATAAATGAAGTGATAGAGATCCTTCTAGATGAATTCATGGTAATCCATAGGAAATCAGCCCCGTATCATCCACAAGCAAACGGACAAGCTGAAGCAACAAACAAAACCATATGCACGGTCCTTACGAAGATTGTATCTGAGTCGAGAACTGACTGGGACCAGAAGTTGCATTCAACATTATGGGCATATAGGGTAGCATATAAAACATCAATAGGAACGACCCCATATAACATGGTTTTTGGGCTAAATGCTATCTTACCAATAGAATTCTTGATTTCAACCTTAAGGGTGGCTAAGGATCTAGAGTGGACAGGGCACGAGCTTTCTGATAGAATAGATGACCTGGAAAAGCTAGACGAGCTTCGCCTAAAAGCAGTAGCTTCTATCTACGCTCAAAAAAGGCGACAAAAGGAATTTTTTGATAAGCATGTGCGGACTAAAGAGTTTAAGGTTGGGGACTATGTCCTAGTTTACACTCTGAAACAACATGCTAAGAAGCTTAAAAAGCGAGGGATGGGACCTCTGGTGATTAAAGATCTATCACCAAGTGGAGCCGTCAAGCTTGCTACATTAGACGGAGAAGAAATGCCCAATTGGATTAGTGGATGCAGAGTGAAAAAGTATCTTTTGCCGCTAACCCAAGACATGCTTCTCAAAATACATCAAGAAAAGCTGCGTGTCCAGAAAAAGAAAAAGATTGTGGAGGAAGCGCAAGCCGAGGCGAAGGAAAGAATGGAGAAAAGAAGACACCTGCGTTAGAAACAGCGCAATGAAGGAGCAATACGAATAAACGCAGTCAGTATAACAGAAATGGATAATGACAAAGAAGAACCCATCATTGAATGCAAAGTAGGAACCAACCAAATCAAAGCCAGAGCACTATTGGATTCAGGAGCGCAAAATAACCTTCTTTCACTCAGTTTGTATAGACAATTGACAAATGACACTAAATTACAAACTGCCAAGCAAGAGTTAAAGAGTTACTCTGAGAATTCAATTAAAACTGTCGGATGCACAGTTTTACATATACAGATTAACCAGTATGTGTATCCTCATATGTTTTACGTGGTTGAAGACCAAGCTACACAACATCCATTATTGCTAGGACAACCATGGCAGAAGCAATACAATGCAATGATTATCAAATACGAAGGTGAAAGTCAATCAGTTAAGTTCACTAAAGGAGTAGAGCCAACTCCAAAGGAAGAATCCAAGAACAAAGGTAAACAACAACCAGAGAAAAAGAAGAAGCAATGGCAACCAAAAGTTTCTATACAACTGGATTGCTCTTCGACGAGGAACTCTCAACATTGGATAAGGAAGACAAGCAATAATATAACAACTCAACCTTGGGAAAAAACGGAGTCAAAGTTGGTATGGAGACCAAAAAAGGTTGTGCCAGAGAACACAAAGGTGGAACATAGAGTCTTCAATACCAGACAACAGAATGATTCCAGACAATCAAGGACAGTGAAACAGATCTGGATTCCAAAGAAGTTCATGACGGCACAAAGCTATAGCAAGCAAATTTGGATCCCAAGGATTTGTAAACAGCAACTCCCTTCAGTACAATCCACAGAAACTCCTAGGTATTTCAAGGCGAGGAAATCAACACAAAGAACAAAGCAGGTTTGGGTCGCAAAGAGTTTGTGGCAAGCACAAGCGAAGCGGAAGCAGATTTGGATTGTGAAAAAGAAAAACAAGGTAAAGAAGAATCCATCTACTGATTCTACTACCGAAGTGCCAAAACCAACCCAAAACCCGACCACCAATCCTTCAATCAAACAAAGAGCAGCTTTATTGGAAAGACTGTTGTATCATCGCTCTACAATTGCATTGGGAACTTATGACCAAAACAACTACAATGCTTCACCCACAGACACTTCATAGTCGTCCGGGAGGACTCAGACTAGGAGGGGGGGAGGTATACAGGTATACAGGAGCTACAAAGCAGCTACAAGCGACAAAAACAAAGAAAAACAAAAAAATTATTTTACAAGGATAGTGTCTTACATGATTTTGCAATTTTTATGTTTGATTGCGGATATTGATAATATTTATGCCCTTATATACCTTGTTTTGCAACAAGAAGAGATCAAATGATGAATTTGGGTCTCTAGACGTGTAAATATCACTAAATAAGAGTGTTTTTGGAGCTAAAAAGTGGAAAAAAGTGGTAATCCAAGTCCAGAAATCACAAATAAGTGTATATTCATATACACAGGGTTACCAGCTATTTATTGTGTATGTTTGGAATTTTTTGGCTTCAATTTGCTATTTTCCTTTATTTTTTATGATTTTCTTAATAAAAGTAAAAGAAAAATAAAAAAGCAGGTGAAATGAGATCGGAAAAAAGAAAAGAATAGACGGTGATGGTCCTAATGACAAGGGCAACCCATGGTAAAAATTGGGTACAATTCTGAAAAAGTTGCGGAAAGTCCGAAACGGACAGAATTTTGGCAAGTGGACGGAATTCTAAGAAAACAGGTCAAACGGAGTCCAATTGGGAAATTTCAAATCCTAAAGTGCATCTCACAACGAGATAGGAGCACATGTCAAATTTGGTAACAAGTGAACCGGGAAGTCCGAAGTTAAGTATTTTTCACATCACTTTCAAGCTCATTCCACTATTACCTTCTTGGAGAAGAGCAAGAGCCACAGGAGCATAGATCTTCTACGACCTTCTACGACTTCACGAGAGCTCAGAGGACACCAGACATGAGAGGTAGACTCGTTGCCATAAGCTTTTGATGCTTATCATTAACTTTTGTCGCGAAAACTGACCAAAACCAAGAAACAAGAGCAGACGGGGAATGAGGTAGAATGCTAGGTAGTGGCACAACCGCCTAACCAAACCTTGCAAGAACTTATAGGTGGGTTACCCTAGTATAGAAGATGGGTTTCTAACACTCAAAGCTCGAGAAAGAACGACTGGAAAAACCCTAGGTCAACAGAGCCTGCAAGAGGCAAACAGGAAAAAGTTGTCGAAACGACACGAAACTTCACAGGAAGTTCAACCACATCAAGGACAATGCAACCATGGAGTATCTCCAGGTTTGAATCACAAAAGTAGGTCGGAACAACCGATTCGGCTGCGGACACACAAAGCGTCATTTTGGCATAACGGCTGAAATTGACGACCGAATGAAATGAAACTTCACAAGCAGCTTCAATAACATGGATGACTTATGTTTGCAAGCAAAACCCAAAAGAAAGCTGATTCACTTACCGATGGTGAAAAAGACGCTTTCGGGCAACCAAATGGAGAAAGATGGAGAACGGGGAGCCAAAGTCAAGTTCAACCAAATAGATGGCTTCACAACATATCCAATGAGCTGGAAATGCAACTCTCGAGAAGAAAAGTTGAAGAAATTCAACTCCAAGGCAAAAAGACGACTTCGGAGACTGAAATGCCTATAAGGGGGCTTTTTAGCTAAACTGATGACTTTTTAAGTTGAAAACTAGTTAGCAGGGCTTAGGGCACTAGCACAAAGCATTCTTTGCACAAAAAGACCAACATTTCAAGAAAAGACATCATACGCGTATGATGTCTCACAGCATGAATTTCACATCCATTTCAACATTTGAGTGCATAGCCTCATTCCACATGTTAATCACATCCTATGAACCAAGTATCATGAGAATTGGAGTTAGAAAACCCAAGGAAAACCAAAAAGACGCAAAGTAGGCCATAAAATTGATTTTTGGTCCTAATTTTGTCAAAATAACTCCAAACTCATTGAAACTTTGTAGGATTGTTGTTAACACATCTACAAGCTATCTGGAACCAAAAAGCACCATTTTGACACAAAAGACATCATACGCGTATGATGTCTATTTGCACTTACAGAGCCAAAACTGCTCATTTGTCATCATACATCCATTATATATATCTAATACATGCTACATATGAAAATTGGAACCATTTGGTCAAGAGGATCACCCCATTAGCCCAATTGAGGGAAAATCCTTCACCTAAAGCCTATTTTTGGCCCAAATCCAACATACTCAAGTCCAAACCAAGATTTGAGTAGGAACAGTCCTTCACTAGTACATGGGGAATCCACAGAACCAATCCCATGCAAAATTGATGAAAAAGACATCATACGCGTATGATGTCTCCAGAGCCATTTTAGCCCAAAATCTATCCAAACTTCATAAATCCATTGAATAAGCCTATCTAAATCCAAATCCAAGCTTATAGAGAAATTTGGTCCAAAAATACACTAAAAGACATCATACGCGTATGATGTCTCCAGCCTGATTTTGGCACCTCAGGGCTTCAACCACCAAACAGAAGTGATCTACATGCCATTTGAAAGTGAACCACCAAGTTTTATCCAATTTGGATCATAAAATCCAATTCCCTTTCAAAATTTTTCCAAGAGCCGGAACTGGACTAAATTGGCCAAAACTTGACCAAATGGGATCCAAACTCAAATCCAAGCATATGATAATCATGTATACACTATCAGCTACAAGCACAACCAATATGAAGTCATTTTGACACAAAAGACATCATACACGTATGATGTCTCCAGCATGATTTTGAGCCCATTTTGCATATTTTTTCACCTACCTTGCATCCTTAGGCCCTGAATAGCTCATGTTTCAATTTTCAAGTCATTTGGATAGTTAAAAGCTTCATTTCGGCTTTCAGTACTAAAAAGACGCTAACTTCTGAAATTGGAGTTACAGGATCCATGGATTCCACCAAGTCATCGGCAACGAAGAGAAAAAGACCGACAATCAAAGATGCTATTGCAGAAGCGGAACCCTTTGACATTCCAGCAGAAACCCTCAAGCCAACCAAAACTTGGGTGGAGGAAGCAGTATTGGAGAAAGAGGGAATAAAGATCTACCAGGGGACTTTCAGAGATCCTCAAGGGCAAGCGGTGGATGTACCGATGATCCCACAGGAATTGGTAGATTATAGCAGGTCAGAAGACATCAGCAGGTACCTGGAAAGGGCAGACTTGCACAGTTTCTTCACCTCGAGACCATCAGGTGTGGATACAAGAAGAGTGTACGAGTTGGCAACATCCATTCAGAAGGATGGAAAAGCCACATTGACAGCCATGGATGGAGAGAAAGTAGAAGTACAGATCACTCCACAGCTAATTGCAGACGCATTGAAGCTGCACAACAAAGGGAGCTCGGTCAGGGAAAGAAGGGAGGCCATAGAGGTCTATGGGCCCAAGAAACAGAATGCAACCTATGGAGATATGAAGGACCCAAGAGCGGCAACCCTTTGCCGACTGTACAACCAATTTCTTCATGTTTGCAGTAAAAGACCGCAAAAGTATACGACACCACCCCATGCCATTGCGACCACCATCACATGGGCATTAAAGAGCAATATGCCAAAAGAGGTGAATTACGCTCAACACATCCACGAGCAAGTAATTGCCATGCACAACGAGAAGCCAAAATACATAGGAGGAGCGGAAATTCTGACAAGAATAGCTTATGAAGCTATTGGAGCTAGAGATCAGTGGCCAAAGGCTCCCTCCCAGAATGAGTGGCTTAGAGAAGCCGACGAGGAGGAAGAACAGCCCGAAGTATCCAAGAGGGCATCCACAAGAGCACGCCGGAAACTAGAAGTAGTTTCAGAACCTGAAGAGGATGTGGACGAGCCGCTTAAGAAGAAAGTAAAGAAGAAGGTTGCTCCCAAGCAAACCAAAAGTCAGAAAGCGGCAAGAATGGAAAGATTAGTGGAGCAGTTTAGAGCGGAAAGAGCTCTAAAGGGTGACTTTGAAGAAAAGTGGGTGCCAGACCCCACTAAAGTCGGAACTAGCTCACCAGGCCACATATTGATCAATACGATCAATATATTAAAGCTTATGAGGAGTCAGAGGCTATTTTGGAGCAGCAACCTGTCGAGCCATACACTGAAGAGGAGGTACAACAATTAAAAGCTGAGCTGAAAAAAGACGACAAGGGAAAAGGAAAGTAGATGGTCTACTAAGCCTCAAGAGAAAGATGGGCAAGCCGACAAAGGGAAAGCCAAGGAAGCTGAGGACAAACATCCCTCTATGACTGATGTACCAAGCCCGAAGAAGACGGAAAAAATTGTGGAAGAGACCACAGTAGAGGTGGACACAGATGTTTTGGAAAAGCCAGAAGCCGAGACCAAAGAAAAGAAGATAGATCCAGTTCAGCAAAAGAGAAATGATTATGAGGATCTGGTAGAGATAGGATACACCGAAGAAGAGGCCCTTGAGGCAGTTTATGGGATCACCCTACAAAAACAAGATGAACGGAGAGGGACGGAGAAAAAGACAAAGAGTAAAAAAGAAAGTGAAGAGAAACTGGACGAACCGAAAATACTAGAAGAGCCAAAGCCAGTGGAGGTGGTGGCGGAAAGAGCTTTAGAGTTGACAGATGATGATGAAAAAGACATGCACATGGTGCATGAACTCTCAGCAAGATAAAAGAAAGGTCCAAGGCAAAGGAAGTAGAGATTGAGACAGCCAAACAAAGGGAAGCGGAGTTGCAAAGAAATTTAGAGAATGCTATGACTGAATCTGAAAGTCATAAAGCATCACTCTATGACGCGGAAAACGAGAGAGACGGCTTGATACTCCAACTAGCCGAGGCTTCAAGAGAAGTAACAAGTGCACAGGAAGCAAGGGAGCGGATAGAGGATGAGTTGGAGGCGGCTAAGGATGAGCTCATTGAGCTAAGGGAAAGAGTCGAGCTCCAAGAAAGAAAAATCACTAGACTCAGGACTACCCCTAGAGCTAGCAGAGCAGGAACCGAACAAGAGGGAGCTATCGTACCAGTTTTGGAAGACCAGGTCGAAGCTTACAAAGAGAGCTAAGATTAGAGCAAGTGCAAAGGTTGCACATTGCGGAGGGATCATTGGCCGCAGAGGAGAGGCTCACATTAGAAAATCAAACACTACGGACAGAGAATGAGGCCCTCCGCAAACAGCTCCAAGATCTACAAGAGCAACAAAGAAGAGAGACAGAGACACCACAAGAAGAATCAGGTGGAGCAGCCATAGAGCTACCAGAAACTGGAGAGGCAACCACAATTGAAGATCCAGCCCTAGCTCAAGAGGTGGCCTCGACTTCAAGAATCTCTGAAGAAGAAGAACAAAGGCTCCATGACCAAATAGAAAAGTCAGCAAAGGAGAGTGCCAAGGCGGAAATGGAATGGGAGAGGAGACTCCTAATCTCCATTAGACTTCAGGGACTAGACACAAAAGTGCTCCATGAACAGTGGATGCAACCCAGCCTGCCTTTCCCTTTGATGAAATTTGAAGTGCTAAAGATGAAAAAGAGACTAGAAGAGGAGCAGTATGTCGCTCTTTACGAAGGCGACATCACAAAGGAGGAACAATCAAAGAAGATAGTAGATTCACAACCTAGATGGAGGAAAGGTTGGCTGAACAAATACCCAGCCTACCTCATCTACTTGGTGGAGGCACCAAAGGAGATCCAGGAGGATGCAACCTTCTGCCCGGTGCCAAGAGTCAGAAATTGGAAAGAGCATGGCAGGATTGCAGAAAAGAAGCCAAATTGGCTTAATTATCCCAGGATGCCAGGACCAAAGGCAGGAGAGAGAATAGGTAAAGCCTACATGGTGAAAGCCCTAACGGGGACCATCAAGCTCTTTACTGGCTCTCCTGACCTTTCATGTCAGATGCTCAAGAAAATCTGCAGGACTCTCTTAGCTTGCATTGAAGTGTTCGCACCAGATAAAGCCACGACCTTGAGTCTACTATCGACGGCCGACACGGTGTCTGATATGATGTACGATCTTTCATTGCAGCCTTCTCCAAAAGTGTTACACCTCCTATACCAAAGGATTATGTTTTTGCCTAGCTTCCACATGCAAACATTCGAAGAAGCTTTCTACACCGGCTTTTTCACCCACGAAAGCAAAATATTCGGCCCAAACTTGACCATCGGCAACCTACGATACGAATCACATTTGCAGATGCTCAAGACGACAGGACTTTATTGACCAAGCATAAAAGTCATGTTAGGGACGACATGAACGCGGAGGCGGGGGAGTGTTGAGCCAGCAGAGGATCACACCCACATTTTTGCTCACACTCATCATTTTGTAATCATTGATTGTAATAAATGTCTTTTCGACATTAATTTTAATTTGAGCCATTCATTAAGTAACGGGACTCAATTGAGTTTCCAGCTTGTAATCCCGAAGTAATTTCACTTGCTGATGTAATTAGTTAGAGATGTTCTCACCTCCAAGGCTGAGGTATATAAGCCAAAGTTTTTGTAACCTAAGGAGGCAGATTATTAATCAAAGTGAGTTTTTGAGCGCCGTGACTGTGTCTGAGAGAGAGAGAGAGAGAGAGAGAGAGAGAGAGAGAGAGAGAGAGAGAGAGAGCGAGAGAGAGAGAGAGAGAGTCTTATCTACTTGCTACGCGAGCTACGGAGCCGCCATTAGAGAAGCGACACCGCCATTGTGTTAGCAACGGCGAGAGTGCGCGCTATCGGCTTCTATGTGTGGTAAGTTCCTACGAGCTTTGGTGTGAGTTTTCTTCCAACTCGTGTGAGGAATTAGCGTGCACCTATGTATAGACCACCGAGTGAGCTCGCATTATTCCCATCTGGGTCAATTTCTATCACCAGTATATTTCGCCTGTCTTCATACGCGTTTACCGCACGGAGTGGTTATAGGTTGAGTTTGCAGTTCAAGTCTTTAGGGTGTTGTTCTTACCTAGTGTATAGACTTCCCCTTGAGTTTGAGATCGATTCAATGATTCTAGATCCTGTTTCGTATAGCATTCGTTCGTAGTACGGATTTTAGTCACTTGCGTATTTTAGAACTTAGATTTGATTTCCTTAGTAGTGATTGTCATTAGAAGGTCGAGTAGGTGAATTGACACCCACCTAGTTGTTTCCATGCGCCTGCGGGTCAAGCTCCGTCCTCTCGTCTGACAAATTCTGTTGTTGGTTGAGTTCTCGCTATTTAGGTTCTGCTAGCGGCGTAACCGCCTTAGCACCGTCAATTTGAGTTTGAGATCGATTCAATGTTCTAGATACTTGTTTTGTTTATAGCATTCGTTCGTAGTACGGATTTTAGTCACTTGCGTATTTTAGAACTTAGATTTGATTTCCTTAGTAGTGATTGTCATTAGAAGGTCGAGTAGGTGAATTGACACCCACCTAGTTGTTTCCATGCGCCTGCGGGTCAAGCTCCGTCCTCGTCTGACAAATTCTGTTGTTGGTTGAGTTCTCGCTATTTAGGTTCTGCTAGCGGCGTAACCGCCTTAGCACCGTCAAACTCGATAAGAATATTGATGCAAGATTTTGATTTCCTATATGTTCTACAGGTTTGTGTAACGGTAATTCAATATGCAAAAACTGGGCTCGAATGATGATGGGAATTGATCCCGATGCTCAAACAACCGGACGTGCTCTGCTGCAGTATATCATCAAGCCAAAGGAGTTGGTTGAGCTACTAGATGATCCATCCAACACTGACATTGTTAATGTTTTGTGAAAGAAGTATTTCAGTGATCTAAAGAACAGTGTGTCGCCTCAAGAGATGATGGAGGTGTGTGACAGCGCAGGAATAAGTTTCAAGGCCTATGAAGCTTTGTATAAAAGTGTCACACTTGGTCATCGGACAAAAGGTTTGTTTCGGTTTCTGCCAACGCCTTACAGTGTCAATGTTGCAAAAAAGTGCGCCAATAATGATGCTGCAAGCTTGTTGGGCGGATTTCAATATGTGAAGGATGACATGCCATTAGATGACAACAAATTATTTCGCTATAACGAGTTCAACAATGTGTATGTTGACTTGTTGAAGCTCCAAGAGTCAATGATAAGATTTTATGGGTTGACACAAGAAGAGTGTGATGGGAAAGTGATATTTGTTATGAAGTTTGATGAGTGCCAAGTTGTTAAAGGTCAACGGCTCGAAAGGGTAAGTGTTACGTTGATGAGCAGGGCCTTGGTGGGTGTTGATGTGGAGCTAAATTCCAATGAGAAGGGAAACACTTGTTTAGGTGTTCATTCAGAGAAAAATATTTGGTGGATGGCAACTTTTCATCTCCCACATGAGACACATGAGACTCTCAAATGGTATTTCAATCACACAGCAATCGTTGATGTCATTCGAGAACAGCGAGAAGGACAGAGATTGCATGTTTCAGATCTTGGAAGGTTCCAAATTGAGTGGCATTTGGCAGGAGACTTTAAAACACTCAAGTATATGTTAGGGTGCAAGCAAGGTGCAATGACCCTCTTTCCATGCATTTATTGCTGCCACAATAAAGTCTCAATGGGAACTGATGGAAAGGGTGCAAAGTCCAGTAAGTTGAAAGGTCATAAGGGTAAGGGAGGCAAAGTTATAGTCAACTATGCAAAAGGTGTACCCACTACACAAGCAGTGGGTAAAGAATTACAACAATGGTTTCAAGGTATCCTCAATTGTGAACAGCAAAGTACCTCCTAATCAAAACATGGATGATCCAAATTGGGATCCTATTCTTTCAATACCACTGATAAATGTGCATGTGTGCACCCTTCATGCCCATCTACAAATTCTTGACAAGTTGTTTATGCTCCATGTTAATTACGCTTGGAATATGGAGCCTACAAAAAGAAGAGAAGAGTGTATACGAGAACTAGAATCTATTCTATCAAGTGTTGGTCTACATGGGGGTGCAGTTGAACTATCAAAAGACAAGAAGGCGTCTAGAAGTACATAACATCACCCTAATAAAGTTTGTATGGGTGGTAGTAAAGCTAGACATTTTCTTTCAAACTATTCAGACTCCCAAAGTCCCAATGAGTTTCAGTTGTGGAAAAAGGTGTGTGACATTACCACCTACAAAGGTAATGAAGCAGCCTTGAGAATTAAGCATGCTCGTGTGTGGCAGTCTACTGATGATATTTTTTGTCTTCTCAAAAAGGCAAAGCTAACCGATGATGAGATATCCACCCTAAAGTTTGTAATCAATAGTTTTATAGCACAAATGGTGGATGCTTGGGGGGAGACACACATAGCACATTACATGGTGTGTTGCACATTTGATATTTTCAATCAAAATACATCTATATGAGAAACTAAAGTTTGTTGTTTTTTTCAGCACATTCTTTTTGCACATAGTGTTTTTTTCCTCAACACTTATGGTTCATTAAGCATTTGGAGCAGCCACCAAGTGATGGAGCGCTCATACTATCAAGCAAAAGCAGTGTATTTTAAAAATACACGACATGGAGGTGGAAGAAAAAGAGCAATGCCCTTCACGAGATGTGATTCTACAGAGTTTTAGCAGAGAGAGAGAGAGAAAAAAGACAAGAGAACAAAGAGGTTTAAAATGTAGAATAGAAAAAGTGGTTAGCTTGAGGCGATCACAATCATATCATGCTTTGAATGCAAAAGATCAATTTCGATGCTGGTTGGAGACAAGGCGGCATGATGACAGGCATTGGGTGGAAATTTGATTTTCTTTGGACACTAAACATTTCTATTGTAAACATGCATTGTCATGCAAAGTGATTTGTAAAGGCGACAATTATTAGTCCCATGGCTGAAGTTTCATCTATTTTGGAGTCCTTTTTAATTTTTAGTGATTTTATTGAGTTTTTAAATTTTTTAAAAGTTTAAGTACTATATAAGTCAAAACTCACATCTCAAAGTTCATTTCTTGTTTGCACATTTTAGAAGATCCTCTCAAGCCCAAACGTACACGCACTCATATCTTGCACAACATAGACGATACACAAGAGCACACCACCACACACAACGATGACACCACTGCCACTGACAACACTACAAATCCACAACCAGCACCTCGTACAGAATCCACCGCTTCAAATCCACAGCCTCAACCACAAGAACCAGCTCCTAACACCCAACCACTCCCCCAACCTTCAACTACAGAGGATCAAACACCATGCAATAGATTTTTGGTGATCTCCAGCCACTATAGCATGCAAATCGCACACCTCTACTGGACTTTGGAGCATTTGCAGGTCTTAACAGACCAATACAGGAAACAATACTTGGAGCTCATGCAATAGCAACAACTGAAGATCAAGCAACGACAACAACTAGAGATCAAGCAGCCGCAACTATGCCGCAGAAATTCCGTCCGCGAATCATACAAAGGGTGATAAAAGTAATACCCGGTGATCCTGTTTCAATAGCACGAGATGCCAAGAGGAGGAAGAGAATGAGAGAGTTAGAAAAGAATGAGGCAGCAGATAGAAAAGCACAGAAATTGCATGAAGAACAAAGAAGGAAGAGAGAGCAGGAAGAATGGCAGAGAGCCGAGGCTGAGAGAGCCCACTTGGCTAATTAACAAGCACAAGCAGAGGCAGAGAAGAGAGCGGAAGAGGACAGGGCTCGGGCCACCCAACAAGCAAAAGTTGGGAGCTCCAGACCATCAAAAATTCCTCAGAGAGCAAAACAATGTGTGAAAAAGAAAAAGGACAAGCTCACACCTGAAGAGAAACAAGCCCAAGAAGAGAGGAGGAAGAAGTATACAAATGATCCTCCTCAATGGACTAAACAAGCGGCTCCTCCACCACTGCCAACATCGCAGAAGAAAAGGTGATGGAAGCTTGGAACAGTTGCTCTACGTGAGATCCGCAAATATCAAAAGAGCATGGAGCCAATAATACCAAAGGCAACTTTTTCTCAAGTGGTAGAGAAATAATGGATGAATATTCAGATTCAGTTACACGTATCCAATATGGCACACAGGGCATTTTTGTGGCTTGTTTTGTGTCGTTGGTCATTGCCGTGGCTTTTGGTCATCCCATGGCCTGCATAGGCACTCGAAACGGCTTCGTTTCACAAAATATTCACCGATAGGCATCCCACGTTAGATGGGTGCTTGGATGGTCGAGGAGGTGTGAACGCATTGAAGAAAAAGATTTATTGGCCAATATGTGCAATAAAAAAAAAGAAGTATATGAAGTAACAAACAAAATACAGAAGACAAAATTATTGTATATTGCTCTAGATATTACATCATGGCTGGGTTGTTTTCTTGTAAATTACATCTTTTGGTATAGGGTGAATGGCCGACTTGGCACCAAAAGTTTTGACAATTCCTCTGGGTTTGTCACCCCTTAACATAGGCTTAAGGCACAATGGAAGAGGACTGACCCAGGGTGCTTTCTTGTAAAAGCATACAATGTGGCCTCTCAATCCACCAAGATACACTTGTGAGCATTAAGGGTAAGGGAATCTTGAGCAAGGATGGCACTTAATGCCTTGCACTTGAGCAGCTCCGCAGAACCATGCTTGGAGAACTCTGTGTGTGCAACTCGAAGAACGAATGGCCCCAGATGGCCAAGGTAGTGTCACGGGGAGCTATCTCTACCCATAGTATTGTTGCGTGAACCTCCAGTACGCATTGCGAACTTATCAACATGGTATGCGGTCTGCAAAACATTTTAAACAACTTCAACACTTGCTATAGGAAACATTTTACTATCTATAAAGTTAAAAAGTGGATACCTCAGTTTCCTCATCCATCTCTTCAAGAGTTTTCCTTGTAAGGTCGATGCTAGAGCGATCTTCTCCACCCTTAATGGTCAATGGTTTGCATGGAAGAAAAGCGCTTTCCGGGATGCTTTCATTGAATGAGGCACATGATTTGATTCCATAAGTCTATTTGCCACGGTTTGTACCAAATTCTGTTCGTTTTCACTAGGGAGGAATGAGAGGCTTGGTGGGAGACCTTAGTCTTCAAAGTCAATTTGAAAGTTGACCTTCTCTTGCCTTCCACTAGGATCTTTCATGCCCGCATAGATAGCGAGCACTAAGAGTGACTCATCTTCTCTGAGTCCTAGTGTCTTTGCAATGTCATCAAGGAACAAGAAATGACGACCATCCACCACCACTGCATGCAAAGTGAGAATTTGGAGGTCAGGAGCTTCTTCCAGCACCTCGTCTCCCTCTATCATCCCATCTTCCTCCTTAGTGGAGTTGGGATCTTGCAAGAGGACAAGTGCCATAGATGCTTTAGCCTGCTCATCAACCTCTTCAATAAATTCATTTGATTCCTCCACAATGGTTACAGGAGGTTTCTAGTCGGCTTTTCCTTTGATTTTCCCTTCTCCATGCCCTCCAGCACAAGCAATACCATAACCATGTCCCAAGAGATGAATTGGGTGCCTATGCACCCCATGCTCAAGGCTATGAGGTCATCCTCATCCTCTGTCCTGTAGTCCCGCTCAGTAAGCCCTTTTATAAACCTCAACAAGCGATAACGAAAGTTTTTGTTAGCGGCATAGAGATGTTTGAGAAAATCCACTGGCAACCATGCCATGTTGGATCCCTCGAAGACTATTGCATATTCTTCCATGTGCTCCATCATGTAGTCAAGAAAGCTCTAGAATCCCTCTACATGAAGGTTAGCAGTGGCATGCATGTCAATCGTCCCCGCAAACACATCGACTAGTTCATGTGCACGATCTGCAAGTCCTATCATATGTAATTGTGTGAGAAGTGCATCAAAAGATGTTTCCATGGGTCTGTTCACAAAGAATATGGGAAGAGAGCTGAAAGCTTGTGTCTTGTGAATTTGAGAAATGAAGTTTAAAACCTACAAAGTGACTTTTATACTCAATGTCACTTTTTTAAAGCACTTAAAATTAACATCAAATTAACTTAAAAATATAATTATAACCAAAATCACGCAACAAGCATTGAAATACAACAACATTGAAATCCTTCACTGCGAACATGAACAAGCAATGAAAGCCTTATAGACATTAAAGCAATATATACAACACAAATACAAAATGTACAATCTAAAAAATTGACAGTGAAATTACAGTTTGCGGGAAACCTCGATGGAGCCATTGTTGTCTCTAGCTTCAGTTGTGAAGCAACATACACATGTTGCACCTTTGCAAGATGCTTGCCATCATGGGTTTGCTTGAAGTCCATGATCCTTCCCTTCCAGTGGTGTGCTCGAGAATCCATGTGTCTCCTTGAGACCTTGTGTGCACCTCTTGAGTTGGGCTGCATTGTCACCCACATCAATCGTTTGAACTCCATCGTCACCCAACATCCACTGTAGTCTTGTACATTGCTGCATGAAATGGAGTCAATGACACTCCTAGGTCGTCGAGTACCTGATGATGCCATGGAGAATAGTGGCACAACTTGCAGACAAATACTTATGATTAGAGATTGCACATCCATGTTCTCAGTTGTATAGAGCAAGATTCTTGATGGTACATCAGACGAAGGATGCCACTTACTGCTATACGGCTCCACCTGCTTGTTGGCTTAATTGGGAGGATAATGCTGCAAAGCTTGAGAGGCAAGTAGATCCTCTCTAGAGATCACAATCAAGAAGGAGTAGGAAACCTGTTGAGGAAAGAAAGAGGGATGATCTAGGAGAAGAATATGCAGCAGATCTTTAGCTTTAGGTAGAGGTGTTTAGTGAGGCTCATGGAGAAATGGAGAATTTCAGCTTGAGGAGAATGCAGTAAGCTTGTGGAGGGAAATAAGGTTCAAACTTCTGCTACAAAGCTTTTGGGAGGGAAAATTGAAAGGAAGGAAAGAGAAGCAGAGCTTTTGGGAGGGAAAACTAAAAGTGAAGTGAAGAGAAGTGAGAGATGGTACAGTAGAGAGAGAGGGAGCGAATGATCGGCACGTTTTTGGAGGGACCCCTTTTTAGGAGAGAGGGGGGGAGAAATTGGCAGCCACCCACTAGAGAGAGAAAGTATTGGTTTTTACTCAACTATTTAGAGAAAAGTTCATTTTTTTGAATTTATAAGAGATTTTCTCTTTGTATTTTGTAAAAGAGGACAAGTTTGACCACTTACTTTTAGGACCTGCCATACCCACCATTTCAGCCCACATGGCATCCACCCATTTGCCCCTTCCATAATCTCCTTTTTTAATCCCATGGCAAATAAAGAGGCTCCCTTAGACCCCATTCCCTTGCTAATGACATTCTCTAGTCATGTCCAATCCCCGCACACCTCGGTCTAGAGGTGCACGAAGATCAGAACCATCAGGTGATAATCTCGTCTTTATTGGTCTACGAGAAATCTACACACCCACGTCTACATGATAGTGCATATAGTGGATAAAACCCCTTTGCCTCTTCTCTAGTTGTAGCAATTCACGGCATCTTAACATCTCTTCACAATATATCTTTGTTCGAGGGATTACTTAGCACATTACATGTTGGGCTCCAATCTAAGTATCATGCCGTTGAAAGCTTTCCAACTTAAGGTCGCATCCGTAGAGAGGAAGAGAGGGATCACCGTTCGTCTAACTCTAATTTTTTTACCGTAATCCTAAAGGTAGACTCTAATATAAAAACTCAATCCAAAATCTAATCTTAAATCTAACCTAATTGAACATGTGGTGATTCATGGCTAATGGAGTATGGTTAGTGTGTGGGTTAATAGGTGTCAGATTCTTATGGGAATATACATATTGTTGTGTAACTAGTGTTTGCTCTTTGGGCAAAGCGCGCCTTCATTGACATGCACTGAAATCTAATCTAATCTTAAATCGAACATAAATATAGATCTAATTTAATCTTAAACTCAAAATAAATCTAAATCTAATCTAATCTTAAATCTAGTTTAAACCTAAATGTAATCTAACTTAAATCTAAAATTTAATCTAGTTAATTTTAAATCTTGTCTTAATTTTAAATCTAAATCTAATCTCATATTAAACTCAACATATACCTAAATCTAATACAATCTTAAATCCTAAACCTAAATGTAATCTAACTTAAATCTAACATAGCTAGCTAATCTTTAATATTGCCATAATTTTAAATCTAACATAATCTTAATGTAACGTAAATCTAAATCTAACATAATCTTAAACTCAACATAAACATAAACCTAAATGTAATCTAACCTAATCTAATTTAAATCTTAACTTAATCTCTCTCTCTTTGTTTTTTTCCCTTACCTCTCTCTTTCGTCTTCTCCCCCTCTCCCTCTCTTTGTTTTTTTATTCTCTCTCTCTCTCTCTCTCTTTGTTTTATATCTTTCTCTCTCTCATTCTCTCTCTTTACTTTCTCTCTCTCTCTCTCTCTCTCTCTCTCTCTCTCTCTCTCTCTCTTTCAAAGACATAATGTGTGTGTGTGTGAGAGAGAGAGAGAGGGAGAGAGAGAGAAAGAGGGGAAGGGAATATGAGAGAGAGGAGAGGGAAGGAGCATACTTAGCTCTCCTTCCTCTCCTTGTGTGTATGTGTGGGGGGGGGGGGGGGGGGGGGGGGGGGGGGGGGGGGGGGGGAGAAAGAGAGAGAGAGAGGAGAGCGCGGGTTACCTCTTTGCTTGAGCGCCGAAAACTCAGATCAATCTGATATCTTAGTTTTCGGGCGCTCTCGGTTTATTTTTTACCCCTGTCGGCGTCGCTATGTAACAAATAAAATAGCGACGCGTGGATTTTCACTTTTGAGCATCGCACTGCGAGCGTCGCTAATATGAAGTACCTCTTGTAGTGCATCCTTCCTTGGTCTACCTAGAGTTTACAAAAGTGCTACCAAGTCAAGAAGTACAAACTGGGTAAGCCAGCAAGTTTTTAAAGATGAAGGCCCATAATTGCTACAATGTGTAATTATTAAAAAAAAATCATGTCTAAGAGTAGAGTTGTGAAAATATAAGGGCTCATAGTTTCCATTGTACCCGAAAAGCTTCAAGTTTCAAAGAGATGAGCTAACGTTCTTTTAATATTAAGAATGTGATTACATATATGCCGCTCTCTAGCTGCTTCTTTTGGATCTCTATCTATGTTCACAAGCATGGTAATGGTTTACGTCATCACCTAATCACAACAATACATAAGAAACTTAGTACGATAAGGTGCACACTATTTGTTCATGCACACTTTCACATCATTT